>NC_135801.1:61343708-61943708 GCF_964213995.1 Mustelus asterias
CTGACCCAACATCCCCCCAACTCTCCCCTCCCAACAACACCTCCCACCTCCCGTCCCAACTTCTCCCTGACTCCCTGTCTCAAAAACATCCCCCACGCCAACATCCCCCCAACCCATCCCAACATTCTCCCCTCCACCCAGCCCAACATCCCACTCACCCCCCCCCCCCCACCTCAACATATCCCCACTCCCAACTCAACCTAATCTCCTCCCCACCCCCCAAATACCCCAAATCTTACCTTGCCTCTTAACCTTTTATGTGGTACCTGAGCTGTGTTGGCCGTATAAAGGAAATGTTGGTGAGAGAAAAGATCTCTCAAATAAAATGGGTCAACACAGTCACCAATAATCAGACTGTTTGATAAAGCGAATTACTTGCTCCAAGAAATTATTCAGGGTCAAAGAAGAAGAAGTGTAATGATGAGCTGTAAGAAATATGGAAAATCTTTTTTTTCTTTGATTGCGTTGTAATGAATTAAGTATCTTATGAAGTTTTTTCTAGTTAAAGAAAGAAACGGGGTATCTGTCAACCCACGGTGGTTGACAGAGCTCTCAACCGTGTCCGACCCATCTCTTCCACCTCTGCTCTTACCCTCTATCCCACCCCATAGCAGCCTCCTTCCCCCACCCCAACAGTAAAAATCTCATCTCATTTTCAATTGCCTTTAGCCCTGATGAAGGGTCATCCAAACTTGAGACGTGAGCTCTGTTCTCTCTGCACAGATTCTGTCAGACCTGCTGAGATTCTTCCAGATTTTTCTGTTTCTGTTTCAGATTCCAGCGTCCGGAATAATTTGCTTTTATCTGTTAATGGTTGGTTGATTATGTTCTTAAATATACACATGATAGACATTGTTTGATAAGAGTACATATAAAGAGGGTCAGGTGCCCCTTTAAGAGGCTGTTAATTAGGTTTTTTTGTTTCAGTGTTGTACTTAAGGGATGAAGAGAGTCGACTGGGACACTGAGTTGTTAGTTAGGAGACAGATATCCTCAATACTGTGAATAATCAGCCTACTGTTGAGGAAAAGATCTGTCATAGAAACTAGAAACAGGAGGAGGCCGTTCGGCCCTTCGAGCCATGCTTTGTATGGTGATTGTTTTCATTTCATTTTTTGCTGATAGTGTGTTCATTAACTTATACAATTTGCTATGACAATGGAAGTGAATGGCTCTGATTCTCCAATTTTGCCTGAAATATGGAATTTAATGAACAGTATTACTAATATCCAACCTGATTCTTCCAGGACATTGAAAGACTTGGATGAATAATCATTGTCAGAATTGTCAATCAAATTGTTTTATTGTTGATTTATTGATTAGTGTCACAAGTAGGCTTCCATTAACACTGCAATGAAGTTACTGTTAAAATCCCCTTGCCGCCACACTCTGATGCCTGTTCAGATACACTGAGGGAGAATTTAGCATGACCAATGCACCTAGCCAGCACATCTTTGGACTGGGGGAGGAAACCGGAGCACCCGGAGGAAACCCACGCAGACACAGGGAAAATGTGCAGACTCCACACAGATAGTGACCCAAGCCGGGAATCAAACCAGGCTCCCTGGCGCTGTGAGGCAGCAGTGCTAACCACTGTGCCATTGTGCCGCCCTCACACATATTGTGTAGCATCAAGAAAATAACATTGTAATTGTTTTTTTAAAGTCAGATTTGACAATGGATTGTGAAAACTAACTTTGTCAACTGAATACAAATGTTACATTAATAGTTTGGAGTCATTATTACCATTAATGGCTAAATTTATGAGAGTACATGAAAAAGCCAACAATAAATCTTACAATATTAGATGTGTTATACCTTTGCAACAAGTGTTCAGCTGCTAATTGCCACAACACCAATATTTCACAGAATCGCAGAATCCCTACAGTCCAGAAGGAAGCCATTCGGCCCATTGAATCTGCACCAACCACAATCCCACCCAGGCCTTATTCCCATAATCCCACATATTTACTCTGCAACTCCCCCTGACACTCGGGTCAATTTAGCATGGCCAATCAACCTAACCAGCACATCTTTGGACTGTGGGAGGAAACCGGAGCACTCGGAGGAAACTCACGCAGACACAGGGAGAACGTGCAAACTCCACACACACAGTGACCCGAGACTGGATTTGAACTTGGGTCCCTGGTGCTGTGAAGCAGCAGTGATAACCACTATGCCACCATGCCACATGTAACAAATGCCTGAACTCCAAACCTTGACTCAGATGTACATTTTTATTGTCATTGCTCTGTAAAGCTTGATTTTAGTAGCAGAAAATACAAACAAGGTACTGCAAATAAGATCCTGCATGTGTTGTGACAAACAAGTTTAGAAAATGCTGTAAAAATTGCAATACAATACCAATATTTTAATCATAAAGCATCTCCTGTAACACATGATGCCTTTGACGTGTTCCAAATCATCTGCTATTTGCTAAGCCTTCTTTATTTGGGATTGAACAAATCTGCCATCTAAGCCTGTAGTCATTCTACAGAATCTCATGTAAACTTATCTTCTGATGGACTGAGCATAGTGAAAATATGTACTTGGGACACTAATCTGTAAGAAGACAAGAGAAATACTGCTCAAACCCACTCCCTTATTGTAACATTATAATCTTACTGGTACTCTGCTTAAAAGTCTCTTAAGAAGCCCAGTAGGGCACTTGCCACGTGGTTGTCTCTGGACTGGAGTCAAACACCAAGCATATAATCCATGTAATGTGAAACTACTTACCTGAGATGATTCAGTAAAAGCTTTCTTTACTGTCAGATTGTTGGACCGTGTTTTGCATTGCGCTACCGCTTTATGTTGATGGGCTCCTCTTACCCTGCACCAAGAAGAATCACTCTACACTCTGAAATTCACTCCCTAAACTTCTCTGCTGCTCCCCTCTTTTCCTTTGCGTTGCTCCTAAAACTGCCTCTCACCTGCCCTAATACTTCATTATGTGGCTCGATGTTAAATGTTGTCAGATAATACTCCTGTGGAACATTTTACTGTGTCAAAGGTGCACCAAAAACACAAGTTGTTGTTGTTGCTATTACTGTTACTGGCATAGCCTAAAGTGAAATGAGATCTTGCCAGTGTTATTCTATTTTATCACATCTCCTGAGTGATCGCTTGGTTGCGGGGGAGGAGAGGGAAGATGTGTTCAGTTATGATGCATCAGCCATTATGGGTGACAGGCTTGATGGAGCAGTTAGTCTTTTCCTGTCCGAAACAAAATGTCCCAACTTGGGAATTAGACAACGTTTTGCATCTGCATGTCAGATATATACAATATTAAGATTTGTTTCCTTTGTGGTGAGATGTTTGAACTTGTTTAGGAATGGTTGCATAATGTGGTATACTTTTACTTGACCTCCAGTAGAACATGTCACTGTGTACAACTGATTAATTTCCTGACTGCAATAAACTTTCTGCCTCCCAAAATATGACCAATTTCAAAAGGATTTAGTTCAGCGACTGTGATAAATTCAAAACTGTTTGTGTGGTTGCTAACATTTAGCTGAAAGGTTTTCATTTTGCACTCATTGAGACAAATGCAAGAATGCCAAATTTCATATACCTCATATTTATAGCACTTGGCACAAGTTATCATTGTTTGAAATTTGGCGATCTTCTGTTTGTCCTGCTGAATACAAGACAAAAAACTTCAGCAATGTGTTTTTATTTTCAGCAATATTCAAGTTCCGTACTACTAAAATACCAAGACTATTTCATTTTTCAGATTGGAGAAACCAGAAATGTAAAGAAATTTTATATTAGTATTCCAGTGGAACATAAGGGTTGGGGTTAATCTTTACTTCATGTACAAAAGCAAAATACTGTGGACACTGGAAACCTGTAGGATGAACAGAAGATTTATCAGCAGGTCAGGCACCATCAAACAGCAAGATAATGTTGCAGCTGTATAAGGTGCTGGTGAGGCCATAACTGGAGCACCGTGTACAGTTTTGGTCTCCTTACTTGAGAAAGGATATACTGACACTGGAGGGAGTGCAGAGGAGATTCACAAGGTTGATTCCAAGTGAGCTGAGTCCATGAAAAGATCAGCCATGATCTCATTGAATGGCAGAGCAGACTCGAGGGGTCAAATAGCCTAATCCTGCTTTTAGTTCTTATGTTCTTATCTGTGGAAACAGAGTTAATGGGGACAAATCTTATATGACCAACAGAGTCAGGTATGGAGATAGGACCTGGATAAAATATGTTTATATCAAGTCAGGGGACAGATATGTTCACAACTCCGGCACATCTCGCCGGAGGCAAGTGAACAACAGAAGTGACTACCTGTCAGGCAGCAGTGGATAGCCAATAGTTACCATTTATGAGGAGAATTAGGGGGATGGGGAGGACTCTGCTGAGATCTTCCCAGTGGTGGAGCTTCCTTCTACTCAATGAAGGTGACCATCTGCTGGTAGGCCAGAGGGCCATTGGGACCAGAGGCTCCATACCCCAGTGATGTGGTCGCAG
Organism: Mustelus asterias; assembly: GCF_964213995.1. NCBI lineage: Eukaryota > Metazoa > Chordata > Chondrichthyes > Carcharhiniformes > Triakidae > Mustelus > Mustelus asterias. The sequence goes on from NC_135801.1 coordinate 61,348,191, forward strand.
GTAAGAAAGGCCATAATTCTGATTCCTCTGGAAGGTCTCTTGATCATTCTGAGGGGATCAGCATCTTTGGCTTCAAGAGGCAACCTGTTAGCTGGCAGCCCTCTGAGACGATTCTGCAGGCAGGCTGGACCCACAGACTATCGAGGAGGAGATCCACATTTATCCTGATGGAAGAATATTTTCAAAGGCGGCAAGGTCCCACTCAGTGATTCAAGTCACTGACCTTTCATCAGACCTGGAAAATGTTAACAGGTTTCGAACAAGTACAGAGGCAGGTAATGGGGAGAGGGAACAAAAGGAAAGATCTGTGATGGAGTGGAATACAGGAGAGATTAAATTGTGGAGGATGGTATAAAGCAAAAAGGGGGTGATAATCAGACAAATATAGAAACAAACAATATATTTATGATAAGTTAATGCTGTCCTTGTATTGTGTTGCTTCCTGATTAACATCCCTGTCTTCGTATACCATGTCTGCAGGAATAGTCGACTTGAAATGGTGGATAGACTATGGCCCTAAAATTCGTGCAATTTACTGCTGCCACTCTGTAAATTTGGTAGTACACAGGGTGAAATCCCCAAGGAAAAAGAGGAAACCTAGCTGCCAGTTTCCACCTCCATCATCTCCATACAAGGGAGGCCTGAAGCAGGGCTGGTCTGAGTGATGGGTACATCCTCAGCCAAGAGCAACCAGTGCCAAGCCTCAGTCAGACCTCACCATGTCAGTGCTGGCTATACATTTAGAGAGACGAGGCAGAACTATTTCTATGCATGCGAGATCCTGGCAGAAGGTTTGAATCCCTTAAGTATTCAAATAAATGATTTACGGGATCTGTTCCCAGACTCACGGGCCTATTGGAGCTGGGGCAACAAGAGTTATTCCTATCCCATGTGGAGGCAACCTTCCTAGTTAGACAAGTGGCAAAGACGTTACACAACGGGTTATTCTGCCCATCAGTCCCAAGCAAATATGAGTCCGAGCATAAAAACCTTGGTGAGGGTCAAGGGGCAAGATTCTACCACAACCATTAAGATCACAGACCATGCATTCTCAAGCATTCTGCAATGTGAATATTTCATTTTGAATTCAGAAGTTCAACTGTTGTTCTGTTAATAAAATTACAATTAACCATTTAAGGGAGATGGCGGATAAGAGAGGGCCGGGAGAGTTCTCCAATACTAATACAATGTGCTTCTAAAGTAATAGTTAAAGTTCTGATTGTTTCTGAGCTGGACCTGGTATAATCAGCCTCACTTGGGTTAGTCCATCAGCACAGCAGTGATGCTGTAATATTCATTTAAAAACATTTGTTTTTAAGCCCTGACTGTTGCATTCTTTTAATTTCAGGTGGGATTCCCTTCGTCCTGACTGGTGAGATGTTTGATCAGTCCTGTCGATCTTCTGCGTTCATGATTGGTGGCACAGTGCTCTGGCTTTCTAACTTTATCGTTGGACTTCTTTTCCCTTTTATCCAGGTGTGGTTTAAACTTAAGCTTTTGTGACTGCAAACTATAGAGCAATATAAACTTGGATAAGTAAATTAAAACTAGCATTGCAATCCTAGAAAAATCATAGAAACCCTACGGTGCAGAAGGAGGCCATTCGGCCCATCGAGACTGCACCAGCAACAATCCCGCCTAGGCTCTCTCTCTGTAACCCTACATATTTACCCCACTAATCCCTCTAACCTTCACATCCCGGGTCACTAAGGGGCAATTGAGCATGGCCAATGCACCTAACCCACACATCTTTGGACTGTGGGAGGAAACCGGAGCACCCAGAGGAAACCCACACAGACGTGGGAGAATGTGCAAACTCCACACAGACAGTGACCCAAGCTGGGAATTGAACCGAGGTCCCTGGAGTTGTGAGGCAGCGGTGCTAACCACTGTGCCACCGTGCCGCCCATATCTGGAGATACACAAATCTGGAGATATTTAAAGATCAGGAAGATAAGACTCGCTGGACTTAAAACCAGTCTGGCCCGTTTCCCCTTCTCTTCTTAAAGCACTACCTGAACTTTTCATTGAATCATACGCTACAGGGAGTGGTGATCAGCTCACCATGTCTGCAAAGGCTCTTTGAAAAAGCTGTTCAATTAGTCTCACCTCCCCACCCTCCTGCTCATTTCCAATTACTCTGCATGTTTTTTTTTTCTTTTGAGCTATTCCCATTTTGGAAGTCATTATTAAATCTATTCTCACCACCATTCCAGGTGGTGTATTCTAGATCACAGTAATTTGTTCTGCAAAACCATTTCTCGTCCCTTCCTGATTCTTTTGCCAATTATCGTAAACCTCTTGGTAATAAACCAAAGAGGGGACTGGAGAACAGCCATCTGTTGCTGCCTCGGTGTTAGTTAACATTAATTCAAGCAGACATGTCTGACTGAGTTGAGCGAGAGCAGTGATCCCTGATCCAGGTTGATTTTGCACATAAGCAGTCGGAGCGACAGTAATTGGCCTCAGCGCCTCTCAAGCATTGAGGGTAAAAACCAGTCAGACTTTCAGTTCTTGTTCCCTTTCTGTGATTTTTTTTTGGAAAATGTACCGGTGTGGATGTCAGCTATGGACATGATCAAGATGAGATGTGACAGCCCTCGTCATTGGATCGTCTTCCTGTACTCATTCTCTAGACTTAAACATTTCTGGATGAGAATAGGGAGTGGCCACACCTTTAGAACTGTATTCTGTTACAACTGGGATGCAGGAACTCCCCTTCAACCCCCCCACTCTCCCCCCACTCATTAATTGATCGCAATAGGGTTTTTTGAAATTCATAAGGATGAATGTGTCAATTCAGTGTATGTACCTCACTATTCATGTGCTGATCACAAATAACTCAGTCCAATAGACTTTCTTAGTTAAATGAGTAAAGGGTTCATTTTTTATTGTGGTAAAAACCCATTTAGTTAAAGATATTAAAATACAACACGCAAGTACGTACACGAATGCACGCACACGCACGCACACACATGTATATACAGACACACGCACACACATGTATATACAGACACACACACATATATATACAAATGGAGGAGGTTAGCTTCTGGCCAATTTAAGACGCAGTGATAAAAACAAAGACCTGAAGAGTTAATTGATTGATTCTATTACTAAAATTAAAGCAAAATGCTGCAGAAGCAGGAAATCCAAAATTTAAACAGAAAATGCTGGGAAAATTCAGCCGGTCTGGCAGCATGAGTGCAAAGAGAAACAGAGGTAATGTCTGTATGACTCTCCTTCAGAGCTCATATGGACTCTAAATGTTAACTCTGGCTCCACAGATGCTGCCAGACTGCTGAGTTATTCCAGCATTTTGTTTTTAATATATGCGTCTATCACTATTGTTCATGACTGAGGAAGTTCTTGAAGCAGCAGGCTTTAGTTTTTTTCCCCTGGAATCACCGCTTTGAAATTTGTAATAAAATACTTTAGCTTTGGTCAAGTGGCAACTATGATGTGGAGATGCCGGCGTTGGACTGGGGTAAACACAGTAAGAAGTCTCACAACACCAGGTTAAAGTCCAATTTAATCTGGTGTTGTGAGACTTCTTAAAGTGGCAACTGGCCATTGATATGCAATGGAAAGCAATTAATAGTCTGTTCATATTAATGAAGGAGTTTCCACTTCCTGTTATCAAAACCATCATGTGGAGATGCTGGCGTTGGACTGGGGTAAACACAGTAAGACGTTTCACAACACCAGGCTAAAGTCCAACAGGTTTATTTGGTAGTTTATTTGCTACCAAATAAACCTGCTGGACTTTAACCTGGTGTTGTTAAACTTCTTACTGTATCAAAACCATCAACATACAATACAGGCTGAAAGGAGTCCTTCGCACTTGCAAGTACATAAACAGTTTTGTGCATTCTCAGACCAAAAGTCTGAGGCCTTATTCTCTTTGCTGTTTTGAGATAAGTCCCAACAAGGGAAGGTGTGACATTCCACAAGAATATGGTCTAGAATATTCATGTAATCCACTTTTAGAAGCTTCCAAAAGATTGGCCAGTTTTCAGTCCCACACATTAGGTGATCTGTGGCAGCCATCTTAACTCCATGTCTTTGTTTTAACAATTGAAACTGTCTTTTTGAAATAAAGTTTCATACGTGAGACCAATAGATTAAATTTAATATTTGACACCAGCAATTTAACAATTCCGACATAACTCAGGGAAAGGCTCTTGACGCCAGGGATTCTCCCTGTTACCTGCTGAGATTTCAATGGGAAATTGGAAGAATCCCGCAGAATCCTTTGTGTGGGATGCAATTCCACAACTACTAGCTGTTGGTGTATGATATTGTGCTGAAGTTAACCATTCATATTTAGAGATTTTATGGCCTCACCCATCCCGAAACCTTAAAATCCTGCCCAAGGTCAAAGGACCTTTCCATGGTCCGCCCCTCACCCGCTCCAATTCCTGTGGCAGGCAGGACGGTAACCCACTAGGTCACCCATCTGACATTTTTTATGTTTCTTATGACAACATGATCAACAATGAAACGAGGAAGAGACAACTCTTTAACAAAAAGGAATTCTTCTCATATCGTAGATTACTGTAGGCAGTGAGATCTCCTGCCTGAGGCCTGGGGTCGAGATTTCTTGTGGGAGGCAGGACTCAGGAGTTGAGACTGAACCTCAGCCACGTTCCTGTCTCCATCATCCAGCTCCAGGGAGATTGTGTCTTTTTCTTTCTATCTGCTTTTACCCCTGATGCGCGATTAAATCACTCGGGAGGCTGGATCGTACCCGGGAAATAAAGGCTTTTATTAGCAATAAGAATGGAGCATACTGCTTAACAATACAATAAGAAGTTTAACAACACCAGGTTAAAGTCCAACAGGTTTATTTGGTAGCAAAAGCCACACAAGCTTTCGGAGCTGCAAGCCCCTTCTTCAGGTGAGTGGGAATTCTGTTCACAAACAGAGCTTATAAAGACACAACCTCAATTTACATGAATAATGGTTGGAATGCGAATACTTACAACTAATCAAGTCTTTAAGAAACAAAACAATGTGAGTGGAGAGAGCATCAAGACAGGCTAAAAAGATGTGTATTGTCTCCAGACAAGACAGCCAGTGAAACTCTGTGGGGGTTACAGATAGTGTGACATGAACCCAATATCCCGGTTGAGGCCGTCCTCGTGTGTGCGGAACTTGGCTATCAGTTTCTGCTCAGCGACTCTGCGCTGTCGTGTGTTGTGAAGGCCGCCTTGGAGAACGCTTACCCGAATATCAGAGGCCGAATGCCCGTGACCGCTGAAGTGCTCCCCAACAGGAAGAGAACAGTCTTGCCTGGTGATTGTCGAGCGGTGTTCATTCATCCGTTGTCGCAGCGTCTGCATAGTTTCCCCAATGTACCATGCCTCGGGACATCCTTTCTTGCAGCGTATCAGGTAGACAACGTTGGCCGAGTTGCAAGAGTATGTACCGTGTACCTGGTGGATGGTGTTCTCACGTGAGATGATGGCATCTGTGTCGATGATCCGGCACGTCTTGCAGAGGTTGCTGTGGCAGGGTTGTGTGGTGTCGTGGTCACTGTTCTCCTGAAGGCTGGGTAGTTTGCTGCGGACAATGGTCTGTTTGAGGTTGTGCGGTTGTTTGAAGGCAAGAAGTGGGGGTGTGGGGATGGCCTTGGCGAGATGTTCGTCTTCATCAATGACATGTTGAAGGCTCCGGAGGAGATGCCGTAGCTTCTCCGCTCCGGGGAAGTACTGGACAACGAAGGGTACTCTGTCCACTGAGGAGGTCGGTGCGGTTTTTCGCTGTGGCGCATTGGAACTGTTGATCAATGAGTCGAGCGCCATATCCTGTTCTTATGAGGGCATCTTTCAGCGTCTGGAGGTGTCTGTTGCGATCCTCCTCATCCGAGCAGATCCTGTGTATACGGAGGGCTTGTCCATAGGGGATGGCTTCTTTAACGTGTTTAGGGTGGAAGCTGGAGAAGTGGAGCATCGTGAGGTTATCCGTGGGCTTGGGGTACAGTGAGGTGCTGAGGTGACCGTCCTTAATGGAGATGCGTGTGTCCAAGAATGCAACCGATTCCGGAGAGTAGTCTATGGTGAGTCTGATGGTGGGATGGAACTTGTTGATGTCATCATAGAGTTGTTTCAGTGATTGTTCACCATGAGTCCAAAGGAAGAAAATGTCATCGATGTATCTAGTGTATAGCATCGGTTGAAGGTCCCGTGCGGTGAAGAAGTCTTGTTCGAACCTGTGCATGAAGATGTTGGCATATTGAGGTGCGAATTTGGTCCCCATGGCTGTTCCGTGTGTCTGGATGAAGAACTGGTTGTTGAAGGTGAAGATGTTGTGGTCCAGGATGAAGCGGATGAGTTGTAAAATTGCATCTGGAAACTGGCAGTTGTTGGCGCTGAGCACTGAGGCCGTTGCAGCAATGCCATCGTCATGGGGGATGCTGGTGTAGAGTGCCGAGACATCCATTGTGACGAGGAGCGCTCCTGGTTCAACTGCTCCATGTGTGCCGAGTTTCTGTAGGAAGTCCGTCGTGTCGCGACAAAAGCTGGGGGTTCTTTGTACAATGGGTTTCAGGATGCCCTCGACATAGCCGGAGAGGTTCTCGCACAGGGTCCCATTGCCCGATACGATGGGACGGCCGCGTGTGTTTGCCTTGTGTATCTTCGGGAGGCAATACGATACAATCCCAGACTAAAGGGTCACTAGGAAGTGCAGTGACCTTTATACTCCTACAGGTAGGCGGAGCCAACCAGAGTGTACCACAGAACAATACCAACAGGTGGAACACCCCAACCCTAACCCCAACAGTAACAAGTGTAACATATGTACAAGTACCCATAGTGATAACCATCTATGGTTCAGTACCCATCGTGGTAACCATCTATGGTTCACCACAACCCCCAATGCGTAAAGTCCCTGGTCTCATCTGAGGTTGCCAATGAGATACCTCTACCGATCCTCAGGAGGCTTCTAGTCCTTTCAGGTTCCTCATTGGCTCTCCTGGTGCTGCAGTGACATCCCTGCACAGTATCGACAATATTCTGCTCTTTGTAATGCCAGGCTTCCTCCTAATGGCTGCAACCCCACTGGGAAGCTGTAGTTTAGATAAGTTGGTGGAATTGGATCTGAGCTTCAGCAAATTGCAAAATCCTCTCCCACTGGAAAACTACCTCCGAGGGGAATGCTGGCATGGATGAATTATCGATATGAATGTGGTCTTAAAGCTCAGTTAATCAAGAAACCAATCAATCTTGACTGAATTACCTGAATGATTTGACTGACTGTTATCCACTGTTGTCCATCCAATACCATGGATAAGCACATACCATTTCAGGTCTCCTCTTTACACATTACTCTGTGTCTGTTCTGTTTACTGAGTTTGTTTGAATTGTCCTGTCATGATGCTTTGCCTGGAACTTTCCATTTCTGCTCTTGCCTGCCCTCAGTCCATTGGAGAGAATGTGTGGAAAATGGCAGCATCCGAAAATTAAACACAAAACTGTCTGGAATATTAACTTCCAGATCCGCTTGTGATAGGAGAAACCGGCAGCAAATCGGATTCTGGAAGTTTCTGCAAACTCAGCCATTGCATTTGCATTTAGCTTCCAGGTTTCCTGACCAATTAGGGCAAGTCGGCGTGATAATGGCCGCATCAGGCTCTTTCAGCTGCTAGAGGGCCCTGTGAGGACAATGTCAAAATCTGCAGAAATGGAGACACAGTGTGGCAAGGTAGCACCACTCGTCCTTGATGCCTCCCTAGAGATACTGCTGCGGGCTGCAGGGAGACTCTGTTCCCCAAGGACAGGGGCAAAAAGGCTTTCATCGGAAACAAGCATGGGTTAGAACTGGCAGAGGAAGTCAGCAGCAGGAGCATGGCGCCTCCTTCCTTGTTGCAAGAGGTTCTGTGACCTAATCAGGGTAGCAACGATGATAATGATTGTGATTAGCTAAGTGTTCATTCTTTTGCCCAACTACCTTTTGTGCAGAATAAGACTTTAATTGTCTAAAAGTGCATCCATTAACTGTGTTACAAGGATTTTCAGGTCCACAAGCCATTTTTAGCTTATTTCTTATTTCAAGGTGAGCAGAATGCGGCGATTCAATCAGTCCCTTCAGTTTTTCATAATCGGCAGAGTACAAACTGTACTCCACCAGCCGCAAAACAAAGTGTCTACTGTTAGATGTGATTCAGCAGTTGGACAGCACTTTCTGGACAATCTTGAGTGTGCTAATAGCTACACTAACAACCAGTTTAAGATAGTTGGGTGAACTTGTAATGTGGCTCATTTACATTTGCTAAAAGCGACATATGCAGGGACCAGTCCTCTATAGACAAACATGTTCAAGTCTTGAGCCTTTTTGGAATCATGCGAGAGCTTGGAGAGTCTTTAGTTCCCTGTATCAGAGTCGACTTGCTAACATTCGGCACCATTTTCTCCTATATTATAATGGTTGTGATCATTTGAAATTTGACATTCTTGTGTATGTCCTGGTGAGTGCTTGATGAAAAGCTTCAGTGGTTAGCACTGCTGTCTCACAGCTCCAGGGACCCGGGTTCAATTCCGGGCTTGGGTCGCTGTCTGTGTGGAGTTTGCATGTTCTCCTCGTGTCTGCGTGGGTTTCCTCTGGGTCTCCTCCCACAGTCCAAAGATGTGCGGGTGGATTGGCAATGCTAAATTGCCCCTTTAGTGTCGGGGGATTAGCAAGGTAAATATGTGTGGTTATGAGGATAGGGCCTGGGTGGGATTGTTGTTGGTGCAGACTGGATGGGCCGAATGACCTCCTTCTGCACTGTAGGGATTCTATGATTCCATGACATGTTTGTCTTTTCAGCAATATTCAAGTTCTATGCAACAAAGTAACTTTCTGTATACTTTGAATTTTCATAATTTTCTACTCCACTGAGACTCATTTAGTCCACAAGGGCAGCCCACAACAAAGCAACTCCATTTTTCAACGTATCTGTTGCTAGCCCAGCTCAATTCAGTACAAAATTCAAATTGACCCAAATCTGAACCTTTGGGATTAGTTGGCATTAGCTTTAGACAAATTGGATCATTCAAATTTTGAATCTGCATCTATAAAATGGATGCTTGTGATGTGGCATAGGAAGCTAAGAAATAAACAACCTTCTAAAAATGATAAAAAGTAAGCATGCTAAGCTGGGGAATTGTTTATTTGTGTGCATGGGACTATTAACGTGAACAGCCTACTGCTGATTTGTCCTGGTTTTGATGGTTACAAACTGGAGTCAGAACAATTGAGTCAAGTGCAGACATTTTAATGGGTTACTTATCCTGCATCTGCTAAGGACGCAGGCATTCAATCTAACTCTAGTGGGGTGAACAAACATCATTTTCACCAATAAACAAATGGTAGAGTGTTCATCTATTTTCCCAATGATGCCGCAAATCTAATTAGTTTGAGTAGTAGTTTCCCTTAGAGTAAAGAAACTTAATAGAAGCATTCAAAATTACTGAGTACTTTGAGAGATTAGATTCAGGTTAGGACATGGATTTTCATCCTGGAGGGTGGATAGGGAAGTCAGGAAAATTCCCAGCTCGGCCCAGCTGCCTGAGGAAGAGGTGCCCTTCAAGACAGGATCTTCATTGCTGGGGGCTTGGGCGGGGGCAGGAGTCCAGCCAGCTGATCCTGGAAGAAGCGTGGAGGCAGTCACAGGAGTTGCCAAGTGCGGGCGTAGGCTGTTTAAAAAGGTCCACCTCAGTGCCATGGGGCTCTGCCCCAGTGAAAGAAAACACGAAGGCCCTCCATCCCTCATCCTCCAACCACTCCCCATGCTCCATCAATGCCACCTCATGTCCCCCACCCACTCCCTCAAGCCCTTCATGCTCCCTATAACCAGCTCTATTTTCACCCAATCCCTCAGGCTGCTCATGCCCCCTATGCCAATCTCTGCTCTTCCACCCACCATTTGTGCCTACTCATGGCCCTATGCCAAGTTCTGGCACTTCCATCCCTATTAGTCCACTGTACACTTTCTCGAACCAATGAACACCATAGCATATAGTGGATTCTATAAAGAAAAAGAGCTCTAAAAAATGTAACCATTGATAAATCTTTCTGAAAGAGAAAGGTCTGGATGACATGCTAATGAAACTATCAATCATCCAGGTCCTTTGATGTTTCAAAACCCACAAACCACAAATACTTGAAACCACTTGATTTATGTTAGCAAACATTGTGAAATTGACCACAAAGATCAGAGAGCCTGAGAGCTCAAGCAGCCATTAAATTATGAGAACATCTGCTCCCCAGAGGAAACATTGTTTGATTGACAGGTCAAGTTGTCTGATCTCTGCAGTCAGTCAGTTTCACAATGTTTGTTGACATAGGTCAAGTGGTCGAAAATGTTTGCAGTTTTTGAAACTTCAAAGTGCCAGGATGATTGCCTTCCAGACATTTTCTTCATAGGATTACATTTTTTCAAAACTTTGTTTTACAGATTCAACTATACATTATGGCGTTCATTGGTTCTACAAAGTGTACAGTGGCTAAGAACCAGTGTACCTGCCAGAGCTTGGTACAGAGCAAATAAGGGCACAGATCGTGGGTTGAAGGGCAGAAAACTTGGCATGGTGGGACTTAGGGGATGAATAGCAGGGAAGAGACTGGCACGGGCATGAAAGATTGAGTGGAGGAGCATAACTTGGCATAGGGGCATGAGAGGGACCTTTTGAACTTACTTTTTAAAATTTCCCTCCCATCCACACTCATGGGAGTGTGGCGTGAACCAGAACTCTTTAAAAACCTGGCCTGACTCCATGAAAATTGCAGAGTAGGAGATACCTATCTCGGCAATTAACCAGCCAAGTCGGCAATGCCGGACACAGACTTTGGATAGGCAGCATACTTTAAAGGGTCTCTCGCAAATCGCACAGCCCCAAAATAGGATCAGAAATCTGGACCTATCATTTTTAAAGAGTTTCCAAGTCAGCGTGACTTGGTGAAAATCAAGGCCTCAGAAATCAGAGGACACCCATTTAAGAAAATTGACAAAGAAAAACCCTGGAGTGAAGTAAGAAAAATATTCTTACTTAGCAAGTTGTTTACAATCAGGAACACACTGATTTAAAGCGTAGTGCAAGCGGATTCAATAGTCACATTGAAACCAAGAATTGGATAGATGAAGTTTATTTATTTATTTATTAGTCACAAGTAAGGCTTACATTAACATTGCAATGAAATTACTTTGAAATTCCCCTAGTCGCCACAGTCCAGAGCCTGTTTGGGTCAATGCACCAAACCAGCATGTCTTTCAGAATGTGGGATGAAACCGGAGCACCCGGAGGAAACCCATGCAGACACAGGGAGAACGTGCAGGCTCCGGACAGATAGTGACCCAAGCCGGGTCCCTGGCGCTGTGAAGCAGCAGTTCTAACCACCATGCTACCGTGCTGCCATGAGATACTCAGAAGGGAAAAAATTGCCTTTGGGGAATGGAGAGCACCAGACCTGTGAGATCTCGGTGAGCACGAGTCTCGGGGACCTGAGAGGGACATTCTCTGGGAGGGGAGGAAAAAGGGAGCGTGAGGCTTGGGACTCTTGGGGAGTGTGAGGCTTGGGACCTGAGAGGATCATTGTCTGGGAATGGAGGATAAAGGGAGTGCGAGGTTCGGGGAGCTAAGAGGGATACTCTCTGGGAGTGGAGGAAAAAGGGAACATGAGGCTTGGAGAATTTGAGGCTCGGGGCCCTCGGGAAGCGTGGGGCTCGGGGACCTGTGAGGGACACTCTCTGGGAGCGGAGGATAAAGCGAGTGTGAGGCTCGGGAACCTGAGAGGGACATTCTCTGGGAGCGGAGGATAAAGAGAGTGTGAGGCTTGGGGACCTGAGAGGGACATTCTCTGGGAGCGGACGATAAAGCGAGTGTGAGGCTCGGGGACCTGAGAGGGACACTCTCTGGGAGTGGAGGATAAAGCGAGTGTAAGGCTTGGGGACCTGCAAGGGACATTCTCTGGGAGTGGAGGATAAAGCGAGTGTGAGGCTCGGGAACCTGAGAGGGACACTCTCTGGGAGGGGAGGATAAAGAGAGTTTGAGGCTTGGGGACCTGAGAGGGATGGCCGCCAAACAGAGCGCTTAGTTTGAAAAATCTGAGAGTAACATTACAGGAAAGCAGTAAACTGATTGATTGATGGGTAACTGATATTAGGGACCATCTTTAAATAGCCAAAACTTAAATAACTAAACAAGATAGCAGGGAACAAAGCTGGAAGGATAATGGAATCAAGAAAAAGTGAATCTAAAAGCAGAATCAGGTGGTTAAAAGACTAAAAACGAGCGGAGTGCAAATTTGCGCCTCCTAAGGAAATCTAAACAGCTGTTTGGTGAGTACAGTTGGGTAGGTACTTACTACTACTATTGGCGATAATTGTTAAGATATCATTCAGTGATTCATTGTTTGTAAGAAATATATTCTGCAATAACAAAGAGGGGAGAAGAAGGGCCTTAGTTGATATTGTTTAATATTAAAAGGATTAATTTTGCCTAAAGGGGTAAGAGATGGCCGGAGAGCTCCAAGCTGTGGTCTGCTCTTCTTGCTCCATGTGGGAGACTAGGAACATTTCCAGTTCTCAGCACCATCATGTGTACAGGAAGTGTCTCCAGCTGTAGCTTCTGGAAGCCCAAGTTTCAGAGCTGGAATGGTGACAGTGGATATTGTGGAGCATCCCCAACGCGGAGAGCATTATGAATACCACATATCGAGAGGTGGTCACACCGCAGGCTCAGACTCCACAGGCGGGAAGGGAATGGGGGACCACCAGGCAGAGCAAGAAGACGAGACAGGCAGTGCAGGAATCACCTGTGGCTATTCCCCTGCAAAACAGATGTACCACTTTTGGATACTGTTAAGAGAAATGGACTCTCAGATGATAACAGCAGCAGCCAACTTCATAGCACCATGGTTGTCTCTGCTGCACAGGAGAGGAGCAACGGCGTAGAAATGTAATAGCCATAGGGAATTTAATTGTGAGGGGAATAGATAGATGTTTCTGTGGCCGAAAAGAGACTCCAGGATGGTATGTTGTCTCCATGGTGCTAGAGTCAAGGATGTCTCAGAGCGATTGTAGAACAGTCTGAAGTCGGGGGGGGGGGGGGGGGGGGGGGAGGGGGAGGGGGGGGGGGGGGAGGGGGAGGGGGGGGGAGGGGGAGGGGGAGGGGGAGGGGGGGATGGTGAACAGCCAGTTGTCATGGTACACATGACATAGGTAAAAAAAGGATGACATCCTAAAAGGAGAACCTAGGGAGCTAGGAAGCAAGTTGAAAAGTAGGACCTCAATGGTAGTTATCTCAGAATTACTAGCAGTGCCATGTGCTAGTCAGAGTAAAAACAGCAGGATATATAGGATGAATACGTGGCTGAAAAGATGGTGTGAACGGGAGGGTTTCAGATTCCTAGGGCATTTGGACCTGTTCTAGAGAAGCTGGGACCTATACAAACTGGATGGGTTACACTTAGTAAGAAGTCTCACAACACCACGTTAAAGTCCAACAGGTTTATTTGGTAGCAAAAGCCACTAGCTTTCGGAGCGCTGCTCCTTCATCAGGTAAGTCAGGTAACTCTGAATCAGGTTACTCTGAAAGTTGCGTTACACTTGGGCAGGATTGGGACTGATGTCCTTGGGGCAGTGGGGGGGAAGGGGGGGGGGGTAGAGTGGAGGGTAGTGGGGAGGGGTGTGGCGGGGGGGCGGTACTTGCTAGATTGGTTGAGGAGGGTTTAAACTAATATGGCAGGGGGATGGGAACCTATGTAAGGATTCAGTGCATGGGGAATCATGAAAAAATGAAAAAGATAGCAAAGAGAATCAAGGGCCAGAATCAGATAGGGACACAGTACAAAATAATGGGAATGGGACAAGGAACGTTAAAAGGACTAGCATTAAGGTTTGTTCCTGAATGCTTAGTATTTGAAATAAAATGGATGAATTAGTTGTGCAAATTGATATAAAGGGGTATGATATAGTTGGCATTACAGAGACATGGCTCCAAGGTGACCAAGGATGAGAACTAAATATTGAGGGCTATTCAGTGTTTAGATAGGACAGACAGAAAGGAAAAGATGGTGGAGTTGCATTGTTGATTAAAGAAGATATTGATACAATATTGAGGATATATATTTATGATTTGGATGACAGAATTAAATGTATTATTTCAAAATTTGCAGATGATACAAAGTTGGGTGGGAGGGTGAGCTGTGAGGAGGATGCAGAGATGTGATTTGGATAGGCTGAGGGAATAGACATCTGCATGGCAGATGCAGTACAATCTGAATTAATGTGAGGTTATCCACTTTGGTAGCAAAAATAGGAAGGTAGATTATTATTTGAATGGGTGTAAATTGAGAGAGGTGATGCTCTGCGAGACCTTGATGTCCTTGTGCATCAGTCTCTGAAAGTAAGTGTGTAGGTACAGCAGGCAGTAAAGAAGGCAAATGGTATGTTGGCCTTCATAGTGAGAGGATTTGAGTATAGGAATAGGGATGTTTTACTGTAATTGTATAGGGCGTTGGTGAGGCCACACCTGCGACATTGTGTGCAGTCTTGGTGTCCTTAACTGCTGTAAAGGGAGTGCAGTGAAGGTTTACTCGGCTGATTCCTGCGATGGCAGGTCTGTCATATGAGGAGAGACTAAGTCCACTAGGATTATATTCATTTGAGTTTAGAAAAGTGATAGGGGATCGCATAGAAACTTATACAATTCTGACAGGATTAGACCGGGTAGATTCAGAAAGAATGTTCCCAATGGTGGGGGAGTCCAGAATTCATAGAATCATAGAAACCTACAGTACAGAAGGAGACCATTCGGCCCATCGAGTCTGCACTAACCACAATCCCACCCAGGCCCTATCCCCATAACCCCATGCATTGACCCTAGCTAGTCCCCCTGACACTAAGGGGCAATTCAGCATGGCCAACCCGTACATCTTTGGACTGTGGGAGGAAACCGGAGCACCAGAGAAAACCCACGCAGACACGGGGAGAACGTGCAAACTCCGCACAGACAGTGATCCAAGCTGGGAATCGAACGCGGGTCCCTGGCACTGTGAGGCAGCAGTGCTAACCATTAGGGCGGCACGGTAGCACAGTGGTCAGCACTGCTGCTTCACAGCTCCAGGGACCTGAGTTCGATTCCCGGCTTGGATCACTGTCTGTGTGGAGTTTGTACATTCTCCTCGTGTCTGCGTGGGTTTCCTCTGGGTGCTCTGGTTTCCAAAGATGTGCGGGTTAGGTTGATTGGCCATGCTAAAAATTGCCCCTTAGAGTTCTGAGATGCGTAGGGTTAGAGGGATTGGCGGGTAAATATGTAGGGATATGGGGGTAGGGCCTGGGTGGGATTGTGGTCGGTGCAGACTCAAGGGGCCGAATGACCTCCTTCTGCACTGTAGGGTTTCTATGATTCTATGATTAGGGGTCATAGTTTGATGATCAGGAGTAAATCTTTTAGGACTGAGGTGAGGAGAAATTTCTTTACTCAGAGAGTGGTGAATGTGTGATTTCACAACCACAGAAAGTAGTTGAGGCCAAAATGTTGTCTGATTTCAAGAAGGAATTAGATATAGAATTAGATGTGGGTGGCACGGTAGCGCAGTGGTTAGCACTGCTGCTTCACAGCTCCAGGGTCCCGGGTTCGATTCCCGGCTCGGGTCACTGTCTGTGTGGAGTTTGCACATTCTCCCCGTGTCTGCGTGGGTTTCCTCCGGGTGCTCCGGTTTCCTCCCACAGTCCAAAGATGTGCAGGTTAGGTTGATTGGCCAGGTTAAAAATTGCCCCTTAGAATCCAAAAATGCGTAGGTTAGAGGGATTAGCGGGTAAATATGTGGGGGTAGGGCCTGGGTGGGATTGTGGTCGGTGCAGACTCGATGGGCCGAATGGCCTCCTTCTGCACTGTAGGGTTTCTATGATTTCTTTCTATAGCTCTTGGGGCTAAAGGGATATGGGAGGAAGGGGGAATCAGGATATTGAATTTGATGATCAGCCATGATCAAAATGAATGGCGGAGCAGGCTCGAAGGGCAAATGGCCTACTCTTGCTTCTATTTTCTATGTTTTTATATAAACTGCAAAGTTATGGGAAAAGACCAGAGGAATGGAACTAATTGGATGGTTCTTTCAAAGTGCTAGCAGAATGGATCAAACAACCCTACCCAGTGATTGTGATTTTCTAATTCGGGATGGTGGTGGATGCTGAGGAGGCATGCTTGATGACTGAGTGAGAATGGGAGAAAAGGAAAGACAACCTCAGTGTATCCTGATGGCTTTGAAAATTAGTGCTGCGAGACTCCTGATGTTTGCTTTCATTGTCACAGAAGGGTTTTAACCATTGAAATAAAATACAAATGTGAAAGAAACTCCAAAGACATGTTATTGAACCCATTTTCCTCTGCCTTCCTTGTGCTTCTATTTTGTTTTATTGCCATCCCCCCCAATCTCTCCATCAGATTTTGGTATTGAAAGGCATGATTCATTGTACAGTGGCCATGGTTCCTTGAATATCACATTACCAATTGGTAAAACTTGCCTATTTGAAGGAATGAGAGTTAATTTTCTTGGTTAGCCAAGTTAGGTGTTTGTGTTATGTACAATTGATATTCACCATAGCAGATTAGAGATTTGTGGTGATCCATTTTTCATATTTCATTAGTGGGTTTTGCACATAATCCTGGGCAATGCAATACTCCCCATTCATATCAAACTCCTGTCTCCAGTATGACAACTTGCCACCACGCACAAAGAAAATACATCATGCGATGTAGTAGATGCCAAAAATAGTCGTTCAGTCCAACCTTCCAACCGGATAACAGTTGCAACAGCAGAAGATTATTTTTGTCCAAGCTCATTAATATATAGTGAAAACTCAGCAGACGTGGGACTAAAGATATAAATATATCTACCCAGTTAAGAGGTTGATGTGGATTAAAAGCAGTGTAAAAGGGTAAATGAAATGAGTTGGGATGATGGCTGATTAGGGCCGCTTCATTGTGAGCTCTTGTCTGATTTGCTTTCAATAGCTTCTTTACAAAGGATGAAAATGACATGCAGATTGAAACTAGTGCTGTTGCAATCTCCGTGTCAATTCAACACCAGCTCGAAATTAACACCCATAAGACATACCAGTGCAAAGTTTTCAGTTTAAAAATAATTGACCTTTTCAATAGAATTGTTTGACAGGTTAAATACATGTGAAAATATGACATCCTAACATAATTATAAAAGATGCAAGCATTAAAACATTGGATTTGTAATAAAAATGGATTTAGAAATGTATCATAGCTGAAGGCAATTGGCCACAGTGTGCAGAGATGTATATGTTGTTCATAATTTTCAAATCAAATCTACTTTGTGTAGAAAATGCACATAGAGGTAAATTATATCTGCAGCCATGCAGCTATAGGCTTATAAACTCTTATTATTGTTAAATTATATTGGGCTGAATTTTATTGTTCTCATGGCAGCATGTTTTCTGAGATTGATGTTCTCACCTGGGTGAGTCAAGTGGAACAGTATGCTAACAATGTGGTGCCTTAAGCACTGTCACCAATATTTCTTTATGCTTTTGGTACATTAAAAAATAGCGCTCAATCCACATGAGAACACCACTACATGATGCAATGCACCACTGAATTAGGATTCAAAAGGCAAAGAAACATTAACAGTCTCAGAATCCTTACTCTGATGACACCAGAAACTCAATTATCTTCCAAATCACCACCCTTTTTGGGAAGAATCCGAGGTACAAAATGGCATAAAATGAGTTCTTAAAAGTTACTTCCTCAAAATGGCTGCTAAAAAAACCCAACTGAATTATATTTCCAAAGTTGACATCATTCCCCGCCTTCTTTTCAACCCCGCTGTGTATAAACTGTGTCAGAGGTGTGGGCTAGCACCTCCAGTATAATTCCTCCAATTTACAACCCCAGACATGTCCAAATAAATACTGCCACCTATATTCTGTTAGTAGGCATTGCAGGAAGGTATCTCTGTGGCAAACATGAGATTATGGAGCTAATTTGTATTTCGAGATGGACAGTTGGTGTTACTTTGCCTTTATATTACTCTCTTTAGTGCTTTGACGGTTCAGTCAAAACATTCTGTTCCTATTTTTACTCACCTGTGTTGAAGGTACTACTTTGCATTATGGACATGGATTGCACCATGGGAATACGTCTATGCTTGTGCTAGGAAGAATCATAGTTTTGCCCTCGCGTCTCGTCTAGCAACCCAAGATTGTTGTTGACTCTCTACTATCTCTGACATTTCTGGAGGTAACAACAAATCAAATGTAGTTCTCAACTTTCTCTTTAAGAGTAGTAATGCAGGTGAATACTGGGTAATCACATAAGTGGTGTTTCTATCAGATTTTAAAAAGCTATTCACACAACATGATAATGAACCTTGCTCTCTCGAAGCTTATTTGTAATGTTTCAAGGATTGTAATCCATTAGTTGATGGATAATAAGGTGAAGATTTTATAAGCTGAATACCTTTTACTTTGAGGTAAACCTCAAACTCTTGTGAAGTAAACTGTGAGCCATTATCACTAACAATTTGTTCTGGTTTGCCAAAACCTGCAAGTTTGTCAAGTTTTCAATGGTTTGTTCAGGTGTAGTAGATCTCGTGCTCAACTTTTGGCCACTTTAAATGTGCATCCATTATGACTAAGAACATGTAGATCTCAAACAGACTAGCGAAATCTACATGTAATTGTTGCCATGGCATTTTAGACCACTCCCAAGGATGAAATGGAAACAATGGTGGTGCATTTCTTATTCGTGCACAGGAATGACACAGTCCCACTTTTTCTTCAGTCTGAGCATCCAGAACAGGCCACTAAAAATAACTTCATCAGGCCTATACCAGGATGTCCTTCATGTAGTTGATCAAGAACTCTGCCATGCAGACCAGGAGGAACGATTACTCGGATTCTCTACAATGGACACCACCTTGAACGGTCAACTCAAGCTTTCTTGACACATATAGTTTCAAATCAGGATATGGATGATGTGCTCCAGCTATTGTTCCTTTCAATACCATATTTATTATCATCGCAGGATAATTTCTGGTATGTCTCTGAACTTGAGAAGCTGTCACAGGCAAATTTTCCAGACTAACATCTGGAAAAAGTTACATGTTTCTTTCTTGATATGATGTGGAGATGCCGGCGTTGGACTGGGGTGAACACAGTAAGAAGTTTAACATCACCAGGTTAAAGTCCAACAGGTTTATTTGGTAGCATGTGTGGCTTTTGCTACCAAATAAACCTGTTAGACTTTAACCTGGTGTTGTTAAACTTCTTATTGTCTTTCTTGATACACAGACCATGTACTGGAAGACATTCCAACGGTGCTTTTAAATTATTGTTTGTTTTCAAGAAGGAGTTAGATGTAGCTCATGGGGCGAAAGGGATGAAAGGATATGGAGGGAAAGCAGAAACAGGCTATAGAGTTGGATAATCAGACATGATCATAATGAATGGCAGAGCAAGTCCGAAGGGCAGAGTGGCCTACTCCTGCTATTTTCTATGTTTCTATCTACGAGTGAAAATAAAGAATATTAGCAAAACTAGTTGGTGGCATCTGCTCAATAGGTAAAGGTAAGCCAGATAGTATTCCAAAAGGCAATGAAAAAGACCTTTTAGAGTAATGATGATAAGTAATAGTTATAACTCAATGGCTGCACTCATTTGTAAAAATGCTTGTGAAAAATCAATCTTGCAGAATTTCTGCCCACCTCATAACCCAGCAAACAAATCTTCAATTCATGGAAGTGGATATTGATCGGCAAACAATGGATTCATGGTTGTTTTAAAATGACCTCAAGTAAGAACTGAACCATGTGGTTTCATGACAGGTACGACGGGGGGTAGCCCAGTCACTCACTGTAACCAGCTCTAACACACTAGTGTTAACATGTTGTTATAATTCTTTTTCGAGCTTGGGACGAATAGCATATGGCATTGGTCTTGCTTTGAGACTTTTGATTGACTATTAGGCTTTATCTCGTGTTCGGGTGGAACGCTTCAACAAAGTTTTGAACATTTTCAGTCGTAATTCTTTTCTTCCGTGTTGTAAATTATTTTTGTAGAATGCAACTTCTTCTTGAAGGAACCCAGATTCTTCTTCTGAATATTCTTCTCAGGGGAAGCTGGTCTGGCCCAACAAGTTGAGTGGCCCATTTTTGCATATCTGTGATATGCTTGTCACTATTTTGATTTCTTATGGGCATTTCCAACTTGGGGATCTTCATTCCTGCAACAAATTGTGAAGCCCCTTTAGCAGCCAGTTCCATCGACACTGTGATTTCTACTGCAGTCTTTAAAATCGAAAAATGTGCAGTAATTACTCATCTTTGGATAATATAATTCTGGAGACCACAAACTATACAATCTTGAAGAGTATCTTCTAAGGACTCACAATGTCATGCCACACTTTTTAAGGTTGCCACAAACTGAGCAATGCCTTCACCTTCACTTGATCCCTTCGGTGGAACGTGAACCGTTCTGCAATGATCAGTGGCTTTGGAGAATAATGCTCTGTAAGGATCTTTGTCAAGTCATTGTAAGTTTTGGTTCCTGGCTTTGCTGGATGACCTGAGTGTATTTGCTGGATGAACCAAGTTCTGGAGCAAATTGAAGGTTTTACTTATACTGAGAAAAGCTGGTACGAGCAACTCATTTGCAATTGTATTTGCTTGTACAAAGTACTGAAACTGCTCTGCATAGACTCTCCATAATTCATTTTCTTAATTGAAAGGACTCGTGGGTCTAAATTGACTCGTCATTTCTCTTGCAGGCGCTAGCAACTTGAGACTGGAGACTGATGTCTTTTTTTCTAACAGCATCAGCCATATAGCAAATCATCCCTTCTTTTCAAATATGCCAGATACTGCCTGGAATCTCACCCTTCTCTGATTTAAAAAAAACCCTCTTTGAAAACCACACAGAGTTTCCAACTGCGTAGTGACTCTCCCACTCTGCTGTTACACACTGCAACATGTGCACGGACCCTGCAGCTCAGAGGAATCTACCCAATTTTTTTTTCTGGTTAGAAATGCAATATTTTTTCACATTTTCTTTTACTTCTTTCATTGGCAGTCCAATCTTTAATCCTGATGTTGACTTTCCTCAGCCTTCTAATATTCAAAGTGCAATAACCCACAATGTCTTTTTTCTACTTAGGTTCTTTTCTCGATGATCTGATGAAACAAAATCGCCACTCGTTGCCAATTCTCTTTTTGTGAAGTTCTAACTATGTTAAGGGTTGTGGCTTTTACATAAAATAAAATTATGTGGTTTGCACACATATATTCAAACTAAAAATGACAAGGTCTATTCTAGGAGCTCTTGCCTGTTCAGAATAGAAAATGAAACTGAGCAGGAGCCTGTGAAACACTCCAAATCATGTGACTGGCTCTTAAAGCCTTCATGCAATCATGCACCATTATAAATATATAACACTGTTCCAATCAAGGTCACCACTGCCTTAAATTTCTTTGTGATGGATCCTTCCAAGCTTAATTTGGTGACCTTTACCACATTAGTTGGATTGCTCACCATTGCAGCAAGAAAATCACAGGTGCTCCTTTTAGGAAATGTGTTGCAGTCAATTTGTATCAGTGTATCAACACTATTGGTATTAATTATAATCTTATTTGACAAAAGTACATATAAATCAATCTGTATTTAAGTACTAGGATACAAAGGTGAATTGAGTTGTACAACCCTATTGTTCTTTGAATGGATGTGTGGCACTGTCTTCAGTAATCTTTGCTTTAAGCAGATTTATTTCTCCCAATGGAAACCAGTTAGGATTCCTAGAGAGAACCTATTTACATTGGTTGGTGAGTCCAGGATAAGAGGGCATAATCACAAAATTAGAATTGATATCATGGAAGCTCTTCTACTTAAGTTTGGAACTCTTTTTGGCAAACACTAATTGATGCTAGATCAATTATAATTTCAATATTGATCGATCCAAAGTTATTAAAGAGACATGAGACAAAAGTGGGTAAATGAAGTTAGGTTGAAGATTCTCTGTGATCTCACTGGCAGTACAGATAAATGGCTGTCCCCTGTTTAGGCGCTCCTGTGTTGATTTGGAGTTCATGGAATTTGGATTATTCAGTGAATATGGGAGGTCAATGATTAGTAAGTTCACAGGCGACACAAATATTGGCGGAGTTGCGGATAGTGAAGAGAATTGTCAGAGGATACAGCAAGATATAGACCAGTTGGAAACTTGGGCAAAGAAATGGCAGATGGCGTTTAATCCAGACAAATGTGAGGTAATACATTTTGGAAGGTACAATGCATGTAGGAATTATACAGTAAATGGCAGAACCCTTAGGAGTATTGACAGACAGAGAGATCTAGGCGTACATGTCCACCGATCACTGAAAGTGGCAACGCAGGTGGATAATGTAGTCAAAAAGGCATACGGCATGCTTGCCTTCATTGGTCGATGCGTTGAGTATAAAAATTGTCAGCTCATACTGCAGCTGTACAGAACCTTAGTTAGGCCTCATTTGGAATATTGTTTACAATTCTGGTTGCCGCCACACTACCAAAAGGATGTAGATGTTTTGTAGAGGTTACTGAAGAGGTTTACTAGGATGTTGCCATGTCTGGAGGGTATTATCTATGAGGAGAGGGTTAGATAAACTCGGTTTGTTCTCACTGGAGTGAGAACACTCGATGGAGTTTGAGGGGTGACCTGATAGAGGTTTACAAGATTATGAGTAGCATGGACAGGGTGGATAGCCAGATGCTCTTTCCTAGGGTAGAAAAGTCAAGTGTGAGGCAAATGTTTTACGCAGATGGGGTGCATGTCTGGAACACACTGCCCGGGGAGGTGGTGGGAGCAGGTACGATAGCGGCATTTAAGGGGCAACTAGATGAATACATGAATAGGATAGGAATGGAAGGACATGGACTCCGTAAGTGCATACGGTTTTAGTTTAGGCAGGCATCATGATTGGCGCAGGCTTGGAGGGCCGAAGAGCCTGTTCCTGTGCTGTACTGTTCTTTGTTCTTTGACGCCAATTTTGAAGGTTCAAAATAAGCTATAGGCTCTGAATCTGCTGTTAAAATAAGAGTGTTGGTTTTTAGAAATGTAGAAACATAGAAAACTACAGCACAAAACAGGCCCTTCGGCCCCACAAGTTGTGCCGAACATATCCCTACCTTTTAGGCCTACCTATAACCCTTCATCCTTGGGAGTTCTAAGCTCTTAATTGTAATGGGGACAAACTGGAAAAAATTCTGCCACGAATCTACTTTAAAGAGATGAAGTCAGAACAAGCTTATTTAGTTTTCAGGTAAACCTATAGCAATGAACTCAGGCAGTGATTTACAGTCTAATGCGGGATATATACCCCCTGGATTTTGACTGGATGGGGAACGCATGATGACTTCCCTTCGTGCAGCCTTTGATCTTTGGGCTCGTCTTCTCTGTTTCTCTTTCTCTTGGGTCTCTCTCTGCTTCTTTGTTTTTGACTTATTTTCTCAATTTCTCCACCACACAGATGTGATCAGGAGGCCCTCCCTCATCCTGTTTCTCATCCAATTAACCCCTCCCTCACCCCAAACATCTTTAGCCCATTATTTCAGCATGCTTTCCTCGATCAACCGGGTCTCTTTAATCTGAGCGTGACACCATTACGCAATGTTTCTCACATCCATCTTTGTTTGACTGTCTCATATTTCAAGGCTCCCAAGTCTTATCTCCAAGAGGGGCCTAGACATTCCAATGCTGTATTTTGCTTAAGCAATTCCCACAGCCTCAAGGCCCCAGCTTTTTGTAGCGATTAAGCTTTTTAGACTTATTTAGACTTGAGGCAGAATTCTCCAATCCCACTTGCAGCGAGTTTGGTGGTGAGCAGGAGTGAGAATCAAGCAGGAGCCACAAAGTCGGAAACCTGCTGGTGTAAAATCATGTCGCAATTCTTCTCATGGCAGATCGGTGTTAGTTAGCGCTGGCTGGTGACATCAACGCCATCTGCATCTCATAAATGCTCATTAAAACTGCTGCCTGCCAGCAACCCATCAGGTCTTCCAATCTTGTGTCACGCCAGTAGGAAATCACATTGGTCTAAAACCCAACTGCGACACGGTGGCACAGTGGTTAGCACTGCTGTCTCACAGTGCCAGGGACTCGGGTTCGATTCCCGGCTTGGGTCACTGTCTGTGCAGAGTTTGCATGTTCTCCCCGTGTCTGCGTGGGTTTCCTCTGGGTGCTCCGGTTTCCTTCCACAGTTCAAGGATGTGCAGGTTAGGTGGATTGGCCATGATAAAATTGCCCCTGGTGTCCCAAGGTGTATAGGTCAGGAGAATTAATGGGGTAAATATCTGGGGTTATAGGGAGAGGGCTTGGGTAGTATGCCCTGTCAGCGCGTGGATGCAGACTCGATGGGCCAAATGGCCTCCTTCTGCATTGTAGGGATTCTATGATTCTAAAGTGTGGCATGTGGCAACTTCAGTTCATGAGAGATTTTGAGGTGAATACAACAATGTCTTTCTGCCATCGTGCTGTGCTTCTCCTGATGTGCGGTTCACCACTCTGCCAGGGCCGACTGGTTCCTGCCTCCGTCTCCATACTGAGGGTATGTGTATGTGTGTGTGTGAGGGAATGTGTGTGAGAGGGAATGTGTGTGTGTGTGTGTGTGAGGAATGTGTGTGTGTGTGTATATGTGTGTGTGACAGAATAAAGTAAAGTAAAAGTTTATTTATTAGTCACAAGTAAGGCTTACATTAACACTGCAATGAAGTTACTGTGAGAATGTGTGAGGGAATGTGTGTGTGGGTGTGAGGGTATGTGTGTGTGTGAGGGTATGTGTGCGTATGTGTGCACGTGTGAGAGGGAGCATGTGTGTGTGTGGGAATGTGTGTATGTGGGAATTGTGTGTGTGTGAGGGAGTGTGCGCACACGCGTCAGAGGGAGCATGTGTGTGTGTATGTGAGGGAATGTGTGTGTATGTGTGTGCGTGCGCACGTGAGAGGGAATGTGTATGGCAGAGAGAGAGAGCTGAAAGTGTGTGTGACAGAGAGAGAGAGAGTCAAAGATAGGCAGCCCTAATATTAAATAAACCTGTGAGTAAATGAAGCTGCATCGCTCCCATTAAAAATGACAAAAGGATGAGACTTAAATACTTTGAATAAAATAACTTTTTAATAATAATAAATGTATAGATATAAGAAATGGAAAAGGCCTTTATATATTTATTTTGTGCAATTCGTACAAACATATAAAAACAGTCATTTTTTCTGGTTTAAGTCTTCAACACAGTAAGAAAGTTTCTCAGGGGTTTCTCCAGTACTCTTGGGAGGTCACAAGGGTTCTGTGGCTGGGAAAGTCTGGCTGAAGGAAATGTACAGTTGCTGCAGATCCCAGATGCCCTGTAAAGCTCACTGAACTGTTTCTATCTCCTGGTTCCAAAGCAAACTCCCATGGAAATTAAATCGGGGCATGTCTAATGAACAACAGTTGCCTTGCGTTGAGGGGCCACAGCAAGTATTACCTATTATTTGAAGATTATTATTGGGTATTATTATTTGAACAGGTGTTCAGATTTACCTTGCTTCAGCCGGGGCCATTTTCACACACACACCAAGGCCAATTATTCTGCCAAGGTTCGAAATGGTGCTTTGCGAAATGATTGAGGAAATCACCGGTTCTGTGCCTGCGGCCCTGATTTACTGATTAACCAACAATGATAACTATTTGGTCCCAAGTGACAACTATTTAGTGAACCATGACTCAAGCTCAAATTCAAGGATAAAATTAGAAAGATAGTGTCTCTCCTGATATATCATCGGATGCACATGATCATCCCAGACTGGATTCACTGCTGAGCTTGAATCACAGCTTCCTTCCATCACACTCTGTCCTTAGCTTTCCTTATTCTGGGAAGGGTGGCTGCCTGAACCGAGATCTTTTCCACATAATCACCAATGTCCTGAAATGTTTAACCGACATAGGCATCCTGTTCCTCCCCCAGGGATGGGGTCGTTTGCTGGAACAAAGTCTCCACCTCAGAGTTTAACCAAGAAAGGTTGAATTTCAGTCGAGGTTCAGTCACTGGCCTTGGATCTGAAATGAGGATAGGAACTGAACCATTGAAACATAGAAACATAGAAAATAGGTGCAGGAGTAGGCCATTCGGCCCTTCGAGCCTGCACTACCTCCCAATGTGATCATGTACTTTCAGTATCCCACTTTAGCTTTCTCTCGATACTACTTGATCCCTTTAGCCACAAGGGCCAAGTCCAGCTCCCTCTTATATCTATAACATATTTAACAAACTGACCCCAACAGCTTTCTGTGGTAGAGAATTCTACAGGTTCACAACTCGCTGAGTGAAAAAGTTCCTCCTCATCTCAGTCCTGAATGGCTTACCCCTTATTCTTAGACTGTGACCTGTGACCCCTAGTTCTGCACTTCCCCAACATCGGGAACATTCTTCCTGCATCTGATCTGACCAGTCCAATCGGGATTTTATGTTTCTATGAGATCCCCTCTCATTCTTTTAAATTCCAGTGAGTACAAACCCATTCAATCCAGTCTCTCTTCACATGTCAATCTTGCCATTCCAGGAATCGGTCTAGTGAACCTTCACTGGACTCCCTCAATAGCAAGAATGGCCTTCCTCAGACTAGGAGACCAAAACTGCACACAATGCTCAAAGTGTGGCCTCACCAAGGCACTGTATAACTGCAGCAAGACATCCTTACTCCTATACTCAAATCCTCTTGCTATGAAGGCCAGCATGCTATTAGCTTTCCTCACCGCCCGCTGTACCTGCATGCCAGCCTTCAGCGACTGTTCCACCATGACACCCAGGTCACGTTGCACTTCCCCTTTTCCTAAACTGCCAACATTCAGATAATAATCTTCCTTCCTGTTTTTGCCACCAAAGTGGATAACCTCACATTTATCCATATTATATTACATTTGCCAAGTATTTGCCCACTCAGCCAGCCTGTCGAAGTCACCCTGCAGCATCTTAGCATCCTCCTCACAGCACACACTGACACCCAGTTTAGTGTCGTCTGCAAATTTAAAGATATTGCATTCATATCCTTCAACCGAATCATTAATGTAGATTGTGAATAGCTGGGGTCCCACTACTGAACCTTACGGTACCCCACTAGTCACTGCCTGACATTCTGAAAAGGACCCGTTTATTCCCACTCTCTGCTTCCTGTCGGCCAATCAGTTCTCTATCCACATCAATATATTACCCCCATTTAGAGGTTTTCTATTTTTCGTGTGGCTGAAATCTGGCCTGAATGTACCACAATGTGGAAAACCAAACATCTCGAACATCGGTAAACAGCAACTGTGTATCTCTTTAATTAGCAATTATTGAGGAATTGTGAAAGTAACAGAGCAAAGAAGGAGAAACTCCTCAATGTGCTCCACTCCTGAAGCTGTTGTCTCTGATACTGGGATATGGTTCCTCCAGATGTGGAATAACCACTGATGTATTTGAATACTAAATTGCTCTTTGCTTTTTGCTGTTTGTTGGGATGAAACACATCTGCAGCATCAGAATTCAGTTCCAGATCCCTCCACTATCACTGCCGCTGTCCTTTAACGTCATAGAATCCCTACAGCGCAGGAGGCCATTTGGCCCATCGAGCCTGCACCAACAACATCTCACCCAGGCCTTAACCCACATACTTACCCTGCTAATCCCCCTGACACTAAGGCACAATTTAGCACGGCCAGTTCACCTAACACGCACATCTTTGGATTGTGGGAGGAAACCGGAGCACCCCAAGGAAACCCATGTAGACACGAGGAGAATGTGAAAACTCCACACAATCCTGTCAGTCAATACAGCTTAACTTGCAACAGCTTTAGATTCTAAACTGACGCTCTTCAGAACAACCCTAATGAGAACACAATGCGATAAGTTTGGCCAGTTAAAAGCAATTGTGGTTGTCAACTGCAATTTAGTTCAGCGGACCTTGTTGACAGGGAGTATAACATTACCTACAATATTGATGTAATGATATGCGATCAACCATTTTGATTCAAACATTGTGACAATGATTATGTTTCTAAGGGGTAGTTTTGACAAAGGGCTAAATGAGAGTAGATTAGCAATTATGGTCAGCTTGTGGAAAGAAAGGTGAAGTAATAGATGTAGGGGTGTGAGGGTGTTTGAGATGAGAAAGGGCAGGGTTTCAAGTTGGGCAGGTTGGATGCTGTGTGTTGGTGGAGCTGTTAGTCATAGTTTGGGATAGAAAGTTGGAACATTGCGAAGTGTTGGTTGTGGAAGTGTTGCTTTAAGAGAATGAAGAATGTGGTGGTGCCCAGGGAGATCAAAGAATAACGTGAGATATATACAGTGTGTTGCCCCAAATGCCCACATAAGGAAGTACCACTTCTGAATGATTCTGTAGTTCTCGGGTTTAAAGAAATGGCACCCAATGCCACCTCCCTGCACCTATCAGAAGGA
This sequence comes from Mustelus asterias, assembly GCF_964213995.1. Taxonomy (NCBI): domain Eukaryota; kingdom Metazoa; phylum Chordata; class Chondrichthyes; order Carcharhiniformes; family Triakidae; genus Mustelus; species Mustelus asterias. The sequence goes on from NC_135801.1 coordinate 61,376,646, forward strand.
ATACTCTGGTTCAGTTGATGGCATGAACTCTCATGAGTTTGTTCATCTTATACACACAGCCCCTGAAGCCTCTGCCTCTGCACACCTGTGTTTTGTTTATTTTATATCCTCTCTTCTTGTTCTTCCTCAAAAAAATACACCACCTGACAATTCTTTGCATTAAATCTGCCACCAACTCCAACTCCAAGGCAAACTCATACTTGACAATACATCCGAGTTTTGAGTCATCCGCAAATTTTCAGATTATGCCCTGCACGTTTAGGTCTAGTTTAGTAATCATCTTCTTGAGTTCTCTACATGAAGGCAGATCTGACTCACAGTGCCATGACCTCCACCACAGATAAGACAGAGAGGCAGGTCTCAAATCCAACCCAGCCGGAGTGGGGTTCCAGCCCTATGCTGTAGGCTCTAATCTGATCGATACCAGCACACCCAAGTCCAGTTAACTAAGCCAACTGACTCCCCAAGAAATCCAAGTTGCTGCGGCAACATGCGGCTTTATAGCCTGGAGCTATGGATACTGATGGTAGAGGCTCCAGTTCCTTTCCATCACATGCTTGACCAGGAATCTCTCCTGCTCGTACCACCTGCCTTTGGCATAAATTGGAAGGATTGGCAAGTTGGTACTCAACTAGTTTGACTCCATTATGAACACACCATCCTTGACCATCATGTTTTGGGGTGGGACTTGCACCTGAAGCTTCTGGCTCCAAGGCAGGGAAGCTGCCCACTGTGCCACAAGACCTCCCGTTTGTCAAAATGGATCTAGAAAAGCAGTGGTGCTGGTACCAATTCCTAGGGGAGCCCTCTATGTTTCTTCCTCCACTCCAAGAAACAACCATTCATCTCTACTCTTCTTCTGTATCCAAAATGCCACTGCCCCTTTTGTTCCATCGGCTTTAACTTTGCAGAAAAGTCTGTGATGTGGCACTTTATCAGACGCCTTTTAGAAGTCCATGCACACAACATCATTTGAGTTATCCTCATCAACCCTCACTGTTATCTCATCAAAAAACTCAATCATGTCAGTTAGATGTGATTTGTCCTTGACAATTTCACAATTTCCTTAATTCATCCATGTTTGTCCAAGATATTGTCGGTGTTGTCTCAAATGATCATTTCAAAATGTTTTCCCAACACCAAAGTTAATCTGTCAGGCTTGATGTTAATGTGCTTTGAAAGTTTATGGACAATAGGGAGGCATCAGGGGTAGACACAGTGCTAATAGGAAACACATGTATACATATATAAAGTTAGTCTGTTTTTTGTTTTTGAAGGATTTTTAAAGGTTTATTTGCAATGAGAAGCAATTTTATCTAAATTTCCTACTGAACTTTTATCTTGTTAGACTGGCTTATTCTGAGACATGATCAATTAAGCATCATAATCTTATAGAGTCTTATAGAAAAGTACCTCCGAGTTGATCATCTTCTCATTTGTTGTAGCCATATATGAAATTACTCATGAAGTGTATGCCATGATATAGCATCCCATGTCTTTGATTATTGACCCTGTGAGCTGATGTTTCTTCCCTCTCTAAACATCTTTGCAGCCTTGTTTACATGAGCTTGGCATAAGTTTCAGAATTTGACCTTTACCTCTTCAGCAGTTTCTAGAAAGGCAAGTGGACCGGAGAGAGGGGGGTGGGTGAACATGCAGCAGGAGCTGAAAAATCTGTTCCCTGCTCGCTAGCATAAAATGACGCAGGGATCTTGCACTCTCACCCACCATGCTGGGTCGCCACCATTCCTGCCAGAGGCCAGCGTGAAACCAATATGGATCTGGTTACTGGGATACAGAAGAGAGCCCACGCCAGAATCTCATCCCCTTGCCCGTTCGTCCACACTGCACCGAGAAATCACGCCGGTCCAGAAAACATCTAGATCAACGTGGTATGTACATGTCGGCACTTACCCAAAGAAGGCCTGGGGCAGCCTAAAGAGATCAGGATGGAGGTCTCGAGCAACATGCAGCAGTGGGTCAGTATCACCCAGGTAGTTCTTCCATTTTCAGAGTCTTCCAGGAGATCCATCTTCTATTCTTCAGAGTCTTCCAGGAGATAAGTTAATAAGATATAGGAGCAGAATTAGACCATTCGGCCCATCGAGTCCGCTCCGCCATTCAATCATGGCTGATATGCTCCTCATCCCCATTTTCCTGCCTTCTTCCCATAACCCTTCAACCCATTATCAATTAAAAATCTTCCTAACTCCTCCTTAAATGTACTCACTGTCCCAGCATTCACCACACTTTGGGGTTGCAAGTTCCACAGATTCACAACCCTTTGGGAGAAGTAGTTTCTCCTCAACTCTGTTTTAAATTTGCTACCCCTTATCCTAAGACTATGACCTCTCGTGCTAGAATGCCCCACAAGAGGGAGCATCCGCTCCACGTCTACTTTATCCATACCTTTTATCATCTTGTATCCCTCATTTTGATCTCCCCTCGTTCTTCTAAATTCCAGACAGTATAGGCCTAAACTGTTCAATCTCTCTTCATATGACAAACCCCTCATCTCTGGAGTCAATCCAGCAAAATCAAACTAGATCTACCTTCTATCTTCAGAGTGTTCCTGGAGGTGTATCGTCTATCTTCAATGGTGGGTCAGTTATGCCCGGGCTTCTTTTAAGAATAGCACCTGGATAGGAATGCAAATCATCCAGCCTGCCCCGCTGCATGATACCCAGGAACCCACCAAGTGCATTATTAATGGGGCTCGGGTCACACAATATGGCGCAAATTCACAGCAGCCTCTGCAACGGGAAACATTCGCCGTCCCCAACCCACCTCAGGACTTAGTCCCAGAATGGAAAATTCTGCCCATTCAGTGAGGAAAAAGAAAGAGAAATCAAGCCTTTTCTTCCTTTCCCCAGATGGAATATTTAAACACTGTGGTTTCTAATTCTTATACTACTTATAGTTTATTGTCAAATTGACACTTATTTTCACAAGTTACATTTAAAATCCTTGCCATTTAACTTGTCAAATTATTCCTCTGGAACAGATATAAAATGTATGGGTGGAATTTTCCGACCTTTCAGACTGGCGGGATTCTCTGGTCCTGCTGCCGTGAATGGAGATTCAGCTGAGCCAAATTCTCCGTCCTCACTCGCAGCAATGACCGGAAAATTTCAGCCGTGATTTGTGCCAAAACAGTTAAGAAATAGAAATGGGATGATTCTCCAATCAGGCATTTCCAACAAAAAAAAGAGTTTGTAGAGAGCATGAGGCAAGAAGGCCTGGGCCCAAATCCCTGATTTATCCATCTATTTAAATCATTAAACAGAAATTGAGTGACACCAGGCTTATGGTTCTGTGGCTGGCGTTCTATGTGAGCACCACTTCTCACCAGAATGGACAACAATTATAGTCTTGAGGTGAAGTCTTACAAAGTCTTAATTTTATAGATGTCATAAAATACAGCATGCACAGCTGAGGGGTTAAAGTGCTTTCTGCAACACCAAAAACCCTCTCAAAGTAAGTGAGCCACTGAACACTAGTGTCACTTTACCATTCTATTTTTAGATTCATTGATTTCTGATAAGCCCAATAACTATTGATATTGTGTCAAATTTCCCTCTTGTTTTCCAAATCATGAAAACTGTAAAGAGTTAACGTGACTTAGGATCAGCTGTTTAATATGAAGTCATCAAATCCTCAAGTTTTCCCTAGTCACCACATGTTACTTCAGCAGAGTAAATTTACATTGACAAACTGATCATCTTCACTGACCCAGAAACATTTTGAAAAGAAACAATGTCACAATCGACTGCTGTTCTCTGGCAATGCAGCATTGCTATTGTAGCTATTTTTTTGAAGGCACCATCGTAACCATGCCTCGTTCTAAGCTCTGGCGTTCCCTCCTAAACCTTTCCTCTTCTCGACCTCTCTATCCCTCGTTAAGATGCTCATTAAACCTTAATTCCTTGACAAATCTTTTGATCATCTGCTTTAATATATTCTTTGTGCCTTGATGTAAATTTTGCTTTGTAAACGTTCCTGTGAAGTGCCTTGGGATCAATATTTCCTCTTTTTCTTTGGACTGAGTGAAAGATTTATTTAAGTGCTTGGCACATTTACTTTTTTTAACTGAAACACTTATCATTTAAAGGGAGCGGCTTATACCCGGTCATAGTGAGGACATTCGAATTGCTGTGCAGCTGCACAATTTACATTGGTCAGGATATTTTATTACTTTAATGACACTATCTAAATGCAAGTTGCTGTTTAAATTTGATCTGACAGGATGGGTCAGGACAGAAGTACAACAGTTGAGATATCAAATTACAATATTTAGAACGGAGATTGTGTTCCTCAGTAAATTCCGTGATTTTTATTGGAGGGATTGGGTCTGTGAGAGAAGGGAATAGATAAATAGAATCGAATCGAATCCCTACAGTGCAGAAAAAAGGCCATTCAGCCCATCAAGTCTGCACTGACTCTCCAATAGAGCATCCTATCCAGGCCCACCCCATCCCCATAACCCCACGCATTTACCAATCCATCTAACTCGCACATCTTTGGACTGAGAGGAAACTTGGAGATAACCCACGCAGACGCGGGGAGAATGTACAAACTCCACACAGTCACCCAAGGCCGAAATTTGAACTCGGGTCCCTGGCACTGTGAGGCAGCGGTGCTAACCACTGTACCACCATGCCAATTTCAGAATAAATAGGAGGTTAGGATTTGGGATGTACTCATTTGACATTGTCAAACAGTGCACGCTCTGGTTAAGCCTGTTTAACCTGAATCCGGGCATCTCTGGCTGGACTATTTAGCCCAATAATAGAGCAGGATTTTACACTTGCGTGCCTGAGGGTTTGAAGATGGATGGCACACAAAAAATCCAGCGAGTGGCCCGCCTGCTGCCACCCCTCCTGTCCTAACTGTCTGATATTTTAAGCAGCTGATGGAGGCATAGGGTGGCCCACTATCCTTGAGAGTGGCTAATTAAAGGCCCTCAATCTGCCCCTGGTGCTATTTTACCCATGACAGGGGGTGGCCTGCAGGGAGCCTGGCAGATTTAGCTACATGGGCTGGTGGGGGGATTTGAACATCCTTTGTGAGTTCCCTGCCTGCTGCACCGCCCACCCCCCCCGCCCCCCCCCCCCGTCCCGCCCCACCACCAAGGTCATACCTCTCCCTTCTTTTGCCCTTCCCTTGACCACTTAAATCCACCCTCCAAAACTGTTATCCCCTTCATTGGGGCCAGCCTGGCAGGTTATGGCAATATCCCAGACTCACCTATCAGGCTGGGCTCCTCTTTGTCAGGATCGTCTGTAGCCCCAACAATAGCCACTGCATTGTCTGGTCTTCTTGCCACCACAGAGCTGCTGGCCTGTAGCTCTCTAAGGCAGGGCTTCATCCTGAGAAAGGGATGGAAGTCTCGTCTTAAAGCATATATAATGCTGCTCTGTGTTTTATTGCTATGGAGTAGCCAGGGAATAATGGGTGGGCTGGCCACCAACTTCTCTACTGGGGCATGGGTCCACGACACGCTGTAAAATCCATCCCGTACAACCAGCGAAGCCAATGAAACTCACTCCATTGGAAGATCGGAGAAGGAAATCCTCCTCCACCTGACTGTACCGCGGGGGTGGTGTGGATGGATCACCTGCCTCCAGGACTATGGTTGGTGTGGAGCTAACTTGCTCCACCCTGGCCCACTCTGTAGCCATATCATGCAATGACCAAGCTTAATGCGGGCAACATGGACAACATAGAATCCTTCACTGAGGAGGAAGACCTGCCCTCTGGAGCTACCAGCCAATCTGAATGGTGGCAGCACCATCAGTCCCAACAGTGCCAAGGGAGTGTTAGTGGCCGTGGCTGGGACTGCAAGAAGACAAAAAGGCTACCCAGGGCTTCCCGAAAATCTGGATTCTTAGCCAGGATAGGTACCGGCTGGAGTCTCTCCTTTCTCTCTTTTCTCTCGAAATGTCAGCTCTTTTCTCTCCTTACAGATGCTGCCAGACCTGCTGAGATTTTCCAGCATTTTCTCTTTTGGTTTCAGATTCCAGCATCCGCAGTATTTGCTTTTATCCAGAGGGAGAGGTGTGTGTGTGGGAGGGGTTTGGTGTAAGGCTGTTGGGCGGGGTTGGGAAGGAAAGGGAAGGATTATTCTAATGCTCTCCTGGCCTGTTTGCCATCTTCTACCACATAAACAGTGTTCATCCAAAGCTCTGCACATTTTCTGGGCCGTCTACAAATACTAGGTTAACAAACCATTGCCATTTGTGACTTTGGATTCAAAACAGCTTAGATTTTGTCCTAAGATAAAAGCAAATTACTGCAGATGCTGGAATCTGAAACAAAAACAGAAAATGCTGGAAAATCTCAGCAGGTTTGACAGCATCTGTGGAGAGAGAATAGAGCCAATGTTTTGAGTCTGGATGACCTTTCGTCAGAGCTGTCAGAGGATTCTCTTTGTCAGAGGATTTCGTTCTGTTTTTTAATATACAAATTGTTCCTGAGATATACACGACACACGTAAAGCCACATTTATTGTCCATCCAGGGAAAAGCTCAGACCAGGAGCAGCTACCTGCTCCTGGAGGTTTGATTTGATTTGATTTATTATTGTCACATGTATTAACATACAGTGAAAAGTATTGTTTCTTGCGCGCTATACAGACAAAGCATACCGTTCATAGAGAAGGAAAGGAGGGGGTGCAGAATGTAGTGTTACAGTCATAGCTAGGGTGTAGAGAAAGATCAACTTAGTGCGAGGTAGGTCCATTCAAAAGTCTGATGGCAGCAGGGAAGAAACTGTTCTTGAGTTGGTTGGTACGTGATCTCAGACTTTTGTATCTTTTCCTGATGGAAGAAGGTGAAAGAGAATATGTTTGGGTGCGTGGGGTCCTTAATTATGCTGGCTGCTTTTCCGAGGCAGCAGGAAATGTAGACAGTATCAATGGATGGGAGGCTGGTTTGCTTGACGGATTGGGCTACATTCATGACCTTTTGTAGTTTCTTGCGGTCTTGAGCAGAGCAGGAGCCATACCAAGCTGTGATACAACCAGAAAGAATGCTTTCTATGATGCATCTATAAAAGTTAGTAAGAGTCGTAGCTGACGTGCCAAATTTTCTTAGTGTTCTGAAAAAGTAGAGGCGTTGGTGGGCTTTCAGCATGGGAGGGCCAGGACAGGTTATTGGTTATCTGGACACCGAAAAGCTTGAAGCTCTCGACCATTTCTACTTCGCCCCCAGGTGGAAGCCCACTGGAGCTTTAATGCTATCAATGGCTTAGAGGCCAATTTGTGGTATTTTCCCGCCATCAGATTGGCCCCACCATGTCCTGAAGCTGTCAGCTCCTTGGGGATGGCCCCCGATGGTGGGTGACCATTGGAGCCAGACGCTCTATGCCTCAATGACAGGACCACAGAGATCAAAGGGGAGGCAGTTCCATAGTGGTACTGTCACTGGACTAATAGTCCAGAAACCAGGAGAAATGCTCTGGGGATCTGCATTCGAATCCCGCCACGGCAGCTGGTGGAATTTGAGGTGGAATGGTGGCACAGTGGTTAGCACAGCTGCCCCACAGTGCCAGAGACCTGGGTTCGATTCCTAGCTTGGGTCACTGTCTGTGTGGAATTTGTATGTTCTCCCCATGTCTGCGTGGGTTTCCTCCGGATGTTCCAGTTTCCTCCCACACTCCAAAGATTTGCAGGTTAGGTGGATTGGCCATGCAAAAATTGTCCCTTAGTGTCAGAGGGACTAGCTAGGGTAAATGTATGGGGTTATGGGAATAGCGCCTGGGTGAGAATGTGGTCGGTGCAGACTCGATGGGCCGAATGGCCTCCTTCTGCATTGTAGAATTCTATGATCTAATAGAAGGTCAGAAGTGGGGCTGTTTTAGACGGACTTGGGAAAATTGGAAACATCTTCTTCGGCTTCCTCCGTACCTTTGCTCCCGGTCTAATATTTTGCCCTGCTATCTGTTCAAACAGATAGCATGCAATCCTAGTCTTTGACTGGGCTGTTGATCATGCTCCATTGAATTATACCTATCCTGTTCCCCTTCTCCTTGAATTTTCCCTTTCCCAATTTTAATTTGAATCTTGTGCCAAGACAAGGGAATCCCCAGGCTTCCAGCAACAAATACGTTGTAGTATTCTCACTGACAGCAAACCATGAAGTAAAATGTATTGATTATTTTTCTCTTTTAATTATATCTTACAGGGAACAAAATAAATAATTGGGTACCCATGATTAATATAGAAGCTGAAATATGATCATTTTCTTAGAAAAATTGAAAATATTATTTCTTTTAGCTTAATGGAGAAATTTGAAATTTGACAGAAGGCATTTGCTTCAGTGCTGCACAGTAGGCTTTATGAGCAAAGTTATAGCTCAAGGAATAAAAAGGACAATAGCAACATGGATGAGTGACAGGAATCTGAGTAGGGGTTAATGGACCTTTATCGGGCTGGAGGAAGGTCTGTAGTGGAGTTCCCCAGAGATCAGTGTTGGGACACTTGCTCTTCCTGATATATATTAATGACCTAGACCTTGTTGTGTAGGGCACAGTTTCAAAACTTGCAGATGATGCACTTGTGAACTGTGAGGAAGATACTGTAGAAGTTCAAAAGGACATTGACACGTTGCTGGAATGGACCATCAAATGGATGAAGTTCAATGTGGAGAAATGTGAAATGATGTATTTTGGTAGGAAGAACATGGAGAGACGATATAAAATAAGGGTGCAGGAGCAGAAGGACTTGAGGATATATGTGCAGAAGCCATTGAAAATGGCAGAACAGTTTGAGTGCACAGTTACTAAAGCGTACAGTATCCTAGGCATTATTAATAGGAGTATAGAGTACAAGGGCAAGGAGATTATATTGAACTTGTCTAAGATACTATAGTTTGGCCTCAGCTGGAGTATCACATCCAGTTCTGGGTGCCGCACTTTCGGAAAGATGTGAAGGCTTTGGAGAGACTGCAGAAAAGATTGATGAGATTGGTTCCAGAGATGAGGAATTTCAGTTATGAAAATAGATTGGCCCATTCGGGACTGTTGTCCTCGGAGAAGAGAAGACTGAGAGAGATTTGATAGAGATATTCAAAATTGTGAGGGGGTCTGGACAGAGTAGATAGGAAGAAACTGCTTTCACTTGTCAAAGAATTGAGAACAAGTGGGCACAGATTTGAAGTAAATGGAAAAAGAACCACGAGTGAGAAAAGGAAAACTTTTTCACGTGGCGAGTAGTTAAGGTCTGGAATACACTACCAGAGAGTGTGGTGGAGGCAGGTTCAATCGAGGCATTCAGGAAGGAATTTGTCTGTTATCTGAAAAGAAAGAAGGTTCAGGAAGGGAGGGAACTGGCACTTGGTGGATTGCTCGTTCGGTGAGCCAGAGTGGACACAATGGGCTGAATGGCCTCCTTCTCTGCTGCAACATTTTGATCATTGTGCGACATTTCACACATATAAAATAAGATTTTAGAGTCAGAGGTTTTTCAGCAGTAATTATGCATATAGTATGTTATCAAAAACCCAGTTGTACCTCATTCAAAAAGGTGGGGTTTTTTTAGGGTTTTTACAGAGACTGATGGCCGAAAAGAACAACAACTCATTATTTCTAATTGATTTCAATCTGGGGAGGAATTTTAATAGTGCACCCCATAGAGTGGTAGAATCACTGACAGCAAGTTTTGGATTTCTGCATTTAAAAATGCATTTAACTGCATATGGAGTTACTGTTCCTGTCAGTTTTAGAGGATTAATGAAGGTGAATACTCAACAGTTTTGCCATCAATGCTACTGCAGCATTTGGGCCACTTACATCAAAGGCTGTATACAAATGCCTGTTATTTTGATTTCAGAACTGAAGGACATAAATAGTCATCAAGTTGGAGCAACGCTACTGATTAGAAAGATTTTTCTGCTCATTCCAGAAATGGGGATTTGATTTTCTTTTCAAAAGAACTTGATGAATATGTAGGGGAAAGCATGAATGGGAGATTAAAAGTATAAAGTGAAGACAGTGATTATGTTCCATCTGGACCAAGCAAATGTCACCCTCGGAATAGAACTAGTTAGGTCTGAATAATTTAGGCTACACACCTAGACTTCAGGAGAACCTGAAGTTTTGCCAAATTACTTGAGGGGGTAATTGAGAGTCACAATGATTTATTTGCTGGAAAGTTCTATCACCCATTGTTCTTCCCTCTCGAGAGATTAAATAATTTAGAGTGAGCTGATGATAATGCCTAGACCAGAAGGATTTTAAAAAATAATTTATGGGACGTGAGCATCGTTGCCTGGGCCAGCTTTTATTGTCCATCCCTAACTGCCCTGCAGAGTCACCCACACTGCTGTGGAGTCAGAGCCCTTTCTTGTCATCACAGAATGGTGCCATCTAAATTCATCCAAAGTCAGGGCAGTAGATATACTTTGAGTCACAAGGGTAGTGGCAATTTTCCTTCCCTGAAGAATATTAGTGAACCAGATGGGTTTTAACAATCAACAATGGCTGCATGGTCACCATTAGACATTTTAAGCCCAGGTTTTTCTTGAATTCAAATTTCACGATCTGCTTTGGTGGGGTTTGAATCCAGATCCCCAGATCTTGCTCTAGGTCTCTGGATTATTAGTCCAGTGACAATACCACTGCACCACTGCTTCCCCTTAAGATGAATGATGCCTTGACTTATATTTGTCTTCTGTTCAGCAATTAATCATGCTCAACCATGGATCCCACAATAACACGAGTGCTTTATCCTTGATCAAAAACAGGTTAGCAATGGGAATGCTTCTAAGTGTAAATGTTTTATTTTCTAGGCTGTTCTTCCCACCCTTTTGTATACCACTAATTAAATGAAAAGGATACTGCAATAAAACTCATTTTAAAATGTTCAAAAGTACGGGAACAAATGTCACACGGTTATTGTCCTGGACTTTTGCTGCAGTGGACATAACAGGGTATCAAAGGGCAAGTCTGTGCTGCTGATAGTCACTGACAGAATACGTTACTAAAAAAGCATTCAGTTTTACTATTATTTACATCAGAAACACTACTGGTGTTACACAATGGTAAGTGAACCCCTGCTTCCTAGCACAGAATGAGTTACTGATGGTATCATCTAAGCTGGTCAAAAGTCAGGGCTGTAGATAAATTTTGAAGGAAAGCTGAGTTCTCCCCGGCACCTTGGTGAATATTTATCTCCCAGCAATAAAACCACTTATCTGGTCAGAAGCAGTTTTGTTAAAATGTGTGGTTAGGCTGCAGTAGGTCCAGAGTCACTGAGCAGCACAAGCACTGCCCAATCTGTGCCAGATGGAGAACTAACCCCTCCGGAATTGGCATGTTTCTCCTCCTTGCCTGCGCCAACATGGCAGAAAATCATGCACAGCCTGCTGGGTCTGGGGCAATACCAAGTTTCCCCCTTCCTCTCCACCAAGAAATAACTCACTTATGATTCCAACTGCTGCGCTTATGTTTTTTAAAATGCCGAGACCGGATTCTCTGACCTTGCCCACGGCTGGGATTCTCTGTTTTCGCTGGCAGCAGTAGCGGGGCGGACGAATTCCGGCCCAGAGGTTTTACTTCAAAGCTGTAGGCTGCAATAAGGAAGCAAGGGATAACTCATTTATATAACACATTTGACAATCTCAGGATGTCCAAAAACACTCCTGAATCAGTGATGCCATTTATTTAAAGTATAGTCAGTGCTGTAGTGTGGAGCAACACAGCGGCCAATTAGCCTTGAGCAAGATCCCACAAACGGTAATAAAATAAATGATCAGTTACACAGCTATGGGAACATTTTGACCGGGTGGCCAAAAGGACTCCAATGCTCTTCTTCAAATAGTCCACCTCAGAGGGCGGATATTTCCACAGGTTAATATCATCGTCCACAAGGCAACCCCTGCAATGTTGCACCTATCCCTCTGTGCTATACTAGTGCTAGCCTAGACAAGGTGTTGATATCTCTGGAGTTGGCTAGAACCGATGACCTTCGGCCTAGGTTCCCAAGTGGAGTCCATATTATATCACGGGCATATAATTTCTGATCCCATTATCATATCTCAATGAGCGGCTGAGGTATGGAGACTCCTGACTTTCCCTGTTCCCCATCCCAACACCCTATTCCGCCCACATTCAGCATTTCTGCATCTGAGGAGGATTACAGAAACCCAGATATAAGACCCTTCAATATCTAAGTTTCTAACCTCATTTCCAGAAGTCCCAATGCTGGAGTTAACATAATAGTGTGCCTGGAGGCCATGAAATTTCCAATCACAGATTTGGAAGGTGAAAATATGTAACGGGGGATCATTGAATAGTGACCATTCAATGATAAAAATGTAATTCACTTATGCACCTGAAAAAAAGTTTTCAAAAATCAATTTGCATCTAAAATTGTAATTCTGATTTGATTTATTATTGTCACGTGTATTGGGATAAAGTGAAAAGTATTGTTTCTTGAGTGCTATACAAGCAAAAACATGCCATTCATAGAGTACGTAAGGTATGCAGGAGACAGCTCGCAAGAAGTCTCTTTGCTCCAGCGCCATTTAAAAAGAATAATTACATATAATGCAAATCAGCTTCGGATTTAGAAACAAACTTTATTTTGCAGTATTTAATTTTAAACTGCAATAATCTTCATCCCAGGTTAGCATTGCTGCCTCACAGCACCAGTGACCTGGGTTCGATTCCTGGCTTGGGTTACTGTCTGTGTGAAGTCTGCATGTTCTCCCCGTGTCTGCGTGGGTTTCCTCTGGGTGCTCCGGTTCCCTCCCACAATCCGAAAGACGTGCTGGTTAAGTGGCATTGGCCACGTGAAATTCTCACTCAGTGTACCCAAACATGCGCCGGAGTGTGGCGACTAGGGGATTTTCACAATAACTTCATTGCAGTGTTGAAGTAAGCCTATTTGTGACACTAATAAATAAACTTTAAAACCCTTAACCTATTAACTTCTGATTTCTGTTTTTACACAGAGTAACTTGGGATCATTCTGTTTTCTACTGTTTGCTGCAATATGCATATTAGGGTCAATATTCCTCTTCATCGTCTTACCTGAAACAAAAAACAAAACTTTTCCAGAAATATATCAATCATTTGCCAAAATCAACAAGATACCTGAGCATGAAACTGAAGAAACTTGTGCAGCAGACAATGAACTGCAGATCAGAATGGTTCCTTTAGAGAATGTGAAGAACAACGCAAACATGGACTCTGACAATATCGAGAGTATTTCATAACAGATAAACGGACAATTGTTTCTCATTTAGTGACATTATGTATTTGCATTACTTGTTACAGTGCTTTGCACCATTTATACTCACATTCTTGCTGGATTCACCAAAACGTAACTGGTTTTGGTGGGAAACATGTATCGGGGGAGGATGGACCTCTTCTGTCTGTTAGTTGCAGTTGTATAATTTTGGTGCTTATAAGGAAATTCCAATTGTAATTTCACGACAGGAGCAAAAGGAGGAACTTTTCCTTCACTTCAAGGCTGAGTGAGAGGAAAGTGGGCTTGTCCACCATTCTTCACTTTATCGAAATGAATATTTTCATGGTGCTAATATGTTAATCAACCTGGCTCAAAATAAACTAGACAAGCATTGAAGTACATGCCTCTAGAGAATTATTATTGCCATAATCTATTGTCTATTTTTAAAATTTGGTTTAGAAAAATGATATAGATTAAATTAAAGTATAAATGTTGGGCAATTTTCCTGGGGCCTGTGCTTGGCTATTAAAGCATATGTAGCCACAGCAGATGAATAGATTTAAGGTACTTACCAGCCATGTTCTCACTCAATAGTGGAACTCACACAAGGGGATGAATGACCTGCTGTTTTGTCTATGTTTCTAAGAAGAATTCAACCCTATAAGGAGGGTGGAACGGTGGCACAATGGTTAGCACTGCTGCCTCACAGCGCCAGGGGCCCAGGTTCAATTCTGGCCTTGGGTGACTGTCTGTGCAGAGTTTGCACGTTCTCCCCTTGTCTGCGTGGGTTTCCTCCGGGTACACTGGTTTCCTCCCACAGTCCAAAGATGTGCAGGTCAGGTGGATTGGCCATGGTAAACTTGCCCCTTTGTGTCCCAAGATGTATAGGTGAGATGGATTAACCATGGTGTGGGGTTACTGCGTTAGGGTGGGAAGAGGGCCTGGGTAAGATACTGTCAGAGAATGGGTGCAGACCCGATGGGCTGAATGGCCTCCTTCTGCACTGTAGGGATTTTATGGAGCTTCAAGTCGAGGCTTAGCAAAATGCTTTTAATTGTCGCCATGATTGCTGAGCTAATTCTGTTTTACAACCACTGGCAATCTCTTTAATTATAAAAATTCTGCTTTTACATTTGATGATATGTAATCTGTGCCAGGGCCCATAAATGACAAAGGTGGACGTAAAACTTCAGGAAGCTTCAGCCCTATTTGCCACTATTAATAACCTCAGTGTTTCACGAAGCCTGTGACTGCTCATGGCGGAACATTCCAGTGGCAGATCTGGCATCTATTATACACCTTGCTCAGGTTTTCTTGCCATTTGTTTAAATGGGAAGCACACCTGCTCCTCCAATGTAAAATGAAAGTAAAACACAAAATATATTTTCATCAGTGATCTCCAGTGCTTTATTTGAGAGCCACTGTTAGGTGGAGTGGTTTAGCGGGAGATGATGGCAGAGTGGTAATGTCACAGAATTAGTAATCCAGAGGTGGAATCACTCCTCGGATGGCTCGGCTCAAGTATCACATACGGGCATATGAGTTAGGGGCAGGAGTAGGCCATTTGGCCCCTTGAGTCTGCTCCGCCATTCAATAAGATCATGGCTGATCTGACTGTGGCCTCTACTTTCCTGTCTATCATATTACAATTGAATGGGACAGTCTAGATGGACCAGAGGGTCTTTTTCTGTTCAGCATTGTTCACCCATTCTTCTGTTCAGATGTTCTTCAGTTCGTATTCCGTCCAAGCATAAATTGCAACTGGCAGGAGATGCCCTGGTTACATTGCTTGGCTATTGTGTAATGAGGAGTCAGCTTGGGATCTGAGGTTTTTACTGCCAGTTTTTCATTAATGTGCAGCAAGGCAGAATTGGCAGTAAAATTACAGCTTAACGTTCCAAGTAGTTCCTTCAGATCCATCACAAGGTGATCTTAATGAATGGAAATTGTTTTAACAGAAAGAGGTAACTTCAGATTAAATGGTTGCCTTGAAATTCCACATGGTATGGGTTGGTGTCTCCTGATTTCCTTCCTTAACCCTGGGGGAAGTTGGGTGAACATGCTGGATTAGTGGTCTGCCTGGGCTAAAGTATTTTTCACCATTTTGTGGGGTTATTCCAGACTTCTGCTGGAGTTATAGATTGGTACAACCTCACTGGAATTTCAAGGCCAAGAGTTTTTATGTGCCTTATCTCGCAAGTGTTTATTGGAACAGGATGGCTGTTTGTTCTGCAATAATTTTTGATTTGATCTATATTTGATTCTCACATTTCCTCCCTGTGCTTATCTCCAGTTGTTATTTTTCTGGCTCTATTTAAATTCTTGCTGTTCTGCCGCAAAATTCAACAAGTTGAGAATCAATCAACAGTGAATGGTCATTGACCAGAATAATACACCTGTTGCCCTTCACCACTTTAGCACCTAACTCATTAAAGAACAAAGAACAGTACAGCACAGGAAACAGGCCCTTCGGCCCTCCAAGCCTGTGCCGCTCCTTGGTCCAACTAGACCAATCGTTTGTATCCCTCCATTCCCAGGCTGCTCATGTGACTATCCAGGTAAGTCTTAAACGATGTCAGCGTGCCTGCCTCCACCACCCTACTTGGCAGCACATTCCAGGCCCCCACCACCCTCTGTGTAAAAAACGTCCCTCTGATGTCTGAGTTATACTTCGCCCCTCTCAGCTTGAGCCCGTGACCCCTCGTGATCGTCACCTCCGACCTGGGAAAAAGCTTCCCACTGTTCACCCTATCTATACCCTTCATAATCTTGTACACCTCTATTAGATCTCCCCTCATTCTCCGTCTTTCCAAGGAGAACAACCCCAGTCTACCCAATCTCTCCTCATAGCTAAGACCCTCCATACCAGGCAACATCCTGGTAAACCTTCTCTGCACTCTCTCCAATGCCTCCACGTCCTTCTGGTAGTGCGGCGACCAGAACTGGACGCAGTACTCCAAATGTGGCCTAACCAGCGTTCTATACAGCTGCATCATCAGACTCCAGCTTTTATACTCTATACCCCGTCCTATAAAGGCAAGCATACCATATGCCTTCTTCACCACCTTCTCCACCTGCGTTGCCACCTTCAAGGATTTGTGGACTTGCACACCTAGGTCCCTCTGTGTTTCTATACTCCTGATGACTCTGCCATTTATTGTATAACTCCTCCCTACATTAAAGATCTACAATTGATACACAACTCGGTGTCTCCTCAAAATGTGAACTGCAGAAGTGGCCCTTGTTCCGTGGATGGTAAGTAACAGTTCAGGAAGTGCAATTATGGTGGCTCTCTCTCATGCCTGGCTGTGCAACAGCAACTTCCAAATATCTAGGGCATGCTTGAAAGCAGGAGCTATGTTTCTTGAACATACCACTCAGGGTCTTGCATCGCTTTTAGGATTACTATCCCATGTTGGAACTTAGTTATTGAGGGGAGTTTTCCCATCCCACCTGCCACAGGAATTGTAGCGGGCAGGGGGCGGACCATGCAAAGGTCCGTTGACCTTCGGGCAGTGTGGGGCGAGTGTGGCCGGAAAATCCCACCCATTTTCTTTTTCCTTCATGGGATGAGGGTATCACTGGTAAAGCCAGCTTTCGTTGCCCATCCCTGACTGCTCTTGAATTGAGGGCGATTAACAGTCAGTATTGCCGTGCGTCTGGAGTCACATGTCAGACAGATTGGATAAGGACAGTAGGTTTCCTTCCATCAAGGACATTAATGAGTCAGATGAGTCTTTACGACGTTCGATAACTGACACGAGCTTTATATTCCAGATTTATTAATTGAATTTTAATTCCACTAGCTGCCATGGTGAGATTCGAACCCATGTTCCCAGAGCATTAGCCTGAGCTCCACATTTCTCACCCACACTCCCGAACTGGGACTCCTGAGAAATGTGGAGCGTACCAGCTCCTGAAGTCCTTCCATCTTAGTGTGGGAGCATTCTGCTCCTTTTTACAGCACAGACTGCCATATACTGTTACGTTCAAATGCCCCTTAATTTAAATGCCACTTTGACAAGATAGGGAGAAGAGGTACGATTGTAGGGAGGTGAGTAAGGGGATCTGGTGGATCAAGGAGTAGGGGAGGAGTTGGAGCTCGGGGGTAGTCAGATGTGGGAGGGCTAGTAGGAGGTGGACTCAGTCTTGGGGGTGTGGGTGGTCTGGGAGTTGGGAAAGTAGTCAGGCATGAGGGATATTCGGGGTAGGATGGTGGGGGCAGAGGGGTAGTGGAGGGGTGAAGGTAATTGAGGAAGTAGTCAGATTGGGGTTAGCTGTTTGAGTGGGAGCCGACGGTGGGGTGAGGTGCTGAAGTCTAGTGGCGGGGTGGGGATGCAGGGGCCAGTGGCAGGATGTAGGGATGGAGGTCCAGTGGCAGGATGTGGGGACGTAGGGGCCAGTGGCAGGGTGTGGGGACAGAGGGGCCAGTGGCAGGGTGTGGGGACAGAGGGGCCAGTGGCAGGGTGTGGGGACGGAGGGGCCAGTGGCAGGGTGTGGGAACGTAGGGGCCAGTGGCAGGGTGTGGGAACGTAGGGGCCAGTGGCAGGGTGTGGGGACAGAGGGGCCAGTGGCAGGGTGTGGGGACGGAGGGGCCAGTGGCAGGGTGTGGGGACAGAGGGGCCAGTGGCAGGGTGTGGGGACAGAGGGGCCAGTGGCAGGGTGTGGGGACAGAGGGGCCAGTGGCAGGGTGTGGGGACAGAGGGGCCAGTGGCAGGGTGTGGGGACAGAGGGGCCAGTGGCAGGGTGTGGGGACAGAGGGGCCAGTGGCAGGGTGTGGGGACAGAGGGGCCAGTGGCAGGGTGTGGGGACAGAGGGGCCAGTGGCAGGGTGCAGGGACAGAGGGGCCAGTGGCAGGGTGCGGGGACAGAGGGGCCAGTGGCAGGGTGTGGGGACAGAGGGGCCAGTGGCAGGGTGTGGGGACAGAGGGGCCAGTGGCAGGGTGTGGGGACAGAGGGGCCAGTGGCAGGGTGTGGGGACAGAGGGGCCAGTGGCAGGGTGTGGGGACAGAGGGGCCAGTGGCAGGGTGCAGGGACAGAGGGGCCAGTGGCAGGGTGTGGGGACAGAGGGGCCAGTGGCAGGGTGTGGGGACAGAGGGGCCAGTGGCAGGGTGTGGGGACGGAGGGTCCAGTGGCAGGGTGTGGGGACAGAGGGGCCAGTGGCAGGGTGTGGGGACAGAGGGGCCAGTGGCAGGGTGTGGGGACAGAGGGGCCAGTGGCAGGGTGTGGGGACAGAGGGGCCAGTGGCAGGGTGTGGGGACAGAGGGGCCAGTGGCAGGGTGTGGGGACGGAGGGGCCAGTGGCAGGGTGTGGGGACAGAGGGGCCAGTGGCAGGGTGTGGGGACAGAGGGGCCAGTGGCAGGGTGTGGGGACAGAGGGGCCAGTGGCAGGGTGTGGGGACAGAGGGGCCAGTGGCAGGGTGTGGGGACAGAGGGGCCAGTGGCAGGGTGTGGGGACAGAGGGGCCAGTGGCAGGGTGTGGGGACGGAGGGGCCAGTGGCAGGGTGTGGGGACAGAGGGGCCAGTGGCAGGGTGCAGGGACAGAGGGGCCAGTGGCAGGGTGTGGGGACAGAGGGGCCAGTGGCAGGGTGTGGGGACAGAGGGGCCAGTGGCAGGGTGTGGGGACAGAGGGGCCAGTGGCAGGGTGTGGGGACGGAGGAGCCAGTGGCAGGGTGTGGGGACGGAGGAGCCAGTGGCAGGGTGTGGGGACGGAGGGCCCAGTGGCAGGATGTGGGGACGGAGGGCCCAGTGGCAGGGTGTGGGGACAGAGGGGCCAGCAGGGTGTGGGGACAGAGGGCCCAGTGGCAGGGTGTGGGGACAGAGAGGCCAGCAGGGTGTGGGGACAGAGGGGCCAGTGGCAGGGTGTGGGGACAGAGGGGCCAGCAGGGTGTGGGGAGGACAGTTGGAGGACGGGGGTTACTCAAAAGTTCAGGAGATTAAAAAGAGAGTTAGATATGGGGGCGGGGGGGGGGGGGAGTGGGTGTAGTCGGTTCAGGGGTTAGATAGAGGGTCAATAGGGTAGCTAGGTGGTCAGAGAGATAGCCAATAGGAGTGTAGTTGGTGGGGAGGGTGCCAGGGAGGTAGTTGGTGGTTTGAAGGTGTGGTCAGGTGGCCGGGAGGATAGTCAGGGAGTACATTGGAGTGTCAGGTATCACTAGCATAGTTGCCCAGCCATACCCTTCAATATCTGGCTGAGTGTCACCTGTAAGAGTTTTAACAACACCAGGTTAAAGTCCAACAGGTTTATTTGGTAGCAAATACCATTAGCTTTCGGAGCGCTGCTCCTACGTCAGATGGAGTGGAAATGTGCTCTCAAACAGGGCACAGAGACACAAAATCAAGTTACAGAATACTGATTAGAATGCGAATCCCTACAGCCAGCCAGGTCTTAAAGGTACAGACAATGTGGGTGGAGGGAGCATTAAGCACAGGTTAAAGAGATGTGTATTGTCTCCAGAGAGGACAGCCTGCAAGTCCAGGAGGCAAGCTGTGGGGGCTCTTACTGTGTTCACCCAGTCCAACGCCGGCATCTCCACATCATGAGTGTCACCTACCATGGCAGGAGATCAAAATCAAGTTCATTGGCCCAAATCTTCTGATCGGGGTCAATCTTTTTGACTAAACAAGTAAACTAAATCAAATGAATTGAGGGACAAATCAAAAGGGGCAACCCCCAAAAAGAAGGAACCGCCTGAAACAAAAGACAAAGTAGAAAGGAAACATAAAACATCAAAATAAAATGTGTTTAAAGGGGTCGATATTACACCCCAACCCCTGCGGTGCCCAGCGGGCACGGAAGGCATCAACAGTTCCCCTGAGACACCGCATGCTCTCTCTCCAGGGAAACCCAGCCACGAATGCAACTGCGGTATAGGGGCAGACAATCGGGTCGGACGGCCCGCTCGGTCGCCCCCTGCCTGGACCTGTTTATGGCAAGTTTAGCCAGGCTTAGGAGGACGTACTCCACCTTCCCCGCCCCCCTCCACACCTGGTACCCATAGATTCCGATCAGGGTTGGAACCACTATTTCTGACTCTGACAAATATCCACTAACCTTCTGTAATTACTGGAGGCAACTCGATGTGGCCAATAAATAATGAACGGATTTATTGATAATAATAATTATATACACAAAAGGATTCAGCAGTCCAACTAATACAGGAATACTCTGAACATTACTCAAACTCCATCTGAGGCCCTCCAGCCCCGTGACTGCTCACCCTCACTCTTGATTGGCCCAGGTTCGCGCGCTCAAGCTCCATTAGCTCTGGCTCGGTCACATGGCCCATGAAGGATTGCCAAAGGGGCCACACTACCTCACCTTCCTCTGATTTTTCTGGGTAATATTCCAAAGGAGGATCCCTCACAACCAACTCAGTGCAGCAACAGGGTGAATCTGTGCAAGAAGCCACACCACCTTTTTCCAGGACTTGCCACTGTATTCCGATAAGGAAAGAGTTTAAATGTCCTTTAGCTTCTTTTGAAAGCTACAGAGAGAAGGTATGTGGGTAAGGGTGTAGGGTAGGCAAGGGTGTGAGGTGGGGTGGGTAGATGGGTGGGTGAGAGTAGGGTGCGTCACAGAGTTATACAGTACAGAAGAGGTCCTTCAGCATAACTGAACAGACAAAACTACACTAAATCTACACTAAGCCCATTTTCTAGTACTTGGCCCATCGCCTTGAATGTTATGACATTTCAAGTGATTATCCACATACATTTTTAAAGGTTGTAAGGTTTCCAGCCTCCTCTACCCTCCCAGGTGGTGTATTCCAGAATCCCACCACCCTCTGGATCAAAACATTTTTCTTCCGAATCCCTTTAAACCTCCTGCCCTTCATCTTAAAATTATGCCTCCTCTTCAACTATGGGGAACAGCTGCTTCCTATCCACCGTGTCCATATCCCTCATAATTTAATACATCTTAATCAGGTCCCCTCTCAGCCTTCTCTGCTCTAAAGAAAACAACCCGAGCCTATCCAGCCTCTCTTCATAGTTTAAATACACCATCCTAGGCAACATCCTGGTGAATCCCCTCTGCACCCTCTCCAGTACAATCACTTTCTCCCTAAAGTAAGGTGACCAGAACTGCACACACTTCAGCTGTGGCCTCACCAAAGCTTTTTACAGCTTCACCATTGTCTCCCTGCTTTTATAATAAATGCCAAGACTGATAAAGGTAAGTGTCCCATATACCTTCTTAACTACCTTATTAATCTGTCCTGCCGCCTTCATGGATCTGTGGACAAGCATCCTAGTGCCCTACTATTCATTGAGTACTCCCTTGTCTTGTTACTCCTTCCAAAGTGCATCACCTCGCACTGTTCAGGGTTAAATTCCACCTGCCACTGATCAACCCATCTGAGTGACCCATCGAGATATTCCCACAACGTAAGACCTTCTTATCACCTTGCCAATATTCCTGTCTGCAAACTTGCTTATCATCTCCCCCACAATCTCATCTATATGGTTTATGTACATCACAATAAGGGACCTAGCACTGATCCCTATGGTGTACCACTGGAGACCGGCCTCCAGTTACACATAGAGCCTTCTATCATAATCCTCTGTCTCCTATCACTAAACCAGTTTTTTGATCCAACTTGCCAAGTTATCTTGTATCCTATGTGCATTTACCTTCTTTACAAGTCTCCTTGTCAAAGGCTTTGCTGAAATCCATATAGACTACATCAACTGCACTACCCTCATCTACACACCCAATCACCACCTCACAAAATTTAATCAAATATGCTGGCATGAGCTCCCTCTGACAAAACCATGTGGACTATTCCTGACCTAACCGTGCCTCTCCAAGTGGAGATTCTCCCCAGTGAAGACAGATGTGAGATATTCATTTAACACCCAATCAATGTCCTCTAGCTCCATGCACAGATTGCTCTCTTGTTCCCTAATGGGCCCTACTCTTTCCCTGGTTATCCCCTTTCCCTTAATATACCTAAAGAATATTTTAGGATTCTCTCTAATCTTACCCACCAGTGCTTTTTCATGGCTCCTCGTTCTTCTAGTTGTTTTTGTAAGTTTCCCCCCTGCACTTTCTACTCTGCTGCTCTGTTCCCTTTGTACCTGCTAAAAGCCTCTCTTTGCTTTCTTATCCAGTGCTGAATATTCCTAGACATCCAGGATCCTCTAAGCTTGTTGCTCCTACATTTCACCCTAAAGGAAACATGTTGGGTCTGTACTCTCCCCAGTTATTTTTTGAACACCCCCCACTGCTCTGCTGTAGATTTTCCCACAAGAAGTTGTTCTCAGCCTACTTTGGCCAGATCCTGCCTTTTTAGAGATCCTGCTGATTTTTTGGAGACATAGAGTACAATCCCAGCAATGTGACTGCCCCTCTTTTATTCCTAAACTCTATCCACAAAGCCTCATTTGAAGTCCCTTCCAAGCTATTGTCCTTCCTTACAGCACGAACTGAATCCATAATTAATAATGTGACACCATCTCCTCTTTTACACCCTCCCCTGTCTCGCCTAGAGATCCTATACCCCGGAATGTTGACTTACCAGTTCTGCCCCTCCTTCAACCACATCTCTGTGTTGGCAACAATATCACAATTCCACGTGTCAATCTACACCCTTTAGTCATCAGTCTTACCTATAGTATTCCTAGCATTAAAGTAGGGGCCATCCAGCCTCGCCTTATTCCCTTAGAACTCAACATGGCTGCCCTCAGTTTTGGTTCCTTTACTCAAGTATGCTGTACTAGCGCCCCATCCACCCACCCCCACCCCCCCCAACCCCCTCCCCTTGCTGAACTAGTTTAAACTCCTCTCAACAGCACTGGCAAACCCACCTGCAAAGATGTTAGTCCCATTTTGGTTCAGGTGCAGACCATCATACTTGTACATGTCCCATCTTCCTCAGAAACAGTCCCAGTGATCGACAATTGTGGGATTACAAAAACAAACAGTTTAAGCTCCAGACTTCTAATATTTATTAAACAATTTCCTCTGGAAGCAATTTCAAGGCATTGAAGCAATTCAGGGCAATGAATATTACAGACAAGATAGAATTCAAAGAAAATGTGTTTCCAAAGTCCCAACAGTACAGTTGTTCCAAAGCAATATGGGCTTTACCAACATAACCTTGCGTAAAGTCAATCTAGAATCAAGGTATGTATGAACACCAAATTGGAGCAAGAATTCTTCAAGCACCCTCACCCACTTCAATCTGGTGACAACTCAGGCCCAGGGACTGGATTCAGATTATTGCTCCAGAATTGTTGTCTTAGTGTGAATCAAATAACACTTTGCACTGGCTTTTTGGCTGCAGCTGGACATCCATTCATTTGTTTATAATCCTATCAAAAGACATCGCTTTCCCCATTAAAATCACATGCCATACAGCTCCAATCTTTATATGATGTATTCTTACATTATATCTAATTTGATCATTTGTTTGCGTGCAAGCGCCGCATTACAGTACTTCACAAAATGCCACTACCCTACCTACAAAGAAGTGCATGTAAATGCTTAGCACCAACATTTAGCAGCGTTGTGCAAGTTATTACAAACCACGGCAAAGAATGGTTAAATGCTTGGAATAAATAGCCTTTTCATGGAGGGAAACAGGAAGCTCCTACACAATTATGTTATTATCAATACATAATATATAAATATATTATATAAAACTGGTTAAGGCTTTTCAGGATTTGATATTATTCTCGGGTCTATATGGCAGTGCTATACTGTATAATAAAAATAATCAAGCAGCAGTTGTATCATACCACTTTACACATCATAACTATGATATCCAAACCCTTTTAATTTAAGTTGTTTCTATTTTTAAACTGAGTTCCAGATTAAAACCCCTGCATTTTAGAAAAATAACAGGCGCCAAATCAAAATCAAAGTAGGTACAATACATACTGGTTAATTGATTAGAAACGTTTTGGTTTGATTTTAACTGGCTAGATTTTAAGCTTTGCAGTGTTTTTATATTTGGCAAACCTTGAACAAT
The DNA here is from genome assembly GCF_964213995.1 of Mustelus asterias. Classification (NCBI taxonomy): domain Eukaryota; kingdom Metazoa; phylum Chordata; class Chondrichthyes; order Carcharhiniformes; family Triakidae; genus Mustelus; species Mustelus asterias. Next base: position 61,400,812 of record NC_135801.1, read on the forward strand.
AGATGGCACATGAAATTCCAACGGCAGTGCATAATTTTAACCAGTTACAGAATACTAAACTATCAGACGTTCGTAAATCGCTATATTCTGTGGACCTTAATACTGCATTCTAACTGGGTAATTTGCATTGGTGTTGGTCTATAGAAGTTAGTACTGTAGTCAGGTTTTCCTTTGGATGGGCTAATCAGAACTATCATCAATGTTAGACAATGTAATTTGTTGCATGTTAACGAAACAACATAATACAATCCTTGAATTTCATATTGGTCCAAATGTTATTTAGAACTAGTAAAAGGACTGATGGCCAGTTGATGACAAAACAAGTTCCAACAATTCATTGTGTTACAAAGTTTAGCAATGTTTGGCAACAAATGCAGATTAAAAATACTTGATGAAATGCTTTCTTAAAAAAGTAATCTAATGGTCATAGATTTCACCATCTTTTGGTCAATCAATACGATTGCATATTAACATACAGGAGACAGAATAATCGGGAACAAAAGAATGAACAAAATGTTCTTGAACACAATGCTGAATCTGTACATTAGGTACCTACTCATTTCAGACTAAAATGCCATTTTTAAAAAGTGTTCATAATACATATTTAGTAATTGAATGAATATCTTGCACGCAGCCTCCCTCATGACAGCAGTCATTTCTCTTCTAGCCTGTTCTCTTTGGCAGGCAGCATAACCAGGAAATAAAATGGTTCACCTGCTCCTTTTTATTAACAAAAGGATCACCTAAAAAAGTAATTTCAGATGTTTTCAGAAATTGCTAAGTAAAATACAGTCCAAAATGTTTTACGTCCAGCAGTAATGTTAGTCTGCTGTGTTCATTAAAGTTTGTTTAAATGGCCAGTAACTTTCAGCTCCTTTAATCACCTACCCACCCCACAAAATATACTGCAAGCAGATTTTGCTTGTTAGTAGCAAATCTTAGTTGAGATTCGCTCACCTGGATACACTCTCAACAGTCTCAGTGTAATCCACATTCTTTCAAGTTATTTTTGATGATGCAGTTGGTGTCCTACCCAGACTGTGTCGAGTTCTGCCCAGAATTTTGTATTTGCGTTTCTGGGTTGTAGGTTACCCAGGGAGGCCATTATCTGTTGTCTTTCGCCCGGGGTGAATGGTTTGTAATTTGCTGTTGGCTGCGCGTCCGTTCCCCCTCAGGTTACTGGCACCAACTTGTATTCTAGCGCTTCCCCTTCCTCTGGAGGGGCGGTTGGTCCCTGTTGTGTGGATTCATAAGGGGGCGGAGGAACAGTTTCCCCTCCCCATTGATTCTCCTCTAATACTCGATTCCTTTTCTCCAATTCCCTTACTCTGGATTCTAATTTTTAAAATCTTATCCTTATCTTCGTTCCACTTTTTAGTGGAAGCGACTACTTGTCCAATTAGTCCAGCTAATTGATGTACTAATAATACCTCTGCCTTTTTTGTTTTGTCTTTCTTTTCCCCATCTACCCACTTTCTCTGTTGTTCTAAGGTCTGGGAAACATCCCAGCCAACCCTTTGCATCTTCTTAATCAACGAGTGTCTGTCTGTCATATATTTATCAATAAGGAAACCCGCAGGTCCCCACTTAGTTTCTCGACCTGCCATCTTGCAGACATCTACGCCCTGGCCACGATTACCTCCTCGGCAACATGTTTCCTCCACCGGCGTCCGGCTCTAGGTCAGGGTGATCAGTTCCTTACCGCACTGCTTTACAATGTGACAGACAAGTACACAAACACACAAACATTTGTCAAAAAGATGGCAAACTGCGTTTGTTCACCACGATGTGGAGATGCTGGCGTTGGACTGGGGTAAACACAGTGAGAATTAGCGGGTAGGGCCTGGGTGGGATTGTGGTCGGTGCAGACTCGATGGGCCGAATGGCCTCCTTCTGCACTGTAGGGTTTCTATGATTCTATGATTCTAGAAGTCTCACAACACCAGGTTAAAGTCCAACAGGTTTATTTGGTAGCAAACACCACTAGCTTTCGGAGCACTGCTCTTTCGTCAGGTGAGTGGGAGTTCTGTTCACAAACAGGGCATATAAAGACACAAACTCAATTTACAGAATAATGAATAATGATTGGAATGCGAGTCTTTACAGCTAATCAAGTCTTAAAGGTACAGACAATGTGAGTGGAGAGAGCATTAGCACAGCTTAAAGAGATGTGTATTGTCTCCAGACAGGACAGCCAGTGAGACTTTGCAAGTCCAGGCAAGTTGTGGGAGTTACAGATAGTGTGACATGAACCCAAGATCCCGGTTGAGGCCGTCCTCATGTGTGCGGAACCTGGCTATCAGTCTCTGGTCAGCGACTCTGCGCTGTCGTGTGTTGTGAAGGCCACCTTGGAGAACGCTTACCCAAATATCAGAGGCCAAATGCCCGTGACCGCTGAAGTGCTCCCCAACAGGAAGAGAACAGTCTTGCCTGGTGATTGTCGAGTGGTGTTCATTCATCCGTTGTCGTAGCGTCTGCATGGTTTCCCAAATGTACCATGCTTCGGGACATCCTTTCCTGCAGCGTATCAGGTAGACAATGTTGGCCGAGTTGCAAGAGTATGTACCGTGTACCTGGTGGATGGTGTTCTCACGTGAGATGATGGCATCCGTGTCGATGATCCGGCACGTCCAGTACTTCCCCGGAGCGGAGAAGCTACGACATCTCCTCCGGAGCCTTCAACATGTCATTGATGAAGACGAACATCTCACCAAGGCCATCCCCACACCCCCACTTCTTGCCTTCAAACAACCGCACAACCTCAAACAGACCATTGTCCACAGCAGGTGGACAGTGACCACGACACCACACAACACTGCCACAGCAACCTCTGCAAGACGTGCTGGATCATTGACACAGATGCCATCATCTTACGTGAGAACACCATCCACCAGGTACACGGTACATACTCTTGCAACTCGGCCAACATTGTCCACCTGATACGCTGCAGGAAAGGATGTCCCAAGGCATGGTACATTGGGGAAACCATGCAGACGCTACGACAACGGATGAATGAACACCGCTCGACAATCACCAGGCAAGACTGTTCTCTTCCTGTTGGGGAGCACTTCAGCGGTCACGGGCATTAGTCCTCTGATATTTGGGTAAGCATTCTCCAAGGCAGCCTTCACAACACACGACAGCGCAGAGTCGCTGAGCAGAGACTGATAGCCATGTTCAGCAAACATGAGGATGGCCTCAACCGGGATCTTGGGTTCATGTCACACTATCTGTAACTGCCACAACTTGCCTGGACTTGCAAAGTCTCACTGGCTGTCCTGTCTGGAGACAATACACATCTCTTTAACTTGTGCTAATGCTCTCTCCACTCACATTGTCTGTACCTTTAAGACTTGATTAGCTGTAAAGACTCGCATTCCAATCATTATTCATTACTCTGTAAATTGAGTTTGTGTCTTTATATGCCCTGTTTGTGAACAGAACCTGACGAAGGAGCAGCACTCCGAAAGCGAGTGGCGTTTGCTACCAAATAAACCTGTTGGACTTTAACCTGGTGTTGTTAGACTCCTTACTTTGTTCGCCACTAGAGTTTGATGCTAAGTGACCTTTATCACTTGTGCTTCACGATCCTAAGTGTCTTGGTGCCTCTACGTCCACTTCAGGGTCCTGACCTCTGTGTGGGGGATTTCCCCTCTTAACAACCAGTCTAAAGCTGCGTGTTTGAGACAGGCACTTCCTTGTCCTTAGTCGATCAGCACAAGCAATCACTTCCTGTTTCTATTCGATAGACCCATAAATTCCCTTAATTTTCACCCGTTTTTAACTGCATTGTTGGCTCAGTCTGACTCCCACAGGTTCAATAATCTCTACTCCAGTTCGCCGATCGAGGCCAACTGATCAACTCACCAGCAGTGAGATCCTTGCCGACTACGCCAATTTGATGTGGGAAAATCACCACTTGGAGTCAGATTTAAAGATTCAACATGCAGTTTATCAGACAAAGCTTTGGGAGAAGCGCTGGGCCCTCCGCAGTGCATGCAGTCGCCTTCTCAACTTTAAAATGGCAGCTGAGCTTCTTTTATACATTTTCAAATAGTGGACAAGTACGGACATTAGCAGTTATCACATCGTTATACATTTATGCCCCCCCCCCCCCATCAACGACTGATCTTGTTACCAAACCTCATTGTTTTGGATCTGCTTTATCCCAAGCTAAGGTGATCATCTGGGCCTCAAGGTCTGATTTATTTCCTGTAGTAATTAGACACTAACAGGATTTAACTCATTGTGCAATGTCTGTGCCTAAGTCAGCACATCTTAATGTCTTTTCACAGAGTCCATTTTGTGCCAGGTAACGATCTTGTATCTTTTAATTTTGAGTTTACTCCAACAATTGGCATAATTGCAGTTGCCCAGTCACTGGGAGTGATGGTTTCTGAGACTCCTGTATCCACAAGTTTCATTAATTCAGATTCTACTTTTGAATGGGTACTATTCGAACCTTTTGGTTCTTCGGCCGGCTGTTTTGCTTGATCTTGAGTGTCACCCGGATCAAGTATGCCCTCAAATACACTACTGTATTTTTCTAAGATGTTCTGTGATTCTTTTTAAGAATCAACTAACCTGTTCATGGCATTCCAATTCAACGTTACCTTCTTGAGTCAAGAAAGGCCTAAAAGAGCTGGAAAACTTCCTCAGACAACATGGAGTGACAGCTCCACAGTTTACACACTTAACTCTACTTTGACTGTGATGTATCCTCTTAGAGGCACTACTGCTTCAGTATAGGTTCTCAAGATGACATCAACTAGTAGGTGATTCAATTTTTCCCTATAGTTGGTCCTGGGAATTAGGGAGATAGCAGCTTCCATTCAGATAGACTGGTGGAACTCATTTTGTTTTTCCTTTCAGGTATATTCTGATATTTGATTTGATTCCCTCCAGCAAGCTCATGCTATGTGACCAATCTTTCCACAATTTTTGCAATGGTTCTCTCTGCACCAGGAATCAATGTTTGAATGGCCCATTTTTGTACAGCAATGACCCGCCTGTTGCTGGGTAGACTTCCTCTGGGCGACATATATGTAATGGATCTGTATGTCTGCTCTGAGTTGAGAAGCCTCCTAAGCAGCAAGCTCCAGCAAAATGGTTATTTCTAAAGACTTATATTTCATTCAGTTAGTAATCTCTGCTCCATGGCCTCATTCCTCAGCCCACAAACCAAACGGTCTCTAATTGTACCTTCCAGAGAGTCATCAAATTCACAATGTTCCATGAGGTGCTTTAGGGTTGCCACAAATTGAACTGTCTTCTCTCCTTCATAAACTTTGTTTATGGAACCTAAAGTGCTCTGCTATAATCAAGGGTTTGAGTGAATAATGGTCCTCCAGTATCTTAGTTAATTAATGCTTGATAGATTTTGCTACTGGGGTTCTAAGGCTGAACCAAATGTTGGAGTAAATTGAAAGTTTTACTGCCATTCATACTAAGAAAAGCAGGGACTGCAATATCTTCTGGAATCTCATTTGCCAGTATATAATGATAAAATCATTCTACGTAAGACTTCCAGTTCTTGGATTCTTCCTCAAATGAGCCAATGGTGCCAAACTTTCCCACCATTTTTACTGGCTAACCAGGATTTGCACAGTAACTTTTTCCAGGATCTTCCCTTCATGACAACAGTCTAGTTCTATTTTTCAGTGTGAGCCAATGTTAACAGATTTCAATGCAATGTAAGGCAGATCTATTTTCACTTTATTTCTGTGCCTTACTTAAACTACGCAGGTGGTGAGTCCTGCATCCTGAATTCCTTGGATTGCCCCGATTTTACTTTTTGATACGGATCTTTCTTTCTGCCCCTGTACCTTACCCATCTGATGTCAGGTGCGATTGCTGAAATGCTGCTAATTCTACTCCAATCATTGGAAACATTGGAAGGAGACTGGCCCTGCAACAAGTAAGTGGAGCTCTGAATTTGTTTTCTTCTTTGTGCTGGAGGAGAATTTTTAATCCGCTCCTTGTCGCCAGTTTTTAAAAAATCCTGTTATAAATGTTCACTTGTGAGGATAAAAGAAAGTCGAGCAGCAGCACATGGGTTGGTTGCAGTCAAAAAGCAGATTTATTGAGAAGTTGTTCACTATACAAAGGATTGGCCAAGATTGCCTAAAAGCCTATGAAGCAGTCGATGATGTTGTAAACTAAATACCTGACTAGACTGTTCAGGTGGCAGCACAATAATACGTCTACCCAAATATGTAACAGTAGTGTGTTTAAGGAGGTAGGGTGGCTAAAGTAAGTGGATGGAATGAGTAAGGCTGTAGAGTGGTTGAGGGAATGGAGGGGGTAATGCAGGTGGGTACAGTGGGTGGGTAAGATGGTAGCTGGATAGAGTGGCTGGTGGGTGATATGAGTAAGGTGGGAAGGATGTCAGGTGGATAGGTGGGTCAGGGAGGTAGTCAGGTCAGATTGGATCGGGAGGGGCTGAGGTTTGGGGTGTCTCAGGTCAGATGGAGGGGGGTCAGTTCAAGTCAGGGAGCTGTCAGGGGGTCAGAGGGAGCTGGGTAAGTGGTGTCAGGTCAAGTTGGGGGGGAGTGAGCTGGATGATGGGATTGGGTCTGGTCAGTTGGAGGGGTGTCAGGTTGGGTTGGGAGTAGACAGGGGGTCAGGAGTGTCAGTGTGAGTGATTGGGAGTTCAGCTGTATAGTTATTTGTGAGTTAAGCTAGGTTTTTCTTCTCACTAACATGTCCTGGATAACTACCCATATAAATAAGTCGGAACTCTCTAAAGCCCCCAATTGCCCATTGGAAATTCAAGTTTTCTGGGCAATTCCCATGGAATCCTCCTTCTTCTTTCTTTCCTGAACTGAGCGGTGCACAAGGCAGACTTTCATCTCTTTCCATAGTGAGGTTTTTCCTGGAACAGGTCACTAGCCTGTCGTCAGAGGTTTATAGCCAGAGGACGTACCACTCTGCATCAAACATGGCTGATCAGGAGTCTCTCCCACTCTTTCGAGTCTCTCCCACTCTTACCTACAGCCATTGGCATGTATTTGAAGGATTTTTCAGGTTGATAATCAATCTGTTTGACCGTGTAATGAATGCACCTTCTTTGGCCATCAGGTCCTGGGACGGGCTCAAACTTGGAGCTTCTGGCTCAGAGGCAGTCAAGCTACCCATTGTGCTGCAAGATCTCCATCACAGGGTCCTTGCATGAGAGTTTTTGAAGGATTCCATAGCAAATCTTCCAGGGTATGTTCGAATTCCAATGACCTAGAGATCGTAAATCTGGGCTAGTATTTCAACTGAGGTCAGACCAAGGCCATGAATAAAAACTGGGATAAAGTGGCATGTTTTTCTGAGTAATAAATTGTGCTGTAAATGTACCTCAGCAATCTATTGCCCGAGCTCTTGTTCCACCACATTGGTCTCAAGCCCTTAGAGATCTATGCACTAGAATGCTCAGAACCTCACAGTGCCAGAGACCCGGGTTCGATGCCCAGCTTGGTTCACTGTCAGTGCGGAGACTGCACGTTCTCTCCGTGTCTGTGTGGGTTTCCTCCGGGTGCTCTGGTTTCCTCCCACAGTCTGAAAGACGTGCTGGTTGGGTGCATTGGCCATGCTAAATTCTCTCTTAGTGTACCCAAACAGGCACCGAAGTGTGGCAGCTAGGGCATTTTCACAGTAACTTCATTGCAGTGTTAATGTCAGCCTACTTGTGACACTAATAAATAAATTTTAAACTTTTCCACATTTTTTAACACTTTTCCCTGAAAGATTTGAGCATTTGTCCTGCCAACATGCAAAACACTGGACTTTTTCCAATTTAGTTTCATTTGTCAATCATAAACCCAATCCTCCAACACATCAGGATTCATCTGATGCTGTAGAGCAACATCTATAGTCGTGAGACTCACACAGATTTAGTTTCATCTACAAATTTCCAGAATATGGCTTAATACCTTCTGTCAGGTCAGAATGAAAATGAGTAAAGAGTAACAGTCCCAATACTAATACCTACAGGCCATCACTGATAGCCAAACAGATCCAAATCCAACAATAATAGCTTTCTTTAATGTTCTTCCAGTAACTCCTGAATCCAACCCATTATATTTCTAATACCACTGGCTCTGACCTTGTAGAAAAGTCTCTTTTTAAACCAATATGCAGTGGGAGACCATTTTGCAGAGAGCGGTCATAACTCCGTTAGATTCAAGATTGTTATGGAAAAGGACAAGGATGGGCCTGAAATCAACATTCTAAACTGGGAGAAGGCTGATTTTAATAAGATCAGATATGATTTGGCCAGACTGGACTGGGAGCAGACGCGTTTTAGGAAAATCTGTGACAGAACAGTGGGATGTATTCAAGAAGGAAACAGGTAGAGTACAGAGCCAACAGGTTCCAATAAAGAAAAGGGGTGAGAACAATAAATCCAGTGAACCCTGGATATGGAGGGATGTACAGCATTGGATAAAGAGAAAAAGAGGATTATGGCAGACATCAAGAGCTCAAAATAGCAGAAACGTCAGAGGAGTATAGAATGTGCAAGAGGGAACTTAATTTAGAATGACACAGTGGTTAGCACTGTTGCCTCTCAGTGCCAGGGACCTGGGTTCAATTCCTGGCTTGACTCACTGCCTGCGCAGAGTCTGCATGTTCTCCCCATGTCAGTCTGGGTTTCCTCCGGGTGCTCCGGTTTCCTCCCACAGTCCGAAAGATGTGCAAAACACTGGACTTTTTCCAATTCAGCTTCATTTGTCAATCGTAAACCCAATCCCCCAACACATCAGGATTCATCTGATGCTATAGAGCAATAACACAGATTTAGTTTCGGCATTGGCCATGTTAAATTCTCCCTCAGTGTACCCAAACAGGCGCCAGAGTGTGGCGGTCAGGGGATTTTCACAGTAACTTCATTGCAGTGTTAATGTAAGCCTACTTGTGACACTAATAAGTAAACTTAAACTAAAATCAAAATTAGGAGAGCAGGAAGAGGACATGAGAGGATATGGCAAGTAGATTAAAGGAAAATTCTTAGTCGTTTTACAAGTACATGGAGGGTAAATAGATAACTAGGGAAAGCCCATTAAAGACCACAGTGGTAATTTGTGTGTGGAGTCAGAGGACACAGGTAGGGTTCTAAATGAATATTTTGGTGTGGATGGGGAATTTCACAGTAACTTTATGGCAGTGTTAATATAAGCCTTACTTGTGACTAATAAATAAACTTTAACTTTATGTTCAGTAGTAAGAGTGACAATGTGGATATGGAAATTAGGGAGAAGAACTGTGAGACAATTAAATAAATTAACATCGACAGACAGGAGGTTCTAAGTGGTCTAGCAGGCTTATAAGTAGATAAATCTCCAGGGTCGGATGAAGTGTATCCCAGGATGTTGAGTGACGCAACGGAGGAAATAGCAGGGGTGCTGGCGAAAATGTTCAATTCCTCTCTGGCCACAGGAGAGGTGCCTGAGGACTGGAGGGCAGCCAGTGTGGTACCAATATTCAAAGAAGGGAGGAAGGATTAAACCAGGAAGCTACAGGCCAGCCAGTCAAACCTCAGTGTTGGGGAAACTATTGGAAGCAATTCTGAGAAACACAATTAATCTGCATTTGGAGAGGCAGAGATTAATCAAAAACAGTCAGCATGGTTTTGTTAAGGGGAGGTCATGTCTGACCCACTTGATTGAATTTTTTGAAGAGGTGTGTCGATGAGGGCAATGCATTTGACATAGTCGGCTTGGACTTCAGCAAGGCTTTTGATAATCTCCCACATGGGAGACTGATAGCGAGGGTAAGAGCCCATGGGATCCAAGGAAATTCTGCAAACTGGATCCAGAATTGGCTGAGTGGCAGGAAGCAAAGGATAATGGTCGAAGAGTGTTTCTCAGTCTGGAAGACTGACCAGTGGGGTCCAACATGGATCAGTGTTGGGGCCCTTGCTGTTTGTGGTTTATATAAATAATTTAGACTTAAAGGTAGGAGAGTTGAACAGTAAATTTGCAGATTATACGAAAATTGATTGGGAGTTAAACAGCGAGGAGGATAGCCTTAGATTACAGGAGGATATAGACGGGCTGGTCAGATGGGTTGATCACTGGCAAATGGAATTCAATCCGGAACCGTGTGAGGTGATGCACTTGGGCAGAATAAACAAGACAAGGGAATACATGATGAACAGTATAACTCTGGGAAGCAGCAAGGATCAGAGGGACCTTGATGTGCATGTACACCGATTGCTTAAGGTAGCAGGACAGGTGGATAAAATAGTAAAGAAGCCATATGGTATAGTTGCCTTTATTAGCCGGGGCATGGAGTTTAAGAGCAGGGAGGTTATACTGGAACTATACAAACATAAAACGTTGGTTAGGCCACACCAACAGTATTATGTGCAGTTCTGGGACCCACATTATAGGAGGGATGTGATAGCATTGGAAAGGGTGCAGAAGAGATTTACCAGGATGTCATCTGGGCTGGAGAGTTTCAGTTATGAAAAGACATTAGGTAGACTGGGGTTTTTTTCCTTGGAGCAGAGGAGACTGAGGGGAGACATGATTGAGATATATAGGATTACAAGGTGCATAGGTAGAATAGACAGGAAGAAACCCTTCCCTTTGGTAGAGGGATCAAATAGCGGGGGCATAGATTTAAAGTAAAGGGAAGGAAGTTGAGAGGGGATGTGAAGGTGATGGGAGCCTGGAACTCACTGCCTGAAAGAATGGTGGAGGCAGAGACCCTCATAACATTTGAAAAGTATTTACATGTGCACTTGCGATGCCAAGGCATACAAGGTTATGGGTTAAATACTGGAAAATGGGATTAGAATAGTTAAGTGGTTTGTCTTTGACCATCGCAGACACAATGGACTGAAGGGCCTTTTTCTGCATTGTATATTTCTATGACTCTTATGGAATAGTGTACCTTGTCAAAAGCATTTTAGAAAACTAGACCAATATTTACTGGCCCCCTCATTCACCATCTTGGTGATTTGCACGATGTAACCTTTTTGGAAACCATGTTGGATGTCCCTAATATGTTCCTCTCTAACCAAGCAATTTTTATAATAATTGACATTAAACCATTTGGTCTATCACCCTTGACTTCCTTGTCCCTTTTTTACAAATGTGGATTATCAGTCTGTCAACTGACAGGAACAAAGTGCACAGTGATATTAAAAATACAGACATGTGGCTTGCACAGTTTAAACCGAGTTTAAGGAGTTTACACATAGTCCATGGAACATCAGAATTCTATGGCATCAAAATGCCTCAGAAGTTTGACCAATCTTCTGCTGTATCTTCAGAGACCAGCACATCTCGTAAAGGAACAGTGGAGTCCCAAATACGATGGATCTCTGGAATTTCTGCAAGCTTTCAAGTTGCATACCCATTCATCAGGCCAATGATGGTACAATACAGACGCAGAGACAGGGACTCCTCTACCTTCAAGTTCCCATCCCTGTTCCTGGATGGGAAGCACACAAATCAGCAGCAGCAGCCAGGATACCGAGTGAGACAAAGTATTCAACCTCACTAAGCAGCCAGGACAACCAGAGAGGGAATTTTAAAAGCGGTTGCCTGGATATTTTTTTTATTCATGTGACATGGGCATCGCTGACTGGCCAGCATTTATTGCCCATCCCTTGTTGCCCGAGGGCAGTTGAGAGTCAACCACATTGCTGTGGGCCTGGAGTCACATGTAGGCCAGACCAGGTAGGGACAGCAGATTTCCTTCCCTAAAGGGCATTAAGGAACCAGATGGGTTTTTCCAACAATCAACAATGGTTTCATGGTCATCAGTAGATTTTTATTTCCAGATTTTAAAAATTGAATTCAAACTCTACCATCTGCCGTGGTGGGATTTGAACCCGGGTTCCCAGAGTATTAGCTGAGTTTCTGGATTAATAGTCTAGCGATAATACCACCAGGCCATCACCAAATCATAGAAGCGGGGGAGGATGGCGGTGGCAATCATGGAAAACCCCAGCGCACAGGCAGGCAACCAGCTAGACTTGTGGTGACATGGGTCAGGAAAGCACCAGAAAAGTGTCTATGTGGCATTTCTGACCTCCTGTGAATGAAATGTTCTTCCTGTGGCTCCACAAATACCTGCAGGAGTCAGCACTGTAGGACACCAACAGACTGATCCTTAGTGCAAATGGGATCACCATGTGTAAAATTTCGGGGTCTATCTATTTAGTATTGTGTCTTTTTAATGTTATGAAAAGGTGAATTCTATCACCTAGGCTCTTCGAACGAAAGGGTCAAAGGATTTTTCTCTACGGGCTGAGCAGAGTACAAAGCATTAGTGACATCGGATCTGTGCGAGCTACACTTCATGTTTGACAGTCACCTATGTCCGTATAACTGCAGCTTTAATATGAAAAGAAGCCATTAAAACTACACAAACATGAAAAGTAATTTATTGATGAAAACATTGTGCAGTTGCCTCCAGCACTTTTCCTTTGGTGGACTGCCAGGTTTGCTCTCATGTAATCTGAAGAGAATTGTTTTCAATACTATGAAGATGTATTATTGTGAAGTTGTTTCTTCATATTAAATGAAATGATCCTGAGCTACCTGCACTCTGATACCTATTCCACTACATTTACTGCTAAACACCATGGCCAGAATTTTACCGCCACTGGAATCGGGGTGGGCATGGCTCCCAGAACAGCATTCTCTGTTGGCCTCGGGCAGGACCTTACGAGCCTCGGGCGGACGAGGCGATAAACTTCTGGCACATACGTGATTCTCCATCTTTTGCAAGCCAATAGCACTGCTTGTTTGAGGAAAAATTTGAAGGGTCAAGTTCCACATTGCAGAACGCTTTGAGGTTGGGAAGGTTAGGAAAAAATCTGATGAACAAAGCAGTTGTGATCGGTGATAGAAATTGAAGCCTTAAAGCTTAAATATTGTGGATGGAATGAAAAACTGAAGTAAATTTGTCATTTTAAACCCAACTCTACTTCCATCACCACCTCTGTTGACCTCTCCAATGTTTCTGAATTTTCAGACTGCTTATCTGGCATCCAGCCCTGGGTGACCTGGAGCCATTGACCTCAAGTCTGTCAAAAGCTTTGTTCCCTGGCCACCAATTCCAGCCCCATCCCTGGCTGATGTCTGAGGCTGAACAAGAGTGTTTGTAGATGAGCTGAGCTTCCAACTCCATACCTAATCCATTCACAAAAGCATCCAGCATCCATCACTGTAACATTGTCCCTCTCCACTCCTCCCACAATCCCATCTGCTGGTGAAACAATCAGCCAAGTTTATTACTTATAGGTTCAACTATTAACATGTTCTCCTGGTCAGCCTTTAATCTTCAACCATCCATAAAACTGGAGCTCATCCAAAACTCAGCTAGCTACCCATATACAAACTTGCACTTCACCTCATTCACCCATCACTAATGTGCCTTATTACCTATATTGGCTTCTGGATTGTACTATCAGGGCCTGGCATACATAGGGGTAATGAGGGACTGAGTACAGAACCACCCACACAGTGACATAAGAAGTCACATGACCCAGACCTAGGGTTGGTGTGGTGTTGAACAAGGATATGTTAAAACCTAGATATAGAGATATCTTCTTGCCTGTACCCTTTACTGTAGATATGTATATAGTTACAAGTACAGTGCAGCCCCGTTTTAACACGATAGTTGGGGTCCATAAAATGTTATCGCGAATGTTATTGGGGTCACGCTAAATCGGAGTCGCGCTAAATCACTAAACCGGAAATAGCAAAAAAAAGGGTCCATCGCGTCATATCCGATTTCGCGCTAAATCGGGGCGTGTAAAATCGGGGTTCCACTGTAGTTAATAAAGATTTGCTGTTAATATACAGAAGATATGCAAACATAAGAATTCGGATTGGGACTAGGCTGCTCGGTCCTTTGAGACTGCTCTGCTCTTCAATAAGAGCATGGCTGATCTGACTTAAACTTTTTGCCTCCCCCCAATAATCTTTCACCCTCTTGTTTATCAAGAATCTGTCTATCTCTGCCTTGAAAACATTCAAGGACTCTGCTTCCAATACCTTTCGAGGAAGTAAATTCCAAAGACTCATAATATCTGGGAGAAAAAAATTATTCAACTCTTGTCTTAAATAAGCGACCCTTTATTTTTAAACAGTGGCCCCTAGTTCTAGATTCTCTGAAGAGAAAACATCCTCTCTACATCCACCTTGACAAGACCCTTCAAGCTCTTATATGTTTCCATCAAGTCTTACTTTCTTCATAGGACAATCTGCCCATTACTGTTATAAATTTATAAACGATCTCTGAATAATGCATTTTACATACTTCCTTAAATAAGCAGACCAATGCTGTACACAATACACTGGATGTGGTCTCACTAGTGTCCTACACAACAGAAGCATAATCTCACTACTTTTTTATTCAATTCCCCTCACAAGAAATGATAACATTCTATTAGCTTTCCTAATCACTTGCTGTACCTGCATTCTAGCCTTTTATGATTCATGCACAAGGACACCCAGATCCCTCTGAATCTGAGTTCTGCAATCTCTCACCATTTAGATAATTTAGACAAGATTACAAAAACTTCTTTAACAGATGTGTTCTGTAACCAACAACATCCCAACATGATGTCAGCTTGGAATCAAAAACCCTCTGCCTCGCGGAAATCCTGAAATTCGAAGTAAAAGAAAAATTTAAATGGAAAATTCTAACCTGCATGTAGCTCCCAACTGAAGCTGAAAACACTGAGAAAATCCAATGGGAAAGCTCCAGAGAGAAGAACTTGGAAGCTGAAGGTGGAGATGTTATAGCAGCAGAAGTACCTATAGAATCTCCCGTGGAAGTCCAGTTTCCGCACACAGAGTCCAAAGCCTGCAAGAGTGAGCTAAATCTTTGAAAGTTCCAGGCTGCAGATAACCCTGAGAACCCTTTTCACTAAGCCAGACTCAGAGGTGCCACTGAATATAACCTATCACTAAGCCCAATCCCTTACTCTGAGCCTCAAAATGTGGCCTCTGAGTTCAAAAAAGGAAAAGAAAATTACTTAGCCTCTCAGGAATGTAGAGACCGTATGAGTTATAAAACAGCAAGCCTGCATTGAATTTGAATGCCTCACTACTCACAACAGTAAATCAGTGAGCAAAATAAATTAGCAGACAGCCAATCCATGCAGTCACCACAAAAGATATTTCTTCCTGAAGTGTGCACCTTCTTAAGGGCAACTAGAAATGGGCAATAAATGCTGGCCCACTCAGCAACACCCACAACCCGTAAATGAATTAATTAAGTTATTTACCTCCCATGCGAGAAAAAAGCTTTGAGGCAGCAGTGCTAACCACTGTGCCATCGTGCCACTTATGGTACAAGCTATACAAATGTGATGCTTCCCCATCTCTAGTTCCTTATCCTTTTAACTTCATCTATGCAATCTAGTCTTGAATGTTGCCATAGTTTCTGCCTCAGCCACTCACTGTAAGTGAACTTGAAAGAGAGGACAATCATGTGATTGTCATTCTAAATAATTACTGTCTCTAAGTGTTCAGAAGGGAAGTTATGAGCACCATGCCCTCCACAAAGGTCACCCAAGCAAAACCCACCATCAAGATAATAGACAGGCTAAATGGTGTTGAAACCAATAAATCCCCTGGGATAAATGGCATTTGTCAAAGAGTGCTAAAGGAGACACTGAAGAGATTGAGAACGCATTAACAATCTTTATGAGGGGTGGTACCAATAGATTTGAAACAGAGAGAATGACAAAAACAGGCAACTACAAACCCAATAGCTTCACTTCAATACTGTGTGAAACAATAGAACCAATTATCAGCTATTAATTTAATTATTATTCATATAATAATTTAGCAAAGCATACACAGCATGGATTCAGAAGTGGATCATCTTCAATGACTAAATTCCTTGATTTCTTTGAAGAGGCGACAATCCCAGTTGAACAGCCATGAAAGTTTTACAGTTTTTTTAAGGGCGTCACAAGTAGGCTTACATTCACACTGCAATGAAGTTACTGTGAAAATCCCCTAGTCACCACACTCCGGTGCCCGTTCGGGTAACACTGAGGGAGAATTTAGCATGGCCAATGCACCTAACCAGCACGTCTTTCGGACTGTGGGAGGAAACGGGAGCACCCGGAGGAAACCTACACAGACACGGAGAGAACGTGCCAATTCCACACAGACAGTGACCCAAACTGGGAATCGAACCTGGGTCCCTGGCACCGTGAGGCAGCAGTGCTAACCACTGAGCCACCATGTTGCTTATTGTATAAGCTATACAACATTCTAAATGATAAACCATGCATTGAACTAAAGCAGTGGGCATTCAGGGTAAATCTTGGGAATGAATAAGAAAATGATCCAGAATGTTAAAAATTAACTGAGCGAGGTGGGGGGTAACTGAAGTCAGTGGTAACTCCTCCCGGTGGCAATGATGCAGGCAGATTTTGGAGTGGGGGGACTGGGGGCAGATAGTTAAGAAGGTTATGTTGCATTCTGAAATGTCACCACCCCTACCATTTTAACTTATCTGGGAGCAGGTGTTGAAGGGGATCCACCTGTAAGGGTTAATAATCACATAAGTTTAAAAATCACATTAGCTGCAAGTTGCTAAACTCAGTCCCACCGGGAAAACTATGAGAAAACCACAGGTTTTGATTAAAGCAGACCCAGGTGAGAGTCAAGGACCATAAAGCTTCCCAGTCACGCAACCTAAATGCAAGGCCTCCATTGAATTATGCACTGTTACAGCTTGTCAGTGCCTGTTCGAACAAAAGACAATAGGACAGGGCAGTTTGATATATCTCTAGTTAGAAATGTAGCTATCATACCTGTATGTGGAAGGTAATAGATAAATAGAAATAAAGATGTGCTTGGTGATATTACAGTTAGATAGACATGCACAAGTTGTAATTGGACAACGTTGTGTAATCCTAACTGTTAGTTGTGTGTGGATATAGCTAATTTCTGAGCAAAAGTATATCTCTGATTGGTATATGCAAATTACTTATAACCAAACCTGAAAGTATAACTGTCTGTGCATTTTTCTGTGCCATCCACTGGGGTATCAGATCCCTTGCTATAACTTGAAAAAATAATTTTAAAACTCCCAAATACTTCATCTGGTCACTTGAAGGGGATAAAGTCCAAAAACAGGTGGACAGCTAATTTTATCCCGCAACACCGTCCATGGGCTTCAGGGAAAGTGTGTAGACCTAAAAGTTGAATGGCCTCCTGTGCTGTATGATCCTATGAATGGCAAATTTGAAAATGTCTTTAAATTAAATTGGTAAGACAAGGGCCACAGAGTTAAACTAGTCAGAGTCGAATTTGGGAATCTGCGTGTATCAGCTGTAGCTCAGTTTAACAGCAGTCTTTCTTTGAGTCACAAAGTCCTGGATTCAAATCCCACTCCAAGGTGTGAGCACAGAAACCAAGTCTGAGGGAGTGCTGCACTGTCGATGGTGCATCCTTTGAGGGAGTGCTGTCAGTAGTGCCGTCTTGTGGATGAGACATAATAACAAGGTCTCCATCTGTCTGCTGGGATGAATGGCATTATTTTGATGAAGAGCCTGGGAATTATCCCCAGTTCCTGGCCAATATTTATCCCTCGATCAATTTTTAAATTAATTATCTGGTCATTACCAAATTGCTGACTATAAGAATTTGCTGTACACTATATGGCTGGCATGTTTCCAATATTACAGCAGTGACTCCATCTCAAGAAGTACAGCATTGACCGTAAATCCCTTTGAGGTGGTCATGAAAGATGCTCTAGAAATGCCAGTCTTTCTTTCTATGAGATCATTTTCATCTCACAAAAATTGATCAATACATGTGATAGGTCCCTGGCCAAAGTAAAGACAAAAACCTTGGAATCATTTAACACCTATTGTGAGAATGAATTGTGTGATTCATCAGGAAATCCACCCACACTGCAGCAACTACAGACCTCATAATGACACTTCTGGCTCACATTTTAAGACTTATATAACAGTTATAGATAAATGCAGTAGTGAAACGGACTCAAGTTAGATTAGTTAAGCCAGACTATGCCTTTCAAAATCTACGTGGCCTCCAATAAACTTCCACTTATTGTCTCACTGAAGAAGCATTAAAATCTCCCATCAATTTCTTGACTCTTGAGATTAAACAAGTTGTCCAGTTCATGTGTGATCTGTCAAAGTGGAGACCAATGATTATTTGCAAGAGAACTGGGAACCATACTCATAACATCAGTGGAATTCTTCAAGGCTTTTAGCAATAAGTAGTAGACAATCACAGCAGGAGCTACAGAGCAATTATAGAACAATCCAGAATCCCATGGCAAACACACCGATGTGTCTTGAGTAGGTTATTGCCAGGGTAACTCTTGAGGAATGGTAACAAGGAATTCTGGGGCATCAGATCAATGGTTATTGTGAATTGTAGAAGGATTTTGGATCCATTTAGCTGTAAGTCAAAGTGCATCATAACGGAGAGTCTCAAACCATCATTTTTAAAGTTTAAAGTTTATTTATTAGTGTCACAAGTAGGCTTGCATTAACACTGCAATGAAGTTACTGTGAAAATCCCCCTTTCTGGCTCTTATTTCAGATTTCCACTATCTGCAGTATTTTGCTTTTATTTTAATTTTTAATATTTTAATTCAGCGCTCCTTCTCTTCCATCTGGAAGAGGTTCTACTCTTCTTTACAATGGGATTTCTGTTTGTCTCTTGACCTTGTTACTCTTCATTGGTATTTCAGAGATTTTCAATTTCACATTTTTTTCAAGGGGTTTACTTGGGTGGGAAAAGCGGTGTGTAGCCCGCTGGCTGCGGTGTCGGTTTCTCCTGCTGAATATTTGAACACCTTGGTAAAACAAATTCAGGAGGTGGGTCCCATGCTGGTGGGTCCCATGGGCTCTGAATGACACCAGGTCTGGCAGCTGTCATTCCAATCAAGGGAGGTTGGCAGGTGTTAACACGGCTCCTCACATAGCATGAACTTTTTTTATTCGTTCGTGGGGCAAGGACGTCGCTGGCTGGGCCCGCATTTATTGCCTATCCCTAGTTGCCCTTAAACCGAGTGCCTTGCCAGGCCATGTCAGAGGGCAGTTGAGAGTCAACCACATTGCTGTGGCTCTGGAGTCACATGTCGCTCAGACCAGGTAAGGACGGCGGATTTCCTTCCCAAAAGGACATTAGTGAACCAGATGGGTTTTTCTGACAATCAACAATGGTTTCATGGTCATCAGCAAAATCTAAATTCCAGATATTTTTTATTGAATTCAAATTCCACCATCTGCCATGGTGGGATTTGAACCTGGGTCCCCAGAACATTAGCTGAGTTTCTGGATTAATAGTCTAGTGATGATACCACTAGGCCGCCGCCTCCCTGTAAAGGTGGGAGCAGCGCTCCCTACAATGCCACCCATCGCATGAAAGTCACGAGGGTGCTTCTCCACCATCTGTCTGAACTGCACCCCATTTCTGGAAGCCAGTGCACCAGACGTCCAGGTGGGTGCATGCAGTTCTATGCATCAAGGGTTCCCAATGGGGACCGCCTCACAGCCAACCGTATGCTCTATATGAGCGCAGGAGCGCGGGTTCCAGTCTGCCACATGCTACGACAGTGGCCTGTGCTCTTGGGGGACTGTAATTGGCCATCCAGAGGGGCAGGCTCACACTGCACACTAGCAACCATACAACTGCATTGGAGGTGCAGAATGCATCATGCCACATCATGTGAAGGGAGAGTGCAGCCATGTGGGAGGACATTGGTGATCATGAGAGGGCATAGGCAGTACCCGTGGCTGCCATGGCAATGATGAGGCAACAGTCGGCAGCCCATTGAGGTGGGGCGTGGGACTGGTGATGGTGTCTGGTTGACAGTGTCCAGAATCATGGGGACATGGATTGCTGAGAGGGATTGTGGGGCTCGGGATGGGTAACCTTATGGATTGTCTCACTCTCACCTTACTCCCCAACCTGCCCCCAAAACAAACATGGATTTTGGATTGCAGCTGGCTGAGTTGGTAGTCATACTCATTGCTGCTGTGGCGGCTGATGGACAAAGCCAACCCAGGCTTGAGGCTGCAGCAGGAGGTGAGGAGGCAGCTGGTTGGGGCCAGGACCTTGCCACCCTTCGGCCCACGAGGGTGATCAGAGGACAGCGGAGACAGAGGCCCAGTCTCTATGGGATCTGTATGTCCTTTGATGAGCTTCTGAATGCCGTGTGTCACCAGAGACTGCGTCCCAGCAGGGAGACAGTGCAGTGTGTAACGTCCTCGCGGACCTGGCACCTCATGGGGCAGGAGGACACCATCTCTGGTGACCGTGAAGTTAACGGCAGTCCTAAACATTTATGAGTCTGAGTCCTTCCAGGGCTCGAGCGGGGACTTCTGTGGAATCTCGCAGTCATCGACACACAAGTGAGGTCATGGATACCCTGTATGCCCAGGCAGCCAGCTACTTTGATGTAGGCCAGATCCAACAGGATCCCAGGCTGCCGGCTTCACTGCCATTGCCAGGATGCCCCATGTGCAGGGGGCTGTAGCCGGCATTCACGTTGCCTTGCGGGTCCCATGGAATCAGGAAATGCACTTTTTTAACAGGAAGGGGTTCCACTCCCTGAACATCTGGATAGTCTGTGACCACCTGCTGAACATCATACAGGTGCGTGCATGCCATCTGGGGAGCATGCATGATAGCTACATTTTGTGGAGCGCCGACATCCCTGGAGTTTTTGAGGACCCCCCAGGCTGCCAGGATAGTTCGTGGGGTACAAGGGCTACCCGCTGTGGTCATGGCTGGTGGCATAAGTGTGGAGGCCTGAGACCAAGGCGGAGGCTTGTTATAATGAGGCCCACACTGCCACTGGGTCCATTGCTCTTGAAGATGCGATTCTGCTGCCTGACTGCTCTGGCGTAAGATGCTCTTTGGGAGAGTTGGTGCAGACTCAATGGGCCGAATGTCCTCCTTCTGCACCGTATGGATTCCATGATGCATTAGCAGCTAAAAGCTTTTTGACTGACAGCTCCAGGGGAGCCTTTGTAACCCTGAAGTACTTTCTCTTTTCACCACAGATGTTCTGTCTGGTTCCATTTTTTTCAACAAGGCCATTTTTTCCGAGCCTTCCGAGAAAGCAGAAAGGCTTTCCAGTAATGCTTTTTTTTAACCATTGGCTTTTTTTCCCCTAAATTTGCCAAGATTCAATTGTGTGCCTGGATGGGATAGGCTTGATGCCTTTATATTATAGATCATATCTTTTGATTTCACCGTGTCCAGATGGGATAGGCTTGATGTCTTTCTCTGTACTTTTTGATATGTTTGTACTAAATCAGCAATTATATGATAGAATTGCCTCTGGGTTTCTCTGCCTAATTCTGTCCCTCTCTTTGAAGTCTGAGTCCTGAAGCATTCCCAGATTTAATTTAGTCATAAAATCATGGGGCCTGATTTTACCATTTTCATTCTAAGTGCTGAATCTGGGCATAATTCAGATCCAACTTGGAAATCTGCTTTCAGGCATCCCCATATGCTCTCAGCCTGAAAAAAACATCGCGGGTCCAAATCGTGCTGTGGGCAGGGCTTAGCGCGCCAGAAATGATTGGAGCTCTGAACTGCGCATGCGCAGTTAGAAAAAAATTTGAAAAAGTGCGCCCGTGTCAGATCGCTCCCGAGCCGCAGAAATCAGAGAAAGCATCCCGGGGGAAAAACGCGGGAGCGATGGCCCCCACACATCACTGTCCCACTTATCCACCCACCCCCCCCCCCGCTACCCAGACCGATTGCGACCCCTGCCCCCTCCCCCACCGCCGATCGCCCGCAGAGTGGCAGCGGACCCCCTGCCCCCCCCACCAGAGATCCATCTGCCCCCCCCTCCCCAACCAGAGATACATCTGACCCACCTCCTTCTCCTCCCCCTCCCCACCAGACAATGATCTGGCCTCACTCCCCTCCCCTCCCCCAACCAGAGAATGATCTGACCCCCCCCCCCCCCACTCCCCCACCACCAATCTGAGTCAAAAAGCCGTTGGAAATTCTGAACTCGCTCTTCAGCAGCTGGAACGCCCGATTCCGACTTTTATTCAGCAAGTTCATTTTGGTGCAATTCTGGATCGACGAACGCTGCGGTAAAGGGGGAAATCCTGATAAAGTTGGGCGGGCAGTTCATTAATTCAATTGAAATACTTGCAAATGCATTTAAATCTCCTTTGCACCCATTTCGGGCGCGAATCGGATCACTGTCATTCCCGGGTTTCGGTAAAATGGCCATCTGCATGGACGCGGGCGCGGATCACGTTAAAGGCCTCACACCCGACTTTGCCACGTTTTCGCACCCATGTGCAATGGTAAAATAGGGCCCATAGAGTCGTTAGCCAGAATCTTATCACTGTTCATGCCAGCAGGATTTTCCCATTCCACTTCAGTGAACGGAGATTTGGCTCGCTGCCAAATTCGCTGATCCTGCTGCAGCGGGCGTGTGGCGTGAACGGCAGGTAAGGTTGCACCTACAGAGTCTTACATCAAAAGAGAGGCCCTTCAGCCCATCGTGCCTGCACCGGCCATCAAGCACCTTTCTATTCTAATCCCATTTTCCAGCACTTGGTCCATACCCTTGTGGGCCTCAGTTATATAAAGAGGTGCAACTAAGTAGCAGAGTCTCTGAACGTGCCAATATTACTCAACATGGCAAACTGTTGGGCTGCAAGTCCTATAATACAGCATTGTCCCATTGTGTCACTCAGATAGACTACTACTCCCAAAACACAGTTTCGCCCTGGTGGGCTCCACTGAGTCTACTACAGAGCTGGATAAGGAGAATGGGACTAACAAACAAAAAATTCTGAAATGTTTGGTGATTGTTTAGTCTTGCTTCCACCAGACAAAAAACATCTGGTTCCTTTCAAACAATTCTAAATTTCTGATTTGAAAAATGTTTTGGTCAAAACTGCAGTTCCATTCGTTTTTCGGGGGGCTTCTGCCTTATGTTTTTTTCCACCTCAAAATCCTCCATAAATATATCCAGCAGCCTCTGAAAGTAAAATATTCCAGCAAAGCTTGCAGAGAGCAAACATTCTGAGAACAGCATGTTCTGGAACCAACCAGGGAGCAAGTTGTATTAGATTTGGTATTGTGTAATGGAACAGGATTAATTAATGTCCTCAAACTGAAGGCACTCTTAGGTAGCAGTGACCACAGTATGATTGAATTTTACATCCAGTTTGAAAAGGGAGAAGAATGGGTCTAAGACGAGTATTTTAAACTTAAATAAAGGAAACTATGTGGGCATGAAAGCTGACTTTGCTGAAGTGACCTGGGATACTAGACTAGGGGATGCATCAAGAGAGAAGCAGCGGCAGATATTTCAGAATACTCAGAATGAGTATATTCTTACTCCAAAGAATAATTCTTGTGGGTGGGGGCACCATCGGTTAACTAAAGAAATGAAAGAAAGCATCAAACTTAAGGACAAAGCACACCACTGCACAAAGATGAGTGAAAAGTCGGATGATTGGTCAGAATATAAAGAATGACAGAGAATGATGAAAAGGTTAATCAGGAGAAAGAAGTTGGAGAATGAGGGGAAGCTAGCTAGAAGTGTAAAGATGGATAGCAAGAATTTTTACAGGTATTTAAAAGCAAAAGCATAAGTAAAGTGAGTGTCAGTCCTCTGGAGAATGACAAATGGGGAGTTAATAGGAGATAATAAAGAAATAACAGATGCTACAAACAAATATTTTGCTTCTGTCTTCACTATAGTGAACACAAAAAACATTCCAGTAATAGCTGTGAAACAAGGGGTGGAAGGGAGAGGAGAGGGTAACTTGGTGAAATTACAATCACCAGGAAAGTGGTACTGAACAAACTGATGGAGCTGTGGGGCTGATAAGTCTCCTGGTCCTGAAGGACTTCACCCTTGGGCCTTAAAAGAGGTGGATAATGAGGTAATGATTGTGTGGATATCCAAAATTCACCAGAATATGGAAAGGTTCCATCAGCCAAATATAACCCCTCTGTTCAAGGAGGGAGGGAGGCAGAAAACAGGAAGCTATAGGCCAGTTGGCTTGGCACCAGTCATGGAGAAGGCGTTAGAATTTATCATTAAGAAGGTTACAGCTGGGCACTTGAAAGTGAAATTGAAGCTATACATAGTTTGTGAAGGGGAAATCATGTTCAACCAATTTATTGGAGTTCTTTGAAGGAGTAACATGTACTGTGGATATAGAGAACCCATAGACATACTGCATTTGGATTTCCAGAAGCCATTTGATAAGTTGCCACATCAAAAGTTATTGCAGAAAATAAAAGCTCATAGCGTAAGGCGTAAGATATTAACATGGGTAGAAGATTGGCTGGTTGGCAGAAAACAGAGAGTATATATGGGTCTTTTTCTGACTGGCAAGATATGACAAGTGGAGTCCCACAGGGGACTGTGCTGGGGCCTCAACTTCTTATAATTCATACCTATGATTTAGATGGGGGGGGAGGGGGAGGTTGTTGGGGGATGAAGGCATGGCTGCTAAATTTTCAGATGGCACAAAGATAGGCAGGGAAGTATGTTGGGAAATGTGAAATTATTTGGCAGGATGAATGAAATAGCAGAGTATTACTTAAATGGAGAACAGCTGCAGAATTCTGAGGTGCAGAGGGATCTAGACGCTCGAGTGCATGAGTCACAAAAGTTATTAAGAAGACTAATTGAATGCTGTCCTTCATTACGAGAGGAATTGATCATAAAGGTGAGGATGCCGTGCCTCAATTATACAGGGCATTGGTAAAACCACATCTCGGATATTGTGGTCTGGCTGTTCACACTGATGGGATCTTCCGCACCTCCGCTGCAGGTTTCCCAGAAGTCAGGAGTGCATTCAACAGGAAACCCTATTGTCAACAGCTGGACCAGAAGATACCAACACTGGCCACCTCCACTGCCGTGAAACAGACGGTGGCGAGTTGCGTGGAAAATCCCGCTCTGTGTGCAGTTTTGGTCTTCTTATTTAGGGAACGATATAAATGTGCTTGAGGTAGTCCAGAGGAGGTTTAGATTGATACCTGGAGTGAGCGGGTTGTCTTATGAGGATAGGTTAGACAGACTGGGCTTGTTTCCATTCGAGTTTACAAGAATGAGGGGTCACTTGGTTGAAGTATATAAGATCCTGAATAATCTTGACAAGGTGGACATGGAAAGGATGTTTCCTCTTGTGGAAGAGTCCTGAATGAGGGGGAATTGTTTTAAAATTAGGGGTTGTCCTTTTCAGGTAGAAATGAGGAAAAAGATTTTCTCTCAGAAAGTTGTGAAACTTTGGAACTCTCTGCCGCAGAAGGTGATAGGTGCGGGGTCATTGAATATTTTTAAGGCAGAGATAGGTAGATTCTTGTTCGGCAAAGGAATCATATGTTATCGGAGGGAGATGGGAATGTAGAACTTGAAACACAAACAGGTCAGCCATGATCTTGTCAAATGGTGGAGCATGCTCGAGGACTGAATGACCTACTCCTGCTCCTATTTCATATGTTCCCATGTCTGTGCACAAAGCAACATTCTCCCATCACAATGTGCTAACTTTTTAGTGCGTCAGGCTGGGAGAATCGCATGTGGGCCGATTCGCGGGATTCGCGCATGCATTCCCAATGCGTGCACATCTCAGAGCGCTGGATATCCAGCGCAGTCGGAAACACGCTGGAAACCGGTGGGACCAGCAGGTAAGTCATTTTAATCTTATTTTAATGTTATTATAATGTCATGATTAGGCCTGGGACTGAAGTCTCTAGGCCCGCTAGCATCTCCCACCCCATCTTTCTATGCAATTTCACTCCATCGGGGTTCAGACTAGCTCCCACTTTCGGGCATCTAGCGGGAGGCCCCGCTGGAGAAAAGGGGGGTCAATGGGGGTCCCCCAGGGAGTTGGGCGGCAGGAGGGTGGCGCCCCCTGGGCATGGGCACCTTGGTAGTGCCAGCCTGTGCCCCCTGGCACTGCCCAAGGGGCAAAGTACCCATGCCAGGGGGCACCTTGGCACTACCCACTGAGCACCAGGCAGTGCCAAGGGGGCGGGGCTTAGGGGATGGGGCCTAGGGACGGGGTCAGCTGGGGAAGGGGCAAAGGGGGTGATCGGTGAGAGTGGCGGGTCCCGCTGCCACTCTGCATTGGGATCGATCGGGGCGATCCCAATGCAGAGTGGCAGTGGGACCCGCTGGAAGGGGGCCAGTGATTGGGACGGGCTGGGTGGGTGGTCTGGCTCCCATAGGGTGGGGTGTCTGCTGGGGGGGGTGTCTGCCGGGGGGGTGGGGCTGTCTGCCGGGGGAGTCTGCCTCCCATGTGGGGGGGGGGGGGGGGATCTGCAAGGGGGATCGTCACTGCTGGAGGGGAGGGGCTAGAGATCAGGGTGCTCCTGTATTGGGGGGGTGTTGTGGCTAGCCCAGAAATGGTCATGGGAGCCGCAATCAGGCCAGAGGGGGTTGCTAGAGGGGCAGCACTGCAGGGGTCCCGGGCTGGCCAGTGATTGAGCTGGCCAGGAAAGTGCAGGCTGATAGTTCGGGGCCAATGCGCATGCGCAGAGTTCTGGAACTGTCAGACTCTGGCGCAAATAGGCCCCGCCCCCCAAGCGTTTAATATTCACGATTGTTGCCTCTGCGGTGCACAGAGTGGGGAGATCCTTGTCTGAAGTTGCACTGAAAAAACAATCGTGATTTATGCCAGTTTTCCCGCGTGTTCAGCACTTACAACTTTTTTTAGGAGAATCACCCTCATAGTGAATAAAAACCAACATCACATGTGTGATATGAAGCCTTTCTCATTCAGACATTGATGTAAAATTCCACTATTGCTCAGTAAAATGAAGATGTGAGTGAAATCTATGATTGGCTGTTCAATAACACACTCTGCATATTAACCCGAGTCCCAACAGTGACTGCGAAATTTAGAGTGATAAATAGAACAAAGAGAGTTAAATTTCAACATCCCTGTGGGATCTCACTGCATTATACTTCAAAGATTGTTTTGCCTATTATGCATCTTCTATAAACAGAACTTATGGGGGAGGAATAATGCAGCTTATGTCCATTCTGAAATTAGAACTTTCCAAAGCCATTTTCAAAGAATGATACATTATATATCATTCTGTTTAGATCAATCTTCTCTATAATGGTAAATGCATTATTTGCATAATGATTTGTTGTCCTGATTCTTAAGTTTCTCCAAGTAAGATTGTTCAGTATTTTAATTATTAATCACACATGTACTCAGAGCCCAGGAGAATAACTAGAGATCCTGGTGCTTCTCCTGTTTCTGGGCTCCTTATTCCTCTCTTGAATCCTCCATAGCTTCCATTGAAGCTTTGGGTCCTACACTGTCCTTTGGGTGCAACAGAGAAGGAGGCAATTTAACCCATCAAGTCTGTACCAGTTCTTTTGAAGAGAAATCCAATCAGTCCCTATCCGTCCTTTCCCTATAATTTTTTCTCCAAGTATTTATCCAATTTCCTCTTGAACATTGAATTTGAATCTCTATCCAACACAAAATCAGGGAGGGAGGTCATTCCAAATCCTAACCACTCTTTGTGTAAAGGTTTTCCTCGTGGTACCTCTGGTTCTTTTTCCAATCAACTTAAATGATGTTAATTCTCAACCATCCAACTATTAATCCTACAGCCATTGGAAACAGTTTCTATTTATTCTACCTAAATCCTTCATAATTTTATACATAACCATCAAATCCCCTTGCACTACTTGGTTCTAGGGAACACAACCCCAGTCTCTCTGTAATTCCTTATCCCTATTGCCATTCTAATGAATCTTTTCTGAACCCTTAACAAAGCCTCCAGGTCCTTCCGGTGCCCAGAGTTGGGAAACACAGTCAGAGTGGAGTCAAACTATTTTATGTAGGTTTGACAAAACCTCTTTGTTTTTGCACTCTATGCCTCTATTTACTAAGCCCATCAAAAGTGTAAGTTTCAGTAAGATACACTTTACAACTACAACATTCTAAATAGAAAAATTGCACTTTGCATTGGGTGACAAATATTTTCAGATTTTAAAATTAAAATTGACCACACTTACAAATGTTCAGCGTCGAGTGTATAATAGGAGAGCAAAGAAATGGGAATGCTGAAGATCTGAAATATAAACAGGAAGTGCCAGAAAGGCCCAGCAGGCCAGGCAGCATCTGTGGAGAGAAAAACTGAGTCAATGCTTCAGGTCAGCAATAGGCACTAGTTCTGATGGAGGGTTACTGATAGAGTCATAGAGGTTTACAGCATGGAAACAGGCCCTTCGGCCCAACTTGTCCATGCCACCTTTTTTTTAAACCACTAAGCTAGTCCCAATTGCCCACATTTGGCCCATATCCTTCTATACCCATCTTACCCATGTAACTGTCTAAATGCTTCTTAAAAGACAAAATTGTACCCACCTCTACTACGACCTCTGGCAGCTTGTTCCAGACAATCACCATCCTGTGTGTGAAATTATTGCCCCTCTGGACCCTTTTGTATCTCTCCCCTCTCAGCTTAAACCTATATCCTCTAGTTTTAGATTCCCCTACCTTTGGGAAAAGATGTTGACTATCGACCTTATCTATGCCCCTCATTATTTTATAGACCTCTATAAATTACCTCTAAGTCTTCTGTGCTCCAGGGGAAAAAGTCCCAGTCTATTCAGCCTCTCCTTATAACTCAAACCATCAAGTCCCGGGAGCATCCTAATAAATCTTTTCTGCAGTCTTTCTAGCTTAATAACATCCTTTCTATAATAAGGTGACCAGAACTGTACACTGACCTCTGCTTTTCCCTGAGGTGCTTAGCATTTCAAACATCTCCTGTATCTATCGGAGAAAAAAAAATAACCCCCTTTCTTTCAGCTCTCCAAGAAACAATCAGACTTTGTGAGCCTCTCATTCCCCCTTAGCAAGAAACCCAGCAGCAGCAGCAGCAGCCTGAGATCTGATTTGGGAACAACATTTAACAGGAATTTCAAAAACAAAGTTCAAGACTGGAGTTCTCTGATGTGGTAGCCACCGTGGCCAACGAGAATGAAGAATTTGACACTCAGCCAAATCCCCAATGACTGCAGCAAAACCAGAGAATCACAGCTGCGGGCCAGATCGGGGAATTCCAGCCAAAGAAGAAAACGTAAACTTGCCCAGCAAAAAATATCAAGGTCAAATCAATAGACTGATCATTTAAAACTGAGTAATTAATACAAGTGAATATTAAAAAGAGCCACGCAGAGCTAACTAAGAAAACTGTTTTTGCCTTTTTTGCTTAAGAAGCAGAGCTTGAGAGTGACAGAAACCGAAAAAAAATGCTGGAAAATCTCAGCAGGTCTGGCAGCATCTCTAAGGAGAGAAAAGAGCTGACATTTCGAGTCCAGATGACCCTTTGTCAAAGCCAAAAGGCATAGAAAGTGGGAGATATTTATATTGTAGGGTAGGGGAATGAAAGATGAGTCATAGCCACAGAAACAAGGGAGAGAGAATAAAGGGTGTGAGAATATAGAGAGAATATAGAGAGAATAAAGACAAGCTGAAATCAGAGGGTAAGCTGTGACAGATGAAGATGTTGTGGGGGGGGGGGGGGGGGGGAATGGGTGGGAGAGAGGTAAAATTTAGAAAAAGGGGAAAAGGGGAAGCAAGGGGGGAGAAAAGGTAAGGAAAGGGGGATAAAGTAGGGGGAAAGAGTGGGAGGAAGAAAAATAAATAAAGACAATAAAGAAATAAAAGGTAGAGAACAGTAAAAAATTAAATAGAATGAAAACAAAGGGGTCGAGGTGGGGTAGAGCAAATCATCTGAAGTTGTTGAATTCGGTGTTGAGACCGGAAGGCTGTAAAGTGCCTAGCTGGAAGATGAGATGCTGTTCCTCCAGTTTGCGTTGAGCTTCACTGGAGCACTGCAGCAAGCCAAGGACAGACATGTGGGCACGGGAGCAGGATCATGTGTTAAAATGGCAAGCAACCGGAAGGTCAGGGTCCTGATTGCGCACAGACCGAAGGTGCTCAGCAAAGCAATCATCCAGTCTACGCTTGGTCTCTCCGATATCGCTTTGCTGAGCACCTCCGGTCTGTGCGCAATCAGAACCCTGACCTTCCGGTTGCTTGCCATTTTAACACACGATCCTGCTCCCATGCCCACATGTCTGTCCATGGGCTGCTGCAATGTTCCAGTGAAACTCAACGCAAACTGGGGAAACAGCATCTCATCTTCCGGCTCGGCACATTACAACCTTACGGTCTCAACATCGAATCCAACAACTTGGGATTTCTACTCCACCTCGACCCCTTCGTTTTCATTTTATTTAATTTTTTACTATTCACTACCTTTTATTTCTTTATTGTCTTTCTTTATTTTTCTTCCCCCCCAATCTTCCCCCCTACTTGATCCCCCCTTTCCATACCTTTTCTCCCCCTTTGCTTCCCCTTTTTCTAAATTTTACCTTGCTCCCATCCATTCTCCCATCCCCACATCTCCACCTGTCACAGTTTACCCTCTGATTTTAGCTTCTCTGCCGTTTGGCCATTCACACCCTTTATTCTCTCTGTGGACTGCCATTAGCAGCCTTTCCCCTGGTTTCTGTGGCTATGACTCATCTTTCATTCCCTCACCCTGCAATATAAATATCTCCCACTTTCTATGCCCTTTATCTTTGACAAAGGGTCATCTGGACTCGAAACGTCAGCTTTTTTCTCTCTTACAGATGCTGCCAGACCTGCTGAGATTTTGCAACGTTTTCTCTGTTGGTTTCAGATTCCAGCATCAGCAGTAATTTGCTTTTATTGAGAGAGACAGACTAGGCCCCAAGTCGTGGTCAGCAGGGAAGGGGGAGGAGAGTGGGGCTGAGCTAAGGAGTTGAGTTTAGCTAACACTGACCTTGTGTTCAGCTTTAGTGCCACATTCTGAGCTGGCCGAGGTGGAATTCGTATGAAAGTGAGAGTCGAAAGCAGGTTGCCTTTCAGCCTTGGTTTTCCTCCTTTCCTGGCTTAGAAAATAATTGCAACCCAGGACCATTTCCAGCTGCTGACTCCACGAAAGGCACTGGTGGCTCGGAAACTATTCTACCTGAATGGCAACATTGAATAATAAAGTTTGAGAAGAAAATGGCTAATCTTTCTATCCTAATTGGTCACTTCCAGGGAGATCTTCCCAATAGGCACACCCCTGTCCCAGGCAGGAACCAGACCCCCTCCAGAACCAACAAGTAGCTCAGGTGAAGAGTTTGCAGCAATGGAACTGCTTAGGACCAACAATACAATGATGCAGATGAAATGGGTACATAAAAACTGCTTAGCCTCCTTCACCTCGATCTGCGTGAGTGCAGGTAGGTTACAAATAGCAACCCCACTCCACCCGAGAAATCCACAAATCTTTCTCCCCTCCCCTTTGGTTTATACAGGAACCTGCTTATATCTTTTTTGTTTCCGAACCTCATTTACTCTCCTATTTTCTCCAGTATTTTGTTAATACTACTTACATACATGTCAACCATCAGCATTTTACAGCCTTAAAATAAAATATATTTTTATAATGCAATATAATAAAAAGCCTTCCACTTTAAGAAGTAAGCTCAATCTTTGTAAGTAACTTTTCCTTGATGAACAATTATTTCCTTTCAATTTCTTCCCAAGTCTAATTAATCTACACTTTTTTTGGAAATTTAAGCTGATTTTTTTCCCTTTCAGCAGCTCCAAACTGATCAATTGCTTTCAATTTTGTTCCTCCAACAAATTGGACTAAAAATGGGGTTTCGTGGATTTAAAAATTTTTTTTATTAATGTCACAAGTAGACTTACATTAACACTGCAGTGAAGTTACTGTGAAAATCTCCTAGTCGCCACACTCTGGCGCCTGTTCAGGTACACTGAGGGAGAATTTAGCTTGGCCACTCCACCTAACCAGCACGTCTTTCGGTTTGTGGGAGGAAACTGGAGCACCGGAGGAAACCCATGCAGACATGGGGAGAACATGCAAACTCCACACAGACAGTGATCCAAACTGGGAATTAACCCCAGGTCTCTGGGGCTGTGAGGCAACAGTGCTAACCACTGTGCCACCGTGCCAGATTTATTGGGTGGAGTGGGGCTGCTACCCATAACCTACGTGCACGCATGCAGATCAAGGTGGAGGAGGCTAAGCAGGTTTTACGTACCCCTTTCATTTGCATCATTGTACTGTTGACCCAGGGTAGTTCCAGTGCTGCACTCTCTTCATCTGAGCTACTTGTTGGCTCTGGAGGGGGTCTGGTTCCCACCTAGGAGAGGAGTGTGCCAGTTGGGTAAATCTCCCTGGAGGCAACCAATTAGGATGTTGTGTCCAGGAATCGGTTGAATCAGGAACAACAACCGTGTTTAGGAATCAGGACATTCAGTGCAGCCTGTGGAAAAGGAAGTTTGTCACCTGCGCAATGGGTGGGGGGGGGGGGGGGGTGGATGCGGCGGTGGGATGGCAATGCTTCCAGTAAAGCAGCTGAGCCTGGGGCTCAACTTCCATATTAAAGAAAGGTGCTTTCAAGACTGTAGGTTGGTTTAGATGCCTGCACTGTAATGAGGGTTTTATGGCGGTAAAGCAAATACAGAGTTTTTTTAAACTCTTACCGTTGTTTAGTAACGAAGGGCCCACATTGAGACAGCAAGAATAGTTAATTCAGTTGTGTAATAATTGCAAGGATTGGCGACCACCAGCAAGTACAATGAACTATAATGATTTATTTATAAGCAGATAATATATACAGAGGACTTCCATAATGTTAACACTTCCAGCTCTAGGATCTGTTCTAGCTGTAAAAACCCCGCTCTGCACCAAGATCCCATGCTCCCTCCGCATTGGGCGATCGGGTTACATGACCCTCCCAATGTACATTGCTTCAAGGGGCCGGCTACTACATCCCTCCCCCTTTTAGTCCCTTATTATACAATACCTAAATAATTTATTCACTTTCCAAAACAATAGTACTGAGAAACACTTTTAGCACAGTTTATCAAAAATTCAGTCTGTCAGGGGCTTTCTCTTTCTCTGGGAACAATGCAGCTCAAGTGGTTGAGGTTTGACTGTTGAAGTAGCTTTGGTGTAACTTGCTTCACTGGGACTCTCTTCTGGAATCCGTGTCTCATCTTCCTCAGTTGGGAGCAGCACTTTGGCCTGCCATTGACTGATCAGCCACTTCATTCCATGGACAAACAACACCACTTGCTGGCACGATTGGATCAGGCAGCAGCACTGATTTCTGGGATGGCTCCCACCTCCTCAAATGATCTGCGTGTTTCTTCACTAACTCATCCTGCAGTTTCACCTCATATGACAGTGGTGCCGTCCAGGCCACCACAACTTCTGAGACCCAGTTTGGTCTGCTTCCAAAATCCTTCACAAAGACTGGATCATTTATTTCAAACGCTCTTTCTACTTTTGACAAATCATGGTTCCTTTCCTGACAAATCTGTTGTCACCCTCTCCGCCAAATTCAGAACCACCAGGCTCATCCTGGTCCATAAGCGGTGACCTTATCAGCAGCTCGGCTGGAGCTATTCCAGTAGTAGTATCAGGGTGGTTCTATAAGCCAGCAGAAAACATGCCACTTTAGTTTCTAATGAAGCAGGTGCTTGCTTCTTCACACTGGCCTTGAATGTTTGCTCTGTGTGTTCAGCCAGCTCATTTGCTGAGGGTTAATAAGGCGCCGTATGGATATGTTTTATTCTATTGAAGGCCATGAAATTCAGGAATTTGGCATGTGTAAACGCTGTCCCATTGTTTGAGACAACAAAGAACAAAGAACAAAGACAAGTACTTTTGGTAGACCATGGGTGGCAAAATATTGACGCAGCTTTTCAAGTGTGGTGTGTGAGTTGTGGACCTCATTTTGAATATCTCCATCCATTTCAAATGGGTGTCTGCTAGCAAAATGAACATTGGGCCCACAAATGTTCCAATGTCATCCACATGAACTCTTACCCATGGCTGAAGTGGCCGTTCCCACGGGCACGGGGAGGGCTGTAGCTGGTAGCTTTTACTGGAACTGGCATTGTGTTTGACAACCCTTTCTAATCAACATCAGATGTGGATTACGTCGCTTGCTCCCCACAGGATGACACCTTCCTCATGACTGAGCTCATGCTTCCTGAGCTGTCCTCATGTTCAACCGGGATCTTGGGTTCATGTCACACTATCTGTAGCCCCCACAACTTGCCTGGACTTGCAAAATCTCACTAGCTGTCCTGTCTGGAGACAATACACATCTCTTTAACCTGTGCTTAATGCTCTCTCCACTCACATTGTCTGTACCTTTAAGACTTGATTAGCTGTATTAGCATTGATTAGCTTGATTAGCATTCCAATCATTATTCTGTAAATTGAGTTTGTGTCTCTGTATGCCCTGTTTGTGAGCACATCTCCCACTCCACCTGATGAAGGAGCAGCACGCTCCAAAAGCTAGTGGCATTTGCTACCAAATAAACCTGTTGGACTTTAACCTGGTGTTGTTAGACTTCTTACTGTGTTTACCCCAGTCCAACACCGGCATCTCCACATCATAGATAAAGAATCCAGAAATTTTAAAGCCATTACAAACACTTGTGGGATTAGAGGGGGGGGGGGGGGGGCATTGTTTCTGGTAACAGTAGGCGACTTGAGACACTTGCATTGACTATGTGAGCCCCTCACCAATGTTCGAAGGTATATTTATTGGCCGACAAGAACAGTGCCCATCGCTGAATTCGGACAGACACATTTGGTGGAATTGCCTTGTCCTCCTTGAAAAGTTCTAGCAGCAGCGTATGGTCTGTTATGATGGTAAAATATCTCCTGTAACTGTATTGTCAAAATTCTTGATGCCAAAGATAACAGTTAGGCCTTCTTTTTCCACCTAAGAGTATCCTCTTTCCACATCAGATAATGTTCTGAATGCATTTCCTATGGGTTTCTCAGATCATTTTCTACTGCATGGGATAATACGGCCCTATCATATGTAAGTACTATCTTCTTAGAGGAGTCAAAATGCACTAATAACTTGGAAGTGCCTGTTTAACTTGTTTGAAAGCCACTTTTTGTGGAGTTTTCCAATACAAACAATGGTGCTTCTTTAACAATACATGTAATGGAACTCGCAACATTGATAGATTTAGGAAGAACTGCCCTTAATAATTAACCATCCAAAGAAAGGATCTCAGTTCTGAGGTGTTCTTAGGGGCTGATACCTCTTTAATTGCCCTCCCTTTATCCTCCATTGGGACTAACCCTTGAGCATCGACCCTCATCAACCCTCATCAGCTTGGAAAGTGTACTTCTCTCTTTTTAATCGCACTCGTGCTTTCTTGAATTTTTTTAAAACTTTGTCCAAATTTGCCAAATGTTCCACCTTGCTGAATCCTGTAATTGGGACATCATCCAAATAAACAACAATTCCGGACAAACTCTCTACAACGGACTCTCCATAGTGCACTGAAAGATGGCGCAAGCTGATGAGACCCAAAAGAGTAGATGTGTATACTGACACAGCCTTTATGTATATTTATAGTGACATAAGATCTTTATGTGTCATCTAGTTCGAACTGTTGGTTAGTGAAGCTCATGTCCAACTTGGTGTATGTCAGCTCCCCGGCCAACTTCACATACAGATCTTTTATTTTGGGGATGGGGTATCTATCCAGTTTCTCAGGCTGATTTCCTATCAACTTGTAGAGCCCGCAAATACAGGTGGTCTTGTCTGACTTAACTATTGACACAATGGGTGCTGCCCACCCTGCAAATTGTATGGGCCTGATGATGCCCAAATCTTCCAGCTCCATCTCTATTTTTTCTACTAATGTGTAAGACTCAGATCTAGCTCTAAAAAATCTTGGTGTAGCTTCTGGATCTACATGAATCCTAGTTTGCAATTTTCCCAAGTTTCTGTTGAAATACTTCTTGGTATTCCCTAATGACCTCATGTACGCCCCCTTCTTGTATCTTAAAGATTTTCAACCAGGTCAGCTTAATCTCCTGGAACCAATCGCACCCCATCAAACTCGGTCTTTGGCCCAATACCACCATCAGCTTTAGCTGTGCTGACTGCTGTCCGTAACTCATGAGGGTTGTAGTTGTTCCTACTATCTGTATGGCTTCTCCAGTATACACAGCTAGTCTTCCTGCAGTGTTCATCAGCCTCAGGGATTGAACTCCTTGTTTACGTTATTAGTACGTCCGCTCACTCACAGTGGTAGCTGACGCCTCTATGCCACTTCCATCTTCACTGGCCAGCTGTTCACTATCAACACTATTGTAATTGGGGTCTACCTTGCCTGCTTCCACATTGCTTAATGACATACATTTTGAACCCCTGCTGGACAATCCTCCATACTATGCCCTGGGGCTGGATTATTTATTCTGCTTTTAGAAGGCTGGCCTTCTACATGCGAGTTTCTACATTTGTGCCTTTATTGACCTATTTCTCCATGCCTGAAGCATTCTGCTCCTCTAAGTGTAGGCACTTCTGGGGAGTGGCTTCCCCCACATCGAAAGTACTCTGCATTACTGCTAGGCTACTTAAATCTTCAGTATTCAGGGATCCTTCCTGCATCTGCATTTAACTCACTGCTTGAGTTTGATCCCACATCCTTGCTTCTAGTGCCATTACTACTTGTGGCTTCCTGCCCTAACTATTGATGCCTTGCTCACTTTCTAACTCCTGGGCACTCTTCTCAGTGCTCCCTTTAGGTGTTGCCATTTCCATTGCTTTCTTGAAAGTTAACTCAGACTCAGCCAACAGTTTCCTTTGTATAGCTGCATTATTCACACTGCATACCAATTGATCCTTTATCATGTCATTTAAAACTGACCTGAAGTCACAATGTTCTGCAATCTGCTTCAGCCTTGCGATGAAGGCTTCAATGGTCTCCCCTGGGGCCCTCCCCATCGAGTTAAATGTATATCTTAGCAGTGTTACCGAGGTTGTAGGGTGGTAATGCCCCTTTGCTAACTCAATGAGCTCTGTAAATGTCTTCTTGTCAGGAGCATCCAAGACGATAAACTTTGGATCAAGTTATATGTCTGGGTCCCACATGCGCTGAGTAAAATAACTTCTGCTTATCATCCCCTTCTATTCCAGTAGCCCTGAAAAAGTACTCCAACCATTCCACATACTGTACCCAGTTCTCAGTTGTCACATCAAAGGCTTCTAGCGTCCTTGATAGGGGAATGTATGCTCTCTTTTTTCAGGCTTGGAATGATGTGATGCCCTCTTCAGTTTTGCAACAACATTCTCTTTGAATTCCTGCTCTAAACAGACTCACTCTGATTTACCTCATTGCCAATGTAGTAATTTCAAGGATTGGTGACTATCAATTAGTATTACGAACTATAACGGCTTATTTACAAGCAGATAAATATACAGAGTATTTCCATGATGTTAACACTTCTAGATCTAAGATTTGTTCTGGCTGCAAGAGCCTGCTGTCTGCATCAAGATCCTCATTGCTTGCTCCCCGTTGAGTGATCGAGTCACATGACCCTCCCAGTGTATGCCCCTTAAAGGGGGCAGTTGCTACAAGGTGAAAGGAAGTAACCTAGGAGTAAGCAGCTTTCAGAGAATCTGCTGGAACAGGCAGGACAATACACAGGGATAAAAAGCCAGTCCCAAACTAAAGAACAGAAACTCCCAGAAACCAGGGACTGGGACAGAAGAGAATTCCAGGAAGACTGTGAAGTCAAAGGAACAAAGAACAGCAATCTGGAAAAAGGGTTCTGTTCAGTGAAGTCAAGAGCAGAGAGAAAAAGAGGCTCCAAGCTAAACACAGGACTGCAAGATTCAGCCTGTGAAAGTGGTGTTCTGTTGGCATGGCTGGTCTCTGAGCGATTGTGTGGAAGCTGGAATGCACACGGTGATCCAGGGCAGAGGAATACCGAAAGGAGAGGTTGAAACCCTGGAGGTGGATCGTTGGTGAAGGTATCTGAGAGAAAGCATAATGAGGGAGAAGGTTCCAAAGTGTACTCTTTAAGAGTGGAGTTTGAAAACTCTGTGTGAAAGTCAGAGTTGCTAGTGAGACCACTTGGCTCATAGTGTGACAAGCGTCTAGGGGGAATTGGTGAGAAATCCAAGGAAGTTGTATTGGATGGCATCTGCTAATTATGCAGCAAAATGGAAGGAAATGGCCAAATTCAGCATCAGCTGATGGGGTCAGAGGTCCACATGCCAAAAAGCACCCAGATCTGGCTGCAGTGACTACAAATAACAGCACCAGATTTGCAGAAACAATGAAGAACCCGGGTCCTGCAAATAGACCTCTAGCCTCGATCTGCCCCTCTTCTGCAGAAACCCACGCCCCATTATCCTGACCACTGAGCTGCTAATCCAGCCTCATCCATGTAAATAGTACGGGGCAGGGTGTGGCCAACTGGCAAATGGTTCTGACCAGGCTATGGATAGTCCCGTGGTCCAGCAATGCCTTCCTGCTGTTTTTCCTCCAGGCTGACTGGGAATGACAGGAGGTGCGTTTCCCCACAAATGGCATCAGGAGACCCACCTGCCTGACAAAGGAAGCATCCTAGCTTCGGTCACTGTCTGTGCAGAGTCTGCACGTTCTCCACATGTCTGCATGGTTTTCCTCTGGATGCTCCGGTTTCCTCCCACAGCCCGAAAGACATGCTAGTTAGGTGCATTGGCCATGCTAAATTCTCCCTCAGTGTACCCAAACAGGCACCAGAATGCGGCGACTGGGGGATTTTCACAGTAACTTCATTGCAGTGTTAATGTAAGCCTACATGTGACACTAATAAATAAACTTTAAGGTTGGCAGCCATTGGGTTAAAGGCACACACACAGGTCTAATGTAGAAACAGGATCAATGTCTTCCTCTGCATGTGAAAAGATTGGATAAGCCGATACAAACTACTGCCCTCTCCCATTAAAACAAATTGTCTTCAATACTCATATTTAAAAAAGCAGTAACTGACATTTCAGGAGTGATTGATCACCATCTATTTGAATCATAGAACCGCTACAGTGCAGAAGGCCATTCGGCCCATCAAACCTGCACCAACAACAATCCCACTCAGGACCTATCCCCGTAGTCCCATATATTTAGCTTGCCCCCTGACACTAAGGGGTATGGCCAATCAACTTGACCTGCACAGCTTTGGGCTGTGGGAGAAAATCAGAGCACCCTGAGGAAACCAGAGCGCCCGGAGGAAACCCACACAGACACGGAGAGAATGTGCAGACTCCACACAGACAGTGACCCGAGGCTGGGATTGAACCCTGGTCCTGTAAAGCAGCAGTGCTAACCACTGTGCCACCATACCACCCTTCACTTGCACTCACTAGCCTCTGTATTAAAGTAATAGGGAACATAAACAAATGAGAAATAGCTTATTTCTCAGGAAGGAAAGGGAAAAATCCTTCCTTGCCTTGAATTCTCATTCACATGGGATTGGAGGAAATCTTGAATGTTTTCCAGTTTGAGGCTGAATTTTGATAAAGACATTTTCTGCATTGATTTTGTCAAAAAGTCAATGCTGCATCTGTGTTAGTGACTGGCAGTTCGGCCAAGCTGCCCGTACATCCTCTTTATACAGTGGAGTGGTTTCTACAGCTGTCAGATCCACACTGAAACAACTTCCAAAGTGGAAGCAAGCCTTTTCAAAGTCAGGAGCAATGACAATATGGGACAGGCCATACAACATCAATAAAACGTCACCGGCTTATGTGAACATTTCAACTGCTTAGCTCTCCAGCAGCCAAAGAAACAGTGAAGCTATTTTGAATTTATATTGCCATTAAAGTGTTGCTGTAGCGTGGGCCTTTGCTCGAGAGCTGCATTTGCTGACACCACATTTACAGAGGGCGCTGTTCCCATCAGTGTCTGAGCTTCACTGACAGCAATGTCCCAGGAAGCTGCCTGCATTAACGATGGTGCAGATCCAACAATGATAGAAAAAGATGCACAACACTGTCCTGGTTCCCTCCTACATCCTCCCACTCCATTTGGTGCTCCCTCCTGCTCTCCCCCTGCTCCCCTCACCACATCTCTCCTCCTGCTCTCCACCTGCTCCCCTCACCACATCCCCCCTCCTGCTCTCCCCCTGCTCCCCTCACCACATCCCCCTTCCTGCTCTCCCCCGCTCCTCACCAAATCCCCCCCTCCTGTTCTCCCCCTGCTCCCCTCACCACATCCCCCTTCCTGCTCTCCCCCTGCTCCCCTCACCACATCCCCCTCCTGCTCTCCACCTGCTCCCCTCACCACATCCCCCTTCCTGCTCCCCCCTGCTCCCCTCACCACATCCCCCTCCTGCTCTCCCCCTGCTCCCCTCACCACATCCCCCTCCTGCTCTCCCCCTGCTCCCCTCACCACATCCCCCCTCCTGCTCTCCACCTGCTCCCCTCACCACATCCCCCCTCCTGCTCTCCCCCGCTCCTCACCAAATCCCCCCGTCCTGCTCCCCTCACCACATCCCCCTTCCTGTCTCCCCCGCCCCTCACCAAATCCCCCCCTCCCGCTCTCCACCTGCTCCCCTCACCACATCCCCCCTCCTGCTCTCCCCCTGCTCCCCTCACCACATCCCTCCTCCTGTTCTCCCCCTGCTCCCCTCACCACATCCCTCCTCCTGCTCCCCCCTTGCTCCCCTCACCACATCCCCCTTCCTGTTCCCCCCTTGCTCCCCTCACCACATCCCCCTTCCTGCTCTCCCCCGCTCCTCACCAAATCCACCCCCCCTGCACTCCAACTGCTCCCCTCGCCACAACCCCCCCATGCTTCACCCTTCCTTTGCCATTCCCTTTGTCACTTCCCCTGAACCCCTTACCGTTCCCTCCCCCCCCACCCCCCCGCCCCAGAACCTTTCATCATCC
Source organism: Mustelus asterias (assembly GCF_964213995.1). NCBI lineage: Eukaryota > Metazoa > Chordata > Chondrichthyes > Carcharhiniformes > Triakidae > Mustelus > Mustelus asterias. The sequence goes on from NC_135801.1 coordinate 61,441,555, forward strand.
CCCAAGTCCCAAGGGAGTAGGCAGTAGAAAGCAGGAGGGAACAGGCGGCTGTCAGTGGGTAGCAGGAAGGAGCTGGAAATTGAGTGAGCAGCAGGAGGGAGCAGACAGTGGGCAATGCGCAGCAGCAGAGAGCGAACAGCGGGTGACAGCAGGGAGCAAGTGGTGGACTGAAGTGGGCAGGAGGGTACAGGTGGCTGGCAGCAAGAGGGTGCAGGCAGCAGACAGCAGGAGAGAGCAGGCTTGTGGGCAGTGGGCAGCAGGAGGGAGTGGGCTGTGAGCAATGGATTGAGCAGGTAGCTAGCGGGCAGCAGAAGGATGCAGGCAGTAAGCAGTGGGTGACAGGAGGGAACGTGCAGTGGGCAGTGGGCAGCAGGAGGGAAAGGGCAGTGGGTAGTGAGGTGGAGCAGGTGGCTAGTTGGCAGCACAGAGCAGGAAGTGGATAGTAGGAGATTGATGTGCAATTGTGTTAGCAAGAGGCTAGGGAGACTGCACATGTGTCACAGAGCGGCAGCTGCTTTCCTTTTCCTGTTTGGCTGCAGCAGTAAATATAACAGGGTGATCTTACCATTGTGTCCGGCTGGCCGATAGGCGGAGTGAGCCGGTAAGATTGCGAGAGAGCCGAGAAATCAGGATTGCGCCCGATTTCTTGCCTCTCGCGATCTTACTGGCACTGGATATCCGGTGAGGTCAGCCTCGCACCCGAAATTCATTTAAATTTTATTCAAATGCTTTTTTGCATGGAATTAATGAGCCCGGGACAGAATTGTCCAGGATCGATTGCCTTTGTGGCCTCACCTGGAGAGGTTCTTTCCAGCGAGAATCAAAACTGGTTCCCAGCAATGGTGACTAGTCATGATGGCTTTGCTAGTAGAACCAGAGGACATTGAGGCCCCGCAATGCCAACCTGGCACCCTGGCATTGCCCAGAGGGCAGTGCCAAGGGGGTGGGGCCTGGGATGGCCAATCGCTGGTGGGGGTTGAGAGGGAGCGGCGCTGCGCACTTGCAGTTGTGATCTGTGGGGGAGGGAGGAGGAGGAGGGGGGGACCCACTGTGCACCCTGCATCAGGGACCAGTCAGTGAAGAGTGGGGGACGATTGCGGCTGGCCTTGAGGGGAGGTTGGGTGGCTGATCGCGGGGTGGTTGAGCTGCCGATCTCATGGGTCCAGGCCACTGATCAAGGAGGGGGGAGGGGGGATCGGTCCGGGCAGGTTGAGGGAGGGGGTGCGGGGTGTCGCGATAGGCCACAGGGCCCTGCGGTAGCTGGGGGAGTGCTGTGGTTAACGATGGAGGCAGGCTGAGAGCAGCGAAGGCTGAGTGACAGGTCTCTGCTATCGAGACCTGCACATGCACAATCTGCTGCTCTCAACCAGCGTTTGGGCAACTGAAGCCCTGCCCCCTCCTGCCTACAGGGCAGAAACCATTTTTGCTGATTTTTCATGCACTGAGTGGGTAAGATAGCAGATTTGAACTCGCCCAAAAACAAATCTGAAACTCTCCCGTTTTCCTGCCCATCTTGGACTTAGAATTTTTTGGTAAGATCACCCCCAATGTGTTTCTACCTCATTTGCATTGTTGATTGGCTGTGGAGAAGCAATGGCTGTAACCAAATGATGTGGAAAGCAATGACAGGAGTAAATTAGTCATCATCTTGATCATCACTGTGGATTAATTCAGGACACTTGGGGTTCAAACCCCCTCTGGACTGATCAATAATACAATCGGAGACCATAAAACATGAAAACAAGAACAGCATGCAAAAAGCAGCTATGTTAAAATTGTCTGTCCATCCTCTGTATAGAAATCTATGGTTCTGAGGTTTGGACCAACAAATCAATGACAAATCAAACTTAACAAGCAGAAAACAGTACACAGTACAAGATGCTTTGGTATAGCTGAAGTGTAATTAACTGGGGATATGCAAATGTCCCTCCATGTGTTACAGCCGATTGTATAAATGGATCACTGCTCAGTTTTAGGAAGTTTGTTTTCGTAATTTAAATGGCATGTTTAAACAGCATGAGAAAACTGAGGGCAGAACGAAGACTGTTCCTCCTTCGACAGGAACAGTGGAGAATTATCAATGTAAAATCTTCCTGTGAAAAGTATTGGGAAACAATGAGATTAATAGTGCAACTTTAGCACTAACAGGAACTGGAAATGGTAATAAAACCCATCCTTAAAAACAAAGATTCCACGGTCAATCTTTATCAGTAACAATCCACAAAGAGCAATGAGTTGATTGATTACTTAGTTTGTTTAATTTTTTGTTGCCTGGTTTGCTTGAAAAGGAGAACACACCAGAAAATCTCTCTTTGAATAATGTGGAGGAGTCTTTAATGTCCAATTGGAATACTGGAATAAACAGGTGAGGCCTTGATTTCTTGTCTCTCTTGAAGGATCTGATTTTAAAAAGTTTTTTAAAAGTTTATTTATTAGTGTCACAAGTAGGCTTAAGTTAACACTGCAATGAAGTTACTGTGAAAATCCCCTCGTCGCCACACTCTGGTGCCTGTTTGGGTACACTGAGGGAGAATTTAGCATGCCAAGTGCATCTAACCAGCATGTCTTTCAGACTGTGGGAGGAAACCGGAGCACCCGGAGCAAACCCACGCAGACACAAGGAGAACGTGCAGTCTCCGCACAGACAGTGACCCAAGATGGGAATTGAACCTGGATCCCTGGTGCTGTGAGGTAGCAGTGCTAACCACTGTGCCACCGTGCCGCCCCATTTCAATGTCTGTGTGGCACAGAGTGGCACAGTAATTACTAAACAAGAAGTAAATGGGGATTGGTTAGCACTTTGCATTAATCTGGCTCTCATAAATCTGCATATATTAAAATGTTGTATTTGAATTTGACTGTAGTCGCGGTAATTAGCATCTAATTATTGTAATATTAATTAACATACAAGTGATCACAATCATTCAATAGCTCTGGTGCATAATAAGATTAAAATACTGAGTATTAAATCTGTACATATATGATTATATTTCAGGAGAAGTAGTGCTTTACTTTAATTATCCAATTTCGTTTCTAGCCCTGGAGATTGACTTGAGGTTAGTTGACAGCTGAGTGGAGGGATATAGTTGAATCCAGCAGGGTGATTGCTTGCTGAATTGTTATATGTATTGCTTCATCCTTGTCTACTCTTTTGAGTTTCATCTTCAAAGAATTCAATATGGTTGGTCAAGCATGACCTGTGCTCTTTGCTACATTTTCAGTTTCTCGATGTTTCTCGATTGCACCTTGGAGTAAAGATTTCAATTTTTTTTTTGTTACTGACGTTTAAGTGACTGGTCTATAGTCCCTTCAATTTTTCGATCTCTCTTTAAAATATATCACATTCGTCAATTAAAAATTGAGTTCAGAAAACAAACGAGGGTGGTAGCATCTGTCACTGTGCAAATGTACTTTATTCTGTTGCCAAATTATTGTAAAAAATTTCCATATTCATAAAACAATTTAATTAATTTTACATACTGAGCAAGATGCATCCCAAGATCATGAGAATCAGCTTACAGGGATCACAGAAGACTGGGTTTCATTTCCATAAATATTAAGGTTTGTAGGTTATGTTCCTGCATGTCCACATCTCTTCAAATCTCACCTCATTCTGTGCCCACTCTGGCACTTTCTAACTCCTTATTGCCCAGTCCTCGTTCCACCATTTATCACAATACTTGGACAGCTGCTGATATGCTCAATATTCCCTCATTTTTAATGCTCTTGTCCACAGCAATATTCTTACTCTTCACCACCCTGATTGGTTCCTTTATTTGTCCTCTCAAGGTGAGGGGGTGCTGATTTAAGCATATCTTAAACATAACCTTCCTGGCTATGCAACATTAGATCCAGCTGGACTATATCAAGCACCATTAGGCCTTTGCCAGAACCACTCATTAATTCAACATTATCCTGGAAAACAGTGTTAACTTGAGACGCTGGGCGTGATCTTACTGGCTGTACAAGCCATGCTCCCACTGCAGTGAGGTCGGAGAATTTGGCGCCCAGCCAAATCTCTGTTCACTGCAGGGGGATGGGAAAATCCCACCAGCGTGAACGGTGGCAACATTACGGCTGATGTTTTCCACTATCAACCATCTCTTCACAACTCTCTCTGCTACCCCCTACCAAGTTGTCTCAACAAATACACAAAGCTTATTAACTCTCACAGCCAGTAAGATTGTGATCATCCATTCAGCTACCTCTGCCACTTGTCCACAAACCTCCCTGTGCCCCACTGCCCTAGCCTTGAACCTGTGTCTTTTTCTAGTTTCTCCATTATTCCCCTCATGCTCTCTCCAAGCTCATCATATCCACAAGACCACCTACTGCCCCTTTGACTCCATTCTCACTAATTCATTGACCACCCAAATTCCCTTCCTGGTCCTCATGTTGGCCAACATTGTAAATGGTTCCCTCTCCCCTGGTGGAGCAGGCTTGAAGGGCTAAGTGACCTTTACCAGCTCTGAATTCTATGATCATATGTATGTTTCCGTGCAAGAGCAATGGAAAGACATATGAGGCAGTTCATCATTCACACCAGATTCCAGCAAGCGGGATCGACAAGCCCTATGATCAGAGCTCTGACCCACAGCACCTCCGAATCCCCACAAAAGCAACTCACCAGTGTGCGTCAAAGAGCCACTCCATGCTTGTGATCCTAACCACATAGAGGTCAATACTCCACTTCACCCATACGGCTTGCAAAGTATCAAGGGGCGGCACGATGGCACAATAGTTAGCACTGCTGCCTCACAGCACCAGGGACCCAGGTTCGATTCCCAGCTTAGGTCACTGTCTGCCCAGAGACTGCGTGGGTTTTCTCCGCGTGCTCCAGTTTCCTCCCACGGTCTGAAAGACGTACTGGTTAGGTGGTTGGCCATGCTAAATTCTCCCTCAATGTACCCGAACAGGTGCTGGAGTGTGGCGACTGGGGGATTTTCACAGTAACTTCATTGCAGTGTTAATGTAAGCCTACTTGTGATACTAATAAATAAAGTGTTCACATACTTGACAAGAGAAAACAATGTGGCAACTTCAAAGTGGAGTGATAAGGAAATTGATACGTACCTGCCAAAAACCGACTCCACAGGGTGAATAACATCAAAGGGAAAGAAATGGTATAGCTGTAGAACACTAACTAAGTGAGAGAGAAAGAGACAGCTAACATTAGAACTACAACAACTGCGGATATAGTATCCCGAAAGAAGTAACCTTTGCTGAAACTGAAGATTACATGTGTCGTTGGGGACAAAGGGGTACTTTCACATAAAATTATGTGTGTATACTCACCAGTATACTTAAGTGTCATGGTGTATTATAGTTCTTCATGCAATGTGTGTTTTTAATTTTTCTTTTCAGTTAATAAATTTTCTTTATTAATTGTTCACATAACGACTGGACTGTTTCATCACTGGGTTGTATATCATTCCTCACATAATAACAAAAAAAACATACACCACTAAGAACCAGTGTTCAAAGTTACCCTAGTGAGTTCTCACATGCAACATCAACAGGGTTTACAACACTACCATAAATTATTATTTAAAGGTTGATCTTGCCTACATGTGCTTGCTCATGTGTTTAGGAATGCTGTGACATGATGCCACCCTGACATTGGCAGGTGAAGGCAGACTGCGATGCCCAATGATGTTCGATGACTTTGGCAGATGTTCCCTGGTTGTCTGAGGTTCTGAGGGCCCCAGTATGCTGAGGAGCTCCTTGCCAGGGGTAGGAGCCTCCTTTATGCCTGCGGCCGCTGAGGTCACTAACAGAGGAGCTGAGAAATGACTGTTTTCCCTGGGCCGCACCGTGGTTAGGACTTCTCCTCCTTCAAGGTGCAAGATGGCACCTCCCTGTACTTCTCCATTTTGTGTGGTGACTGTTGTATGGAGGAAATAGCCAGAGTGATGGCATATAGGTACCAGCATGTCTCCAGCAGCCACTGAGTGGTCTCCTGAATCTGGTTTTCTATGATGGTCGATAACCTTTCCATGAAGGAAGCCATGTGCTCACAAAGCAGAGACATGGCTGAATGGCCTGGATGAACTCCTCCACCAGTCACACATGGCTGTACATAGCCTCTGGCAGCTCTGCCAGCTGTTTGCCTTTCTGTTGCTGCAACTCCAGCAGATTCCATGTTGCAGACGCCAGAGGGCCATCATCAGCTTGGTGCTTAGTATGGGCCTGGCTTCCCACAGGAAGGCCCATAGGCCTGGCTTCCCACAGTCCTCTCTGACTGTCAGGGCCCAGAACTGTCATAGTTTCTGTGAGCTGCTCCAGCGTGTCTGTGATGTGTCTGAGTGTGAGCCTAATTCTAATTGTGACGGCACTCCTATTGAGATGAAATTACCTATGCTAATGGATGGTGCACTCTCTGAGGTTTTGACACCCTCTTCCTATGCATTCCTGTGGAGTGCAGGGCCCTGGACAATGGAGCAGGCCGTCCCTCTGGAATGCAAGGACCTGCATTAGAGAAAAAACAAAATTAGATTTATAGCAATCACTATTCCTCTTCCCATCCTCCTCTGCCGTGTGTCTCCTTTCTGACCAGTGGCTCACATCAGGTCCAAGGCCTACTCACCCTCTTCTCTCTGCACTCCTGCTTCACTGCCCATGATTGTCCAGCTCTCAGGCCGACTCCACTGCCTCCTCCTCTGCTGGTGTGGACAATCCAATGCCGGGCACTTCTCCACCCGCCTTTACCTGTTCTCTGCTATTGTCAACCATTTTCCCCTGCAGACAGAAGGGGAAATGAGTCTCCACACCTGGATAGCTGGCCCCTTTATCAGCATAACTTCCTCTGACAGTCACTGGGGCCTGCCTGAGGCTTGCCGGTTGTCCTGTCCGCACTTCCTCTCTCACGACAATGGCATGACGCTGGCACCAGGTGGCTGCTGATTGTCGCCCACATGTAGCCAAACCTCGTGATGCACCCACTGCCGAACCTTCTACCTGCTTCGCCTACATGCCCGCGCACTCCCCTTGCTGAGACATCTCACCACATTGGAGCCACATCACTCTAAACATTCTGTTATACTCACTGAGTCTGGCACAACATTAAACATGAATTTCAGATTTGAGGAATGAAAAGAAACAACTTGCTGAGCAAAAAACAATGAGTAATAAATAAAGATGAATATTACTGTGTAATAGGGTGAAAGTGTGCATTTCCAGCTCACTGTCAGGCTCAGGATGTTCACTCACTCATCCTCACCCACTGTGAGAGTGGATGATGGTATGTGTTGTGAGGTTAAATGAAAACCCGGATACTGGGAATGAGCCAGAATTATGGACACACTCTCTCACAATGCACCCCCCCCCCCCCACACACTCTCTTATCCCCCCCCACACTCTCTAACCCCTCACACTCTCTCAGCCCCCCTCACTCTCTCTCAGCCCCCCACACTCTCTAACCCCCCTCACACTCTCTCAACCCTCTGCCCCCCAACCTCTCTCAAACCCCTGAATCCCCACACTCTCACACCACCCCCCCACCCACCACATGCTCTCATCCCCCGCTCACTCTCACCACACACTTTTTCACCCCCCCTCACATAGTCACCCCATCCCCGCATTCTTTCACCACCTCCCCACACTCTCTTACCCCTATGAAAGCTGAGAGGGTGGTGTTATATATTTAAGTGGTTGCAAGATTGCTTTAAGAACTGATCACATGATTTGATGGTGATGTCATTTGGATATTTTACAGGCTACTGTTTAGTTTCAGCTTCTGGTCTGTGCAGTACAGAGAACATCTCTTTCAATAAACATGTGCGTTACTTTGAATCTACATGTGCAAACCATGTATTTTTCTTTTTGTTTAAAACCCACAATTCCTAACATAGTTAGGACGTTACAGGTGGTGCTATGAAGGGGAATCCTATCAGTAGCACATTCTTTAGCCTCAACCATTTTTCTGCCAGTGATCAGCGAATGTGGGGCCCATCTGGGTAAGGTTTAAGTCAACCGATCAGAGAACTGGCAGCATAATTAATACAAATTTGCAGTGGCAGCTGACCTTCAGGTAACCTGCCAAGGTGGCATTGTGGCACAATGGTTAGCACTGCTGCCTCACAGCGCCAGGGACCCACGTTCAATTCCCGGCTTGGGTCACTGTCTGTGCGGAGTTAGCATGTTCTCCCTGTGTCTGCGTGGGTTTTCTCCAAGTGCTCCGGTTTCTTCCCACAGTTCGAAAGACATGCTGGTTAGGTGCATTGACCGTGCTAAATTCTCCCTCAGTGTACCTGAACAGGCACCGGAGTGTGGCAACTAGGGGATTTTCACAGTAACTTCATTGCACTGTTAATGTCAGCCTACTTGTGACACTAATAAAGAAACTTAAAAACCCTGTTTTTCCTGTGCCTTTATCTAGCCCAGTTGCACCCACATCAGCCCACTGATACTATTTAAATTAGCTGTCTCAAATTTGACCTCAGAGATTCCAGCAGGAATCAGTGATCACCAATGTCCATATGACCTTTTCTCCTCAGGATTGTAGATTTTCATCCCCGCAATGCTATGGAGATGCATCCATGGCTCACTTCCTGGAAAAGAGAGAAAATTAGAGAACATTTTTTTCATTTTCATTGACTGCAATGGAAATGGCAATTGGGGTGGCAGGGGGCTGGGGGGAATGTATGATGGGTGACTGAATCAATACTGCCCAAAATCAAAATTGCCCCCAGATTGTTTGCCTCCTTTATAAAATAAATATTATTCCATCCAAAAAAAACCAAATTCAAATTGAATCCAATTCATGGTCCCCATGAGAGAGACATACAAAATCCAAGCTGACAAGATGAAGCATCGCACCCCAATCTGGGCTTGATCTAACACTTCATCTTAGCTAAAAGGCTGAGATGGCTTTGAAAAATTGCATTTCGGCTATCCTGATCCTCAGCTCTATCCTAGCCTGGGCAAACCACCATCGCAGGCGTCAGCACACCCGAAGTACAATGGGCTAGCTCTGAAATCCTTCACCATCGTTCAGCCATGTTAGGTCTATTTTCGATTCGCACTCTTTTTAAAGTCAAAGTCACAGGACGGTTTTGAAACTCTTCGAGTCCCTTTCGTTGAATCTGGATATAACATTAGCACTTTTAGCTGCATGGAGTCTGTTTCAACAAAAGTCCGTTTCAGGATTGCACGGTGGCACAATGGTTAGCACTGCTGCCTCACAGTGCCAGGGACCCGGGTTCGATTCCCGGCTTGGGTCACTATCTGTGTAGAGTTTGTACATTCTCCCCGTGTCTGTGTGGGTTTCCTCCAGGTGCTCCGGTTTCCTCCCACAGTCCAAAGATGTGCAGGTTAGATGGATTGGCCATGCTAAATTTAAATTGCCTCTTGGTGTCAGGGGGACTAGCTAGGGTAAATGCATGGGGTTATGGGGATAGGGCCTAGGGTGAGATTGTGATCGGTGCAGACTCGATGGGCCGAATGACCTCCTTCTGCACTGTAGGATTCTATGATTCTATGAAAATGATGTGGAGGTGTGGGTGGGCTGAGTGAACTGCATATCGAACTGCACTTATCCCCTGCCACGTCTCACATGGTGAAAGGGGATCTTTCACAATATAGAAGACCAACCCTTTCTAATAGGCTGGTGATATCACGTGGGTAAATGAGGCGCCTCCTCTACGTTCTGTTAGGTTGTTTGCTCACTCAGTCTTCAAATGCATTCTGCTGGAACTTTTGCCTGGCTTGGCACTTGCTTTATCTAACCAGAGTCCCCAGTACAAAAGAGAAAGGAAACACCTGAGACCATTGCTTCATTGTAAAATCCTTGGTTCGGGTACAATTTCAAATGAAAGAAATATGACAGAGAAGAGTTTTTCAATATGTTGATGCAAGAGGATCAAATTCCCAGCAGTGTTTTCAGGAGTTGCTCAGGAGAAACTAATAACTGCAGTAAATCTGATATTTAGAAGTTGTTAGTGCAATATATTTATAAATCTTCAAAGGATTTGACAGCTTGTCAGAATGTACAGTTTGAGTGAATGGTACCACTGAAGGAAGTTACTGTTATTTAACAAAAATGAACCGTTGTTATCTGATGGATTGTTTATTGGATTTATCCTTTTCTTTATAATGACTAAACAATTCCACCTCCATAAAATTGTTACCAACTCCTCCCCTCCCGTTTTTGTTTCTCAATCCCTTTGAAGTTCAGGCTATAATGTGTAGCCACCCCGACACCCGGCACCCCCCAATCTCTCACACACACACACGCACACACACACATGCACACACACACACACACCAGGATCAATACTAGGGTCTCAATTTTTCACCATTTAAAAAAATCTTTCATAGGACATGGGTGTCGCTGCAGCATTTAGGCCAACATTTATTGCCCATCCCTAATTGTCCTTGAGACAGTGGTGGTGAGCCACTTTCTTGAACTGCTACAGTCCATGTGGTGTAGGTAGACCCACAATGCTGTTGGGAAGGGAGTTCCAGGATTTTACCCAGCAACAGTGAAGGAATGGTGATAGTTCCAGGCTAGGATGGTGTTTGGTTTGAAAGAGAACATGCAGATAGTGATATTCCCATGTATCTGCTGGCCTGTCCTTCGAAGTGGTAAAGGTCATGCACTTGGGAGGTGCTGTCAAAGGAGCCATGGTGAGTTGCTGCAGTGCATCTTGTAGATGTACACACTGCTGTCACTGTGCATTAGTCGTGGAAGGAGTGCATGTTAAAGATGACAGATGGGGTACCAATCAAACGGGTTGATTTGTCCTGGATGGAATCAAGCGCCTTGAGTGTTGTTGGAGCTGCACTCATCCAGGCAAGAGGAGAGTATTCCTTCACACACCTGACATGTGCCTTGTAGACAGTGAACAGAGTTTGGAGGAGTCAGGAAGTGAGTTACTCGCCACAGGATTCCCAGCCTCTATTTGCCACAGTATTTATAAGTCTGGTCCAGTTCAGTTTCTGGTCAATGGTAACCTCTAGGATGTTAATAAGTCAATTATATAAAGGAATAGAAGGCCATATATCCAAGCTTTCTGATGGTACCAAAGGAGGCGTAAATAACATAGGTGGGAGCAAAAAGTTGCAACAGGACATGGTACTGTGGCAGATAGAGTTCACTGTGGACAAATAGGAAGAAGACAGAGCATTTTCTGAATGGTGAGGAGCAGAGTTTAATGCTAGAAATGCAGATATGACGAGAAGCTAGTGGACAGGTACAAAAATAATTGAAATACTAATGGAATGTTGGCCTTTATCTCAAGGAGACTGCGAGCTTTGAGTAGATCTCATTTAGAGCACTGTGTTCAGTTCTGGATGCCACACCGCAGGAAGGATATTTTAGCATTGAAGGGGGATGCATTGCAGATACACCAGAATGATAGGGGGGCTAATTGTGTTGACTTATGAGGACAGCTCGCCTTGAATTCCCTTGTCTATAGAAAATTAAGCGGTGATCTAATTGAGGTGTTTAAGATGATTAAAGCATGTTATAGCATAGATAGAGAGAAATTATTTCCTTTGGTGAGTAAGACGAGAACAAAGAAACATCACCGTTGAAAGGCCTAGCTCTGATTTTAAGATGATGAGAGAAAGCATTTCTTCACACAAAAAATAGTGGAGAACTCTCTCTCCCGAGAAGCTGTTGAGGCTAGGACAATTGAAAACTTTGAATTTGAAATTGAGCTTTTGTTATGTTTTGTTAGGAAGTTGGAATGAAATGCAAAGTAAAGAATTGGATAAAGAAGAAACTGATAGAGTTCTAGTTATACTGAAAACTTGTGAAGATGAAGATTAGCCCAGTAACATGATGTAACAGTTACTTTGTTAAGCAAAGTGGAGATGAGCAGTCTAGGGACCTAGAACATAGCCATGCTCAGTTGCAAACAGAGCTCTCTCACAGAATCAAGTTGTTTGGCTGAAAAGAAAAGAGCAGAAGTCTGTTTATGTGAGCCCCCTTGAGTTCTACACTAAATGAGAAGAAAAACTTCCCAGACGAAAGCTACAGGTAATTATTTGCTGAGTTTGACTCAGTGTTGAAACCTATAGGGATTGTTTTGGGGAAGGTGTCTTCTGGGAGTTTAGGAAAATAGATTTGGATTGAGGGTCATTTAAGCATACTGTCTGGGTAACCATTATCATGGTTAATTGTAAACATTGTTATGCATTATTGCCTTTCTTGTTTTTTAAAGTATAATAAATGTTTTGTTATATGAATAATTTACAACAAGACTGTCTCCCTTTCCTCACCAGGTTTCACCTCTTTTCTCAATTTTTTACCAAATTGTAAAAATAAGTAGTTAAGAACCAGCGTTCCAAGTTTTCCTTCTGGGATTTGGGATGCCCTCACATTGAACATCAACAGGTTTCATAACAGTATTAAAGATATTAAGGGTTCTGGAACCAAGGGAGGTGGAAAGAATTAAAATACACGTTAATCATGATCTAAGTGAATGGGAGAACAGTTTCAGTCTTAGTAGCCCAAATTAGTATCTCTACATACAAAATCTGAACACAAGGAGTCCTGGTGGATTGACTGGTATCTGTAGAATCAGAGAATGGTAACAACACAGAGGGAGACCATTCATCCCTTCAAGTTTGCACCAGCCCTCTACATGAACAATTCAGCTAGTTCCACTCCCCTGCCCTTTCCCTGCAACTCTGCACAAAAAAACCTTCAAATAATTATCCAATTTCCTTTTGAAAGACACAATTGAGCCTGCTGTGACAATCATCACAGATAGTGTTTTCCAGATCCTAACCACCCGCTGGTAAAAATATGTTTACTTATATTGCCTTTGGTTCCTTTCCAACCATATAAGAATGTAAGAGATAAGAGCAGGTCTAGGTCATTTGACCCCTCGAGCCTACTTCACCCCATTCAATAAGTCCATGACTGATCCAATTGTGATCTTTACCCTACTTTCCTGCCTGCAACCCCATCCTCCCCCACAACCCTTGAGTCCCTTGTCAATCAAAAATCTGCCTAACTCAGCTTTGAATATATTCATTGACACAATCTGCACAGCTCTCTGGGGCAGAGAATTCCAAAGGTTAATGACCCTCTGAGAGATTAAATTCCTCCTCATCTCTGTCTTTCATACTCTATGCCTCTATTTAAAAAGCCCAGGATCAGCATGATTTTTTAACCATTTCTCCACTTGCAAATGATTGATACACATATACCCCCAGTTGTAAGAATGCATAGAGCCCGGATTTCATGAATGAATGACAACGCATACAAAATATATTTGTCTAATTTCTAATTTCTTGTAGCTGCCAAATATTTAGGTTGAAAATAGATGACTATTGATTCTAGCAGTTCACCAGATTGGTACTTTCTTGAATTACAGGCTTGTTGAGCCAGCCAAAGATGCAGTACCTGGCTGAGTTCCCACATTATGGCACATCATTATGGTGGAGCAGAAATGGAGATGCAGCTGCAAGATTTGAAGGCCCGAAGCCGCTTCAAAGGACAGAACAGCAAAATCTTACATTTCTAGCAGTAAAAGATAAGGATCTCAAAAACTTATCAGTTTTTGTTCTGGGTGCGGCCTCAACCTCCAGAAACTTCCATTGCTGACTCCTGGGAGTATTCAACATCAATGAAAGGTTCTCTGAGGTACATAAAACTGGTGGACACCTGTGCCATGATGGACACATCACAGGCACTTGCCAGGGGAAGGATGGTGGTTAACCATTCATTGCTTCTGCAGCAGCCACGGCAATAAATGGCCATCTTAAACAACTTCTCAGTTCCCCCACAAGAGGAGTTGATTAGAGCCACAAAACAGGCAAAAATTCCTTTGAGGTTGAGGCTAAGGTTGAGACCCGGACAGCCAGGTGGACTCCACAGAAAAGAGGTAGAAAATTCAATGTTTCTCTGAAGTATTGGCTGTCAATCGCAAGTCAGACATGGGCCAAGGAAAATCTTTGTCTGGAAGGTCAACACCATCCACCCTGCCATAGCCATGTCAGCTCTGATATCTGAGATTGTTTTGGGTAGACTGAGGTTCCTTGCCAAAAAGCCTCCATCTCAGAGCAAATCCAAACCTTGGACTAATTCTTTGGCTTTCCATTGTATTCCCTGAAGAAGTTACAGCCATAGTGTGTCAGATTCCTGAAGCCAGGATGTGTGAAAATTCCAGAGCCTGAACGAGGCCCCACATTCCCAATTGAGGCAGTAGAATTATTCCGATCGGAAGTTGAGCAGAAGAGAGAATCACCCTGAATTGCAGCAAGGGGAACAGCACTGCAACATATGACAGAAAGTAGCCCACAGCATCCAGCCCATACTAATCAACAGAGTCGCAGAAGGCTCAACAACCCAGCTCAGTCAACTTAAGAGGAGTCGGCCACATTTTTAAGAATACAATGAACTCAGCGTGTTTACAAGTTACAGGCAACTGCCCTTCATTGTGCTTAAGTGTTTCTGTAGCTCCCCATCAATCCCGCAGCACTGTTCTTTATGTCCCCAACTCTCTCTTGCAAGTGTTCCATCACTCACATCCTCACATGGCACGAAATTGCTTGATCAATGCACATGCACATTTTCTGTAGGGCGGCATGGTGACACAATGGTTAGCACTGCTGCCTCACAGTGCCAAGGATCTGGGTTCAATTCCGGCTTTAGGTGACTGTCTGTGTGGAGTTTGCACAATCTCCCCGTGTCAGCGTGGGTTTCCTCCTACAGTCCAAAGATGTGCAGGTTAGGTGCATTGGCCATGCTAAATTGACCCTTAGTGTGAGAGGAACTGGCAGGGTAAATATGTGGGGTTAGGGGAATAGGGGCTGGGTGGGATTGTTGTCGATGCAGGCTCGGTGGGCCAAATGGCCTCCTCCTGCACTGTAGGGATGCTATAGTTCTATTGTGTTCTGGGTTTGACTGTATTTCACACCAACCTTTGGCATTCTTTTTACATAGGCTACAGATTAAATTTTTAAAACTGCTTAGGGAGGCAGGGAGGGTGACTAGGGGTGGCGAACCTGTCACCGTGTGGCTCTTCACCTCCTACGAGATGGAAGAAGCAGTAGTAAATGGGGCAGACAAAAAGTGGTTTGGTTGTAGATCCCTATTACAATTTCCATTGCTGTATCAAGCCTTTGGCTCCGGCAAAGGTTAATGAAACAAGTTGTTCAAATCCGCCAGCGAATACCCTTCAGTTTAACCACTATGGCTTAATCCAAGATATAAGCAGCCAGTAGCAGAAAAGCTAATTAGTAATTTTCGATAACATTGTTTTTCTTCCATTTCTTTTGTACCCAGTGGCAACTCATCTGGCTGCTGTAGGTCACATTGTTTGTAGTGTCAAACTCCATTGTAATGCTTAGAGAATGAATGCTATTTTATGCAGGATGGCCAAATTGTCAAGATTCTTCATTATCTATTTGAAACTAGCATTCCTTCAATCAATGAGACAAAAGCTAACAAGCTCATTACCAGCAACAACAATAACATAATTTCAGGAACTCTCCTCACGTAGAGAGAGATCTGTCATAGAATCATAGAATCCTATAGTGTAGAAGGAGGCCATTCGGTCCATCGAGTCTGCACCGACAATAATCCCACCCAGGCCCTATCCCTATAATCCCATGCATGTACCCTGCTAATCCCCCTGACACTAAGGACCCACTTAGCATGGCCAATCCACATAACCCCCACATCTTTGGACTGTGGGAGGAAACCAGAGCACCCAGAGGAAACCCACACAGACATGAAGAGAATGTGCAAACTCCATACAGACAGGGCGGCACGGTAGCACAATGGTTAGCACTGCTGCTTCACAGCTCCAGGGACCTGGGTTCGATTCCCGGTTGGGTCACTGTCTGTGTGGAGTTAGCACATTCTCCTCGTGTCTGCATGGGTTTCCTCCGGGTGCTCAGATTTCCTCCCACAGTCCAAAGATGTGCGGGTTAGGTTGATTGACCATGCTGAATTGCCCTTAGTGTCCTGGGATGCGTAGGTTAGAGGGATTAGTGGGTAAATGTGTAGGGATATGGGGGTAGGGCCTGGGTGGGATTGTGGTCGGTACAGACTCGATGGGCCGAATGGCCTCTTTCTGTGCTGTAGGGTTTCTAAGATTTCTAAGACCCAAGCCGGGAATCGAACCCGAGTCCCTGATGCTGCGAGGCAGCAGTGCTAACCACTGTGCCATCATGCTGCCCCATTATACCTAGTGACTGTCAATAAATAGACCCTGAGCAGCAGGAAAAAGGGGAAAAGGCTGAGGGTTAAGAGGAGATAAAGGCCTGGTCAAAAAGAATCGTCTTCAAAAGGCAAAACCAGGATGGAAGAGACATGGTCGAATTGCTAAGGAAGTGCTTGTGATTGAGCAATTGGTCCACATCTGAGACCTACAGTCACTTTGTGTCTCATTCACCTATGTCCTAAGTTTTTATTTATTTTGTTGTCTGAATCCTGTAGTGGTCAGCATGATAATTCCCAAGGTATATGATTATGTTTCATTCTCAGGTTGTGGGTGTTGCTGGCTAGGCCAGCATTTATTGCACATCCCTAGTTGCCATTGAGGAGATGATGGTTAGTGTCCTTCGTGAACTTCTGCAGTCTGTGTGATGAAAATAACACTCATAATGTTTTTCGATGGGAGTTACAGGATTGTGACCAAGTGATAATGATGGAACTGTGATAATATCCAAGTCAGGATGGTGTGTGCCGTGTCGGTGAATTTGGAGGTGGTGGTGTTTGCATGCACTTTGTGTGCTTATTCTCTTAGAGGCTTGTGGGTTTTGAAGGTCCTGCTGAAGAAGTCCTAGTGAGTTGCGGCAGATCGTTTTGCTGATAGTTGCATTGCTCACTGGTGTGAAGTTGATGGAAGGTCTGGATATTTAGGAAGGTGTTTAAACAGGTGGGAAACTCTTGAATCAATGTGCTGAAACTGAGATCCCTTTGAGCCAGGTATGACCCCAGCCACTGGAACGCTCCTCCCCATCGCCCCACCAACTGCCATGGATTTCAGATATGCCGGGGCTCCTTGGTGCCACATTTAGTCAAATGCTGCCTTGATATCGAGGGTAGTCGTTCTCACTTCACTTCTGGAATTCAGCTCTGTTGCCCAAGTTTGGGTCAAGGTTATGATGAGGTTTGGAGTGAGTGACCCGCCTGACAGATCACAAACTTTATATCATGGAATCACTACAGTGCAGAAGGAGGCCATCCGACCCATCAAGTCTGCACCGGCGCACTGACAGAACAACCCACCCAGGCCCTATCTCCGTAACTCCACATATTTACCCTGCTAATCACCCTAACCTACACATTTTGCGACACTAAGGGGCAATTTAGCATGGCCAATCCATCTAACCTGCACATCTTTGGACTGTGGAAGGAAACCGGAGCACTCGGAGAAAGTCCACGCAGACATGGGGAGAATGTGCAAACTCCACACAGACAATCACCGAAGTCTGAGATCAAACTGGGTCTCTGGCGCTGTGAGTCAGCAGTGCTAACCACTGTGCCACCGTGCTGCATAATTGGTGTTGGAAATGGGTAACTGAATGAGAATAGTAAAAAACTTTCTTAGGAAAATGTTTCAAATGATCATATTTCAGTAAGCCTTGGCAATCATTGCTGCTAAAGCCCCTGAGGAAATCACACTGGGTTCCACACAAACAAATCAGCTCCCAAACAGGGCACAGGTGGAACATCTGGCTGAATCTTAACTTCTAAAAATCGGTCAGTTGGGTTTGTGTCAGCAGTTGAAACGCAAAAAAGTTTGGACCAGGCACTGCACTTGCTTCAAGATCATCCATGTCCAGTTTTAACAGAAGCACGGTACGGTACGGTAGCACAGTGGTTAGCACTGCTGCTTCACAGCTCCAGGGACCTGGGTTCGATTCTCGGCTTCGGTCACTGCCTGTGTGGAGTTTGCACATTCTCCTCGTGTCGGCGTGGATTTCCTCCGGGTGCTCCGGTTTCCTCCCACAGTCCAAAGATGTGCGGGTTAGGTTGATTGGCCAAGTTTAAAAAAAAAAATTGCCCCTTAGAGTCCTGAGATGCGTAGGTTAGAGGGATTAGCGGGTAAATATGTGGGGGTAGGGCCTGGGTGCGACTGTGGTCCGTGCAGACTCGATGGGCCGAGTGGCCTCCTTCTGCACTGTAGGGTTTCTATGATTTCTATGAGCAGCAGCAAGTGGGTTAGTCATTGAAATATTATAATAAGGCTATCTGCTTCATCACTGACAACACCCAACTTCACCTCACCGTTACCTCTCGTAACTCCATCACTATCTCTAAATGGTCAGAGTGTTTGTCCAACTTCTATCATTGCATGAGCAAAGATATCTTCCAATTAAATACTGGGAAGACCGGCGCCTTCCGTCCTCACAACAAATGCTATTCCCCAGCCACCAACTCCATCTCTTTCCCTGATACTTGCCTGAGGCTGAACCACAGTTCCCAACTTCGGTATCCTTTCAGACTCCAAGATAAGTTTCCAATAACACATCCGTACAATCACAAAGATTGCCCACTGACACCTCCATAGCATCATTTGCCTCAGCTCATCTGCTGCAGAAACCCTCATCCATGTCTTTGTTAAATCTGGACTTGTCTGTTCACAGTGCACTATTCTTGAGAACATTCCAGAAACTTGAGGAATCCAAACCTCTATTGCCACTGTTCAAACTCACCCAATAGTTCTGTATTCACTGACCTGCATCACCATCCAGTAAAACTATGCCTCAACTTTAAAATTCTCATCTTTGTTTTCATGGCCTCAACCCTCCCTATCTTTGTATTCTGCCCGAGCCTCCCAATCCTCTAATATCCGCCATCCTTTAATTCCCGCCTTCTGAGCATTTTCGATTTCAGTTGCTCCATGATTAGCTGTTCATTGATTCAGTTGCCCAGGCCTTTGAGTTCACTCCCTAAACCTCACCATCTTTCTTTCCTTCTTCACGATGTCCCTTAAAACCAATCTCTTTGACCAAGTTCTAGCTGATCTGTCCTAATATCTGTTTATGTGACTCGGGTCAAATCTAGCTTTATTATGCTCCTGGAAGTGCCTGAGGACATCTTACTACATTAATGGTGAGCGATAAATACAAATGTGATGGTGAACTCCCCCATGCTTGCACATCCCACCCCCAAGATCAGAATACCTCCCACCGTGAATTGGTCTGCTCCTTCACAATCAAAACCCTTCAACCTCCCACAATCTCTCTCACTCCCCCAGTGCACCTCCCTGGCCTTAGAACGGCCTTGTGAAGCAGGCTGCCTGCCCAAAAGGCTGTACCAGAGCCCCACACAAAATACATTTAAGAATTCTTCCCAACACTCCTTCACCCACCAGCCATGTACCAAACCTCTTCACCACACACACAGAACCTGCCTCTAGGCTAACGTCCAGGCCAACATTTCTGTGGTTTGTCGTGATCAAATTGTCCATCCTCTCATTTCTTCATGCGTTTGTGGCAACCTGCGAGAGTCAGTCACCAACAAGTAACAAGGATTGATTTATATGTCTGTGAGAGTTCCTGTCAGCAGGAAACTTTCCTCTGTTTATTAGAGGGATGGTTCTCTTCACTTGCAGGAAATGTGATCCGCTCCATCAGTCTGAAAGGGAATGCATTTTTCCATTAAACTATGTTTGATAGATAGGATGCTATTTTTATTAAAATATATACAGGTAGGATTTCAGCCCTCTGTGACAGAATAGCAGTATAGTTGATTATGGAGTTGGGATTGGGATGGATGTGTGTCAGTGTTTTGCTGCAGGGTGTAACATCATGACTCATTGTTGCTGATTGGCTAGTTATGGAGAAAGAGCTGAGTGCATTAGTCTTTCCTGCCAGTACACAGCCTCTGCATCAGTATTACCCCTGGTAGTGCCTCCTCACAACAACGCATAAAGGTACCCTACACACCCATCAGCCAGAGGCTAAACTGCAGGGGATCCCAGAAGAATCTTGGCTCCCAGAGCTGTGATACACCAAACATGTGGATACGCCCTATTGTCCATCCACCAGAACCCAGATATGGGTCAATAATACCCACTGCTTGTGGGTCTGGTACAGGAGAATCATAGGCACTACAGTGCAGTACTTTGGCAGCTGGTGACTTCTTTAAGCAAGAGCCTTCCAGCAACTCTTGCAATCGAGTGGGCTCCAGAAGTAGGGGCTCCCACCCTTACTCTATGTGTGCGTGAGGTTTGGGGATCCTATCTTGACATATAAATAGGTACATAGGTACTCAAGAAACGAATGGAAGTTACAATGCCAGGGCCACTGACGTACTTGAGGATTTGTAGGAACAAACAATTTGGATTTGTGCATAAGACAACACTGATAGACCATGATCTACACAAGTTCAACTTCGACGTTGCTGCTCTCCAGAAGACTAGATTGGCAGACACTGGATCAATATGACATGGCAAAAGCACAGACGGCCACCTTGTACATGAAGTGGGCTTTGCTGTCGACAATAGATTGACACAAATAATTGTGATAACTGCTACAACTTCTGAACATTTCATATCCCTTTGTCCACCATCAAATGAAAGTTTTGTCCCCATCATCTGCACTCATGCACCAGACTTGTTGGGGGCATAACTATAGGGTTCGTGGTGGGAGATATAGGAAGGATATCAGAGGTAGGTTCTTTACGCAGAGAGTGGTTGGGGTGTGGAATGGACTGCCTGCAGTGATAGTGGAGTCAGACACTTTAGGAACATTTAAGCGGTTATTGGATAGGCACATGGAGCACACCAGGATGATAGGGAGTGGGATAGCTTGATCTTGGTTTCAGATAAAACTCGGCACAACATCGTGGGCCGAAGGGCCTGTTCTGTGCTGTACTGTTCTATGTTCTATGTCATTGCTGAGGACAAAGATCACTTGTACAACGCTCTAGATGATTTTCTAGAGCACCTTCAACATGGAGAAAAGTTATTTTTCCTGGGGGACTTTAACATAAGAGTTGGATTAAGCAGAGTTTCATGGCAAAATGTGCCTCGGTCAACAAGGCATTGGCAAGATGAAAGAAAATGGACAGCAACTACTAGAAGCTTGTGCACAGCAAGGACATTGCATTACCACCACCTTCTTCTGGGGCAGACATCAGTACAAGGTGTCGTGGCATCATCGGAGATCTGACCACTGGCACCAACATGAACTGATAATCACCAGAAGATGTGATCTTTCTAACATTCTTCACACTTGCACCAATCACAGTGCAGATTGTGATACTGATCACTCGCTATTCAGCAGCACTAAGGAAAATACCCAAGTCCAAACATAACTGCATTCTACGTATCAACATCCCATGTGCAAGAGATGATGATATATGTCAAAGATTCTCTGAAGCTCTCAGGATGTCCCTTCCACCTGAGACCTCACCAGGTAATGCTACTGAAGCTTGGACGTCTTTGTGGTCAATCATCCAAGAAGCTGCAACGCCATGTTTGGCCAAGGTAGGAACAAAGATTGTTTCAGGAAGTGCAGCAGCTTGTCTGGCAGGCCAGACAATGCACCCAGTATGTTGGTGTGCATGCCCATCTGCGTTCTCCTGTGTGCCATCCCATTTAGGTCCTCAGCACAGTATTCTGCAGCAGAATTCATTTGCGACAATACTCTCTGGTGAGTTTGCACAGGGGTTTGCACGGGCGGCACGGTAGCACAGTGGATAGCACTGCTGCTTCACAGCTCCAGGGTCCCGGGTTCGATTCCCGGCTTGGGTCACTGTCTGTGTGGAGTTTGCACATTCTCCTCATGTCTGCGTGGGTTTCCTCCGGGTGCTCCGGTTTCCTCCCACAGTCCAAAGATGTGCGGGTTAGGTTGATTGGCCAGGTTAAAAATTGCCCCTTAGAGTCCTGAGATGTGTAGGTTAGAGGGATTAGTGTGTGGGGTAGGGCCTGGGTGGGATTGTGGTCGGTGCAGACTTGATGGGCCGAATGGCCTCTTTCTGTACTGTAGGGTTTCTATTCTATGATTAGGAATCTTCCTTTACCCTGGCCTGGCTGCTGCCCACTCCAACCCCGTGGCTCACCACCTGCTGATCCCAACTTTCTTTCTACAGTGCTCAATAGATCATAAACTGTAGTTGCAGGAAATCACTGTCACAAACCCACTGTGAGAAGTCCTTCAGTTGCACTAAAGTTGAATGTTTGTGTGTACAGGAAGAAGCAAGCACTTCATGTGCAGAAAACAAAGACATCGCTGACCTTCAAATCTAATTCAAGTCAGCAAACTATAACAGGGAAAAATCAGGATAATAAGATTTCTAATGAGTTGCCAATGTGCCATATGCCTCATAAAGTCTTGGCCTGATATTCTAGTAAGGGTTCCACCAGTCTCCTATCACTTACCTGGCAAATGATGGATGGACTTGTCAAACCCAGAGTCCCTGCTCCAGTTCCAGAGACACTGTGGCAGCCAGCGCACTGAATGGGTGGTGGTGTGTTAACCTCAAGGCTGCATTTGGGCCCCACCAGTGACATCCAGGCCAGACAAAGACATAAAGTGAGATTGGCTGCATTGCCCAGGATGCCAATAAAAGGGTTGCCAGGATTGAAGACTGTTGGTCTAAGTAACGACACCCATATCCTGCCTCCTGACAGTGCAGCAGAATCAAGGTTTCCAAGAAAATGGAGCAGATGGATACACATGCCTCATGCTAATGCAGTTCCCTCCCACATTGGCAAGCCCAGTGCCAGAAGGGTAGGATGTGCACAATCCTGGCATAATGACTGAGATCATAGAATTATAGAATCCCTATAGTGCAAAGAGGCCATTCGATCCATCAGGTCTGCATCTACTCTCTGACAGGGTATCTTACCCAAGGCCTCTCCCCTGACCTATCTCCATAACTCTACATATTTACCATGGCTAATTCATCCAACCTAGCCATCATGGGACACTAAGGGACAATTTAACATGGGCTAATCGACCTACCCTGCCCATCTTTGGACTGTGGAAGGAAACCGGAGCAACTGGAGGAAACCCACGCAGACACGGGGAAAACGTGTAAACTCCACACAGTCACCCAAGGCCGGAATTGAACCCTGGTCCCTGGAGCTGTGAGGCAGCAGTGCTAACAACTGTGCCACTGTGCCACCCATCATGGCGCAGGAAAATCAGGTAAAAGTCTTGGGAAATGTGGAGCAGGAATAAACTGGTCAGGGAAGATAAAACAAATGGAAGAGTTAAAGCCCGAAAGGAAAATGTCCCATGCAGATAAGTATTGACAGATATTCATGGAAAAGACAAAACTGTCAGCAGATTCAATAATTAATTATATGGACAGACAGTGTGTCATGGAGATAAGATAAAGTGAACAGCTTTCTATTTACAAAAGTGGGCCAGATTATGGTGAAAGTGGACGATACATTGAAGAGAGGTTGAAGAGGCTGATTGAGTTTTCTGTCGCAGTTTAAGCAATATTATTGACAATCTGACACCAAGAAAAGTTAAACTTCTGAAGTGGGTCCTTAAATGTGCCTAAAATTTGAATCTCTAATCCCCAGTAGTTGAATATTACAAAATGGTAGGCCAGGTTTCCTGGGGAAAAAGTAAAAAGCACAATCAGTAAGGATAGGCAACAACACCTCCTCCACGATCATCCTCAACACCGGTCCGGCCCCACAAGGCTGTGTTCTCAGCACCCTACCAAACTCCTTATACACCTATGACTGTGTGGCCAAATTCCCCTTCAGTTTGATTTTCTAGTTTGCTGATGACACCACCGTAGTGGGCCGGATCTCAAGCAATGATGAGACAGAGTACAGGAATGAGATATAGAATCTGGTGAACTGGTGCAGCAACAATAATCTCTCCCTCAATGTCAACAAAATGAAGGAGATTGTCGTCGACTTCAGGAAGTGTAAAGGAAAATATGCCCCTGTCTGCATCAGCGGGGATGAAGTAGAAAGGGTCAAGAGCTTCAAGTTTTTAGGTGTCCAGATCACCAACGACCTGTCCTGGTCCCCCATGCCGACACTATAGTTAAGAAAGCCCACCAACGCCTCTACTTTCTCAGAAGACTAAGGAAATTTGGCATGTCAACTACGACTCTCACCAACTTTTACAGATGCACCATAGAAAGCATTCTTTCTGGTTCTATCACATCTTGGTATGGCTCCTGCTCTGCCCAAGACCGCAAGGAACTACGAAAGGCCGTGAATGTAGCCCAATCCATCACGCAAACCAGCCTCCCATCCACTGACTCTGTCTACACTTCCCGTTGCCTCGGGAAAAGCAGCCAGCATAATTAAGGACCCCACGCACCCCGGACATTCTCTCTTTCACCTTCTTCTGTCGGGAAAAAGATACAAAAGTCTGAGATCACGTACCAACCGACTCAAGAACAGCTTCTTCCCTACCAATGTCAGACATTTGAATGGACTTGCCTTGCATTAAGTTGATCTTTCTCTATACCCTAGCTATGACTGTAACACTACATTCTGCACTCTCTCGTTTCCTTCTCTATGAATGGTATGTTTTGTCTGTATAGTGCGCAAGAAACAATACTTTTCACTGTATGTTAATACATGTGACAATAATAAATCAAATCAAATCAAAAGCATTCTCTCTATTCACAATAGTCCTGACTGAAATAAAATTGTACCAGTACAAATCAATTATTTTCTTCGAATACGATGTTTGAAATTATCCTTGGGGTATAAATTCAGTACAAACATATTCCCTTCAGTTAAAATATTTATGTTATACTCATGAGTTCCTTGAACTCTGATTTTAACTTAACTCCTCAAGTAAGATTGAGGCAGGTTGGAGTCTAACGCCCTTTTGCCTGTCCAATTTTAATGCTACATTTAAGCAAGTGGAACATAAAATTATGCAGGGTGCAAAATGGGCTTCTAACCTGAGTCTGCCCCATTGCCTCTGGGGCTCAATGGATCTTTTTAATTTTCTCTTCAGTCTAAAACCAATAAAAAACTAGATCTATGATAATTCAATATAAAGCATGTCTACATGCCACAATTCGACCACAAGAATTCAGTGAGCTCCCAGATTGGCAAGGCAAAAGTGGTTTTAAATCTTTTATTTATTTATTATTGTCACAAGCAGGCTTACATTAACTCTGCAATGAAGTTACGGTGAAAATCCCCTAGTCGCCACACTCTGGCGCCTGCTCCAGCACACAGGGAAAATTTAGCCAGTGCACCTCACCGGCAAATCTTTTGGGAGGAAACCGGAGCACCCGGAGGAAGTCCACGCAGACACGGAGAACGTGCAGACTCTGCACAGACAGTGACCCCGGATCCCTGGCGCTGTGATGCAGTAGTGCTAACCACTGTGCCACCGTGCCACCCAAAATACAAGGTGTCATCCATTTTGAGTCAAGCCAGTTGGACACACAGGCATCATACTGAGGCAGGAATGGGTTACAAGTTAATAACATTTTCAAAGTTAAATGGTATTGTAAACAAAATGAGACTGATGTGCTGATGCACGTCAATTGAACTCAAGACACGAGGCTTCGGTAACTGAAGGCTTTTATTGCCTAACAATGGAACTACTAGAACGTAAGTACACCATCCCAGACTGACGAGGTCCCGCCCGAGCAGGGGGTCTTATACCTCTCCCAGGAGGCGGAGCCCGACTGGGATGTGCCACAACAGCAACAACCACAGGTGTATTAATCCCACCCTAGCCCAACAACAACATTAGAACAATCCCACAGTGTGAACACCCTAGCCCAACAACAACATTAGAACAACCCCACAGTGGGAACCAACGATGGTTCACCACATTCACCCCTCCTTTGAGAACAAAGGCCGGCGGGGTGCGAAAACAGACTAAAAAAAAAGTCAACAGATTATAAGTCCAGACGGTCTGGAGGACCGCACCGTCATTGTGACCTCCTCAATACCGGCGGTGACACCGGAGTAGGCACTTGCGGTGGCGTTCTCTCCAAAACAGCGTCCGGCTGTCCTCTCGCGGACTCACAGGCCGGTTGACCCTGATGAAGCGGTAGTGCAGGGGATCCCGGTACATTCTGCGATGGCGCCGATCTCCGGGTCTCAGGCAAGCTGTACATTGGAGTATAACTGTTAAGCACTGGTCCCGGTGCTGACCGCGCCACGTCCGGGGAAGAAATAAGGGATAAGGGATTCGTCACTGGGGGTATGGGAGCGACAGGAGTTGCTACGTCCCCTGCGGGCGCCAGGTCTCGGATCGAGACTGTGTCCTCTCGCCCGTCAGGATATGCCACATAGGCATACTGAGGGTTGGCGTGGAGGAGGTGGACCTGTTCGACCAAGGGGTCAGACTTGCAGGCCCTTACATGTCGCCGCAGAAGGACGGGTCCTGGGTGCGTCAACCAGGCTGGTAAAGATATCCCCGAGGACGACTTCCGAGGGAATGAGAACATCCTCTCGTGGGGAGTAGCATTGGTTGCCGTACACAGGAGGGAGCGAATGGAGTGAAGCGCATTTGGGAGGACCTCCTGCCAATGGGAGACTGGAAGGCCTTTGGACTTCAGCGCCAATAGGACAGCCTTCCAGACTGTAGCATTCTCTCTTTCCACCTGTCCATTGCCCCTAGGGTTGTAACTCGTGGTCCTACTAGAGGCAATCCCGTATGAGAGCAGGAATTGCCTCAAGTCATTACTCATGAACGACGAGCCCCTGACGCTATGTATATAGCTGGGGTACCCGAACAGGGTAAAAAGATCACGGAATGCCTTGATCACCGTGGCAGTCGACGTGTCCGCGCAGGGGACAACAAACGGGAACCGGGAGTACTCGTCTATTATGTTCAGAAAGTACACGTTCCGATCTGTTGAGGGAAGGGGGCCCTTAAAATCCACACTCAGCCTCTCGAAGGGGCGAGTGGCCTTGACCAAATGTGCCCGGTCAGGTCGGTAAAAGTGCGGTTTGCATTCCGCGTAAATCCGACAGCTCCTTGTCACTGACCTGACGTCCTCCACCGAGTAAGGCAGGTTGCGGGCTTTGATAAAGTGGTAGAGCCGAGTGACCCCAGGATGGCACAGGTCATTATGGAGGGCGTTCCAGCGATCCTCCTGCATAGTAGCGCATGTTCCGCGCGAGAGGGCATCCGAGGGCTCATTGAGTTTCCCTGGACGATACATAATA
This sequence comes from Mustelus asterias, assembly GCF_964213995.1. Classification (NCBI taxonomy): domain Eukaryota; kingdom Metazoa; phylum Chordata; class Chondrichthyes; order Carcharhiniformes; family Triakidae; genus Mustelus; species Mustelus asterias. The sequence continues at coordinate 61,468,602 of NC_135801.1, forward strand.
TCGTAGTTATAGGTGGAGAGCTCAATTCTCCACCGCAAGATCTTGTCATTCTTGATCTTGCCCCTCTGCGTGTTATTGAACATGAACGCCACGGACCGCTGGTCCGTGATCAGGGTGAACCGCTTCCCCGCCAGGTAATGGCGCCAGTGTCTGACGGCCTCCACAATGGCCTGGGCCTCCTTTTCCACCGCTGAATGCCGAATTTCGGGACCTTGGAGGGTGCGGGAAAAAAACGCGACGGGCCTGCCTGCCTGGTTTAGTGTGGCGGCCAGGGCGAAATCAGATGCATCGCTTTCCACCTGAAAAGGGATGGATTCGTCTACCGCGTGCATCGTGGCTTTCGCAATGTCGTGTTTCAATGCCTTGAAGGCCAATTGGGCCTCTGGCGTGAGTGGAAAAGTCGTGGACTTAATAAGCGGATGGGCTTTGTCCGCGTAGTTGGGGACCCACTGTGCATAATAGGAGAAGAAGCCTAGGCATCTCCTCAGTGCTTTTGCGCTAGCGGGCAAAGGAAGTTCAGCAAGGGGGCGCATACGGTCGGGATCAGGGCCAATGACCCTGTTTTCCACTACGTATCCCAGGATGGCTAACCGGCACGTACGGAATACACACTTCTCCCTGTTGTAGGTCAAATTCAGGCGAGATGCAGTGCGTAAAAAGTTCTGGAGATTTGTGTCATGGTCCTGCTGATCACGGCCGCAGATGGTGACATTATCCAGGTACGGGAAGGTAGCCCGCAGCCCGTTCTGGTCCACCATTCGGTCCATAGCACGCTGGAAGACCGAGACCCCATTGGTGACACCAAATGGAACCCTGAGAAACTGATACAGATGACCATCCGCCTCAAAAGCCGTGTAGTGTCGGTCCTCTGGGCGGATGGGGAGTTGGTGGTAGGCGGACTTAAGGTCTATGGTGGAGAACACCCGGTACTGCGCAATCTGATTGACCATATCAGATATGCGTGGGAGAGGATACGCATCCAGCTGCGTATATCGATTAATGGTCTGACTGTAATCAATGACCATCCGGGGTTTGTTCCCGCTCTTAACCACCACAACCTGTGCTCTCCACGGACTAACACTGGGCTGTGTGATCCCTTCTTTGAGGAGCCGCTGAACCTCAGATCTGATGAAGATCCGATCTTCAGCGCTGTAACGCCTACTTTTAGTAGCGATGGGCTTGCAGCCTGGTACCAGATTCTTGAATAAAGAGGGGGTGGTGATCTTTAATGTAGAAAGATTGCATGCGGGGCGCTTTGGACAAATACTGTCAGCGAAGGGAGTGGCCCACCGTACTGTAGGATCACACTCTTCATGTGGACCATAAAGTTTAGTCCGAGGAGAATTGGTGCGCAAAGATGCGGCAACACAAGGAGCCTGAATCGCTCGTAAATTGTGCCCTGCACTTTCAGAGTTACCACACAACGTCCTTGAACAGGGACAGACCGGGACCGTGATGCCATAGAGATTGTCTGTTTGGCAGGTTGAATCTGGAGTCCACACCTCTTTACAGTGTCAGGGTGAATAAAGCTCTCAGTGCTCCCGCTGTCAAACAGACAATAAATTGCACGACCATTTACCTCTATGTCCATCATTGAACAGTCAAGCCTGTGGTGCTTAGCCTGGTTCAGGGTGATCGACGCCACCGTTGGCCCTTGAACGTCACTGCAGGCAGCTGAGGTCGATGCTGAGGACCCCTGCTGGTCGCTCCTGGTCGTCGTCGACCACAATGGCCGCCCCCCATGAATCGCACATGGTTGAGGGCGCCAAGCGTAGCGACTCCCAGTGGTCATCCTCCTCCGACTCCGTCGACCACAATGGCGTCGTCCTGGACTCGCACGTGGACGAACCCCGTGGGTACTTCGACGTCGATGGTGATGATCCCCGTTCTGAAGGGTCACAGGCTGCACTGCCGTTCTTGGGCTTTGATCTGCACACCTTCGCGTAGTGCCCCTTTTTACCGCATTGATTACAGACCACCGCTTTAGCAGGACACTTTTGTCGTGGATGCTTGGCCATTCCGCAGAAGTAGCACCGCGGGCCGCATGGGGCTGCCGCCGTCGTCGGGTCTACATGGGAGCACGCCATAACACTGCACTTCGAGCCCGTGGGGCGAGGAGGGATTTGTGACTGCTCCTGCCACGTTGTCTCCACGTGGTCCTCCGGATACAGGACCAAGCTCTTCGAAGCCGCCTCAAGCATTTCAGCCATTTCCATAGCTTGGGTCAGGTTGAGATTCCCCTTTTCTAGCAGCTTGAGACGGATGTACGAAGATCCTACCCCTGCCACAAACGCATCTCGGGCGAGGTCATACATATACTGCTCAGCCGACACAGCTTTGCAGTCACAGCCCCTGGCAAGCTGCAAGAGCTCATTGGCGTAATCCTCCATGGTTTCGCCCGACTGCCGACGTCGTGTAGCGAGGAGGTAACGAGCGTGGATCTCATTGGGAGGTTTCGTGTAGCGCTTTTTTAAAAGCTCGAGGGCCCTCGGGTAAGTGGTGGCCGCACGGATCGCGAGGTAGACAGTGTCGCTTACCTTCGCATGGAGGACCCGGAGTCTGTCATCATCTGTGATGACCGCTGCGGAGGCTGCCAGGTAGTCCTCAAAACACTTCAGCCAGTGGTCGAAGGTGTTAGAGGCGCCCACCGCACATGGATCCAGCGTCAGACGCTCTGGCTTTAAGATTTGTTCCATACTCTCCTTTCCGTCGAGAGCTTAGTGTTAGGCAATAAAATTGATGCACGTCAATTGAACTCAAGACACGAGGCTTCGGTAACTGAAGGCTTTTATTGCCTAACAATGGAACTACTAGAACGTAAGTACACCATCCCAGACTGACGAGGTCCCGCCCGAGCAGGGGGTCTTATACCTCTCCCAGGAGGCGGAGCCCGACTGGGATGTGCCACAACAGTAACAACCACAGGTGTATTAATCCCACCCTAGCCCAACAACAACATTAGAACAATCCCACAGTGTGAACACCCTAGCCCAACAACAACATTAGAACAACCCCACAGTGAGAACCAACGATGGTTCACCACATGTGCTATATCTTTGAAACACATCTGTGCCTGTGTTTTTCTCTATAATAAATAGTTATCAATTCTGGTTCACATTTCTTTGCCCAGATGAAGATCACAGGATTGAATTTGTGCTGAGAAATATCAGCAGCACTAATCCGAAGATCAAACCCCATCTTCCTTCCTGCCCTTGATAGAATCCCTACAGTGCAGAAGGAGGGTATTCGGCCCATCAAGTCTGCACCATGACAATCCCATCCAGGCCTTATCCCTGTATCCTCCTAATCCCACTGACACTAAGGGGCAATTTAGCATAGCCAATCAACCTAACCAGCACATCTTTAGACTGTGGGAGGAAACCGGCGCACCTGGAGGAAACCCACGCAGACACAGGGAGAATTTGCAAACTCCACACAGTCACCCAAGGCCGGAATTGAACCTGGGTCTCTGGTGCTGTGAGGCAACAGTGCTAACCACTGTGCCACCGTGCCATAAATCAGGCTGCCCACTCCTATCCAACTGCTTATGCCAAATGTTTCATGCTGTGAGCAGCACATCGTCTGTGCCAGCATAGCAATCAGCCTGTCGATTTCGGTATCTGCCCCATTTTGCATGCCTCCCTTTTAGAAACACGCCCAGCAGGGGCCCATAAAATGCAGCCCATTGTTTGCTTTCAAATTTAACCTTGCTCGGATAAAGTTTAACTTCATCAGGGGCAAAACAAGGATTAATGGGTTAGCTGCATGTTGGATACACCATCCAATTTTCCTTTGTAATGAATTGCTGCCTGTTTTATGCTTCTTCAAAGCTGAATTTCACCTTTCTTCTTTTAGAAGAAATCAAATTAGAATGAGGAAAGAAAATCGGTGGAATTTTGTAGCCGTTCACATTGGCGGAATCTTCCGGTCCCACCAACAGCGCACCCTGCCACAGGTTTCCCAGTGGCGAGGGGTGCATTCAACGGGAAATTCCATTGACACCAGTGGGACCAGAAGATCCTGCCACCAGCCAACGGTGGGAGGTGTGGAAAATCCCACCCAATATCTTTCTCATAGTTGTTAGAAATAAGAACTCTCTGCATCATTTTAATCTAACCCGCATAGTGCAAAGTTGATGGAATCCAGTCAGCTGCTGATGTAAATGCCTGCCCTATTTTCCATTCCATTAATTTGAATGTCTACATGTTTTTTGAAATTATATGAAGAAAATCATGGAAATGAAAGAAAAATACTCCTTTCGAATAAACGACTGAATAAGTTAAAAAGGACAAGGAACAATCCAGAGCAAGGATAATTAATTGGGAGGAAGCCAACTTCGATGGGATGAGAATGCATCTGAGTCAAGTGAGTTGGAATCAAATTTTGGCAAAAAAGATGGTGGCTGAAGAATGGGCCACATTCAAAGAAAAGGTATTGCAGGCAATGTCAAGGTATATTTCCTTGAAGGAGAAAGGCAGGACAAATAAATCCAGAGTGCCCTGGATGATGAGAGAGGTAGAGGTGAAAATGTAAAGGAAGAAGTGCACCTACCACTGATGTCAAGTAGAAAATACAATGAAGAATTGGGCTGAACATAGATGAACCAGAGGGCAAGTGAAAAGCTAATAAGGAAAGTAAGGAGAGAGTTTGAAAAGAGACTGCAGCTAACATAAAAGGAATTCCAATGACTTCCATAAACATATAATTAATAAAAGGGTGGTAAAAGAAAGAGTAGAGCTGATTAGGGATAAAAAGGGGACCTGCACATAGAGACAGGAGAAATAGAGTAGATATTAAATGAGTACCTTGCATCTGTCTTTACAAAGGAAGAAGATGCCACCCAGACAGGAGATAACTGGTACACTAGAAGAACTTATTGAGAAGGGGGAGGTGTTAGAAAGACTACCTTGACTTAAAAATGATAAGGTATCCAGACTGGATGAGATATATCTAAGGATACTGAGGGAAGTGAGAGTGGAAATTTTGCAGAGGTACTAGCGATAGTCTTCCAGACTACCTTAGACATGGGGTTAGTGTCAGAAGACTGGAGAATTCTAAATGTTACACTCTTGTTCAAAAAGGAGTGCGAGGATAAAGCTGGCAACTACAGGCCACTCAAGTCTGACTTCAGTGGTAGGAAACCTCTGTAAACTATAATTCAGGACTAAACTCAAAAGTCACTTAGACAAGTGAAGGATAATTAAGGAAGACCAGCATGGATTCATTGAGGGAAAATCATGTTTAACTAACTCACTCGTGTTTTTTGAGGATGTTACAGAGAAGGTTATTGGGTGGCACGGTGGTACAGTGGTTAACACAGTTGCCAGGCCTCAGTGTTGGGACCCTTGCTCTTCCTGATATCTATTAATGACCTGTGATGCCCAGGGCATTTCAAAATTTGCAGATGATACAAAAATTGGAAATGTTGTCCACTATGATGACAATAGTCTTGAAATTCAAAATACATTGACATGTTGGTGAATTAGGCAGACAAGTGACAGATAAAGTTCAATTCAGAGAAGTGTGAGTTGATTCATTTTGGCAGGAAGAGTATGAAAAGGCAGAATGAAATAAAGGAAGAAACTCTAAAGGAAGTGCAGGAACAGAGGACATCAGTGTATATATGCTTAACTCAATGAAGATCGCAGGACCAGTTGAGAGAACAGTTAATAAAGCTTTATGATTTCTTAGGCTTTATTAATTGAGGCATTGAGAAAGCAGCTCATGTTGAACTTGTATAAGACACCAGTTAGGCCTCTTCTGGAGTACTGCATCCAGTATTGGGTGCCTTACTCGAGGAAGGATGTGAAAGAGTACAGGGGAGATTCACAAGAATAATTCCAGGATTAATGAACTGTAACCATGAGGAAAGTTTGGAGAAGTTGTGATTGTTTCCTTTGGAGAAAAGAAAGCTGAGAAGAGATGTGATAGAGATATTCAAGATCCTGCAGCTAAATAGTGAGAAACTGTTCCCACTCAAGAGAGCATCATGATTCTAAATAATTGGCAAAAGCAGTATAAGTGATGTGAGGAAGAAAGAATTCATCCAGAGAGTTGTTGGAGTCTGGAACAAACCTCCTGAGAGTGTGATGGAGGCAGGTTTGATTGAGGTATTCCGAAGGGAATTCGATTGCAATTTGAAAAGACAGGGGCAGGAATTCTCTGACTTCGGCTGAGATTCTCCGATCCTGCTGCTGTCAGAGATTTGGCTGAGCGCCAAATTTCCCATTCTCTCTGGCAGTGGTGGCAGGGTGTGTGAGACTGGAGAATTCAAGCCAGAATCTGTAAGGTTATGGGGGCAAGGTAGGGGAGTGGGATTAAGTAAAATGCTATTTCAGAGAGCCAATGCAGGCTCAATGGGCCAAATGCCCTCCTTCCTTATTGTTAATATTCTGTGATTCTGGGGAATGAAATACACTGAACATGCTCAGAATGTACAAACCAGATGAGGCTCTGCCTCACAGAGCTGGTCAGAAATATCAAATATATTTGATATTTGTGTCATTAGAAGGCACAAAAGTCAGCTCAGTCAATAAATTTCCTCATATTATTGTGAGATGTCATTTTTAGATTTTCTTGGGAAAAAACACTGGTTAAACCTTTATTGTGAATATCAGAAACCTCAGTTACTGACAATGAGAGCAGCAGATGAAAAATCTCAGGAAACATTCTGAACAATGTGTTGGTGAGCAGAGTCTGCAACCAGAGGGTGATAGATTCTCACTATGAGAATCACACAGTGTGACAGCTTTAACACTGAGACTACCTATCACAACACCACCTTCCAGAGTAACAGGCATTGTAAATACTTCTGATGAGTTCACAGTGAAACATAGGAACATTGGAAGAAACAAACGATCATTTAGATCCTCAAACCTCTACTGCTTCAATGAGATCACGGTTGAACTGTAATCCAACTCCTAACTCTAATTACCTGCCATTGCTCCATATCATTCAATACCTTTGATTAACAGAAATCACTCAAAATCGGTTTTAAAATTAACAATAAATCCAGCAGCAATTGTCATTTGCAGAAGAGAATTCAAACCTCCGTCACCCTTTGTGTGAAGGAATAGTTCCTAGTTTCACTCATGAAAGGTCAGGCTCTAACTTTTGATATGCTACCACCCCCCTCCCCCCCCTCCCACCCCCGCCCACCAAGTTCTATACTAATGTGTCTCTTAAATTGACATGGCTCCCTGGGTCCTATGTTGATATGGTTCCCCAATGGCTCCCCATTCCAATATCAAAAAGACCCGAAGTTCGAAACTGATATAGTCCCCCCAGTGCTATATTGATATGGCTTCCAATCCTAAATTCATATGACCTCCAGTGCTTTATTGATAGGGGTTCCACTCCTATATTGATATGGCCCCCAGTCTTAAACTGATATGGCTCCCAGTCCTATACTCCTCAACTGGGGAAATAGTTTCTTCCAATCTACCCTTTTGGATCCCCTTGATATCTTGAAAACTATGATCAGATCACTCTTTAACTTTCTAAATTCTAAGGAATATAACCCTTGTTTGTGTAATCCTTCTTTGTATTTAACCCTTGGAGCCCAGGTACCATTATGGTAAACTTGTGCTGCAATCCCTCCCAAGCCATTATATGCTTGCGAAGGTGTAGTGCTCAGAATTGCAAACAATACTCCATCTACAATAGGCTAGGGTTTGGATCACTGAATCATGATCTCTAGCCCCTTGTGTTCTCATCCTCAAGATATTAAGGCCAGCCTTCCATTAGCTTTTTTGATTAATTTCTGTACTTGTTCATGACATTTTAATGATCGTTATACATGCACCGTCTCCTTTCCATTTCCCCATGTATTCTATGAACAGTATGCTTTGTCTGTATAGCTCACAAGAAACAATACTTTTCACTGTATCCCAATACATGTGACAATAGTAAATCAAATCAAATCAAGTCTCTTAGGACCTGCACTGTTACCACCTTTGCACCATTTAAAAAGTATTCCATTCTACCCTCTTTAGATCCAAAGTGGATGACTGCACATTTGCCTATCAAAATCCATTTTCCACAGTTTTGCTCATTCACTTTAATGGATCAAATTTGCTTAGTACATTTCCATCTCCTCTTCCTATCTTGGTGTCATTAGCAAATCTGGAAAAGTGGATTTCTATCCCATCGTCTTCTAAGTGGTTAACGAAAGCAGTGGATAGTTGAGGCCCGAACACAGATCCTGCGGGACATCATTATTCCACACTGCCAATTAGTGTGCATGGCCATTATCCCTATTCCCTGTCTGTTTAAACACTTAAGTTACATACCAAATATATGGTAGACAGAGGTGATACTGCATTTGGATGAAATTGATTTGTTCACTATTGTAATGAAGACATTGACTAAACAGATTAACAGATTCTCTAAAGTAGTAGGGACAGAGATTTAATACAGTTTCTTAACCTGTATCGTACTAATATCACAGGATACAACTTCAGTGCAAACGTTAGCTGCTTTCCAGTCATATGAGGTGGGCAATTCGGCCCACCTCAGTATCAGCCACAAACCCAACTGATGCTCCCCGCCTCCCCAATAAAAGGGCTGGTCCCAGGAAATTTTGATGTGGAGATGCCGGCGTTGGGCCGGGGTAAACGCGGTAAGAAGTTTAACAACACCAGGTTAAAGTCCGACAGGTTTATTTGGTAGCAAAAGCCACAAGCTTTCGGAGCGCTGCTCCTTCGTCAGGTGAGTGGCCTGACGAAGTCGCCTGACGAAGTCACCTGACGAAGGAGCAGTGCTCCGAAAGCTCGTGGCTTTTGCTACCAAATAAACCTGGTGGACTTTAACCTGGTGTTGTTAAACTTCTTACCCAGGAAATTTGCCAGAGTTAGCAATGTAGCAGTCAGGCTGGTTCAAAGCCCCTCTGCCAAATGAACAAAGTTGATCCAGCCTGCAAGAAAATCTAGGCTGGAGTAAGCAATTTCATCCTCTGAAGAGGAGGGATTAATGGCTTATCTCTCAACCGTGGAGATTCAATCACAACATTGTGATTTTGCAGACATTTTCAATGCTGCTCAGGAGCAGCGTTCCTCAACTTTGAAACATTAGTCGAAGCATTAAAACCTGAGACTGTTTTTTTTGGAATGAAAGAAGTTGGGAGTGAAATTCCTTGGCGCTGTTTTGCTGTGGAAGAGCAATGGAGCGAGTGTCAGTGACAGATGTTCCTTATCGTTTGGAGCTTTGTAGACATCCATGCCAATGGAGTTGCATCATGTGAGCATATCAGAAGGGAAGGTAGGAAAAGTGATGTTGGCAAACTTCCCATTTGATCCCACACTTTTACAGAGGGACTGGCATTAGCCATACTACCATATTTTGACTGGTGGTCCAGGGCAGAACCAAAAATAACAAAATACTGCTGAGTGGCATAGTGGTTAGCACTGCTGCCTCACAGCTCCAGGGGCCTGGGTTCAATTCCGGATTGAATAACTGTCTGTGTGGAGTTTGCACATTCTCTCCGTGTTTGCGCGGGTTTCCTTTGGGTGCTCTGGTTTCCTCCCACATTCCAAAGATGTGCAACTTAGGTGGATTTGCGATGCTAAATTGCCCCTTAGTGTCCCAAGATGTATTTTTTAGATGGATTACCATGGTGTTTGTATGGAATGACAGGGATAGGGCAGGAGACAGGGCCTGGGTAAGGTACTCTGTCAGAGAGTCAGTGCAGAATCGATGGACCGAATGGCCTCTTCTGCACAGTAGAAATTCTATGATAACTTGTATTTTTAAAGCAGCTTTAATGAAGTAAGACGTCCTAAGGCGATTTGATGTGATGGAAGGAGTTAGTCAAAATATTGCCATTCTTCAGATTGAAACATGTTGAATTTATTGAATATTATTTATTATTTGCTACACACAATGTGTTGCTTTATCATTTATGTCCTATATCATATTCCCAAATATATCAACAATACTTGGACTACAAAGTATGTGCCGCGCAACCATATAAAGTTGTAAAATAAAGACTAAACAAATGCTGAATATAATAAATGATGCCTCGACCAAGCTGCATCTGCAATTAATATTCGCATTTCCAAATTTATCTATCAATCGCATCTGTATTCTGTTTTTTTACACTGTTTAATTAACTTTCAATATATGGTGGTGATCTACTCTGTTCCTTACATTGGAAAACTATTTGTTTCCTTACTCATGAAACTGACACACATGCACAATAAAACAGCAAGCTATAAGTTGCTACAAGTGATCCATTCTCTGCAGAAGACAATCTTTAAAAATAACTGTACTCATGAAAATATTCCCTTTTATGGGGTAATCATGCATCATAGAATGGTTACATAGAGAAGTTTTGGAAGGTGCTATCAAAAGAACGTTGGTGAGTTTCTGCTGCCATTGTGCATCAGTGGTGAAGGGATTGGATGTTGAAGCTGGTGGAAAGTGAGTTGCTTTGTCCTGGATGTGTTGAGCTTCTTGAGTGTTGTTTGAGCTGCACTCATCCAGGCAAGTGGGGAGTATTCTATCACAATCTTGACTTGTGCTTTGTAGATGATGGACTGGCTTTGGTGGTCAGGAAGTGAGTTATTCACTGCAAAATTCCCAGCCTCTGTCCTGCTCTGGTAACCATAATATTTATATGGCTCATCCAGTTTAGCTTCTGGCTAATGGTAACCCCAGCATGTTGACCGGGAGATTCAGCGCTAGTAATGCCATTGAATGTCAAGAAGCGATGGTTAGATTCTCTCCTGTTGAAGATGGTCATTGCCTGGCACTTGTGTAGCGTGAATGTTATTTGGAACTTATTAGCCCAAGCTGTCCAGGTCTTGCTATATATGGGCACACACTGCTCCAGCATCTGAGAAGTTGCAAATGGTGCTGAACATTGTGCAATCATAGAAAATCATAGAAACCCTACAGTGCAGAAGGAGGCCATTCGGCCCATCGAGTCTGCACCGACCACAATCCCACCCAGGCCCTACCCCCACATATTTACCCGCTAATCCCACTAACCTACGAATCTCAGGACTCTCAGGGGCAATTTTTAACCTGGCCAATCAACCTAACCCGCACATCTTTGGACTGTGGGAGGAAACCGGAGCACCCGGAGGAAATCATCAGCGAACATCCCCACTTCTGATCTTATGATTGAGGGAAGGTCATCGCTGAAGCAGCTGAAGGTGGTTGGGCCAAGAACAGTATTCTGAGGAACGCCAGTGATGTTCTGGACCTGAGATGATTGACATCCAACCACCACAACCATCTTCCTACATGCTGGGTCCAGTGAAAAGTTGTCTTTCAGATTCCTATTGATTTCAGTTTTGCGAGGGCTCCTTGATGTCACACTCAGTCAAATGCAGCTTTGATGTAAAAGATAGTCACTCTCAACTCACCTCTCGAGTTCAGCTCTTTTGTCCATGTTTGAACCAAGGCTATGAAGAGGTCAGGAGCCGTGTGGCCCTGGCAGAACCCAAACTGGGCATTAGTGAGTAGGTTATTGCTGAATGACTGTCGCTTAATAGCACTGTTGATGGGCACCATCTTATGAAAAAAAGGGGGCAATCTTACTGGTTTATCACACCAGTTGATCAGCATGGCGAGCCGGTAAGGTTGGGTGAGAGATGAAAAATCAGGTTTGCGTCTGGTTTGTCGTTTCTCGGATGTTTTGCTGTTCTGTTGTAAAGGGCGCGAAGCAGATTTCAATATGCATGAATTAATTTAAATATAATTAGTGAGCCTGCAGTGCAATCATCCAGGCTCACTTGACCTTAGCTGCTCGCCAATAGAGATCCTAACCAGCGAGGATCACATATCGTCCCGACAAATGGGAGGGTACCTGATGTCTAGTCACCAGTAGGACTAGAGGCCTTTGAACTCACCCCCCCTCGGGCAGGGCTGGACACTGCCTGGCACCCTGGCCCTGCCAGCTTGGCACCCTGGCACTGCCCACCGGGCACTGGGCAGTGCCTCAGGGATGCGGATGGATGGGTGGGGGCGGGGCCTGAAGAGGGCAGGCTCATGGCAGGGGTCAGGGCCATGAAAGAGAGGCAGGAAGAGCTCTGTAGGGGGAAGGGAAGAGGGATTACTTTGGGTGCGGGCGGCGATTGTCTGGGGTGGCAAATGGGGGGGCTTGGGGGAGGCAATGATCAGGGGTGGTGATCAGCTGGGGTGGCAATCTGGGGGGAGGTAGTGATCGGGGGTGTGAGGCGGCGATCGGGCGGGGGAGGGAGACAATCGGCGGGGGGTGGGGTGATCGAGGAAATTGCTAAAAGCTCACTGGCAATGGGGAAGCTTTTCACAAATGCAGCACTAGTTAGAGACTGGGTAAGAGCAGAACAGCCTTGATTCTTTGCTTTGTGTTTTCTTTGGATTGGGAGTCCAGGATCTTTAAATATACTCTCTCCAGAGATTGGACCCATGCATTGTAAGATGGGGACACTGGGCATAGGACTAAGGTTGCCCAAATCCATTGTACCTATGGTTCGTAAATACAAGATTCTGGAGGTGTTTGGCAGGGTAGACACAAAGATCTGGATTTTCACCAAGTCGGGATGGCCCTTTAAAAATCGTGGGCAAATCCCAATTCTGGGATTCCTGACCCCATTCCCGGGCAACTGCTTTTTGTGAATGCCTTCCAAGGATTGCTCCTGTCAAAAGCCCACATCTGACAATCCTGACCTGGAGATAGTCATGTCCCACTTCTCTGCAATTTTTATGGCGTTGTGCTGGGTTTTTAAAGAGTCATGGTTCACGGACTCCCCCCCTCCCCTCCCCCACCCCACACACACACACCACACCCCACCAGGGGTCATGAACCCTAGACTGCATAAGGGGACCTTTTAGAAAGTAAGTTCAAAAAATGTTCTCCTCATGCTTCTCCATGCTAAACTCTGCCTTTCCAAACACCGTTTGTTACTCCTCATGCCCCCATGCCAAGTTCTTCCCACTCATCCACTCCCATGGTCGCTCATGCACGCCATGCCTAGCTATGGCTCTTCTATGCCCTTTGACCCACTATACACTACATAGAACCAATGAACACCATGGTAGCAGTAGTTTATGCAAAAGAAAAGCTCTTAAAAAGTAACTTATTCATAACTTACCCTTATGTTGAAAAAATAATTTCTCTTAGAAGACAATAAAAGTATCAATGTTTCAGACTCTTTACAATATCAAAAAACTACAAACCCTTGAAACCACTTAACCTTGAGTAAATAAACATTGTGAAATTGACAGCAGAGTTCAGAGAGTCTGAGCTGTCGACCATGCAATGTTTTCTTTGTGGTACAGCTGTATCAACAAACATTACAGATGCCTGGGCTCTCAACTAATCCTTACTATGTATGCCTTGCTGAGAGACAGACAACTATTACTTTTGTTGAAGACACCTGCCCCCGAAAAACCTTTGCTTGATTGACAGCTCAGGTTCTCTGATCTCAGCTGTCAATTTCACAGCATGTGTTTTTTGTAATTGATACTTAAAAATGTCTGGATGATTAACACTTTTATTGCCTTCTAAATAAGCTGAACTTTTTTCAACATGATGGAAAGTTATGGATGAATTACTTTTCTTAAAGCCGTTCTTTTTACACATCCTAATGTCACTTCAAAGTTCATTGTTTCTATCCAGTGTACTGTGGATCAATGAGTATGGAAATGCCATAGCTTGGCAAAGGGGACATGAGGATCCATAGGGGTGGGTGGAAGGGCTGAGCTTGGCATAAGGAGTATGAGGAGCCATAGGTTGTGGGTGGAAAGACAGAAGTTGGCATAGAGAGTATGAGAGGCCATAGAGGGTGGGTATAAAGGCAAAACTTGGCATGGGGAAAGAAGGAGCTATAGGGATGGGTGAGGACATGAAGTGGCATGGATGGGGCATGGGAAATGTTTGACAGTTGAGAGGGTGTGAAGGGTGAGGTCTGGAGGACCTTTGTGTTTTTATTTTAACTGAGACAAAGTCCCATTTCATCAGGGTGAGCCTTTTAAACAGTCTGCCTCCGCATCAGGCAGTCCCTGTGGCTGCCTCCAAACTTTTTCTTGGGTTGGCTGGCCTGGCCCACACCCACCAATCCTGGCAATGAAGACCCCACCTTTGCAGGTACTAACTCCCAAGGCCTAGCAGGCCAAGCCAGGAATTTTCCTAACTCCTGCCACCTGCCTCGAGGATGAAAATCTAGGCCCATTGTCAGATTTGGTAACATAGTGGTTCTGCTACTGGACCCATAATCCAGAGGGCAGGTCTAATAATCTTGGAGCTGTGACTTGGAACCCCATTGCATCATTGAAGAGTTTAAATTAAGGTAATTAAATAAATCTGGAAAGCAAAACTAGCCCCCGTAATGGTGACTATGAAACTACTAAATTATTCAAAAAACACATGTGATTCACTAATGTCCTTGAGGGAAGGAACTTGCTGTCATTCACTGGTCTGGCCTGTATGTGACTCCAGACCCACAACAATGTTGTTGACTCTTAGCTGTCCACTGAAATGGCCTAATAAGCGACTAGGTTGTTACCAGCATCCTCTCTAAGGAATGGGAAATAAATACTACTTTTGCAGGAGGCGCCCACATCCTGGGAGTGAACAAACTTTTAAAAGGTCCCAGAACATGACTAATCCTTAACCGTCTGCATTTCTTACACTCGCAATGAAAACTCTGATTAAAGAAACCTCTTGGAGTCAGCACGACCTTCCTGTTGTTGTCGGCCAGGAAGAGCACGCAGCCTGTCAGAGCTGCTGGTGGCAAAGAATAAGGCATCACTTAACAGAACACTATGTTTCTCTGAACAAGGTTAACAAGAACTGTCCCAGCTTCACACAGCTCAGAGGATGCAGTTCATGATCTTGTTGTATCAGGTAAATCACAGCACACAATGGAACGGATAGGGGGTGCATAAAGCAGAGAGTGAACTTGTTGACTCGGAGATTATTACATGGCTGCCTTTAATGAACCTCTTAACTTTGGAATCGGTAACAATGTGGTGAAATTGGCAGACATATAATATACCTGTTCAGTTGGAAAGAAGATGAAAGTACTGGATATAAGAACAGAAGTGGATCATTCAGTTCCTTGAACCTGCTCTGTCACTGAATGAGATCATAGCTGAATTACCTTTGAATTTATTAAAGAATAGAATAGAATCCCTACAGTGCAGAAAGAGGTCATTCGGCCCATCAATTCCGCGCCGACTCTCCGAAAAAGCATCTTACTCAGGACCACCCCTTGCCCAAGCCCTGTCACCCCTCATAATTATGTTCCTAGTTCTTGGCCTGTCTGCAAGTGGAAACATTTTCCTTACATGTACCTTATCTAATCCTTTCACATTGACAAGGCCCTCTATCAGGTAACCCCCAGTCTTTTTTTCTAAAAAGAGAGTACCTGTTCAGTCTTTCTTGATAGATAAATGTCTTAGTTCTAGTATAATTTCAGTAAAGTTTATTTGTAACTTCCCCAGTGCCTCTATATCCATTTTTATATGATGGAGACCAGAACTGCTCACAAGTATAACCTTAAGCAAGGTTCAATACAAGTTTAACATTACTTATCAATTCTATCCCTCCAGAAATGAATTCTTTGTTTTCATTTTTAGGATGCTCATTAACCTTTGTTGCTACTTTTAGAGAGCTGTGTGTCTCTAACCCCAGGTCCCTCTGTTCTTGTATCCATTTGGAAACTTATTTTTCACAAACATATGGCCTCCTTATTCTTGCTGCCAAGTTTCTTTTTAATTCATTCATGGAATGTGGGTGTCGTTGGCTGGACCACCCCATCCCTGAGGACAATTAAGAATCAACCACACATTGCTGTGGGTCTGGACTCACATGTAGACCAGACTGGGTAAGGATAACAGATTTCCTTCCCTAAACAACATAAGTGAACAATATGGGTTTTTACAACAATCAATATTGGTTTCATGGTCATGATTTGACTTTTAATTCCAGAATTTTATTGAATTCAAATTTCACCATTGCAGCAATGGGATTCAAATCATTAACCTGGGTCTCTGGACTACAATGCCACTACACCACTGCCTCCCCTCAAAAATGTGCTACCTTGTATCTATATTGTCGTTAAATTGCCAATTCCATGCTCATTCATCAATTTTGTGCTGGCTTAGTGAGTAGCACTCTCACTTCTAACTCTGATCATAGAATCATAGAAACCCTACAGTACAGAAAGAGGCCATTCCGCCCATCGAGTCTGCACCGACCACAATCCCACCCAGGCCCTACCTCCACATCCCCACATATTTTACCCACTAATCCCCCTAACCTACGCATCTCAGGACACTAAGGGGCAATTTTAGCATGGCCAATCAACCTAACCCGCACATCTTTGGACTGTGGGAGGAAACCGGAGCACCCGGAGGAAACACACGCAGACACGAGGAGAATGTGCAAACTCCACACAGTGACCCAAGCACAGGTCCCTGGAGCTGTGAAGCAGCACTGCTAACCACTGTGCTACCGTGCCGCCCACTAAGAGGCCATTCGATCCATCAGGTCTGCATCTACTCTCTGACAGGGTATCTTACCCAAGGACTCTCCCCCGACCTATCTCCATAACTCTACATATCTACCATGGCTAATTCATCCAACCTAGCCATCATGGGACACTAAGGGACAATTTAACATGGGCTAATCCACCTACCCTGCCCATCTTTGGACTGTGGAAGGAACCGGAGCACTTGGAGGAAACCCACGCAGACACGGGGAAAACGTGTAAACTCCACACAGTCACCCAAGGCTGGAATTGAACCCTGGTCCCTGGAGCTGTGAGGCAGCAGTGCTAACAACTGTGCCACTGTGCCACCCATCATGGCACAGGAAAATCAGGTAAAAGTCTTGGGAAATGTGGAGCAGGAATAATGTTTGTGGGCTCCATGTTGTGTCACGAAACATTAGGATGCTAAAATGAATGGATAGTTTTCTTGCACTAGTAAAATCAAACTGCCATTATGTTTGTAAATGATGTCTACGCAGCACCTAAGAGAAAGGAAAGAATAGGGAATTGATACAAACAATAGTCAGAGTGTGGTGAGCCAGGAAGCAGTTTAGACACAAATGAGGCATTGAAGAAGCAGCAGCAAGAGAGAGAGGGGATCAGCCATCCCCAGGAAACAGTTCAGCTAGAGATGGAGTGCTGTGAAGGCAAAAGCCAGTTTGTGATGAAGACCATTCCCAAGTTCTGGTCACATAAGCTGTATGGTGTGGTAATCATTGGCTAGATTTGGCCAATAGGATTATGGTTATTGTTTGGGAAACGGGGCCTCTGCAGAGTTTAGGATTACGGGGAAACAAATATGTTTGGGCTTTCAGTCTTTGAGGGACTAAGTGCGGACTGTTAATTTGCAGAACTATAAGATTGTTCTATGTAGTATTCTACTTTAATAAATACTTTTAAATGTTTGCTTAATAAGAGGTCTGAGTTCTCAGTTTTCACAAATGTTTCTCAATAATATCCAAAAGAGATACACTGTGTGAAACCAGTGTTGGAACATTCTCGTACACAACATCAATGGGATTTTGCTGCAGCTTCAGTGTTGAAGTGTCAGTCCTGCATTATCAAAGGTGTTGAAATGTAGCCTGTAGCACAGGGACTTTGGTGCTACAAGTGCCATTTTGCATCAAAATAATTTCCATGGAAAACACACAGACCTTTGGTGCTAGCTGTGCCAGATCTCATTTTGGTGAGGACTTCAATGAGTGTTTCCAATGGAAGTATATAATATAGGAAGATTGCGATGCCAATCAGTGTGTATGTTGATTTGGTGCCAGCACTGTCATTTTGAAGTTTAACACTCTCTCTTAAACATGTACAACTGAATATGCGTTCAGCAGTAGGATTTCCCACCAAAATGACTTAAAGCGATGATCAACCACTTCCAGGTTAGTTGCTGGCTGATTTCTTCGGGATGTTGTTGTGAATGAACATCATAAATACAATCATGGTGATAGACACACTCAAATTCTTTAAGGTTATGAAAGCCTTGTTCTTGCAAGAACAAAGTCTCCAAAAGGGGTGGCACGGTAGCACAGTGGTTAGCACTGCTGCTTCACAGCTCCAGGGACCTGGGTTCAATTCCCGGCTTGGGTCACTCTCTGTGTGGAGTTTGCACATTCTCCCCGTGTCTGCATGGGTTTCCTCCGACTGCTCTGGTTTCCTCCCACACTCCAAAGCTGCGCAGGTTAGGTTGATTGGCCATGCTAAATTGCCCCTTAGTGTTAGGGGGATGTTGGGAGATTAGTAGGGTAAAAATGTGGGTATGCGGGGTGAGGTCTGGGTGGGATTGTGGTTGGTGCAGACCCGATGGGCCGAATGGACTCTTTCTGCACTGTAGGGTTTCTATGATTCTATGAAAAGCTCGAAATAGCTTTATTAAAGGACAGCTGAGGATCATTCTCAATAGTATTTGAAATGGTCGTGTCAGGACTTGTGCCACCCATGGTTGATGGATGAGAGCAAGAAGTGCTGGGTGCTTTCCAGAATTGTTGCTGGAGTCTCCAAGGAGTGGTGTGGCCTATGCTGCAGGACTTCATTCTGATTTCAAAGATTGTGCACAAGCTACCTGCTCCCGGCAGTGGTTGCAGTAGTTTGGATCATCCTTGCCCTACAGCATGACAGGAAGAATGTGCAGAGGTGACACAGAGCAGGATAAACAGCTGGAGGAAGGAGAAAGGACCTTTCAGAAGGAGGCCCTATTCACCCAGGCTATTCAGGGATCAATTCTCTTACCTGAACCTCAGTGATGAAAGCATGTTAGCTGTCAGTGCTTCAATAAGGTCACCCTCATTGAAACCTATCATCTGCCACAACTACCACCTCAGTTATTGCTAATTTTTCATCTTTGATTTGCTGATGGCCTAGGCTCCCATCAAAAAATGGTCACCTCAGGATTTGTGCCATCTATGATTGATGGGTAAGAACTTCATAAATCAAGTAATGTCATTATACTACCAATGCCTTTTTGACGTCTTTCTGTCTGACTAATACCATTCTTGCTCTTGTCCATCAACCATGAGTGACGCAAATCCTGATGTGACTATTTCATATATAATTGAAAAAGATCCTCAGCTGTCCTTTGAGCTTTTGGTGCCATTTTCTCTTACAATACCAGGGGTTTCATCACCTTAAGGAAATTGAGTGTGCTTGTTACCATGGTTGTATGGTCTGAATTATCACGAGTTCTCAGACATGAAATTGTTTCTTGATGGGATCCTTCCAAGAATCCCGCTCTGAGAGTAGGAGGAGAAAGAAGAGGAGGAGGTAGAAGGAGCAAACAGACATTTTGCCTTTGGTGTTTTTGAGACTTTTCCTCAGTGGCTACAACACGGTAACAAAGAGACTGCTGTGCTTCAGTTAGGGACTTACTGATAGCCTCACTTGAGTGAGTCTTTCAATGTATTCAATGTACAGGGAAACAAATACGTTTGGGTTTTCAATGTCTGTAATGTATTCAAGAGGCGGCTAGATATAGCACTTGGGACGAATGGGATCAAAGGTAAAGGGGAAAAAGCAGGATTAGGCTAATGAGTTGGACAATCAGCCATGATTGTAATGAACGGCGGAGCAGGATCAAAGGGCCAAATGGCCTCATCCTGCTCCTATGTTCTATGTTTCTATGTCTATGTTTCTATGTTAGCTTTTCATTGGACCTTCCCCACCACCTCCACTGCCTCTGCTCACTTGTGTTCAGTGAATGCCCAAGTGGAAGCCACTCAAACTCACTATTGATGTCTTACAAGTGCCAAATTCTATGCTAATGCTTGGCAGGCAAAGAGTAAATCAAAGTGTATAGTTATCAGGGTTTTCATCATCAGCTTGTCGGATATTGACTTTTGATTTGTCTGAAAAGGAAAGAAGGATAAAGTAATGTCGTTCTGAAGGGAAGGAGTGATAGTGCAATGCAACACCAACTTGTCATGTTCAAGAGATTAATGGCTAAAAGAGGTCAGTTGTAAGAAAAGGACAAAGGTAAAATGCCAACAAACTCTTTTCTGTGCCAGACTTCTAGGATCACAAGATCAACTGCAATTTTTTTCATGTGAAGTCAAGACACTCTTTTGTATTGGAGTGATGTTTTGGCATCACCCTGCGTTCCCTCCTGTTGTCCATAGGTTTATTCTTGAAGAAGAGGGAGAATGGGTGAACATGTGCCCTAAATGGGGGCTTTCAATCATATATGAGCCAGTTTACTATACTGCACACATGACAGGGGGAAGTGTGGCCCACAGGGAGATGTTATTGTGAGGGCAGTAATAGCGCTTAAGGATTTATATCTAAGCAGAAAGGAGGTACAGTGACACCTTTGCTGTTGAATTATGGACAACAATGGGGAAGGGAAGGATTAATAATTCTGAGATAGGATCCTACTTGGCTGCACGCAGACTATGAGAGATGTGAAGGTAAGTCTTACCTTGACACCCCTGGTGAGAATATTCTACGTATTTCTGCACTGCAGTCAGGTCTTGGTGGTAATACTTTTCACTCTGATGTGCCACCTCTAGTCAAACTTGCTCATCATTTTAACTTGACATGCACCAACTATCTAAGGGGAAGTAGAGCTCCTTCCTATTCTGAATTTATTTCACTATCAGCTCCCTGGATGTATTTGGTAACTTTGGTACCTTTCTAGAACTCCTATTTCTTCCAGTCACATCCACGACATTGCTTCTATGTTTCAGCTATAAAAACGCATCTTCTCTTTTAGTTATGACAAGTCTTTAACAGCCTGTAGTCATGCCTGATTCTCTGCCTCCTAATCAGCAAATTGTCTGCAGGGAGATTGTTTTGCCGGAAATTCATCTCAGTCATGCAAATAAGGAACAGTTTTTCTGCCAAGTCCTCTGGGCAACCATTACTTTTATTCCGCCCACCTCCTGCCAATTTTGCCAGTGGGAGACCAAATCAACTCCACTGTGTTCCTATGTTGTGTAAGGTTGTTTATGTTGGAGGTCGAAAGTTTTCTGTCTGATTTTGAACTGCAGCCTGTGTCAGATGGTCAGTGGGTGTTGAGGACGTAGCTGCCAGCGCCTACTCCAAGACGTTGAGAGGTCCAATCGATTTTGTGATAGGGCATCTTTTACATTTGACTGGTGAATTGCCCAACACTAATGTGGTGCCAACAAGCAGCTCATTATTTGATGGAGTGCAAAATCCACTAGTCCTGCCATTAAATCTGTCAGCATCTAGAGGGGAGGTGGACTTTACAGCTTGGTATATGGGCAAAGGGAGTTTCTGGATGATAGTGTCGAAGACCAGGGCAACCTGAATTTTTGAATACTGTCTTGGCACTTTAAGGATTGAGGTTAAGGAAAATAATTGCCTTTCCTTCACTGATTAGCAATTGCCACACTAAATAAATTAACAGACATGAAACAAGTGGGCCAGTGCCAGCAGCTGACTGTAATGCTGGAAAAATTGTAATGACATCAGTGGGACTGTAACTCTTCTTAATATTCCTCCTGCTCTGAACAGCTTGCAATGCCACACCTCCTCCCCCCAGCATTATCACATTTTTCCTTTATTACTGCGCAAGTGTCTCCTATAATCACAACTGGATATTTCACTATGCCTCCTTCTGTTGGCACTCATACTCAACATGCCCTCAAAACTAGTACAAGCAATATTATGTCCTTTGTCATTATTCCCCATCATCCACACATTTGCTGCTACTTTCTCTTAGCACATGCACACACACACTATGGGGTGGGGGGGGGGGGGGGGTGATGTGCTTGTGTAGCGCTGCTTCATAGCAGTGCACTGTGTTTACCAATGGTACCAGTAAAGGAACCTGCATGGGCTGTGGAGGTAGTTGTCTGCAGTACTGTCTGCCCCTGGGGAATGGATATAGTTATAGCAGGGCATCTTTGAAAAAAAGATCTTTCCTGTTAATGCTAAGCACCTCACACATTCAGCAACCCTTCACACCCTATTCCACTCCCGTTCCACTTGTGGGAGAAACTTGCATTTTTCCTTGGGACAAAGAAGGCTGAGGGGTGACTTGAATGAGGTGTACAAAATTGAGGGGAAGAGATAAGAGTGGACAGGATAAAATTGTTTCCCTTGGTGGGGAATTCTATAACCAGGGAACATGGATTCAAGATCAGTGGCAGAAGGTGTAGAGGGGCCATGAGGAAGAATGTTTTTATGCAAAGAGTGGTGGGTGTCTGGAATTCGCTTCCAGAGTTGGTGGTAGTGGCAGAGACCCTAAACTCTTTTAAAAAGTACCTGGATCTGCACATTAAGTGCTGTAAGCTACAGGGCTATGGGTTGGGTGCAGGAGAGTGGAATTAGAATGGGCACCTGGGGGTCCTCAGGCTGGCATGGGCAAGATGGACCAAATGGCCTCCTTCTGTGCTGTAACTTTTCTCTGGTTCTAACTAAAGGAAAACTAAATTGAGGAAGCTGCAAATACATTGCAAACTCTTACCTCAATGGAGGAACACTGCTACCAATGTAATTCAGTAAGAAGTCTCACAACACCAAGTTAAAGTCCAACAGGTTTATTTGGTAGCAAATACCATAAGCTTTTGGAACGCTGCTCCTTTGTCAGATGGAGTGGAAATCTGCTCTCAAACAGTGCACAGAGACACAACATCAAGTTACAGAATACTGATTAGAATGCGAATCCCTAAAGCCAGCCAGGTCTTAAAGGTACAGACAATGTTGGTGGAGGGAGCATTAAACACAGGTTAAAGAGATGTGTATTGCCTCCAGACAGGACAGCTAGTGAGATTCTGCAAGCCCAGGAGGCAAGCTGTGGGGGTTACTGATATGTCTGGAGACAATACACATCTCTTTAACCTGTGTTTAATGCTCCCTCCACCCACATTGTCTGTACCTTTAAGACCTGGCTGGCTTTAGGGATTCGCATTCTAATCAGTATTCTGTAACTTGATGTTGTGTCTCTGTGCACTGTTTGAGAGCACATTTCCACTCCATCTGACGAAGGAGCAGTGCTCCGAAAGCTTATGGTATTTGCTACCAAATAAATCTGTTGGACTTTAACCTGGTGTTGTGAGACCTCATACTGTGTTCACCCCAGTCCAACGCCGGCATCTCCACATCATGACCAATGTAATTAACAGAGGAGGACACAGCTTGGTCAGAATATTCCTATCCCAAAACAGGACAGAATAGCTGGCAAAAAAATGGCTGCTGAGATGGGTGGTTGTAAATCCCACCTCCATTTCAGCCCTTTGCTACGATTATAGTGTGGGACAGCAAGTGGGCAGCAACCAGACCCTCACCTATTAAGTACTTCATTGAACTCTTTATGGTCATAGTAAAAATCCCAATTTAACTCAAAGCACTATTATCATAGCTGGGAATTGGGAACCCTCAACAATCATTAGTCCAGTGAATAGCAAAGCAGGTGTGTCAGCAGGCAAGGAAACTGTGTAAAACTTTTTTTGAATTATTTGAACTGGCTGAAAGACCCTTCTACATCTGCTGAAAAGCTGAAGGAGATCAATAAGACTGGATGCATGGAGTGACAGGAATGAGTTCACTGGAACATCAGAGCATTAAATACAAATTGCATTGGCTGGGCATTGGGGATTCGAACCAGGTTACCAGCAACATTGTCTGGACAACAGGAAGAATGCATCTACAAGCAAGACTTGCCCCATCACACATACAGGTCTTGGAAGCATCGCAGCAGCAGCATTTTATGTTTGAAGTCTGATATTGAGACTAGTAAAAGACCACGAGGTCAGTGGTAGTAAACTAAGTGGAACAGTTTACTAACACGTCTTTATCCTACCACAGTCAGCACAACATTGGCTAGGCAAGCTCCACCCAAGGTGGAGCTTCAGTCCTGGGTCACCTGACCCATTCTCTTAAAGAGGCATGCCCCAACATACATAACACAGCAACATCAGCAAGGAAGCCTAGGCTTGAAGAGCAGGCAGCCAAAGAGCCAGAGGCACAGAGTTGAAGGCAAGACTTCCCAGAGTGAAGGAGAGACGACCCAAAGTATAGGATATCATAGAATCCCTACAGTGCAGAAGGAGCCATCGAGTCCGCACCGACCACAATCTCTCCCAGCCCCTATCCCCGTAGGCCCACGTATTTACCCTGCCAGTTCCCCTGACACTAAGTGGCAATTTAGCATGGGCCAATCAACCTAACCCGCATATCTTTGGACTGTGGGAGGAAACCAGAGCACCCGGAGGAAACCCCACGCAGACATGGGGAGAACGTGCAAACTCCACACAGACAGTGACCCAAGTTGGGAATCGAACCCGGGTCCTGCACTGTGAGGCAGCAGTGCTAACCACTGTGCTACCGTGCCGCCCTAAATTGCCTGCACTGGACAGATGAAGTTACCTGGAGATGTTAGAAAGGCAGCGGTAAGGAGACTGCGACTGTCCAGGGAAATAGTTACAGATATCCCTGCCCTTGGCAATGAAGAGCTCACACCTCACTCCACTCGTAGCCAGAGGTAACTGTGACTTCGAATTCCTTCACTTCTGCATCTTTTCTGCTCATAACCATTGATCCCTGTGACATTCCACTATGGCGGCTGTACACAGCTGCATCACAGTGCTCTTTGCCAAGGCTGGAGAAAACAATAGATGAGGCCTCCCAGACTCCAAGGTGGATTTTCACTGGGTTTCCACTGCTGCAGGGCATCACTGATTGTACCCATGTGGCCATCAGAAAGCCAAGTGATGGGAAGGCCTATCACTCCATGAGTGAGCAGCTGAAATGCGACCCTAATGAAAAGTTCTTGCATATTTATGCATGAAATCATAGAAACCCTACAGTACAGAAAGAGGCCATTCGGCCCATCGAGTCTGCACCGACCACAATCCCACCCAGGCCCTACCCCCATATCCCTACATATTTTACCCGCTAATCCCTCTAATCTACGCATCCCAGGACACTAAGGGGCAATTTTACCATGGCCAATCAACCTAACCTGCCCATCTTTGGACTGTGGGAGGAAACCGGAGCACCCGGAGGAAACCCACGCAGACACGAGGAGAATGTGCAAACTCCACACAGACAGTGACCCGAGCCGGGATTCGAACCCAGGTGCCTGGAGCTGTGAAGCAGCAGTGCTAACCACTGTGCTACCGTGCCGCCCCTGTGCCACCGTGCCGCATGCTTTCCTGCAAGCTGCCATGATGCATATATTCTTTGCCAGTTAAGCTTTCTGCATTGCTTCCATCCCGTCTCCAGATCTCTGAATAGATTCTCGGAGCCACGAGCTACCAGCTGAGACAATGGCTCGTCATCCACACAGATAGTCACCCGAGGCTGGAATCAAACCCGGGTCCCTGGCACTGTGAGGCAGCAGTGCTAATCACTGTGCCACCCACATGAACTGCTTCAGTATCTGAGCAGTCGTAAATGGTGCTGAACATTATGTCATCAACAGTGAACATCCCCACTTCCAACCTTATGATGGAAGGAAGGTCATTGATGAAGCAGCTGAAGGTGGATGGGTCTCAGACACTACCCTGAGGAACTCCTGCAGTGATGTCTTGGGACTGAGATGATTGCCCTCCAAACTGCACAACCATCCTCCTTTGTACCAGGTGTGACTCCAACCTGATTCCCATTGACTCCACTTTTGCTAGGACTCCTTGATGTTACACTTGGTCAAATGCTGCCCTGATGTCAAGGGCAGTCACTCTCCCTCACCTCTGGAGCTCAGCTCTTTTGTCCATGTTTGAACTGAGACTGTAATGAGGTCATGTAATGATTGACCCTGGTGGAACCCAAATTGAGCATCTGTGAGCAGATTATTGCTAAGCAAATGCCACTTACATTGTTGACATTTTCCATCACTTTACTGATGATCAAGATTGATGGGCGCCAATTGGCTGGGTTGGGTTTGGCCTACTGAGCCATACTGAGCAATTTTCCACATTGCTAGTTGGATGCCATTGTTATAGCTGTACTGGAACAGGGGCTGCGGCAGGTAATAGAGTGTATGTCTTCAGTACTATTGCCGGAATATTGTCAGGATCCATAACATATGCAGTATCCTGAGCCTTCAGCCATCTCTGGATGTCACATGGAGTGAATCGAATTGGCTGAAGACTGACATCTGTGATGCTGGGGACCTCGGGAGGAGGCCAACGTCTGGAGACTAGCCCCTGAAATGGGATGCTGTTCTCCACTAGAGCCCTGGGCTGGGAACTTATACAACTGCACATGAAAGAGTGCAGACACATTTGGGAGGAGCAGAGACGGATTGGGCCATCAGTTTAGATGCCAGTGGCTTCTGAGGTAGCAGAGTACAGTCTCCAAGGGGCTTGCAATGGCTTGATTATTTCACAGGGGCTCAGTGATGCTGAGAGATAAAGCATAGAAGTCAGTATTCACATTCCTATCTGCAGACAACACTTTTAACCACCTCGATATCTGCGAGCATTGATGTCAACCCAGCTTTGGTCTTTAGACAAAGATGGTGGTTGAGGCAGGACTTTGATTGGTTCTGCTCCAGAATCATCCAGCCTCCTGTTCAAAGTCAGGTCGATTAATGTAACTGGCAGTCCTTCCTGCAGGTCCTCTGGACTACAAAACTGTGGTAACCAGCAGGTTGGGTACAAAGGCAGAAATGCAAATTGGATTTGGTCATTGTTCCTGTCACCCACAGGAAAATTAGGCCCCGAGACTGAAAGCCATGCACAGTCAGGTTTTGGCCAGTTTTCCTTATTTTATTATTTCTGCTCAAGTCTCTAGCACACACATACATGCATACAGACAGATGTGTATACATACATACATACATGTATGTACATACATGCATGTAGACAAGCACATTAACATAAGTAGACACATATGTACATGCAGAAACATGCTCAAACATGTATACATGCGCATTTAAATATATACATGTACACACACACAAATGCACATGTATGCACACTCACAACAAATGGAGCTGTATTTCTTTGCCAATCACCTTCTCCTACTTATTGTTGGCATTGACCTCTTCCCCTTTTTTGGACACTACTGGTGATTCTGGTTGATTTGTGGCTCTGACTGTAACAGAGTTCAGCAGAAGAGCATAGCTTCCTTTGTGAAGTCAGGAACTAAGTAGGTTTAACCCTCGATTCTAAGCACACAGCTTCTCATGTCTATGCAGATTAAAGGGATGGAGGCAATGGAGGAATGGATTATGATTAAAGCAGCATGGCAGCTGTCAGCCAGACAGAGAACTGAATCCATAGAATCCATACAGTGCCGAAGGAGGCCATTTGTCCCGTCAAGTCCGCACTGACTCTCTGAAAGAGCATCTTACCCATCCTAACCCGCCCACCCCTCCTCCCACCACATCCCCATAACCCCGCACATTTACCATGGCTAATCCACCATCCACCTAATCTACCAATCTTTGGACTGTGGGGGAAACCGGAGCACCCGGAGGAAACCCACACAGACACGGCGAGAACGTGCAGACTCCACACAGACAGTCACCCGAGGCTGGAATTGGACCCAGGTCCCTGGCACTGTGGGGCAGCAGTGCTAACCACTGTGCCGCCAAATGATGCACTGTTGCTGTGCATTCGGAGAATGGAAAGCCTTATGGTTTTTTAAGAAACATCGGCTCAATTCCAGCTGAACTTGCTGTCAGCAATGCCCTGGATTTGTGGAATGGCTGCAACAGCTGCAGACTTCCTGGTCCTATCCAGCTGTTTCCAGTTGACAAGGGGAAATGTGATTAACTCATTTGCTTTACCAAACATGGTACCAGCCAGGTAGTGGAAGCCTGAAGTGCAGCTGACTGATGTTGATGATGTCCACTGTTCCAGGGAGGTCTGGAAGGAGCTGGAGAAGCGGAGGGCTACAGTAACTGTGAATGAAACAGGCAATGCAGTGGCAGCTGTGGCAGGAGAATGCAGGCCTTTTTGGAGACGGTGGGACACATCTGTGAGAACCTCCCAAGTGAAACAAAACCTTCTTAATACAGCAATGTTCCTATAAGAAGTGCAGGTATATAACTCTGTTCCTATACACTCCATTGAGAGAGTAAGAATTTTGTGGGCTCACTTCCTCTGAAGCTGCAACCACATGTGGTCCTTCTATGTGTTGCTGCTGCTCCTCTTCCTTTAATTGGAATGGAATGGCCAAAGGGATTCCCGTTTCCTTCTGCCTCCGTAAACTTTCTAAAAGTTGACCTGCCATAGTACGCAAGATCAGCAACTCTGCGCCCAAATGTAATTGTGACCTAACAGCAAGGTTAGGTCACAAACTGCAAATCTTTACAGCACTTTAAGTGAAACCCACTCACTCCCTGTTGCTTTAAGAAATAAACCAAAAGCCTTGCATCCGGTGCCAAAGATGAATTCTAGGCAACTTCTGCAGGAGTGGCATCAGCACTGAATTAGTAAAAATGAGTTCTAAATACATTGAGGACACTCATTTTGATAGAGAAATTGGGCCCTGCACTTTTGGGTGGAGGAGCTGACTGCCAAAATTGAGGCATTCCCACAGCCTCATGGCTTCCAACAACTTTGCTAAATATTATTTTTGTCCCATCCCATTTACATTGGTAATTGGGTTACCATGCTCTAGGGTTGACCTGCAGTCTTTAGAAGTTAACGATCAACCTCCCAACCATTGCTAAAAGCAGCTCAGGAGAGAAATCAGAGTGACTTTGAAATAAAATTGCATTTAAGAAAAAAAATGGGTTGAACAGTTTTATATCTTATTCATTAGAGGTGGGTGAAAGGGCTGTTGGACTGACAGTGAAGGATTATCTACAGTCTGTTCATTCTCCAGTTAGCCTGGGAAGATGGTGCAGAGCTAGGATGGACGCGCCAGGCAACCAAGCGACCAATGATAGGAGTTCAGACGTTCTGTCGTTTCAGGTGGGAGGTCACAGATGAAACCTCCAGGAATATGCCCAACCAGAGTTCGCAGCCCTAGTTTGTAGCCTGGTGAATATTGACGAGATGTTATTTTGTGCAGCCGGTTCTCATGTTTTATGCTCTACTTCACTGCTTCCTGGTGCATGTGAGTGAATCAGAAAATGGAGGATGTTTAAAGAAGGTGCATATAAACATCAGCAAAAGAAAGTTATTAAAACACAACTCTGAAAAGCAATCTGTCTTGAAGCTAAATATTTAAACTGCATCCATGTCAAAATAAAGCTGCCTTAAATCCTAGCGTGTTACTTTTGAACTCAAAGCCAAACTTGAGATGTTTTAGATTTCCCATTTCTGCTCAGCTCCATGGGGGCTTTTAATCTCAGTCAAGACTCTGCAGCAACTGAAACATTCCACTTATTAACGAAAAGCTGGAATTTTAATACATCTTCTCATAATCCAAGGCAGCATGTGCATGACATAAATATTTCACAATACTTTTGAACTGTTGCTTTGCATTTCAGCATCATCCATATTCTCAGCAAATTATAAACATCCTGGTTCTGTCTGTTATATCAGGGGGGAGGGAAACCCTTCATCAGAAGGATTTGATGTCCTCATTAAGTATCTAAATCCAAAACACTAACCTATCTTTACTCTTTAAAGATACTTACATATCTGCTGCGTGGATCAACAGCTTCATTGCTGATTTTAGATTTCTATAATTTGCTTTTTATATCTAATTCTCTTCAACCATAGTTACACTAAGTAGTAGGGCATAGGACAGCCAACATAGAATCATCAGAGAATAGTTGAGGCACAGAAGGAGGCCATTTGACCCATCATGCATGTGCTGGCTCTCAGGAAGAGCAGCTCAGTTGGTCTCATTCCCCTGCCTTTTCCCCAAAACATTATGGCCAGGATTCTCCCAAAAAAAATCAGAAGTTGCCAACGTGTGGGGAAATGGGAATAAATCCCGCTGGTTTTTTAAGTGTGCTTACCAGGACAATTCTCCCACACTCCGTGCATCACAGAGTGCCCCAGCAGGATTCACATTGAAAATCAGGGGGTTGGGCCTATTCCCACCCAGGAGGCCAACAGCATAGCGCTGAGAGCAGAGATCGGTGCATGCACAGTGACCCCCAATTGCTGGCCTCCAGATCGCTGGCAAGCCCACAACCCCCCCATTGCTAGCCTTCCGACACCCCCCCACCCCACCTGATCAGTGGCCTCCTGCCTCCCCGGGCCAGCCCCTATGACCCTTCCACCAGCCCCAATGTCTCCAACCCCCCCACCCCAATTTCTCCCTGCCGACAGTCCCAACCCCACCCCCTGATGACCAGCCCCCACCTGGATGGCCAGCCCCGACTGTCCTCACTCATTCCCATCCTCACCGATCCTTTTGCGGAGAGGCCGCAGATCCCTCCCCCACAATCGCCCCTCTCTGGCCCTGCCCCCGTGGCACTGCCCTGTACCCAGTGGGCAGTGCCAATGTACCCCTTGTGCAGTGCCAGTTTGCCC
Organism: Mustelus asterias; assembly: GCF_964213995.1. Taxonomy (NCBI): domain Eukaryota; kingdom Metazoa; phylum Chordata; class Chondrichthyes; order Carcharhiniformes; family Triakidae; genus Mustelus; species Mustelus asterias. The sequence continues at coordinate 61,498,933 of NC_135801.1, forward strand.
CTTGGGCAATGCCAGGGTGCCAGGCTGGCAATGCCAGGCTGGCACTGCCCAAGTGGCACTCCCCCCTTACCACTGACCTCCCAAGGGGGGCCTCTGTGGCCTCTGTTCCCTCCAGCAGTGTCGGATGCCTGTTCCCAGTTAGTGGGGAGCAGTTGTAAATGCCGCTGAAGGGAACCACTCCCAGCGGGGGAAGTGGGGGGAAGATGCTAGTGGGCTTGGAGAATTCCGTCCTGGGCCTGCTAATCATATGGAAGTGTCAATTTCCATGACATTTCCACATGATAATCAGTTCCGCACTGATTTCCATATGGAGCTGATGACGCCAAAAAACTTACTTTGGGAGATGCGCGGAGGCCGTGACGCCCAGCAGGAAGCCCGCAAAATAGCTCCCACTGATGTCTCCCGGCTCACTGCGCTACTCGAGCAGCTCAGCGGGCCGGGAGAATCGCCCCCTACATTTTTTCTCTGTTCAAATCATTATCCAGTGTTCTTTGAACCGGCCGCTACCACACTCTCAGGCAGAGTATTCCAGATCCTGACCACTTGTTGCATTAAAAAATTATCTTCATGATGCCTTTGGTTGTTTTGCCATTCACCTCACATCAACGTCTTCTGGTTTTTGATCTCTTCCACAAATGGAAATAGTTTCTCCTTCTCTACTCTGTCCAGACCCCTCATGATTTTGAACACTGCCATCAATCTGCTCTTAATCTTCTCTTCTTGAAGGAGAATAGCCCCAGCTTCCCCAATCTATCTACGTAACTAAAACCCCTCATCCCTGGAACTATTTTCATGAATCTGTTTTGCACCTGCTCTAATGCCTTCACATCATTGTTAAAGAACCGTGGCCAGAATTGGACACTATACTTCAGTTGAGGCTGAACCAGTGTTTTATAAAGGTTCACCATAATTTCCCTGCTAGGCCCATCTTGTCAGCCTGTTCCTGCCACACTGAACTAATTTCTTCCTATCTTGATTCCATTCTCTTTCCTCTTATCCAGTCCCTTCTCACCTACATCCATGATTCCTCCGATGCCCTACGCCATATCAACAGCTTCCAGTTCCCCAGTCCAAACCGCCTCCTCCTTAGCAGAGATGTCCAATCCCTCCACACCTCCATTCCCCACCAGGATGGCCTCAAAGCCCTTCGCTTCTTCCTCAAACAGAGGTCTGAACAATCCCCATCCACCATCACTCTCCTCTGTCTGGCTGAACTGGTTCTCTCACTCAACAATTTCTCCTTTTACTCGTCTCACTTCCTCCAAATAAAAGGTGTGGCTATGGGTACCTGCATGGGTCCCAGTTCTGCCTGTCTCTTTATAGGTTATGCAAAGCATCCCCTGTTCCAGCCCTACTCCGGCCCCCTCCCACAGCTCCTTTATCGGTACATTGACGACTATTTCGGTGCCGCTTCATGCTCTCGTCTGGACCTGGAAAGATTTATCAGTTTTGCTTCCAATTTCCACCCCTCTATCATCTTCACACATGGTCCATCTCTGACACTTCTCTGTTACAGTTAACATTAGAGGTGTGTAAAGTGGGATAACCTTGACCTCTCTGTCTCCATTTCTGGTGATACATTGACCACCAGTATCGATTACAAACCTACCAACCCCCACAGCTCCCTTGACTACAGCTCTTCACACCCCACATCCTGTAAGGACTCCATCCCATTCTCTCAGTTCCTTCGCCTCCACCACATCTGTTCTGATGATGCCACTTTCCAATATGGCACTACTGATATGTCTTCCTTCTTCCTTAATCGTGGTTTTCCACCCACTGGGGTTGACAGGGCTCTCAACCCTGTCCAACCCATCTCCCGGGCTACTGCTCTCACTCCCTCCCCCCTCCCAGATTCAGGATAGGGTCCCCCTTGTCCTCACTTTTCACCCCACCAGTCTCCGCATTCAAAGGATCAACCTCCACTACTTCTGCCAATTCCAGCATGATGCCACCACTCAACACATCATCCCCTTACCTGTCAGCATTCCGCTAGGACCGTTCTTTCTGGGACATCCTGGTTCACTCCTCCACCACACTCAACACCTCACCCACCGCCCATGGCACCTTCCCATGCAATCGTAGAAGTTGCAATACCTGCCTCTTTACCTCCTCCCTGCTCACCGTCCCAAGTCCTAAATACCTTTTTCAGAAAAAGCAGCACTTCACATGCACCTCCTTCAATCTGGTCTATTGCATTCGCTGCTACCAATGCGGTCTACTCTACATCGGACAGACCAAACACAGACTGTGTGACCGCTTTGCTGAACACCTTCGGTCCACCTGCAAGCAGGACCTCGACCTTCCTGTCACTTGCCACTTCAAGACACCATCCTGATTTCTTGTCCACATGTCTGTCCTTGGCCTGTTGCAATGTTCCAGTGAAAACCGACGCAAACTGGAGGAACAACACCTCATCTTCAGATTGGGCACATTACAACCTTCTGGACTGAACATTGAGTTCAACAACTTCAGAGCATGAACTCTCTCCTCCACCTTCACCCCATTCCCATTTATTTTATTTCATTTCTTCTTTTCATCTTATTACACCATTTTTATTGCTTTATTTTCTTATTTTAAGGCAATTAGGGGTGGGCTAGCGATGACCACATCTCAAGAATTAATTTTTTAAAATGTATATAAATTTTCCCTTTGACTAAGATAGAACAGAATCAGCCAAACTTTGAAATAGGATAAGTAGGCCATTTCAGAGGGCATTTAAGAGTCAACCACATTTCTGGAGTCATATATACGTCAGAGCAGATAAAGATGGCAGATTTCCTTCTCTAAAGAACATTGGAAATTTGAAACAAATGTCATCGTCATAATCCAATCAGTGAAGATAAATATTTATCCCACTTTTCACCCCTCTAATGTTAACTGTAAATATAGGGATCCATTCAGTTTCTATCATCATATTTTACCAGTGTGCTGTGTGTATGCATATGTGTAAATACCTGAAAATGAATAAAACATTGAGGTATTTACTAAAGCAGATAACATGACAACTAAGTGTCATAACAAATGTTAATATTTTTCATAGAGAATAATGGGACGTGATACTGATTTTTAAATCTTATATAAATTGCTCAACTGTTCAGACTCAAAAAGGCCAATATAATGGATTCTTAAATGCGTGCCGTTTCCATATAATTGGTGATCAGTCTGAAAGTATAGTAGAAGTTTGTTTCCTAACTCTAAAACAGGCATGGAATAGGCCTGTTTCGACCAAAATGTCCTGTAAGCTTAACATATCCACCCTGAAATAAGCAAAATACTGTGGATGCTGGAATCTGAAACAAGAACAGAGGATGCTGGAAAATCTCAGCAAGTCTGACAGCATCTGCAAGGAGAGAAAATAGAATTAATGTTTTGAGACCATATGGTTCATCATCAGAACCAGAGGGAGAAATGTGTTAGATGTTAAACTGTAACCGTGAGTGATTGAAACAAGATGTAACAACTGTAAAAAGGAAAGACAGATAGCCTGGTGTGGGACGGGGCGGGGAGAGGTGAGTTTGCATTGAGGTATCCCATGTATGGGATATTTCTTTAAAAAGGTGTTTAAGATGGAGGAGAAAAGTCACAGTCTAAAGCTGTTGAACTCAATGTTAGGCTAAAAGAGGGAGAATCCTGCAGAAAGGGCCGTGGATGCAGCTGGGACCTATGGGAGGCACAAGAGGAGTTCAAGACAGTTAGTCTTGAGACCCCGAAGGCTGTTCTGTGCTGAAGTCTTCCACACCATCCTGTGTTCAGCAAGCTCTTGGTGAGGCATTGCTTGACACCCCACCCACCGTCCCCCACCACGTCCACCCCCACCACCACCACTACCCCAAAACCAATATCAGCATTGGTTTCACCAGACATCATATGCACCTGGAATGACTGTCTCACCATGGACAATTGCCTCCAACTGAAGAAGCACTCTTGTAATAAAAAAGGGCAACTCCTCCAGATGGTTAGAGGCTGCATGTTAGCCTAGATACTCTTCTCCAGAAGCACTGTGCCTTAGAGTTTACCCAAGGGCAGTGAATGTCCTGGGCCTAAATGCCTCCAAAGTTAAGGAGCAGCATGCATCCTGCAACTCTTCAGCTATTCTGAATGTTGTAAGGTCTATGCCCAAGGCTCTGTCCCATTTGTGCAAGTCAAACTCACCTTGTCATATAGTAAAAAATCACTGCCGCGTTTGCAGCATTGAATCCACTTATCATAGTTCTCCCTTGTCATTTAGGTGTCAGTTATCTCTAGCCATGCTTTCTTGGGCGTAGTAGGTAGTGTCTGCTTTCCCTCTGGGATGTCCCTCCTCTCCCTTATAGTGCCGACCAAGGCCTTAAGGTCTGCATCCAAGAATCTGCAGGCTGCCTCGTCCCAGATTTCTTAGCTTGCACTCTGCTGTGACACCCTAACATTGGAGCAGAACATTTATACAAGTCAACATGTTTATGGCTTATTCAGTGAATGGCATCTGCAAGGAAACATTACACAAATCTGACCAATTACTCAGTTCTAATTATCAGGCAAGCGACGGCTGACCTCATACATAGGCTTGGTTTCAGAGTGGGCAGAAATGACTTCCTGCAGTGTCACAAGGTTAATAAGTTGGTGTGAACTTATTGAGCTCTTTATTCCCTGGGATGATTTGAAGTTAGGTCTGTCCAGATGATCTTTTATTAGGAAGATATTAATTCATAAAATCTTCATTTGGGTTTCTTAGAAAGAAGTCATTTGTTTCAAGTGCATGCTTCCAGAGCCCCGCTTTAAATATCTCGTCACTTTGCTGCTGAAACTTGTTACGAACTCAAATACAAGCGAACAGACAAAATATAAAGGTTGTCTTTCCAACATTTGTCTGCATTATTTTGAGAAACATGTATATATTATTCTAATGTCCTTTAGAGAAGGAAATCTGCTGTCCTTACCCAGTCTGGCCAATATGTGACTCCAGGTCCATAGCAACATAGGTGACTCTTAACTATCTCCTGAAATGGCCTAACAAGCCATTCAATTCAAGGGCAATTAGGGATGGGCGACAAAAGCTGGCCCAGCCAGAGACACTCATATCCCGTGAAACAATAAAGAAACAAACCAAAGCTCTGACTGAGCACGGTGAAGATAGAGAAATGACTCGCAGTGGCTATCTTACATTTCTTTGAACATTTCAGCTTTCCTGGAATATTTTTCTTCAAAATCTAATGCCAAGAGGCAGTTTACTTTATTTTTAAACTTCCCTCACTGTGTCTTGCCACCACTTTGTTCACACTTTCAATCGACAGCCACAGTAATGGCTGCTGAGGTGAAATTTTATGCGGCCTGTTCTAGAGGGTGGCCCATCTCTATTCCCGTATCCTTCCCCCAGATTGGACAGCAGAGCTATCCTTTAGCCAATTATATCGCAACTTGACCAAGATTCCGACCGCTTCCTATTATGGGTGGGGTCATGACCCAGAATTGAAGAAGCCTCCCAATTCCCACTCAACCACAAATATCCGGCCTGTTGCTTGCACCACAAAGAGGTTGTGCAGCCCTGAGCAGCTACAGAAGGAAATTCGGATAATCATTTACAGATAGACAATGAATGCCCTGTCCAGATATTATTCAGCAACCTCTGAAAACGGAATCCATGATCATAATAATGATTGCCTCAGGCTCTGAAGTGTGAAGTGTTAAGCTACAAAATTCTAAAATTTCAATGTTCAGAAAAGGAATTTTCTAAGTCCTTAAAAATGATAGCAAATGTTATTTTATTCTGGCAAGATTGCAACGGGGACATAACAGTTAATGTTGATTTAATCCCACTGGATAATTCAAAGATCTCACAGGATCCTATTCAGATTAAATGGGCAAGGTCTTAAGGCAGCAGCTATTCAAAGATAAAGCTAAGCTTTCAATATTCAATTCTGACCCAATCCAACTTAATTTACCACATAAGAACAACCAAAAAGATTCAAACTTCCCTGGCTGATGAAGGGAGAAGTAAACAGGTTTGTTGCTGTTCTATTTACATAAACCAAACATTTGTGTTATTGTGCTATTTTAGTACAATGAAAGTGCCCAAATTCTACACTAAGGGAGTTAAGTTCAAACATTCATTCATTCTTTTCGCCCTTCAGTTTTTTGGGTTAGACTGACAATCGTGACCAAGAGGCTTTGAGCTATACCATATTATACAATTCTTTGATGCACCTGCAATTAAATTGGATTTAATGTTAAAAAATCCTAATTAGGGATCCCTATTTAATAGGGAGAATAAAAATGCATCATTATAATTTGTCCTTTTTTGCACTGCTCTTTTCATTTGAAGGCTCTAAAGTACAGTCATATTAGAGATTAGTGCAATTTACTGTACATTATGCATCTTATTTAAGTTAGATCTGTGTGGGTGTACATTACCTTACATTTCTGTGGAACTGTGATTGATGTTCATGCTGACAGATGAAAGAGTTAGAATCTTCAATAGTGAAAAGTCAATGCACTTAGTCATTCATTACATAATCAGTAATATTTTAACAATTTCATTTCTGGGAAAGCTTTTTTTTGTTTATTTTTTACTATGCATTTCAATTCTTCAACACTTCAACAACAGATTACATTTGATTAGTACATTTAATACATTAACTGCGGCCCACGGTTTTCAGACGGGAGGCAAAAAAGAGATAAAAGAACAGTTTGTGAACATTAGGACAAATGACAAAAGGTGGGGAAAGAGGTGGGATTTGAAATGACTTGAAGATAGAGAAGAAATTGGAGAGATGGAAGGGTTAGAAAGGAACCCCAGTGTGTAGGGCTGAAGTTGCTGAAGGCTCTGCTACCAATGGAATGCATAAACAGATAGAGCCTGCGAGCTGAAGGGTGTAGGGTGGGGAGGTGAGGGTCAAGGCTGGAGGAATTAGCAGCAGGAGGATGGAATGAGGTCACTGAAGGATCTGATCATGAGGACTGGGGAATTTGAATTGAATGGAGGTCATTTTCAATTTTGCTGCTTCAGTAATAACCTGGTGGCCTGGATTATCCATCCATTGTAGAATTGCCTGACTTCCATTGCATTGTTGCACAGGCGATGAAGTTGAAAAATACCCTTAATTTGGAGGGAACCAATGCACGTCAGAAAGAGCTAAAATATGAGATGTTTTGGACAAGTTAGAACTAATGGCAGGTGGAGGATCGGAGGTGAATAAGGAGATCATTGGAATAGTGATAAAATCATTGGTGAAGTTTTCAACATTGATATGGATAAAAAAGGGACAGAGGTGGGTGATGGGACAAGTGACCTCCTTCTGTGCTAGACACATGTGCCTATTTAATGAGATGGATGACATTGATATAAAGAACCTCTGTTCTATTAAATGATTGAAGCAAAGGAAGATACAGGGTTAGGACGAGAGAGTGAGGCAATATGAGTAGTTTTGGATTGCTCTAGGAAAGACAAAAAGCCTCCTTTGCTGCTATAAACTTTTATTTTTTGATTTGATTTGATTTACTATTGTCACATGTATTAGTATAGAGTGAAAACTATTGTTTCTTGAGCACTATACAGACAATCATTACAATATCATTACAGGTAAAAAGCCAGGAAGAAGCAGCCTTAATGATGGATGAGTTGATGGTTTTGAACTGCACTCCAAGCTTTCGCATGGACTGGTTCAGCCACAGTGAGTGATTTGGGAGGAGATTGGAGTCAGTGGTGAGATAATTGATTCTATGGCATGAACAGAAACATCAATCTTCCCAGTGTTTAGTTGGAGCAAATATTGACCAATCCTGGATTTAATTTTATTTGTCCTGCCACTCACCTTTTCCTGGTTTTGATCTGTTCCTACCAGTCCCACTCTCTTTCTGATACTGCTCCCATGCTGCTGAATGCTCTCTGCCCTGTTACATTCAGCTCACGCCCCATGGCCATGGCGTGGAGATGCTGACATTGGACTGGGGTGGGCACAGTAAGAAGTCTCATAACACCAGGTTAAAGTCCAACAGGTTTATTTGGAATCATGAGCTTTCGGAGCTTTGCTCCTTCATCAGGTGAGTGGAGAGGTAGGTTTCACAAACAAGGCACATATAGACAAAGACACAATTGCAGGATAATGGTTGGAATGCGAGTCTTTACAGGCAATCAAGTCTTTACAGGTAGACAGTGTGAGTTGAGAAAGTGATAATCACAGTTTAAAGAGGTGTGAATTGTCTCAAGCCAGGACAGTTAGTAAGATTTTGCAAGCCCAGGCCAAATGGTGGGGGTTGCATGCAGTGTGATATGAACCCAAGATCCCAGTTTAAGGCATCCTCATGCGTGCGGAACTTGACTATAAATTTCTGTTTGGCGATTCTGCATTGTCGTGTGGCTGAACCAGTCCATGTGAAAGCTTGGAGTGCAGTTATAGAATCATAGAATCATAGAATCCTACAGTGCAGAAGGAGGCCATTCGGCCCATCGAGCCTGCACTGACCACAATCCCACCCAGCCCTATCCCTATAACTCCATGCATTTATCCTAGCTAGTCCCCCTGACACTAAGGCAATTTAGCATGGCCAATCCACCTTAGGACAATTGGAGGGTGGCTAAATGTATTCACAAAGAGAAGTGACATCATGGTGGGGCGAGAAATAAACAAAGAAATAACTGATGCATGTAAAAGTGGTACAGCAATTATCATGGGGGATTTTAATCTACATATCAATTGGTCAAACCAGGTCGGTCAAGGCAGCCTTGAGGAGAAGTTCATAGAATGTATCCACGATAGCTTCCTTGAACAGTATGTAATGGAACCGACAAGGGAGCAAGCTATCCTAGACTTGGTCCTGTGTAATGAGACGGGAATAATTAATGATTTTGCAGTTAGGGATCCTCTTGGAAGAAGCGATCACAGTATGGTTGAATTTAAAATACAGATGGAGCGTGAGAAGGTAAAATCCAATACCAGTGTCTTGTGCTTAAACAAAGGAGACTGTAAAGGGATGAGGGAGGAGTTGGCTAAGGTAGACAGGGAGCAAAAACTTTATGGTGGGACAATTGAGGAACAGTGGAGGACCTTCAAAGCGATCTTTCACAGTGCTCAGCAAAAGTATATACCAGTGATAAGAAAGGACTGTAGAAAAAGAGATAATCAGCCATGGATATCTAAGGAAATAAAGGAGGGTATCAAATTGAAAGAAAATGCATACGAAGTGGCAAAGATTAGTGGGAACCGAGAGGATTGGGAAATCTTTAAAGATCAGCAGAAAGCCACGAAAAAAGCTATAAAGAAAGGTAAGATGGATTATGAGAGTAAACTAGCTCAGAATATAAAAACAGATAGGAAAAGTTCCTACAAATATATAAAATGAAAAAGAGTGGCGAAAGTAAACATTGGTCCTTTACAGGATGAGAAGGGGATGTAATAACTGGAAATGAGGAAATGGCTGAGGCATTGAACAGGTATTTTGTGTTGGTCTTCACAGTGGAAGACACAAATAACATGCCAAAAATTGATGACAGGGAGGCTATGGCAGGTGAGAACCTTGAAACTATCATTAGCACGAAAGAGGTAGTTTTGGGAAAGTTAATGGGGCTAAAGGTAGACAAGTCTCCTGGTCCTGATGGAATGCATCCCAGGGTACTAAAAGAGATGGCGGGAGAAATAGCAAATGCACTAGTGGTAATTTACCAAAATTCGCTGGATTCTGGGGTGGTTCCGCAGATTGGAAAACAGCAAATGTGACGCCACTGTTTAAAAAAGGAGGTAGACAAAAGGCAGGTAACTATAGGCCGGTTAGCTTAACTTCTGCAGTAGGGAAAATGCTTGAATCTATCATCAAGGAAGAAATAGCGAGACATCTGAATATAAATTGTCCCATTGGTAAGACGCAGCATGGGTTCATGAAGGCAGGTCATGTTTGACTACTTTGGTGGAATTCTTTGAGAACATTACATGTGCAGCGGACAATGGGGAACCTGTGGATGTGGTGTATCTGGATTTCCAGAAGGCATTTGACAAGGTGCCGCACCAAAGACTGCTGCATAAGATAAAGGTGTTACGGGTAATGTATTAGCATGGATAGAGGATTGGTTAACTAACAGAAAGCAAAGAGTGGGGGTAAATGGGTGTTTTTCTGGTTGGCGATCAGTGACTAGTGGTGTGCCTCAGGGATCAGTGTTGGGACCACAATTGTTTACGATTTACATCGATGATTTGGAGTTGGGGACCAAGTGTAGTGTGTCAAAATTCACAGATGATACTAAGATGGGTGGAAGAGCAAAGTGTGCAGAGGACGCTGAAAGTCTGCAAAGGGATATAGATAGTCTAAGTGAGTGGGTGAGGGTCTGGCAGATGGAGTACAATGTTGGTAAATGTGAGGTCATCCATTTTGGTAGGAATAACAGCAAAATGGACTATGATTTAAATGGTAAAAAATTGCAGCATGCTGCTGTGCAGAGGGACCTGGGTGTCCTTGCGCAGGAATCTCAAGGAGTTGGTTTGCAGGTGCAGCAGGTAATTAAGAAGGCAAATGGAATTTTGTCCTTCATTGCTAGAGGGATGGAGTTTAAAAACAGCGAGATTATGTTGCAGCTGTATAAGGTGCTGGTGAGGCCACACCTGGAGTACTGTGTACAGTTTTGGTCTCCTTACTTGAGAAAGGATATACTGGCACTGGAGGGGGTGCAGAGGAGATTCACTAAGTTGATTGCGGAGTTGAGAGGGTTGGCTTATGAGGAGAGACTGAGTAGACTGTAGCTATACTCATTGGAATTCAGAAGAATGAGGGGAGATCTTATAGAAACATATAAGATTATGAAGGGAATAAATAAGATAGAAGCAGGGAAGTTGTTTCCACTGGTGGGTGAAACTAGAACTCGGGAGCATAGCCTCAAAATAAGGGGAAGCAGATTTAGGACTGAGTTGAGGAGGAACTTCTTCACACAAAGGGTTGTGAATCTGTGGAATTCCCTGCCCAGTGAAGCAGTTGAGGCTACCTCATTGAATGTTTTTAAGGCAAGGATAGATAAATTTTTCAACAGTTAAGGAATTAAAGGTTATGGTGAGCAGGTGAGTAAGTGGAGCTGAGTCCACAAAAAGATCAGCCATGATCTTATTGAATTAGCTATGAGGAGAGGGTGGAGAAACTTGGTTTGTTCTCACTGGAGTGACGGAGGTTGAGGGGAGACCTGATAGAAGTCTACAAGATTATGAGAGGCATGGACAGAGTGGATAGTCAGAAGCTTTTTCCCAGGGTGGAAGAGTCAATTACTAGGGGGCATAGGTTTAAGGTGCGAGGGGCAAGGTTTAAAGGAGATGTACAAGGCAGATTTTTTACACAGAGAGTAGTGGGTGCCTGGGACCAGTTGCCGGAGGAGGTAGTGGAAACGGCTAAGGTAGTGACTTTTAAGGGGCGTCTTGACAAGTACATGAATAGGATGGGAATAGAGGGATATGGTCCCCAGAAGGAAAGGGGGTTTTAGTTAAATCGGGCAGCATGGTCGGTGCAGGCTTGGAGGGCCGAAGGGCCTGTTCCTATGCTGTAATTTTCTTTGTTCTTTGTTTTTTGAATGGTGGAGCAGGCTCGAGGGGCCAGATGGCCTACTGCTGCTCCTAGTTCTTATGTTCTTATGAAAACAGGGAACGATAGACCAGTGAGCCTAACGTCAGTTAGGGGGAAGTTGCTATAGTCCCTTATCAAGGATTTCATAACTTAGCATTTGGATTGCAGTGGTATAATCAGACAAAGTCAGCATGGATTTACAAAAGGCAAATCATGCTTGATGATGCGCGATTAAATCACTCGGGAGGCTGGATCGTACCTGGGAAATAAAGGCTTTTATTAGTTACAAGAATGGAGCATACTGCATAACAATACAATCCCAGACTAAAGGGTCACCCGGCAGTGCAGTGACCTTTATACTCCTACAGGTAGGCGGAGCCAACCGGAGTGTACCACAGAACAATACCAACAGGTAGAACACCCCAACCCTAACCCCAACAGTGACAACAGTAACATATGTACAAGTACCCATAGTGCTAACCATCTATGGTTCAGTACCCATAGTGGTAACCATCTATGGTTCACCACATTCACCCCTCCTTTAAAACAAAGGCCAGTGGGGCAAAAAAAACAGTACGAACTGTCCATATATTCACAAGTTCAGTTGTATCGGAGGGCCGCACCGTCTCTGCGACCTCCTCAACACTGGCGGTAGCGCCGGTTCTGGTGACCGTGATGACCCTCTCTCCAAGGCGGTGTCCAGTGACTCCTCCAGTTCCTCACGGACAGGTGGATCACGAGGTGGCAACAATCTCCTGGACTCGAGCACGCCCCGAGGTGGCGACAATCTCCTGGACTCAGGCAAGCTGTACACGGGAGTAAGAGGATTAAGTGGTGGTCCCGATACTGCCCGCGCCGTGTCAGGAGGGGAGATAAAGGTCAAGGGGTCCCTAATCAGGGGTGCGGGAGCGACAGGTGTTTCCAAGTCCCCTGCAGGCGCCAGATCTCGAATAGAGACCGTGTCCTCTCGCCCGTCAGGATATGCCACATAGGCATATTGAGGGTTGGCGTGGAGGAGATGGACCTGTTCAACCAAAGGGTCGGACTTGCGGGTCCTAACATGCCGCCGGAGGACAGGTCCTGAGTACATCAATCAAGACGGCAGTGAGGTCCCAGAGGAAGACTTCCTAGGGAAGGTAAACATCCGCTCATGTGGGGCAGCGTTGGTTGCCGTACACAGGAGGGACCGGATTGAATGGAGCGCATCAGAAAGTACCTCTTGCCAACGGGAGACTGGAAGACCCTTAGACCTCAACGCCAGTAAGACAGCCTTCCAGACTGTAGCATTTTCTCTTTCAACCTGCTCGTTACCCCTGGGGTTGTAACTCGTAGTTCTACTTGAGGCAATCCCTTTTGAGAGCAGGTATTGCCTCAAGTCGTCACTCATAAACGACGAGCCCCTATCACTGTGGATATAGCTGGGGTAACCAAACAGGGCGAAAAGATCCCGCAATGCTTTGATAACCGTGGCAGCGGTCATGTCTGAACAGGGAATGGCAAAAGGGAATCGGGAGTACTCGTCAATCACATTGAGGAAGTACACATTCCAATCTGTCGAAGGAAGGGGGCCCTTGAAATCCACACTCAGTCTTTCAAAAGGGCGAGTGGCCTTAATGAGGTGTGCCCTGTCAGGTCGGTAGAAGTGCGGCTTGCATTCAGCACATACCTGGCAGCTTCGGGTTATTGACCTGACATCCTCTACTGAGTAGGGTAGATTCCGGGCCTTTACGTAATGGAAGAGCCGAGTGATCCCCGGATGGCAGAGATCATTGTGGAGGGCCTGTAACCGATCCTCCTGCACACTGGCACATGTTCCACGCGACAGGGTGTCGGAGGGCTCATTGAGCTTCCCCGGACGGTACATGATATCATAGTTGTAGGTGGAGAGTTCGATTCTCCACCTCAAGATTTTATCATTTTTGATCTTACCCCGTAACGTGTTGTTGAACATGAACGCCACGGACCGCTGGTCCGTGAGCAGGGTGAATCGTTTTCCAGCCAAGTAATGGCGCCAATGCCGTACGGCCTCCACAATGGCCTGAGCCTCTTTTTCCACCACAGAGTGCCGAATTTCAGGGCCTTGGAGGGTGCGAGAGAAAAAGGCGATGGGCCTGCCCGCCTGGTTAAGTGTGGCGGCCAGGGCGAAATCAGATGCATCACTCTCCACCTGAAAGGGGATGGACTCATCGACAGCGTGCATCATGGCTTTCGCGATGTCAGCTTTTATCCCTTCAAAGGCTAAGCGAGCCTCTGCTGCCAGGGGAAAAGAGGTAGATTTTATGAGCGGACGGGCTTTGTCCGCATAATAGCGAACCCACTATGCGTAATACGAGAAGAAGCCTAAGCATCTTCTCAGTGCTTTGATGCTCGTGGGAAGGGGAAGTTCAAGGAGGGGACGCATACGGTCTGGATCAGGGCCAAGGACCCCATTTTCCACCACGTATCCGAGAATTGCTAGGCGGCGCTTGCTAAATACACACTTCTCCCTGTTATAGGTCAGATTCAGGCGAGACGCAGTGCGTAAAAACTTTAGGAGATTGGCATCGTGGTCCTGCTGGTCATGGCCGCAGATAGTGATGTTGTCCAGGTACGGGAAGGTAGCCCGTAGCCCGTTTTGGTCCACCATTCGGTCCATTGCATGCTGGAAGACCGAGACCCCATTCGTGACGCCAAAGGGGACCCTTAAGAAGTGGTAGAGATGACCATCCGCCTCAAAGGCCGTGTATTTACGGTCCTCTGGGCGAATAGGGAGCTGGTGGTAAGCTGACTTCAAGTCAATGGTGGAGAACACCCGGTACTGCGCAATCTGGTTGACCATGTCAGATATGCGCGGGAGAGGATACGCGTCCAGCTGCGTGTATCTATTAATGGTTTGACTATAGTCTATGACCATCTGTTGTTTGTCTCCAGTTTTAACCACCACGACTTGTGCTCTCCATGGGCTAGTGCTAGGTTGAATGATCCCTTCCCTGAGGAGCCGCTGAACCTCAGATCGAATAAAGATCCGATCCTCAGCGGTGGAACCCGTTTGTGTTTCCAAGAGTGACACAGACAACTTGACTAGATTAGAAGAGGGTAAACCAGGTGGTATGAAAGCCCCTGAATCAGAAAAGGATCCAACAACTGAAGCTATCTCACCACAGGATTCACTGCATTCTTCAGCATGTAACGAAGATAACAAAAGTCCTCCATATTTTAAACTAAAGCAACACTCGGGTGAGTATGCACCTGAAGCTCAACCAAAACAAAGCATGTCGCGAATAGCTATTAATGCTTTCCCCACCACTACTACCGCAAAGATTTCAGTAACACCTGCACCTGTGTTGGGAACTACACATATCAGTTCTGGGGCTGTGCCAGACTGGATGCCAAGGCATGAGGCATCTCGTGGTTGTTCCACACCCCCTCCTGCTGCTCCTCCCCCAGATACCAAAGCTTCTGACCTTGACACCAACTCTAGTACATTGAGGAAAATTCTCATGGAGCCAAAATATGTGTCAGCCACAGGTGTCCCAACCACATTTGTTACTAATAAAATTGATGCGCGATTAAATCACTCGGGAGGCTGGATCGTACCCGGGAAATAAAGGCTTTTATTAGTTACAAGAATGGAGCATACTATATAACAATACAATCCCAGACTAAAGGGTCACCCGGCAGTGCAGTGACCTTTATATTCCTACAGGTAGGCGGAGCCAACCGGAGTGTACCACAGAACAATACCAATAGGTAGAACACCCCAACCCTAACCCCAACAGTGACAACAGTAACATATGTACAAGTACCCATAGTGCTAACCATCTATGGTTCAGTACCCATAGTGGTAACCATCTATGGTTCACCACACTTGACAAATCTACTGGAATTCTTTGAGGATGCAACTAGTAGAGTTGACCAAGGAGAACCAGTGGATGTGGTTTATTTAGACTTTCAAAAGGCTTTCAACAAGGTCTCACATAGCAAAGTGCATGGGATTGCGGGTAGTGTCTTGAGATGGATAGAAAGCTGGTTAGCTGATAGGAAGCAAAGAGTTGGTGTAAATGGGTCTTTTTCCGATTCGGAGGCAGTAATAGTGGGATTCCGCAGAGATCTGTGCTAGGACCCCAACTGTTGACATTATATATTAATGATTTGGAAGAGGGAACTGAATGTATTATCTCCCAATTTGCAGATGATACAAAGTTGGGTGGGAGGGTGAGCTGTAAGGAGGATGCAGAGATGCTTCAGCGTGATTTGGACAGGCTGAGTGTGTGGGCATCTGCATAGCAGATGCAGTATAATGTGGATAAATGTGAAGTTATTCAACTTTGGTAGCAATAATAGGAAGACAGATTATTACTTGAATGTGTGTAAATTGAGAGAGGTGGATACTCAGCGAGAACTTGGTGTCCTCGTGCATCAGTCGCTGAAAGTAAGCACGCAGCTACAGCAGGCAGTAAAGAAGGCAAATGGTATGTTGGCCTTCATAGCGAGAGGATTTGAGTATAGGAATAGAGCTGTTTTGCTGCAATTGTATAGGGCGTTGGTAAGACCACACCTGGAGTATTGTGTGCAGTTTTGGTGTCCTTATCTGAGAAAGGATGTCCTTGCTATAGAGGGAGTACAGCGAAGGTTTACCAAACTGATTCATGGGATGGCAGGTCCGTCATGTGAGGAGAGACTAAGTCGGTTAGGATTATATTCCCTAGTGTTTAGAAGAATGAGAGGGAATCTAATAGAAACTTATAAAATTCTAACAGAATTAGACAGGGTTGATTCAGAAAGAATGTTCCCAATGGTGGGGGAGTCCAGTTCAGGCCGCCTTGGAGAACGCTTACCTGAAGATCGCAGGCTGAATGTCCTTGACTGCTGAAGTGTTCCACGACTGGAAGGAAACACTCCTGCCTGGTGATTGTCGCGCAGTGTCCGTTCATCCGTTGTCTCCGTCCAGTCGGGGAACACGTCAAGGGCATTCAGTAACCCCCACCATTTGGCCTGGGCTTGCAAAATCTTATTAACTGTCCTGGCTTGAGACAATTCACACCTCTTTAATCTGTGATTGTCCCTCTCTCCACTCACATTGTCTGTACCTGTAAAGACTTGATTATCTGAAAAGACTTGCATTGCAATTGTGTCTCTGTCTATATATGCCATGTTGTGAAACCTATCTCTCCACTCACCTGATGAAGGAGCAATGCTCCGAAACCTCATGATTCATGATTTAACCTGGTGTTGTGAGACTTCTTACTGTGCCCACTCCATGGCTATTAACACTGTGCCATTCAACTCTCCCTTCAGAACTTCTACATCACCTTTCACTGGACAGACCTGAACTGTGTCCTCAGATTCCTGCCACCACTCTTGCCCTCGAGTGTTTCCTTCCATTCTATTGCTGTTCTTCAGCCAATCTTCCTTTTCCAAGTTGATCCCTGGAATTGCTCTACATCCTCTCCTAGTTCCCCAATCATTGCTGCTTTTGATTCCTTGTTTGTCATTGCTCCATATCTGGTCCACTGGATCTATTTGTAAGATTGTTAACTCCTTGCTTGGCTCAAGATCAACCACTGCCGCCTACTAACTTGAAATAGATGTGCCATTCAGCCCATCAAGCTTGTTCTGCAACTATTCATTCAGCTCCATTGTTGATGGTTCCAGGAGACATATGATTAATCTCATCCTTGTCAATTTTTTCAGCACAATCCCCATCTTGACTCATACAAGTCTCTCTATACCTTGTGGCACAGTGGCTAGCACTGCTGCCTCACAGCGCCAGGGACCCAGGTTCAATTCCGACCTTGTGAGTCTGTCTGTAAGGAGTCTTCACGTTCTCCCCATGTCTGCTTGGGTTTCCTCCAGGTGCTCCAGTTTCCTCCCACAGCTCCAAGATGTGTAGGTTAGGTGGATTGGCCATGCTAAATGTCTGGGGTTATGGGAGGGTGGGCCTGAAGAAGACGCTCTGTTGGAGAGTCAGTGCAGACTCAAAAGGTCCCCTTCTGCACTGTAGGAATTCTATAGTAGTGACCAACTAACTTGGCTCTTTATGCCAGCTCTGATGACCACGTTAAACCCTACCAGGTCTTACAGTCTTCTACTAAAATCACCCTCTACAGAGCCTTGGACAGCAAAGTTTCCTTTTCTCGATTGCCAAACTGCATCCTTAAACCTGTCTTCCTATCCCTTTCATCTTCACCTCAAACAACAAACTTGAGGACTGATAGAATTTAGCAGTAAAATAGAAACCATCTATGTATTTGCCTGTACCATTCTCCCCTTCCAGTCCCCCAAGCTAAAAACTCATGCCTCAACCTACTTTAATCCTATACCCACATCTCCCTCACTTTCATCTTCTCCACTGCCTTCTTTAAGATCATATTGTCTATGAGACCTTCCTCCTGCTCCTCCCACCTTATTTCCAGCAAACTCTCATCACCTAACTTGGTCCTTATTCCTGTTCATATTGTCAATGGTTTCCTCTCCCCAAGTATTACCTCTACTCCTTCAAACCTCCCTATTCCTCAAAAAACCCAAATTCAAACCCTTGTTTCATGCTTGCTACTGTCCAGTCCATAACCTCTTTCCTCACCACCATTTCCCCTTCACGGTCCAAGATCAGTGGTGATCTTTTCATACGTTCTTGTAGAAATCCCTACAATTCATTTTCTGTCCCAGCAAACCACTTAAATCGTCATAATCAAGGTCACAAAGAAAGATTTTGTGACTGTGATGTCGATGAGTTTTATCTTCTCGTTCCCATCAAATTATTTTACTGCCTTCAGTGAGTGCAGTCTTTTAAATGCTTGCCCTCTATAAAACATTTCTGTACCAATGTGCCCACATTACTCCAATAACGACCAGGGCTCTCTAATGATGCCTCTCTTCCCACGGGGGCCAATTGAGCCTGCACAGCAGAGGTCAATAAGGTGCCTGTTACTGCAATCCCCGTCCCCCAATTCCCGACCCCACCAAGTCACTGCTTCTCCCCCAAGTTGCATGCTCTCTCCTCCCGCATGCCCAGAAAGCTGAGTGATGAGTGATTTCCTTTTTGTCTATGGAGAGAAGGGCAACATTTGTTGAGGGTGATTGTGATGCATGACTGTGAGAGGGCAATAGGATGAGGGTAGCGTGTGAGTGTTACTCACATAATGAACTAAGGAGGTGTCTAGACAGAGAGGAATGAGTGGAGCTGCAAGGTGTGACGTTTTGAGGAGTGCTGTACAACAGGAGGCTGGGAAGTCAGAGTGTGGGCGTTAGAACCTCAATGTGTTATGCCACTCCCTTTCCTGTCCTTAGTAGGTCTTAAGCTCCTGTGGCACTGTATACATTTACAAGGTTCTCGGCTCCTGTGCATTATCTCACTACTGTCTCTGATTCTTCAAGGATCCCGGATGCAGGATGCCAATGCTGTGGCTTAGTGAAAGAGCCTCAGCGAAGCCCACTCCTTCACCATTGTGGTCCTCACCTGCTGATGATCCTAATATTTTGGCAGGGATAAAGTCCACAAAGTTCTGCCCTCAATCTGTAAGCTCCTATCTGCTCTATCCAAATCCTGCATGCTTCCACCCTTATAGTATCACCAGTCTGTAATCATCTTAGCTGATATGTTGCTGAAATCCTTACTCATGCCTTTGTTATCCTCAGACTAAATACCTAAATTGTTCTGCTTGATGGTCTGTCATCCTCCAACAGACATAAATTCCAGCTTACCAAAATTCCACTTCCTAGTTTTTATCCCACACCCAACTCCCCGGCACTGGTGTCTTCATTCAACTACCTTGGCCAGAATTCTCCAGTCTTACACTCAGCAAATCTCCAGTCACTGCAGTGGAACCAGAGAATTCCAGCCACTATCTCCTAGTATCCTAATGCCTCATTTGTAAAATTTGCCCCTCTGTTTAAATGGCCTCACTCTTCCCTACTGCAGTAACTGCATCAAACAACTGCAAAACTCTACATTGTACATCCCTCCCTCTCTTCAACCACTGGAAACCATGACTTCAGCTGGAATTCCCTTCTCAATCATGCTTTAATCTGCCTCTCTCACTTTAATACCATTCTTAAAACCTATCTCACCTGAATCTTCACTTTGGCTTGGCGTCTATTCCCCCCATAATGCTGCGAGATGCCTTGGGCAATTTTTCTATATTGAAACTGTCATATTAATACATATTATTGTTGCAAAATGAAA
Organism: Mustelus asterias; assembly: GCF_964213995.1. Classification (NCBI taxonomy): domain Eukaryota; kingdom Metazoa; phylum Chordata; class Chondrichthyes; order Carcharhiniformes; family Triakidae; genus Mustelus; species Mustelus asterias. Next base: position 61,518,608 of record NC_135801.1, read on the forward strand.
AATGGACATTTTTATGTTTGCCTGCTTGTATATCAGATGGTGACATGGTGCTACGTTTCCTGCTTGGTGGGTGTCAAAGCAACAGTATATCCAAAATAGCATTATATTAACCAGTTTATAATGCACAAGATTTGATGTGATCATTATTGTGTCTCGATTATTAGTCTCAGAACATAACATATGAAAATCTTTACTTACTCTTATAGATCTGCTCATCCAACTGCGACTGTTCATTCCAAATATGTCACTGGTTGTTCTTTCACTCCATAGCAGGATGACATTCAAGAATGCTCATTCATCATACTTATTCCCAGAATACCTGCTGGACAATTGGCTTGAATGTGACCCAGTAAAGGACAAATATGCTTTAGGCACACAGCCACTCCATTTGTCAATGATAGAAGAAGTAACATTTCCTTAACCTCTATTCAGGAAGAGTACTTTTATGCCGAACAGCCTGTGCACTAGTGTGGCTTTTGCTACCAAATAAACCTGTTGGACTTTAACCTGGTGTTGTTAAACTTCTTACTGTGTTTACCCCAGTCCAACGCCGGCATCTCCACATCATCACTAGAATATGAACAGCTAAAGATGGAAAGGGATAAAATCGCAAGGTTTGATCTAATAAATTAATCTGCTTTCTTAAATAAAATAGAACAAAAAGGGTGAGATTTTCCACCCGCTCGCACCCCAAGACCAGAAATTCCCACCCGAGCTCAATGGATCTTTAAATGATCCAATGAATTTTCTGTTCTGCCCGCTACAATTCCCGCAGCGGGCAGGGCGGGACATTTTCAGCCGTTAACTCTCCAATCTTTGCAAAAGCAAATCCAATGAATGACATGGTGTTGAACTCTGGTACTGCTAACTCAACAAGAACTTTGCTTCAAAGGTTGTCACTTAAATGGGAAAATGAAATGGAGGACAAACAAAAGCGCAGAGAGAAAACTGCATTCCCAATTACATCACTTCCATTGTTGATGCCAGAATTGCAACCAGATAACATTTAAAATTTCCAGAAGGCATTGGATAAGCTGCCATATCAAAGAATATTGTGTAAAATAAATCCGCATGGTGTAGGGGGCAACATATTGACATGGATTGGTGATTGGCTAGCTAACAGGAAACAGAAAGTTGGCATAAATGGGTCTTTCTCTGGTTGGCAGGATGTGACAAGTGGAGTGCCATAGAGATCAGCTGGGGCCTCAACTTTTTACAATTTATATCAATGACTTGATGAAGAGACTGAAGGTATGGTTGCTAAATTTGCTGATGACACAAACAAGGTAGGAAAGTGAATTGTGAAGAGGTGTGAAGGAGGATACAAATGGACATAGATGGGTGTGATGACTTCGGCCAGGCTAATGAGGTTGGCTTGCTAGAGTATGAACTACCTGATGAGTCCTAATTGATGGTTAAATCAGGGAGCCTCATGCTCCCTATTTAAAGCAGGTGTGTCAGACTCCCAGCCTGTATTCTACAGGGAGCAACTAGAAAGCTGGCTGTGTACAGATGTATGGTGTAAATAAAGTAACTTGGTGACGGGACTTTTGCCTCTGTAGAGTTATTACAATGGGTTAAGTGAGTGGACAAATTGAATATAATGTGGACAAATGTGAAATTGTCCACTTTGGCAGGAAGAATAAAAAAGAAGCTTATGTTATAATTCAGGTCAGAAATTCCAAAGTGTGTTATGAAGTCAAAACAACCATGATATTCTATAAACCTTAACAGATTTATTAAATGTTCCAATCAAAACAAACTTCCCCACAAACAGAACCCTTGCCACAAATTTAGCACAGAAAATACGAATGCTCATGTGCTGCTGGAACTTAGTCCTTTGGTTGAATGCTGCAGTTCGCTTGAGACACGCACAAGCTTGAAGTCAGGACAGCTTCCCAAAACACTAGGGAGAGAGAGGAAGATTCTAGGTACTAGCTAGCAAAACTACCAACAGCAGAATTTTCACTTCAGGAAGGCACGAAGCCTTGCTTCCAGCTGGAAAGCAGAATTTCCAATACCAGGGAGAGGGAGAGAAACACTGCTTTCAACTTGACAACCTTCTGACTCTAAAACAAAAACTGAAAATTAATCCTTAGATATTTTCTGGGGAGGAACCACCTGACTTTGACTTGTCAATCAATCTTCACTCTCATAATGCAGGGTCATAAAAGATCCCAGGAAGTACCTGAGGCCCAGAGTAAAAATAAGCAAAACCCCATTTAAACCATTGAAGCAGCAATAAAAGGACTTCTAACCAGACAACCTTCTAACCTGGCAACAATGAAAAAACCAAAAGCTACTTAACTGTAGAAAACATGATTTTTTTTAAAAATTCTTAAAGGTACGCTAACATCAAAGTTTTTACCTAATCAGTGAGAGATTACAGAGGGATCTGAGGTACAGAGGGATCTGGGTGTCCCAGTGCATGAATCACAAAGAGCACAAAAGCAGAGCAAATAATTAGGAAAGTTAATGGAATGTTCTCATTTATTGTAAAGGGAATTGATTTTAAAAGTGAGGAGGCTATGCTTCAGTTATACAGAGACCACATCTGAAATATTGTGTACAGTATTAGTCTCCTTATTTAAGGAAGGATGTAAATACATTAGAAGCAGTTGTAAGAAGGTTTACTAGATGAATACCAGGAATGTCTGGGTTGTCTTATGACAAAAGATTGGAGAGGTTAGGGTTGTATCCACTAGAGTTCAGGAGAGAAAGAGGCAACTTGATCAAAACCTTTAAAGTCCTGAGGAGTATTGATAGGGTTGAGGATGTTTCTTCTTGTCAGAGAATCTAGAACTAGGGGTCGCTGTTTACAAATAAGGGATCACTCATTTAAGATAGAGATGAGGTGAAATCTTCCTCTCAGAGGGTAGTGAGTCTCAAGATCACTTTTCACTTTTCCTCAAAAGGCAGTGGAATCGGAGTCTTTGGATATTTTTAAGGCAGAGCTCAATAGGTTCTTGATTAACAAGGGGGTAAATGGTCAGGGGTAAGCAGGAATGTGAGGTTGAAGTTATAATCAGATCAGCCATAATCTTATTTAACGGCAGAGCAGGTGCAAGTGGCCAAGAGGTCTACTCCTCCTCTTAATTTGTATGTTCATATGCCTCCTTATTCCAACTATGACAAGCTTATGAATTACACTTCATCCAAAATCAGACTGTTCACAAATTTACTGTTCTATTTGACCCTGAGCTGAGCTTCTGATCTCATATTCTCTTCAGCATCTAGACTGTCTACTCTGTGATATATCCCATCTTTGCTCCACCTCAACTCACCTTTTTTGATTTGATTTGATTTATTATTGTCACATGTATTAACATACAGTGAAAAGTATTGTTTCTTGCGCACTATACAGCCAAAACATACCATTCATAGAGAAGGAAACAAGTGCAGAATGTAGTGTTACAGTCATAGCTAGGGTATAGAGAAAGATAACTTAATGCAAGGTAAGTCCATTCAATAGTCTGACATTAGTAGGGAAGAAGCTGTTCTTGAGTCGGTTGGTACGTGACCTCAGACTTTTGTATCTCTTTCCCAACGGAAGAAGGTGGAAGAGAGAATGTCCGGGGTGCGTGGGGTCCTTAATTATGCTGGCTGCTTTGCCGAGGCAGTGGGAAGTGTAGACAGAGTCAATGGATGGGAGGCTGGTTTGCGTGATGGATTGGGCTACATTCACAATCTTTTGCACTTCCATGCAGTCCTGGCCATACCAAGCTGTGATACAACCAGAAAGAATGCTCTCTATGGTGCATCTGTAAAAGTTGGTGAGAGTCGTAGCTGACATGCCAAATTTCCTTAGTCTTCTGAGAAAGTAGAGGTGTTGGTGGGCTTTCTTAGCTATAGTGTTGGCATGGGGGGACCAGGACCTAAAAACTTGAAGCTCTCGACCTTTCTATTTCATCGCCATTGATGTAGACAGGGGTATGTTCTTCTTTATGCTTCCTTAAGTCGATGACAATCTCCTTCGTTTTGTTGACATTGAAGGAGAGATTATTGTTGCCGCACCAGTTCATCAGATTCTCTATCTCATTCCTGTACCCTGTCTCGTCATTCTTTGAGATTCTGAAATCTGCTTCTGAAATCTCCAAAACCTGCTTCTGAAAACTCCATTCCTGCTTTTGTTACCTTTGGACATGACTATTTCAATGTTCTCCAAGCTGACCTCGATAAACTTAAGCTTATCCATAAAACTCAATCATGTTCACCTATTACTGATGAGGTTCTGCCAACATCTCAGATTTAAAATTCTCATCCTTATCTTCACATGGCCCCATGACCTTGTCACTCCCTATTTCTATAATTTCCTTCAGCTCTACTATCCTCTAAGACTTCCAAGATCCTCCAATTCTGGCCTCCTGTGTATCCCCCACTTCCTTCACCACACCATTTAACATAAGAACTAGGAGCAGGAGTAGGCCATTTTGCCCCTCGAGCCTGCCCTGCCATTCAATAAGATCATGGCTGATCTTTTCGTGGATTCAGCTCCACTTACCTGCCCACTCAGCATAACCCTTAATTCCTTTACGGTTCAAAAATCTATCTATCTGCATTAAAAACATTCAATGAGGTAGCCTCAACTGCTTCACTGGGCAAGGAATTCAGATTCTGATTCACAACCCTTTGGGTGAAGGCATTTCTCCTCAACTCAGTCCTTAATCTGCTCCCCCTTATTTTGAAGCTATGCCCCCTAATTCTAGTTTCGCCTGCCAGTGGAAACACCTCCCTGCTTCTATCTTATCTATTCCCTTCATAATTTTATATGTTTCTATAAGATCCCCCCTCACTCTTCTAAATTCTAATGAGTATATTTCCAGTCTACTCAGTCTCTCCTCATTAGCCAACCCTGTCAACTCCGGAATCAACCTAATGAATCTCCTCTGCACCCCCTCCAGTGCCAGTATATCCTTTCTCAAGTAAGGAGACCAAAACTGTACACAGTACTCCAGGTGTGCCCTCACCAGCACCTTATACAGCTGCAACATAACCTCCCTGTTTTTAAATTCCATCCCTCTAGCAATGAAGGGCAATTATGATACTTGTGCTGCCCATTCTGTTCTGTTTTGGGATCGGAACATTCTGACCATGATCTCCAATGCTGTGTCCTCCTCTGTTAATTATGTTGGTAGCAGTGTTCCTCCATTGAGGTAAGAGTTTGCAATGTGTTTGCAGCTTCCTCAATTCTCTTAGCTTTCCTTTAGTTAGAACCTTAGAAAAGTTACAGCACAGAAGGAGGTTATTTGGCCCAAATTGCTGATGCTAGCCCGAGGACACCCAGGTGACCATTCTAATCCCACTTTGCATTTAACAACATTGTACTCCATCTGTCAAATCCTTGCCCACTCACTTAAACTATCTATATCCCTTTGCAGACTTTCAGTGTTTTCTTCACACTTTGCTCTGCCACTCATCTTTGTGTCATTTGCGAACTTTGACACATTACATTTGATCCCCAATTCCAAATCATCTATGGAAATCGTAAACCATTGCGGTCCTGACATTGATCCCTGAGGCGCACCACTAGTCTCTGATCACCAACCATTTACCCCACTCTTTGCTTTCTGTTAGTTAACCAATCTCCTATCCATGCTAATACATTACCCGTAACGCCATGCACCTTTATCTTATGCAGCAGCGTTTTGTGCGGCACTTTGTCGAATGCTTTCTGGAAATCCAGATATATCACATCCACTGGTTCCCCGTTGTCCACCACACTCATAATGTCCTCAAAGAATTCCACTAAATTAGTTAAACATGACCTGCCTTTCATGAACCCATGCTGTGTCTTCCCAATGGGACAATTGATATCCAGATGTCTCGCTATTTCTTTCTTGGTGATAGATTCAAGCATTTTTCCCACTACAGAAGTTAAGCTAACCAGCCTATAGTTACCTGCCTTTTGTTTACCTCCTTTTTTAAACAGTGGTGTCACATTTGCTGTTTTGCAATCTGCGGGAACCACCCCAGAGTCCAGCGAATTTGGTAGATTACCACGAGAAATTAGCAACCAAACCTTCAGCTAACCAAGTGCTAAGTTTGTGAATTGCCTTCCTAAACCACACTCCCTCTCCATCTCTTCCTCTTTCTTGGAGACACTCCTTAAAATGTATCCATAGAATCCCATAGAATCCCTACAGTGCAGAAGGAGGCCATTCGGCCCATCGAGTCTGCACCAACTACGATCCCACCCAGACTCTATCCCCGTAACCTCACCCTGCTAATCCCCTTGACATTAGGGTCAATTTAGCATGGCCAATCAACCTAACCCACACATCTTTTGGACTGTGCGAGGAAACCGGAGCACACGGAGGAAACCCACGCAGACATGGGGAGAACGTGCAACCTCCACACAGACAGTGACTCGAGGCCGGAATTGAACCCGGGTCCCTGGCACTGTGAGACAGCAGTGCTAACCACTGTGCCACCCCATTGATCCCTTTGGTCAAGTTCTCGGTCATCTGTCCTATAGTCTCCTTTTTTGACAAAGTGTCAGATTTTGCCCATTTAGGGTCCTGATAAGTGCTTTGTTATATTTGATTACATTGATGTGATTTGCTGCTTTTGTTGTTGTCCTAATCCTTGTCATCATCACCATTCTGGCCTAGTCTATTTGAAAGTGAATACTGTGGGCAGATTATTCATGCCTTTGCTTAGAAATTATTATTCTCTATGTTTGCTTTTAGTTTGAATTTTGATGGTTAGGATCAAGCCAATATTAATGGAATTAATGTTAGCAGAACTGGGAAAGTTCTTTTGATAGAAGTCAATTGCTTCTATGAAATAGTAATCATAGAAGGCTTCCATGAAAATTAGTAAGAGGCCTAAAATTAATGGTCTCAGGAAAATAGCCACTAGCAATGTTCCCTCTAAGAACATAAGAACATAAGAAATAGGAGCAGGAGTAGGCCATCTAGCCCCTCGAGCCTGCCCCGCCATTCAATAAGATCATGGCTGATCTGACGTGGATCAGTACCACTTACCCGCCTGATCCCCATAACCCTTAATTCCCTTACCGATCAGGAATCCATCCATCCGCGCTTTAAACATATTCAGCGAGGTAGCCTCCACCACCTCACTGGGCAGAGAATTCCAGAGATTCACCACCCTCTGGGAGAAGAAGTTCCTCCTCAACTCTGTCTTAAACCGACCCCCCTTTATTTTGAGGCTGTGTCCTCTAGTTTTAACTTCCTTACTAAGTGGAAAGAATCTCTCCGCCTCCACCCTATCCAGCCCCCGCATTATCTTATAAGTCTCCATAAGATCCCCCCTCATCCTTCTAAACTCCAACGAGTACAAACCCAATCTCCTCAGCCTCTCCTCATAATCCAAACCCCTCATCTCCGGTATCAACCTGGTGAACCTTCTCTGCACTCCCTCCAATGCCAATATATCCTTCCTCATATAAGGGGACCAATACTGCACACAGTATTCCAGCTGCGGCCTCACCAATGCCCTGTACAGGTGCATCAAGACATCCCTGCTTTTATATTCTATCCCCCTCGCAATATAGGCCAACATCCATTTGCCTTCTTGATCACCTGTTGTACCTGCAGACTGGGCTTTTGCATCTCATGCACAAGGACCCCCAGGTCCCTTTGCACGGTAGCATGTTTTAATTTGTTTCCATTGAGATAGTAATCCCATTTGTTATTATTTCCTCCAAAGTGTATAACCTCGCATTTCTCAACGTTATACTCCATTTGCCATATCCTCGCCCACTCACTCAGCCTGTCCAAATCTCTCTGCAGATCTTCTCCGTCCTCCACACGATTCACTTTTCCACTTATCTTTGTGTCGTCCGTGTGCCCTAATCTTCTTCAGTAGCCTTTTATGGGGCACCTTATCAAACGCCTTTTGGAAATCCAAAAACACCGCATCCACCGGTTCTCCTCCATCAACACCGCATCCACCGGTTCTCCTCCATCAACCGCCCTAGTCACATCTTCATAAAAATCCAACATGTTCGTCAAGCACGACTTTCCCCTCATGAATCCATGCTGCGTCTGATTGATCGAACCATTTCTATCTAGATGCCCTGCTATCTCCTCTTTAATAATGGATTCCAGCATTTTCCCTACTACAGACGTTAAACTGACCGGCCTATAGTTACCCGCCTTTTGTCTCCTTCCTTTTTTAAACAGCGGCGTAACATTAGCCGTTTTCCAATCAACCGGCACTACCCCAGAATGCAACGAGTTTTGATAAATAATCACTAACGCATCCACTATTACCTCTGACATTTCTTTCAATACCCTGGGATGCATTCCATCCGGACCCGGGGATTTATCCACCTTCGGTCCCATTAGTCTACCCAGCACTGCCTCTCTGGTAACATTAATTGTATTAAGTATTTCTCCTGCTGCCAACCCTCTATCGTTAATATTTGGCAAACTATTTGTGTCCTCCACCGTGAAGACCGACACAAAAAACTTATTTAAAGACTCAGCCATATCCTCATTTCCCACTATTAACTCCCCCCTCTCGTCCTCCAAGGGTCCAACATTCACTCTAGCCACTCTATTCCTTTTTATATATTTATAAAAACTTTTACTATCATTTTTTATATTAATTGCTAGCCTAGCTTCATAGTCTATCCTTCCTTTCTTTATCGCTTTCTTAGTCTCTCTTTGTTGTTTCTTAAATTTTTCCCAATCACTTGTTTCTCCACTATTTTTGGCCACTCTGTACGCAGCTGTTTTTATTTTAATACTCTCCTTTATTTCCTTCGTTATCCACGGCTGGTTCTCCCTTTTCTTACAATCCTTGTTTTTTGCTGGAATATATTTTTGCTGAGAACTGAAAAGGATCTCCTTAAAAATCCTCCACTGTTCCTCAGCTATCCTACCTGCCAGCCTGCTCTCCCAGTCTACCTTAGTCAATTCATCCCTCATCCTATCATATTTCCCTCTGTTCAAACAGAGGACACTGGTTTGGGACCAAACTTTCTCCTCTTCCATCCGAATCAGAAATTCGACCATATTGTGGTCACTAGACCCAAGAGGGTCCTTCACAATAAGATCCTTAATTCTACCTACCTCGTTACACAATACCAGATCCAAAATAGCTCGTTCCCTCGTCGGTTCCGTAACATGCTGTTCAAGGAAACTATCCCGACAGCATTCTAAGAACTCTTCCTCCATTCCACCCTTACCGACTTGAGTCTGCCAGTCAATGTGCATGTTGAAGTTAGTCTAATGTCCATTTGCTGTGCACAGCCAGCTTGGTGCACCGCACAGACCCTTTAAGGTTCACACATAGCTATGTCATTTGAAAGTAGCCTGTTTATTCCCTGTGTCGTGTATTCCCGAAGTTGCATGGCCGTGCACCCAGCCAGCTTAGAGGGAATATTGGCCATTAGTACAACTCAAAGATATTGGGCACAATGTTACCTGCCGTTCACACCAAATCTCCATTCACTGCAGTGGGACGGGAAAATCCTGCCGGCATGAACAGCCATAATATTCCAGCCATTGAGTAGCAACATTTGTTTAGGTTTTAGTGGCGGGGGGGGGGGGGGGGGCAGGGGTGGAGGCCGAGGGGTGGATGATAGGGGTAACAATGGAATTATCGGATCCCTATTGTGCAGAAGGAAGCCATTCGGCCCATTGAGTATGCACCGACTCTCTGACAGCATGTCTTACCCAGGCCCTCTCCCAGGCTCTGTCCCCATAACTCTGCCCATTAACCATGGCTAATCCATCTAACCTACACATCTTGGGAAAACTAAGGGGCAATTTAGCATGGCCAATCCACCCAACCATCTTTGGAATGTGGGAGGAAACCGGAGCACCCGGAGGAAGCCCATGCAGACACAGGGAGAATGTGCAAACTCCACACAGTCAATGAATGCAACAAACTAAAGCAGAAAATTGAAATAGAGAATGATGGAGTGCTGGCATCTTTTATCTTTAGAACAAAGAAGAACAAAGAACAATACAGCACAGAAACAGGCCCTTCGGCCCACCAAGGCTGTGAGAAAGTAGGAGTATGGATCCTGGAAAATTCAGATTTAATAGCTGAAACTAAAAATGTGATATTTTCTTTATGGATTGTTCTGTAACTACTGAGCTAGGAGTAGTATCTGGAATTTGTTACTCTTAATATTTATTAGTCTTAATATTTAGAGTAACCTTTTGTTCTATGAAATCACTGTTCATAAAAGTTTCCTTTGTGAGTAGTAATTTACTTACTTGAGTTTACATGTAATGCCTCATATTATATAGAATATTATTACATCTCTCTAACTAAAACCCAGTCATATGTTTAAATCCGACTGTAGTGAACTATGAAATTGAATTCAATAAACCTGGTAATTCATAGGCTAACATACAACAATTACCATGAAAGCTGCTGCATTACTGTAAAAACGCAATTGCTTCAGGGATTAAACCTTTTCCCCTAATCAGCCGACACTTGACTCCAGTCCTCTGTGTAGTCCATCAAAGCCTTTGGGGATGGGAAATAAATATTGCTTTGCCAGTGTTGCATACAACCTGCTGATACTTAAAAGATTAGATCAGTCAATGTATTTTTGGTGGTATTGACCAAGTAGTCAAATTGATCTTTAACATTCACCTGATCTACAAGAACAGACCAGCACTGCGCTACAGTGGAGTTGAATCTACAATCCTCTGAATCAGAGATTGGTATTAACTGTGCCAAGCTGACAGTTCATAAATGCGACGTATAACAATCCAACATTAATTTTGTTAGTCAAATCAATAATAAATTGAAATTCCAGCTTTCAATATACATTTTTAAAATTTATAATTTTATACTCACTAAACAAACGCTCCACGAAAATTATTGACATCGAGGCTTATTGCCTTCATAGTGTTAAGAGCCAGTGACAGAGAGCCCAAACGAACTGAAAGAATAGATACCAAACATTTTGGGCACGATTTTACCATTGCGTTGCGCCCGTTTTCGGGCGCGAAAACTTGGTAAAGTCAGCCGTGAGGCAAGTAGTGCGATCTGCGCCCGCCTTCACGCCAGTTTCACCTTTACCAAGGGCCGAAAATGGCCGTGATCCAAACCGTGCCTGAAACGTTTGTGATGGCCATTTAAATACATTTGCGTGCATTTCAATAGACTTAATGGGCTGCACGCCCAACTTTACTGGCACTTCCCCCTTTACCACCACGTTCGCCAATCCAGAATTGGCGTGAAACAGACATGCTCCATAAAAGTCCAATTCGGGTGCTCCCTCAGTCAGGGTTAGTGAGGAAGTAAGTGCCCAGTGTCTGACAACTCTCTGCTGCTTACAGGGGTCCTTTTGTTGCAGCCATTTTATTTCTCAGGTTGGGGGGAGGGGGGTTCTCTGCGAGTATGTGGGAGGGGTGGGGGGCTGTTGCTCAGCAGGGCGTCATTTGTCCGATTTGCAGCACGGACCCGGGTCTCAGCACTGACCTTGGGTCTTGTGGATGCTGCTGGGTCCTACTGCACTCAGCACTCTTCCAGCTGAAGGATGTGCACCAAGCCCTTGCAAATTGCACTACTGCAGCCTTTGAACTTTTCAAGGAGCTATGATTCTGGGGAGTATGTGGGTGGGGGAATGGGGGTCTGTGATTCTGTGGAGCATGTGGGTGGGGGAATGGGGGTCTGTGATTCTAGGGAGAATGTGGGTGGGGGAATGAAGGTCTGTGATTCTGGGGAGCATGTGGGTGGGGGAATGGGCGGTATGGACAGTGGCTGTTGCTGGGCTAGGGGCAAGCGGCGTTCCTTAACCTCTACATGTTCCTCTCCAGCTCCAACCCCACCACTTCAGAATGACGAGATGTCTCTTGTGATGCAACCAATTGATCTTGCTGTTCTTTTGGTTGCTGCTAGAGCTGAGGAGGAAGAGCAGGAGGATGCATTGTGGGCACAGGAGGCCCAGGGCTTACCACTTGCAGGAGTAGAGGGAGACGACCACCAAGGGCAGAAGATGGCCGCCATTTGCCCAGGGGTGGGGGGGCACAGGAGAAGGAGGAAGCGGAGACCCCAGCAGTTCTGTGCTCATGTGTCATTTGAATGGCACCGTTTGTCGCACCGATGGCTCCGCTCCGAAAGGAGACAGTGCAACACCTGTACCACCTATTTATTTGTTAGTCAAAAGTAAGGCTTACATTAACACTGCAATGAAGTTACTGCAAAACTTCCCTAGTCGCCACACTTCAGCACCTGTTCGGGTCAATGCACCTGACCAGCACGTCTTTCAGATTGTGGAAGGAAACCGGAGCACCCGGAGGAAACCCACACAGACACAGGGAGAACGTGCAGACTCCACACAGACAGTGACCCAACCCAGGAATCAAACCCGGGTCCTTGGTGTTGTGAGGCAGCAGTGCTAACCACTGTGTCACCATGCTGCCACAGAAGGTGTAGCCACAGCCACAGTCTCCTGGCTGGAAGGCCCCGGCACGGCCTCAAGCCCTTCCTCCTCCCTTGGGGTTCCTGTGGGCCCCTGGGTCACTCCATGGGATGGCGGTCCTTCTGCAGTGAGCTCCAGAAGCTCCAGCATCTCCTGGCCCTTCCAGTCGTGGAGGATCACCTGCGTCCTACCCATGGTGGCTGAGCCCTCAGCGATGGCCACCTGAGTCAGGGGCCACCTGTCAATGGCCGCAGCAAGTCCCTCTTGTGCGGGAGCGTCCGGGATGGGGTGAGGGAGATCACTCTGCCTGATATCAGTGGGGGGGGAAGGGGGGGTCTGCTGCCATTCTGCCTGGAATCAGTGGGGGGGAAGGGGGGTCTGCTGCCACTTTGCCTGAGATCAATGGGGGGGAGGGGGGGTCTGCTGCCTCTCTGCCTGAGACCAGTGGGGGGAAGAGGGGTCTGCTGCCACTCTGCCTGAGATTGGTGGGGGGAAGGGGGGGGCCGCTGCCACTCTGCCTGAGATCAGTGGGGGAGAGGGGGGTTGCTGCCACTCTGCCTGAGATCAGTGGGGGGAACGTGGGGAGGGGATCGCGATCGGTCTGGATGGCAGTGGGGTGCGGGGGGGGGGCGGGATCAGGATGTCAGTAATGTTGGGGGGGGTGGGGCAATGTCCATAGAAGCCAGGGGGAGGAATTATCCAGCCCAGCAGGGATGTAGCAGGCTGTAGCATTCTATCATTATTTATTTTTTGCGAATGCGGAGTTGGAGGCTCCGATTGGAGTTGCAGGGTTTCGGGCATGTTAAGCTCCGCCCACAGGCTTATGCAGCACGAGTCGGACTTGCTGATATTTTTGCAAGCAGAGTCCGCATGGGGGCGCCTCAGAACGGGCCTAAAAGTCGGGTCAGAAACACTCCCACTTTCAAGTCTGCCCAGCACTTGGAATCAAAATGGTAAAATAGGGCCCTTTGTATTAAGCTAATAAAAGCAAATTATTGCCAATGCTGGAATCTGAAACTAAAAGAGAAAACGCTGGAAAATCTCAGCAGGTCTGGCAGCATCTATAAGGAGAGTAAAGAACTACCGTTTCGAGTCCAGATGACCCTTTGTCAAAGCTAAAAGGCATAGAAAGTGGGAGATATTTTTACTGTAGGGTGAGGGAATGAAAGATGAGTCATAGCCTCAAAGCCTCTTTTGATTTTGTATTAAGCATTCAATTAAAATTGCCCTGCATGATATTAATAAGCTGCACTGAAACATTCAAATTTAATTCTTCTGTGTACTAATTTAACATTTTCTTTAACTGATTTAAAGCAAAAATGTTAACAGATATATTAGAACACTCCACTGGAATTCCAGATAAAAGCACTAATGCGCATGTTAGACATACTACAGAAAATAATTTCATCCACCAGTAGTTTCATCATTTTTAAAATTATTTTTCATATATTTTAAGAACTGGCTAAATGTTCTGTTGAAAATCAGGCACTTGGAACATTTATTTAAAATGTAAGAAATTATCATTGCACAGTAATTAAACACCTTGGGTGGGTTTTCTGGCTTCCCTGCAGTGTGTTTCTCACAGTGGGAGGTGGCACGCTGTTTGTGGGCAGTGGGATCTTCTGGTCCCGCTGCTGTTAATGAGAGTTCCTATTGACTGAACCCCCCACGTTGTCGGGAAACCCGCGGCAGGAGTGCGCCATTCGCCAAACCAGAAGATCCCGCCGGCAGGATCAGCTGGAAAATTCCAGCCATTATCATATATGGATAGAATATATAGAATCGTAGAATCCTATTGTGCAGAAGGAGGCCATTTGGCCCATTGAGTCTGCACCAACAACAATCCCACGCAGGCCCTAGCCTCACAACCCCACAGATTTACCCCGATAGTCCCTCTAACCTACACATCTCAGGACACTATGGGCAATTTAGTATGGCCAATCAATCTAACCCGCACATCTTTGGACTGTGAAAGGAAACCGGAGCACCTGGAGGAAACCCACGCAGACACGGGGAGAATGTACAAACTACACACAGACAGTCACCCAAGCCACGAATTGAACCCAGGTCCCTCTATCTGTGAGGCAGCAGTGCTAACTACTGTGCCACCATGCCGCCCCCCCCGAATGTAAGAAATAGATTCAAAAGTAGGCCATTCAGCCCTTCAAGCCCACTCTGCCATTCGATGGGAGCCTGGCTTATCTTCTAATTCAACACCATTTTTCTGCACTATCCCCATACAGTGGCACAGTGGTTAGCACTGCTGCTTCACAACGCCAGGGACCCGGGTTCGATACCCGGCTTGGGTCACTGTCTGTGTGGAGTCTGCACATTCTCCCCGTATCTGTGTGGGTTTCCTCCAGGTGCTCTGGTTTCCTCCCACAGTCCGAAAGACATGCTGGTTAGGTGCATTGGCCATGCTAAATTCTCCCTCAGTGTACCTGAACACACCCCAGAGTGTGGGATTTTCACAGCAACTTCATGGCAGAGTTAATGTAAGCCTACTTGTGACACTAATAAATAAACTTTAACATATCCCTTGAAAGTTTCAATGTGTAGAAATCTATCAATCTGAGTCTTGAACATGCTCAACAACTGAGCTTCCACAGCCCTTTGGGGTGAAGAACTTCAAAGATTCACCAACCTCTGAAGAAATTCTTCCTCATCTCAGTCGTAAATAATCTGCCCCCTACTCTGTTCCTTGGCTCTAGATCTTCCAGCCAGTGGAGAAATCCTCCTTATATCTACCCTGTCCACCTGCGCCCACTCCGTCCAGCCCTATAAGAACATTCTATGTTTGAATAAGTTCACCTCTCATTCTTCTAATCTCCAGAGAATAAAAGCTCAGTTTATTTAATCATTCCTAACAGGACAACCCCTCCATTCCCTTTACACACTCCCTCGATATCAAATATATATTTTCTGAGGTAAAGAGACCAAAACTGCACACAAAACTTCATGTGCGGTCTCACCAAGACTCCATATAATTGCAATAAGGCGGCTTTACTCCTAGGCGCAAATCCTCTTGCAATAAAGGCAAACAAAATGTTTGTCTTCTTAACTGTTTGTTGTACCTACATGTTAGCTTTCAGTGGTTCTTGAACAAGGACACCAAATCACTTTGAAATTCAATACATCCCAGCCTCACACCATTTAAGAAATACTCTGTATTTCTGTTAACTTTTACCACAAAGCAGAAAAAGAACAGAGTAAAGGCAGTTTAAGGGAAAGGTTAATTCACTATTATAGAGATGTGAATGTTCTAACATAATAAGAATATATATATATAAATCAATAACCTAACTAGAAAATAAAGTTTCTAATTACACACATCAATATTACATGGCATTTTGATTGTGAATTTAAAAATCTGTTATTCTACAACGCAGAAAGCCAATGGATTAAGATAACCTTCAAAAATGATACTTAATTCCATAAGTGAATCATAGATTTAATAAGGTTACATCATACTGCATATTGCATATAGTTTCACTGTGTTGCATATCATTTCAGGTTTTTTTGGCGCTGATATTACCCAATAGTTCAGAATATGGGTCCGTGGTTTAGTACCCTTTATTGATAATAGCATACATAAATGGAAGCACAATTAGAAGAGCAATAAATCAGTTGTCACACTATTTCTACAACATTTAACAGAAATTATCTTCTTGGATGGGAGATAATTTGCATTTTAAATGGCTAGGAAGTTGTAACCTTTCCCCTTTGAGAACAGTCAGCAACAATTGAGCAAATTTTCTCTTGCAGGTAAAATGAATCATAAACTATACCTCGGGAAGGTGCAAAATGCAAATTGCTCCAGTCTGCAGGAGCTTGCTGTTTCAGAAAACAATCTGCATTATATTAACGGTGTATTATCAATCATTCATCTTAATAAGACACAGGAAACTCCGAAGAAAATTATTTGTCTAATACAAACACCGAGGGAACCAAACTGCATGTCAGGTCAAGTTCAATTTGGCTGGGTGGGGGCACTGTGCCATCAGTCACTTCTTGCTTGGCACAAGGATCCCCAGCAAGTGCAGAAAGTCCATGAGGGAAAACCAACCTGACAACCCAACTGGCTGATGCAATGACAGGTAACAAAACCTGCACCATGCAAGTCTAGGCAGCAAATCTACTTGTCACTCTCCAACAAGAAGCACTAGCAGCACCCAACTTGCAGGGAAGGTCAGTTTTAAGAACTCTGGCTCTGCAAAGTGTCTGAAAGTATTCTGGAGTGTTTTTAGAGGTGTGATCAGTTCCTGGAACTGGCAGAGGCTGCTACATCTTCAGTGGGAGGCAGAGAAGTAGTTGACCAGTCTGCACTAAGACTATAACAGGTATGGAAGCAGCTGTCCCGCTGGATCTGCAGGATGATAGGGTGATGGAGCAGAGATTGCAGAGAAGTTCATCTCTTATGCAGTGCCTGCAAGCAATGTGGAGCCAGATTGCTCCATGGCACTGACAGGAGGCTGTCCTGGTAGACCAGCACTCCCATGAGCACACCTATCAGCATTCTTCTGCATGCCACCCCATCAAGGTCCTCATCTGAGTCTTCTGGATGACTGTTCTTAGTGTTGGCTTCAACTCCTTTACCAAAATGGTGTCTTGTGCTAAGCTATGGTGGATCGAGACCTCCATTTTTGTCTATCTCATTTTTCATACTTCTGCCCTCACCCTCAAAACGACCTCCTTCTGCACTGACGGGATTCTATATCTTATCCCTTTATGTTAACTGCCTTTTGATCTCTCAGGCTCTGCTGCTTCAGCAACACCTGACTCCCTTCAAGGTTGCTGCTGGCTATGAAAGATGCCTCACTGGCTGACAAGTGGCTCACTGTAATGATGTATTTGCTTCATAATTAAGACAACCAGGGTGAAACCAGCCTCCCACTGTCATTATTAATAAAGGAAATTGAAAAAAATTCAAATACTTTGCTGATAAAATAATTTTGCAATGTAATTAATTCACATTGCTTTATTAATACATTGTGATGTTAATTCCTCCTTTGTTGTGAATCTAATTACAACACTGGTGAAAGTTTCAGCTGATACAGAATGTCTCCAGCAATGCCAACTATTGTAACCTACAGTACAATAGTGATCACACTTCATTGACCATGAAGCGCCTTGGGACTTCCAGAGGTCATAAAAGACACTGCACAAGCTGGGTTTTTTTGCCCTTCCGATCAGAACAAAAGTATCAACTAATAGAGGAATGGGATGAGACAAAATGGGTGATTTAATTTAATTCTGTGTTTTTCATAGGTACAGTTTTTTGTAACAAAATTTCAGATGAGCCAGTAACAACAGCAGTTGCACAAAATATTTTGGGGCTACAATCTATGTTATAAAATACATTTTAAATTTTTTTTAACAATAAATCTTGATATATTTAAGAGGACTCTATTAACTCTGTAAAGTCTGATTAATACTGCTGAAAACGAGTTCATCACCAAAAAGGAAGCATTTTGATTGCAGTGTTAAGTCACAATGTGTGATTAACCCCAGTTAATATGGCTGAAATTAATTAAAAAGACCAAAATTAGCTACTTTCAAGATAGGTTTGGGTGCTGCAATCAGCTTTCAATAAAGTCATCCAATGGAATCTACCTGGTATTTCCTATTGGAATTTACAGTATAATTGTCACAGAAATAGATTTTATGTCTAAAATTGTATGGATTTTATTTTAATTTTTTATGGATTTTATTTTTTAAAATTTTTACCATTAAATTTTTATATGTTGTTTCTTTGATTTATAATTTATTTCTATCAGTTTTATTCAGGGCTTGGTGCTCCTGAGAAACTCAACTAAGTTAAATGCCAGTGCACTTGCAAGCAGTAGGCAAATACAGTATCATGAGATCGGATGTCACGCGATTATGCAAAAGGTGCATTGCTGGGTGATCAAATGTCAGGTGATTAAATCTTCAGGAGTCTGCCAAGATCAGAGTTGGCAGCTCAAGGCCTTGTGTACATTTAGGCCCTGGACCAGTGACAATGAAGATACAGGTTATCTGTCAGAAATAGATTGTGAAGAGAGCTTGAGGGATTCAACCTAAAAATGGCAAGGGGAGAAATTTAGATTGAATCCAAGTTCAAAAAAACATGTTCAAGGAGAAATCCTCCCCAGAGTACTAAGTAACAAACATGAGGAAGTTGCAGATGTGTCAGCAATAATTTCTCAACGCTTATATATGGCAGTTTTGTTACTGCACTAAATAATTCAGATGCCTGGACAAATGATTCAAAGATGTGTGTCCCATGACAGCAGATGGAGAATTTAAATTCAGTTAATTCAATAAATCCGGAAGAAAAAGCTAATATCAGTAGTGGTGATCACAGAACTACCAGATTGTCATAAAAATCTATTTGATTCACTGATTGTCCTGTAATGAAGGAAATCTGGCATCCTTACCCAGCCTGACCTATATGTGAATCCAGACTTGGAGCGATGTAGTTGACTTGGAACTGCCCTGTCAAATGGCCTAGCAAGCCACTCAAGTTGTATCAAACTACTCTGAAAAAGTCTAATAGGAATAAAACCAGACCTTCAAAGGTCCCCTCACTAACATCCAGAGTAAAACTAGGAGCACGGTCCCACACACGAGTCAAGCAACAGCCTGACATAGTCATGCTCATAGAATCATACCTCACTGCCAATGTCCCAGACTCCTCCATCAACATCGCTGGGCACATCCCGACCCACTGGCTGGAAGAACCTAGCAAATATGGCATTGTGGTATACAGTTGGGAGGGAGTGGCCCTGAGAGTCTTTAATATTTTCACTCGATCCCATGAAGTGTCATGACATCAGGTCAAGCACAGGCCAAGGAAACCTCCTGTTGATTGCTACATGCTGCCCTCTCTCAGCTGATGAATCCTTGCTTCACCATGTTGAACACCACCTGAAGAAGCACTGAGGGAAGTAAAGGCACAGAATATAGTCTGGGCGGGGGACTTCAATGTCCATCATCAAGAAAGAGTGACATGGCAGCGTCAATGTTGACTGAGCTAACCAAGTCCTGAAGGAATTTCTAAAGGAATAGAATTGAAAAGCTGGGAAGCTTTCCTAAACCTGCATCAAACACATGTCAGTGTACTGCCCACATATGTGGTCATTATATTTTAGAAAGGATATAGGGGCACTGGAGAGGAAGCAGAGATTTACAAGGATGACACCAGAAATGTATGGGTACATATATCAGCAAAGTATTGTTCCCCTTAATAACACCACAGCCAACAGCAAAACAACCTGCAATTTCTGTTTTCCAAAATTATTCCATATTTTTGGAAATTCTGGAGAAGCTAGCCTCTGATTGGACAAGCTGAAACAGCAAAAAATGTAAATTGTATCGATCAGGGTGAACATGGATAGCAGAGCAGTGATGAGAAAGTGGCCTGTGAGAAGGAGCGAGTTAGGATGTTGTTTACAAGAGGGTGCAGGGGTAAGAGCATGTGTGAGAGAGGGATGAATGTGCATGAGAGAGGGGTGAGTGTGTGACAGAGGGATGAGTTTGCTTGTGTGAGAGGGATGAGTGTTTGTGTGAGAGAGGGATGTATGTGAGAGAGGGATGAGTGTGTCTGATAGAGATGAGTATGTGTGTGAGAGAGGGATGTGTGTGTGAGAGAGGGATGTGTGTGTGTGTGAGAGAGGGATGAGTATGTGAGAGAGGGATGCGTGTGTGAGAGAGGGATGTGTGTGTGAGAGAGGGATGTGTGTGTGAGAGAGGGATGAGTGTGTGAGAGAGGGATGTGTGTGTGAGAGAGGGATGAGTGTGTGTGTGAGAGAGGGATGAGTGTGTGAGAGAGAGGGATGAGTATGTATGTGAGAGAGGGATGAGTATGTGAGAGAGGGATGCGTATGTGAGAGAGGGATGCATGTGTGAGAGAGGGATGTGCGTGTGAGAGAGGGATGTGTGTGTGAGAGAGGGATGAGTGTACGTGAGAGAGGGGATGAGTGTGTGTGAGAGAGATGTGTGTGAGAGAGGGATGAGTGTGTGAGAGAGGGATGAGTGTGTGAGAGAGGGATGAGTGTGTGTGTGAGAGAGGGATGTCTGTGTGTGGGAGAGGGATGAGTGTGTGAGAGAGGGATGAATGTGTGAGAGAGGGATGAGTGTACGTGAGAGAGGGGATGAGTGTGTGTGAGAGAGGGGATGAGTGTGTGTGAGAGGGATATCTGTGTGTGAGAGGGCTGAGTGTGTGAGAGAGGGATGAGTGTGTGAGAGAGGGATGCGTGCGCGAGAGAGGGATGCATGTGTGAGAGAGGGATAAGTGTCTGTGTGTGTATGTGTATGTATGTGTGTGTGTGTCTGTGTGTGTGTGTGTCTGTGTGTCTGTCTGTGTGTGTGTGTGTCTGTGTGTCTGTCTGTGTGTGTAATCTGAGACTCCAGCATTCCAGCAGCACTCTTCCCATTTGAACCGAAGGAGCAGCAACACTCCCCCCATTAAAATGACAAAAAGGTAAGACCTGAGTGCATTTTCTTTTAGTGAAAATATTTTAATGATAGTAAAGTTAGACATATAAGAAATAGAAAAGACTTCTGTAAATTAGGGTTTTTGTATGTTTGTGCCTATTGCATGAAAACAATTATTTTTTTGCAGTTTGGCTCTTCAATACAATAAGAAAGTTTCTCAGGGGTTCCTTCAGTATTCTTGGAAGGTGGAAAGGGTTCCATGGCTGGGAAAATTTGGAAAACCCCTGTTGTAACAGATATCGCAGCAAATTTACAATTGTCTAATGAGTAAAGAGAGGCCCTTAACATAGTTCGATTTTTTTTTCAATATGAAATAATAGGAGAACAGAAATTAAAGACAGAAACTATTTCCTCCCATTAAACATCGTCCTGTTTCTGTACCCCAACCCCCTCCAACCTCCTTTCCACTCTCCAACAGAGTACCTTACCCACCTCCCCCAACCTCCTGAACTGCAGCACTGCAACAAATGAAATTGACTTAACAAAGTGGCTTCAAAACAACAGAATGGTTAGGCACTGATCTTTTTAAAGCAGGTCTGTCATGTCCTAAGCATTTGGCTACTCAGCACATATGACAAGAACTCAATTTAAAATATTGAGTCCTCCAGCCCCCGTGTTTGGAACTGTCTGCACCACCCTCTTCCGGGCCCTGGTCAGAGCTGTTAGAGTGGTGCACTGATGCGCCCCGGCAGCATTACAACACTGTTCATGAACATCCTCATCCCAAATGATATAAGAGGCAGAGACCATTAGTGTGTCAAACAAGGATGAAATGTTTGCAACCAAATTCAGCCTAGTGGCCTCATAAATCCCTACAGCGTAGAAGAAGGCCATTCAGCACATTGAGTCTGCACCAACTCTCCAACAGAGTACCTTACCCAGGCCCACACCCCCACCCTATCCCCATAACCTGATGCATTTACCCCACTCCTCCCCTAACATTGGGGACACTAAAGAGCAATTTAACATGGCCAATCCACCTAACCCGCACGCCTTTGAACTGTGGGAGGAAACCTACGCAGACAAAGGGCGAATGTGCAAACTCCACACAGACAGTCACCCAAGACTGGAATTGAACCAGGGTCGCTGGCACTGTGAGGCAGCAGTGCTAACCACTGTGCCACCATGCTGCCCTCTTCCTCAGGTCTCCAAGATCACAGATGCCAGATTTAAGCCAACGTTTGGATCTTGGTTCAAATCCGTAACTAACGGGTTGTGATGTCAAGGTGCAGCTGAGCACACAGGACACAAACAACATCCCAGCTGAAATGCTGAAGAATCACGCTCCAGACCTAGCTGCAACCCAGACAAGCTGTTCCACTATAAACTGTCATCTACCCAACAATGTGGAAAACTGCCCAGGTATATGCTTTCCATAAAAACAGGACAAATAAAGTCTAGCCAATTATCACTTCATCAATCAACTCTTAATCATCAGAAAATTGATCAAAAGCTTATTGACAATTGCTTATTGCTGTCAAGGGACACTTGCTCAGCAACAATTTACTTAGCAGAGGTCACATAATGGTAATCTTCCTGGGATTGTGCTCTGAAGCTATGAGCTCAAATCCCAACATGGTAGTGAATTCAAATTTACTGAAGCTCCCTGAAGATGAGCATTATACCAGATCCTGACTGAAATAGACATGAAGCTTTTAGTTGATGGTTTATTTCCAAAGGGAATATGGAGTCTCAACGTTTACTGTCCACTGAAATTTCTTTTAAAACAAGTGCTGATTTTCATTTTCTTTACTTCTTTTTACAACCCGTTAGTTACGGATTTGAACCAAGATCCAAACGTTGTGTCACATGTTTTGTTATTGTATTAATAAACATCTGTTACATGTCAATGTGTTTTTTATTACATTTATTAATTATTCTGATCACTAAAATAAAAAATCTGCTCAGCAATGAGTTTAGGTTTTGCCAGGACTACTCAGATCCAAACTTCACTGCAGCCTTGGTTCAAACATGGACAAAAGAGCAGAATTCCAGAGGTGAGGAGAGTGACTGCCCATGACACCAAGGCAGCAAATGTGCTGTTATGATCCCATGGGGATCCCTAAATCAAAATAACCAAATTCACTGAAACAAATCCCAAATGAAGAAGTTACCAATAAGATTTCACTTTTTGTAACTTTTACTTTAACATGAATTAGAAACAACATAAATTAAATATAAACAAATAAATCACGATCAGTACAAACTATAAATTGCACAGGGAATAGCTGATACAACAGAGACTGTCTCACTGATTTATTAAGCAGTCTGCTCCACCTGGAGGACCCACAGTTCTTCCAAGAATTCCAGTCCCTTTTCTTCAAGGGCTTAGCTGAATTTCCGCAGATAGCAGCTTCCATGTAAGCAGGGTTCCCCCTCTGCAATTTTCCTTTTATAGCAGACTTCTTCCCAAATTGTTCTCAACTCTTCTCTCCGGCTCTTCTCCTTTCTGCCTCTCTTTCACTCTGAGTGCCGCATGGTTGCTATATTTTAACTTGCATCCCTTTTGTACTGCTTCTAGATCAAGGCTTACCACATCACATGGACAAGTATTTCCTGTGATCTATAAGTGATTTCTGATCTGCTTGCCATTAATTTTTAAAAACTCTTAAAGGTACTTTTCAAATCTTTTTAAATTGCAGATTCACCAAACATTATTAACTAATTACCAATTTTCCATACTGTTACTGCTTCTGGGTGAAAGGCTGTTGCAGGTTACTTTTTCTGGGTCGAAAGCCATAACAATGGCATGAAGGAGAGCTGGTAAAGTTGAAGTCAGGTGAATCAGGTGAAAACTCTCCACTAGTTGGAACCAAATCTAGCAAAAGGGAAGATGGTTGTTGGAGACCAGCCATCTCAGCCGCAGGACATCACTGTAGAAGCTCCAAAGGGTAGGGTCCAAAGCCCAATCATCTTCATTGACCTTTCTTCATCCTAATGCCAGAAGTGGGGCTATTCACTGATGACTGTGCAATGTGCAATTCAGTACCAGTCAGAATCCCCAGATAGTGATCATCTATGCACGCATACTGAAATCATTCAGGCTTGGACTGAAAAGGAACATTTACACCGCACAAGTGTCAAGCAATGATCATCTCCACCAAGAGAAAACCTAACCATCTCCTATTGACAATCAACATCATTATCATCCCTGAATCATCCACCATCAACATCTTGGAGGTTACCATTGACCAGAAGCCCAGCTGGACCAGCCACATAAATACTGTGGCTACAAGAGCAGCTCAGAGACTGGGAATTCTGCAAAGATTAACTCCACTCCTGACTCACCAAAGCCTGTCCATCTCCAACAGTACTTTCCAAACCCATGACCTTCACCACCTAGAAGGACAGCATCACCTGCAAGTTCCCTCTAAGTCACACACCATCCTGACTTGGAAATATCTGTTTCTCTACCGTTTCTGGGTCAAAATCCTGGACTTACACCATATGGACTGAAGCAGTTCAAGAAGGCTACACACCATCACCTTCTTAAGAACAATTAGTAAAGGGCAATAAATGTTGGCCTCGCCAGCAATACCCACAACACATGAATAAAGAAAAACAATATTGTGGTAAGGCCTTAGGACTAGGGGTTATTTGGAGGAGGAAAGGGGCATGATATCATGGGAGCTGCGGATCCCAGGGTTCTCAATGGGGAAAACTGGAGGCCTCAGTTGGGGAAGTCAGGGATGAGAACTCTAGGCTTGGGAGGAGAAGATTAGGGATTTGGGAGAAGTTCAGAGAAGTTCAGGGACATGTGGAACGGGAGGTTGGTGCCTTCATTGGTGGGGTGGGGGTGGGGCTGGGGATTGGAAGCCTCAAGTCAGAGGATGTTTTTGGGGCTTGGAAAGGGAATTGGAGACCTGGAAAAGGAAGTCGGGAGCTTGGGAAGGGCCAGAGTGCATGAAGAGTGCTGAGGGAGGTTGGGGAGCTGGAAAAAAGATCAGATACCTGGAGAAGGGCAACATTGGTGCTCTGGAAAAGAGTTAGGAGGTTTGTGGGCTGTCACAGATCTTGGGAGCATTCAGAGGCCTGGGAAATAGATCAACAGCCTGGAGGGTAAGGCTTGATGAGGAGTTTGGAAGCCTTGCAAGGGGGGATTTGGAGGTCTTGGGCCTTGTGGAGGTGTTAGAGGCCTCAAAGGGAATTGAGCCCTGGGGAAGAGGTCAGAGACCTGGGGAAAGGCATTGGAGCCCTGGATGATTGAGGGATTACTAGGATGGAGACCTTGTTGGGAAGGTTGGGTGGGGTTTGCTCAAGTAGATATGCTGAACACAGGAGGTAGGTGTAAATACACACTATTCCTGGGTCTACCATGCTGTCACCTAAGGACAAGAGCTAAAGTTGGATGGTTTAATGACAATGAAGCTCACATCCAGCTGCCTCAGTTAAGCCTGGAAATAAAGGGTTGGAGACAGGTTTGAATTGGAAACCTACTTGTTAAGATTTTAACCCCTGTCCAAACCAAATCTATCATTTTATTTTAGCTTACCCGAGCAAATGGGCAAAATAAAGACAACTTGAATTCGATCTGGGAAATCTTACGTCATCCACTTTGGAACTGAAAATGGCAAATTGGCAATATATTGGAAACAGACTGCAAGCTATGTAGCTGCAAAGGAATTTAGATATAAGTGTACACAAATCACAAAGAGATAAAACAAAATTAATCCAAAAGGCTAAAGGAATGTTGCTTTTATCTAAAGGGTTTTGGAATTGAAAAGTGAGGAAGTGATGTTTCAGTTGTATATAAAACTGGTGCACAGTTAAACATGAAGCAAAGGGAAGGATTAAAAATAAAGATTTACTTGTCTATGCAGCAATGAACATGGCATTTGAAACAAAATGAGGGAAATAGAGGGAATACATCTGTACAGGGACCAGATGCACTCGAGATAACTGAAACATGACTGCATAAAGGAATAGGACTGGAGTTAGATGTTGCGGGATATAGTGTATTTAGAAAAGAGTCACTATCCTGAATCACACACACACACACATATTCTGAATCACCCACTGGGAAGATTGTGCAGCCAACAGACATAACCACCTGAAATGAAAAACTAAAAGAAGAAGCATTTATGCAGTTCATAGATTTTCAAACTGGGACTAACTAGGATTCCCGAACATTAAGGTGATTTTGATGGGTCCCAGACATCAATAAATGTCTCGCTTTTTCTATATTTGTTGACTTACTGGCATGTTGCGTTGGCACCAGAGTCAATAACCAGAAGACACAGATTTAAGATGATTGTCAGAACACCCAGAGGTGGTGAGGAAACATGTTTTACACAGCGAGTCATTGCAATCTGGAATGCACTATCTAAAAGGGCAATGTTCAGTAGTGACATTTAAAAGAGAATGGAGAAATCCTTCAAGGAAATAAATTTACAGGACTGTGAAGCAAGAGCAGGGGATTGGGATTAATTGGATGGTTCTTCCAGCATTGACATGATTAGCTGAATGGTTTCCTTCTGTGGTGTATATTCTGTGATAGGGAAGGAAGGATGAGAGGTGGGGTCACTGTGCAAATTAGGGATAACTCAATGGCATTGGAAAAAAGGCACAACTAACTTTTCAGCCATACTAAACTGAGGAGCATAGTAAGTACAGAGGAGGACTGCACCAAGATACAGGAAGACATGAATAACCTTGCAGAATGGGCATGTAATTGGTAAATGGATTTCTGTATCAATAAATGTACAGATGAGCTGGCACATGTTGGTGGGAGGAATGAGGACACCACATACTTCTTACAAGTAAGTTTATATTAGCGTTAGAAGAGACTGCAATGCAGATTCAATAAAATTGTACCAGGATTTAATGATATAACTTATGAAGAAGATTGTATAAACTAATCTTTCATATTTCCTTGAGTTTACAGGGTTGAGTAACCATCTAATCGAAGTGATTGAAATGATAAAACATTTGATAAAGTCAATGCAAAGTGACCCAAGCCAGGAATCAAACCCGGATCCCTGGCTCTGTGAGGCAGCTGTGCTAACCACTGTGCCACTGTGAGAACAAAGGTGAGCAAATGAAGTTGAGGTAGAACCATAGAAAATTACAGCTCAGAAACAGGCCTTTTGGCCCTTCTTGTCTGTGCCGAACCATTTTATGCCTAGTCCCACTGACCTGCACTTGGACCATATCCCTCCACACCCCTCTCATCCATGAACCCGTCCAAGTTTTTCTTAAATGTTAAAAGTGACCCCGCATTTACCACTTTATCTGGCAGCTCATTCCACACTCCCACCACTCTCTGCGTGAAGAAGCCCCCCCTAATATTCCCTTTAAACTTTTCTCCTTTCACCCTTAACCCATGCCCTCTGGCTTTTTTCTCCCCTAGCCTCAGCGGAAAAAGCCTGCTTGCATTCACTCGATCTATACCCATCAAAATCTTTTACACCTCTATCAAATCTCCCCTCAATCTTCTACGCTCCAGGGAATAAAGTCCCAACCTATTCAATCTCTCTCTGTAACTCAGCTTCTCAAGTCCCGGCAACATCCTTGTGAACCTTCTCTGCACTCTTTCAATCTTATTTACATCCTTCCTGTAACTAGATGACCAAAACTGTACACAATACTCCAAATTCGGCCTCACCAATGCCTTATATAACCTTACCATAACACTCCAACTTTTATACTCGATACTCCGATTTATAAAGGCCAATGTACCAAAGAAATCATAGAAATCATAGAAACCCTACAGTGCAGAAGGAGGCCATTCGGCCCATCGAGTCTGCACCGACCACAATCCCACCCAGGCCCTACCCCCACATATTTACCCGCTAATCCCTCTAACCTACACATCCCAGGACTCTAAGGGGCAATTTTTAGCCTGGCCAATCAACCTAACCCGCACATCTTTGGACTGTGGGAGGAAACCGGAGCACCCGGAGGAAACCCACGCAGACACGAGGAGAATGTGCAAACTCCACACAGACAGTGACCCGAGCCGGGAATCGAACCCGGGACCCTGGAGCTGTGAAGCAGCAGTGCTAACCACTGTGCTACCGTGCCACTCTTTACGACCCTATCCACCTGTGACGTCACTTTTAGGGAATTCTGTACCTGTATTCCCAGATCCCTCTGTTCAACTGCACTCTTCAGAGTCCTACCATTTACCCTGTACGTTCTACTTTGATTTGTCCTTCCAAAGTGCAATATCTCACACTTGTCTGCGTTAAATTCCATTTGCCATTTTTCAGCCCATTTTTCTAGTTGGTCCAAATCCCTCTGCAAGCTTTGAAAACCTTCCTCACTGTCCACTACACCTCCAATCTTTGTATCATCAGCAAACTTGCTGATCCAATTGACCACATTATCATCCAGATCATTGATATAGATGACAAACAACAATGGACCCAACACCGATCCCTGCGGCACACCACTAGTCACAGGCCTCCACTCAGAGAAGCAATCCTCCACAACCACTCTCTGGCTTCTTCCATTGAGCCAGTGTTTTATCCAATTTACTACCTCCCCATGTATACCTAGCGACTGAACCTTCCTAACTAACCTCCCATGAGGGACCTTGTCAAAGGCCTTGCTGAAATCCAGGTAGACAACATCCACCGCCTTCCCTTCATCCACTTTCCTGGTAACCTCCTCAAAAAACTCTAATAGATTGGTCAAACATGACCTACCACGCACAAAGCCATGTTGACTCTCCCTAATAAGTCCCTGTCTATCCAAATATTTGTAGATCCTATCCCGTATCACACCTTCCAATAACTTGCCCACCACCGACGTCAAACTTACTGGCCGATAATTTCCCGGATTTCTTTTGGAACCTTTTTTAAACAACGGAACAACATGAGCCACCCTCCAATCATCCGGCACCTCCCCCGTCATCCGGCACCTCCCCCGGTCAGACCTCAGGTAGAGGTCAGACATTTTCTCAATAAGCTGAATGTTCCCATGTCCTTATCTTTTTTATGCTCAAAAACAAGAAATGTATTTATGTTGCACTTTTAACATAATAGGATGCCCCAAGACCTTTTACAAGGGCATTACTGAAAAGAAATCTGGCACCAAGAGACACATATAAATATTAAGCTAGTTGAGCAAGTGTTTATTCAAAGAGCTAAGTTTTAAGAAATGTCTTAATGAAGGAAAGGAAGGCAGAACGTTACTAAGGGAATTCCAAAGCTTAGGGCCTTGATAACTGCAGTCACGACTGCTAATGGTAGAATAATTAAAATCAGAAATGCTCAATAGGCCAAATTCCCATGATTATGAACTAGAAAGTGACTAATGTCAATTATTTTGTTCACATTAAAAGAAGTCTCAAAACACCAGGTTAAAGTCCAACAGGTTTATTTGGAATCAAAAGCTTTCAGAGCGCTGCTACTTCATCAGGTGAGTGAGGTGACTCACTCTTTAACCTGGACTTAAACCTGATGTTTTGAGACTTCTTACTGTGCCCACCCCGGTCCAACACCGGCATCTCCACAATTATTTTATTGTATTATGATCTTTTACACACTGCTGTTTTGTATTGATTAAAATGGTTTTGACATTATTTCAAATGTTTTCTCTTAAATGTTTTAGATATATCAGAAATGGACTGGATTCAGAAGCATGTCCAAGCAGAGAAATAATGGTGTTCAAAATCCACAGTGTCATTGATCTTTTATTATTTCTTTTGCACCAAGAAAATATAATTATTGTTGTGTATTAATACACACACACAATACTGTTAAGTGATACTATCAGTTACACCACTGCTTTCAACAACAATTTTCATTGTATCTTGTTCAACATGATGCATAGACCATAACACATTGATGCCCACAAATTACGTTGAGTGATATTAGTAGAGGACACCTTGCACGTTTGCATGAAATTGCTTTGTGGGATGTAAGATTGTTTAAGAGGAATGGATCAATGTCTCCATTAAAATAGCAAATTCATTTTATAGAAATAAATTAAGTATTTTTACACTAATGTAATTTCAAGCTTTAACAGCTATATTTCCCAATTAGAGAAAGGGCAAGGGAGAATTCACAAACTGACAATGTCAGGATTTATAAACTTTGTAAGTGCTGCTAAATGTCAATTGAATTTGCAGCATATTAATATGATGAACTCTGTTTTGGAAAAGGTTCCATATGAGACCATGTAGGGTATTGATTTTGATGATCAGCGATGATCAAAATGAATGGTGGAGCAGGCTCGAAGGGCAGAATGGCCCAAACCTGCTCCTATTTTCTATGTTTCTATGAAATACTATTACTTCTGAAATGCACTGCTCTGCATTGTGGCTTTTTGACACTGTTGTTACCTGTCCATTTATCACTGATGTGGAGGACACTTTAGCTGTTTTGTTGGGTTGTTTGAAGCATGAAATGTACATCTGAAACAGAAACTGACCTCCTCTGGGTTTAGCAAATATGAATAAATCACGCAAGAAAGAATGATTTTATTTGAATCTCAAAGAGAAGGCGTATGGGCCACAAAATCAGACAGCATCAAGTGTGACAGGGGAAAAGAGAACTTGGAGACAAGCAATCAGGCAAACCCAAGTTTGCATTTCAAGATATATCTACTCAAAGGAAGACTGAAGAAAGAAACAAGTTCCAAAATTTTGAAGTCCGAAGGGAAAGAAACAGGTGGGGTAGGAAACTGCAATGAGTTTAGGGTTCAATATATTGAAGACGTTGGGAGCAGAAAGGGTATGTGTAATCATAGAATCAGAATCCCTACAGTGCAAAAGGAAGCCATTCAGCCCATCACCAACAACAATTCCTTCCAGGACCTATCCCAGTATTTACCCCCCTAACCCCCTGACACTAAGGGGCAATTTATCATGCCAATCATCCTAACCAGCCCATCTTTAGCCTCTGGGAGGAAACCAGAGCACCCAGAGGAAACCCATGCACAAACGGGGAGAATGTGCAAACTCCACACGGACAGTGACCCAAGGCTGGAATTGAACCCAGGTCCCTGGGGCTGTGAGGCAGCCATGCTAACCACTGTGCCACTGTACCACCCCAAATAATAATGGAAATGAACGAGAGAGGAATGTTCAGAAAAGCATTGACAGTAGGATCAATAACATAAAATAAGCAAAAATGATGGAAATGAACAGAGAGAGCCTGGAGGCTCTGAATAAGACAATGATCAAAAGGTGAGAGATGATGGAAGAACCTCCACTTCCCACCCAGTGAAGGAACAGCTTTCATGCTGGTGATGGACATGGGCATATTAAAGAGTTAAGGATTATTGAAAGGGAGAATGTTTGGCACTGTAAATAGCTGTTCCTGAGAAAAAAAATGCATGATAATAAGATAAGACATTTGTGAAGAATCCAATGGTTATGTAAATTTTCAGAATGTCAAAATAATATCTTAAAGAAAAATAGAATTTCTGTCTTATATGCACTTCAAATGCTATTTTAAGCATATTATTTTGAAAAGATTTGCTGTCATTTTACTCTACAAGCTGAGAAATTACCACACTGGCTGACTTCTATTTCAGAAGAATATAATTTAAAATAAATACTGTGGAGTGCCTTGTAATGCTTTGGTCATTAGGGACAAAACCTTGACTTTTCCTTCCTCCCTCTTTGGAGACGATTTAAAAGGGAACTTTGTAGTTCTTGAAACAAAAGTGTGCAGACATCTATTTGAAGAAGTCACTGAATTGCTAACCAAGTTTTTTTTAATGTTATTATTAAAAAGTGTGCTTTCATTTTCTTCTCTTGATTGAGAAGCGAGTAGAGCTCCTATCGTTTAGAGGATATTTTTACATAGAGAATGAGGTATCTAGCCCTGTGTGGCAATTGTACTAACATGAGGAAATTTTGCTATTAAGGAGAAAGTGCAAAAGAATGGTGTTGACCAAAGATCCAGCATAAACACAATGGGCTGAATGGCTCCCATCAGCACTACAGCACCCTATGATTCGATGAACACCAAGCCTTTATTGAAATAGTACACAGTGGCAGATCAGGGGAAATATGATGTTATTGTTAATCATATTGAACTCTTGCTTTAAGGATGAAGGAGATATTAATCAATATTATTCCCAGCATGTTTGCAAAACAGCCCCAAAACCTTCAAAAACAAGGAGTAAGAATTGTACTGCACACACTCAAGGGAAGTCTGTTGTAGTCTAGGACATCCGCAACCCACAAATATTTGCCCATTAATTTTAATAGGTGCAAGATGATGAGCTAGGAGTGTGCAACTATTGATCACTCTTGCATTGCACCTGGAATGGACACAGTGCATATCAGGATTATAGTTATCAAATATTAGATATCCCCAAATGTGTTGGCTCTCTGGGTGGACCAATTCATGGTGTGGAGATGCCGGCGTTGGACTGGGGTAAACACGGAAAGAGTTTTAACAACACCAGGTTAAAGTCCAACAGGTTTATTTGGTAGCAAATGCCATTAGCTCTCGGAGCACTGCTCCTTTGTCAGATGGAGTGGAAGCTGCATCCACTCCATCTGACGAAGGAGTAGCGCTCTGAAAGCTAATGGCATTTGCTACCAAATAAACCTGTTGGACTTTAACCTGGTGTTGTTAAAACTCTTACTGGACCAATTCATACAGACAGCATAGAGCTGTGCCTCACAGATCTTAGGCAGCATTTGCTATACAGAATGGAAGATCAGGGATTCAATTCAATTTCTGAACTGTACTGAGTTAGAGTGGTAAATGAGATGATACAATTAGAGTCAGCACCTTCTGCTCTCTCTCCCATTTGTGATTCCGTGACTCCTGCGGGATGAGTGAGATTAGTATTAGGCTCAGACTTCCTCCTCCTCCACACAGCATAGTCTGTGGATAGCCACTTCACAGGCTCCCTCATGAGGAATTGCCATTTGGACAAGGTAATGGAGGGCTACTAGTCACTATAAACCTATATGGACCGTCAGAGACTTGAGGAACAAACAATACAAAGAGAGTTGTGTGTGTGTGTGTGGAATATCATCAACCAAATTACATCCAAATTGGAATAATGAATACTTTATTGGAATAAATTTGTTGACTGATGTTGAGTCATTAAAAATATTCTGTTTACAAACCAGATTGCCACCTTGACAATGTCCAAAGATACCTGCAATCATTGAAATAGAAAAATATGAAACCAACAGGGCACCATTCCGACCTGTAAATGACTTGAATGTTTAATTCCCGAGTGGAACAAGTCTCGTCCAAGTTTTGCCCCGAATCTTGAGCAGCGAGATTGAGGACGGAAAGTGGCTCGGGTGGTTTGGGAGGGACACAGTGCCCATGCACAGGACAGGACGTTCTGTACTTTTGAAAGTTTTCCCATCCGCCAGGCTCTGTGCAAAGAAACGACCATGAGTGAAATGTCGAGCACAACGAACAGTAACAACCCAGCATCAATTCGCAAAGTGGCAGCGGAGCCAAAGTACCTGTATTTGCAAAAATAAAGTGGTGTCAATTGATTGAAAAGCAAGTTACACCCTCCCCCTTCTCCCCACCGATATGGAATAACTCCTGGCTTGTTTGGTGTTGAAGTTGGTTTGAGTAATTCCCTGCAAATCACAAATCTTCCTGGTCTCCTGAATCGCTGAACTTTGTCCATTAAGAAGTCCACAATTGGGCCATTTATTCTGCCCCAATCCAATGGGCAGATCCCATTAGATTTGTCCAGGGCTGGCTGGGTACAGAGTCTCCTACTCTAGATCCCGTTTGATCTTGTCATCAATGCAACCCATTGGGGGTAAAGGGGGTGATTTTATCCAGAGACAGATCCGCGTCTCCGTCCATTTCATAGACCGAGTCGGTGGCCAGGTCGTGGCTGGCGGAGATCTGAGACATTCTGTCGAAGATCTGGTTGCTGTCCAGGCAGTCCACCACGTTGGGGATCATGTTGACATAGGCGGTGACAATCTCCTTGTGAAAGACGGTGTCCTGATTGTAGGAGACCAGCTCATTGCTGATGTTGACCGTCTCCACCTGGTTGCTGGGGCACAGGCGGTGGCAGCCCAGCAGGCTGGAGAAAGCCTTGCGGAACTCGGCGTTGAAAGCGTACACCACCGGGTTGAGGGTGGAGTTGGCCCAGCCGAACCAAACGAAGATGTCGAAGGTGGTCTCGCTGACACAGGGCAGCTTGGAGGCGCTGGAGGGAGAGCTGCGGTCGCAGAAGGGGACCATGCAGTTGAGGATGAAGAAGGGCAGCCAGCAGCAGACAAAAACCCCCATGATGATGGACAGAGTCTTCAGCACTTTGGTCTCCTTCTTGAAGGAGGACTTGAGGGCGCTGGGGTGCTGCTGAGAATCCAGTTTGGTGCGGTGGCAGCTCTGGGCGTGCTCGGCTGCTCTCTCCAGAGAGGCGATCCTGCGGATCTGGATCTGGGCGATCCGGTAGATCCTGGTATAGGTGACCAGCATGATGGCCACCGGGATGTAGAAGCTGACCAGGGAGGAGGAGATGGCATATGTCCTGTTGAGGCTGGAGTCGCAGTTGTCTGCAGCCTGCCCGCTGCTGTTGCCAGCTGCCCCGGGTTGGGGGTAGCTGCTGTGCCAGTTGAGTTGCACTGGGATGAAGGAGATGAGGATGGAGAGTGCCCAGGTCAGGGCGATCATCAGCAGTGCCAGGCGCCGGCTCATCTTGCGCTCGTAGCGGAAGGGGCTGGAGATGGCCCAATAGCGGTCCAGGCTGATCACACACAGGTTCAGGATGGAGGCGGTGGAGCACATGATGTCGAAAGCCACCCAGACTTTGCAGAAGGGGCCGAAGGGCCAGTAGGCGGCCACCTCGGCCACTGCCTTCCAGGGCATCACCAGGACGGCCACCAGCAGGTCGGACAGAGCCAGGGATACGATGAAAATATTGGTAACTTTCCCGCGGAGGTGGCGGAACCGGAAAACGGCGGCGCAAACCAGGGCATTACCCAGCAAGGTGAAGAGGATGAGGAGGGTGAGTATGGAGCCAGTGAAGACCCGGCTCAGCAACTCCTTCTTGTCACTTGCTGCATCCTGAGGCAGGGTGCTGTTCGGCATCCTTCCTGCCACAGACACACACACACACACACTGGTGTTAGATGTCCATGTCCTGACTCACTGTGCAATCCGGGCTGGAGAGAAGCAGTCTACAACGCCGGAGTGAGTGCCAGTCCGCTGCCCACCTCCTCCTCCTCTGGCTGCTGCTGCCAGCATCTCACCCCCTCCGCCTGCAGCCGCCTCTCCTCACCCTGCGCAAGCCCCCGCCTCAAACCCACCTGCTTCTTCCACTCCGGAAGGGCTGGGTCTGCCCGGACACCCACCGCAAGCATGTCGCGTCCAAGGCGGGCTGCCCTGATCGCCGGCTCCCCGGGGAGAGAGCAGCAGCCCGCCGCCAACACCGCTGGCCGGGCGGCTAAGGGCGCAGCTCACCGCCGGGAGAGGACACATCCTCGGAAAGACAAGAGAAGTCACTCATTTTCCAGACCCCCTCAGCCGCTGCTTCAGTTACCCTTTGCAGGGGGGCGGGGGGGGGGGGGACCCCAACTTGATTGTAGTATCTCTGATGATGTGTTCACTGACAGTGAGAACACTCACAGAGTTCAATCCACAAACACACTCAAATCATCCAAGTCTCTGAAAGGAAAACTACATTGTCCTCCTCCCTCGCTTCACTGGAGAAGTGGAAATGTATCTCCTCTTTTCCCACGGAAAGGAGCTGTTCGCATTTCCCCCTCTCTCTCTCTCTCTCTGTGCATCCAATTC
This sequence comes from Mustelus asterias, assembly GCF_964213995.1. NCBI lineage: Eukaryota > Metazoa > Chordata > Chondrichthyes > Carcharhiniformes > Triakidae > Mustelus > Mustelus asterias. The sequence continues at coordinate 61,554,140 of NC_135801.1, forward strand.
TTTAGCAGTGATTTCCAGACGCTCTCAGACGGTGCAGGGTCAGAGGACACAGCAGGGTCCAGTCAGATCTGGAAGAGTCAAAGAAGCCACATCTACTGGCCGTGTCATTCATTCCCTGCGTGATGCGGTATATAGCACAGGGATACTATTATTATCCCAGGTTGTGTGCGGAGCTCTTCATCACAGTGTCACAGGGAATCTCTGCTGGTCTGCACACAGAGAAATGTGCACTCCGCACGCCCTGAATGTTACTGTGTGTGTGTATTTACGGTGCCGTGTATAACCTCCCTCCACTTCCATTCCTACATGTTGTTTCGGGGTTCCCATAGGGAAGGAGAGGGGATGAGCAACCCCTGAGTGGGATTTAGTGAGTGCCCACAGCCTCACACATCGGGTTGGCTAGTGCGAATCTGGGAGAACCCTCTTGTCTTAGCTGCTGCCTGGGGATGGAGATTATTGTACAGTTTAATAAGGGCTGGAGCATTAATCAAAGGAAAGGCTGTCCCCGCTCTCAAATAGCCCCATCTGTCTCGGCCAGTGCTGGCTGCATTTCCAGTAGTACCGATAAAAGGCGTTAAGGGTCTGGCGTGTACAGTGGTACACATTCCCATCATAGCCCCCTCAGTACAGAGAGCGCAGCCTGAGGATTGTGTCTTGGTGCTCACGTTTACCCCCCACTTGCGTGCCCCCCCCCCCCTCCCCACCACAGGTGCTTAAACTGGGTGACATGCCAGTGTTCTGCCAGTGCCACTTACAATTCCTCTACAACCATCTACCTCTATTAGGATCCGGTTTTTTTTCGAAGCACCGTGGGATTGATGCGAGATTGAACGGAGCGGTATAAAGTTATGAAGGGCGCCCTACACAGACTAGATAGGGGGGGATTTGTTCCCCCACTCAGCAGACAGATTTCTAACCAAAGGCGATTTAAAGTCATCCGTAGAAGGGTGAAGGGGGGCTGAGGGGCATAAGATTTTTTTAAATTAGTGTCGCAAGTCGGCTGACATTAACACTGCAATGAAGTTACTGTGAAAATCCCTTAGTCGCCACACTCCAGCGCCTATTTGGGTACACTGAGGGAGAATTTAGCATGACCAATGCACCTAATCTGCATGCCTTTCGGACTGTGGGAGGAAACCAGAGCACCCGGAGGAAACCCACACAGACATGGGGAAAACATGCAGACTTCACACTGATAGGGACGCGGGCCGGGAATCAAACTCGAGTCCATTGCCCTGTGGCCACCGTGCCACCCACCCCGCAGAGGATGATGGTTTTTTGGAACTCAATGTCTGAAAGCAGGATAGAGGCAGACAGCCTGGGTGTATTTTTTTTTAAAAGACTTGGCAATGCATTTGAAATGCAGCAATTTACAAGGCTATTTTACCTAAAGCTGAAAAGTGGGATTAGGCCAAATATTTTTTTGGCCAGCATAAACAAGGTTGGTCAAATGGCCTCTTACTGTGCAGTAAATGTCTTATGTTTTTGCCATGCACTTTGCCTTACACGGTTCATTATCTCCTGTCTTTCATCTGCTCACAGATCTTGTCTTTTGTTCTTTCCACTCTTGCCACTTTTCTATGCCCCTTATATTTATAAAAAACTTGTCACATGGCAAACCTTTTCCAGTTGTGAGTGTTGTGGGAAAAATCCACTAGTAGTCAGATCTCGAGATTCAAAAACACAATTTATTCAACGGAGCTCTGGGAGTCAAGGCACATGTCTGTAGCAAACCTTCTCTCAGTAAAATGACGGGAACGGTCCATCTTTATACTTTTTACACAATAGATGGACCGGTGATTTGAACATTATCACATCGTTATAGGCAGATACAAACAGATACAGACATTTAACATAGTATTGTTCTTCTGAATGGGTACATTTCCTATGTCTGTGGCTATCAATGGTTGGTTTCGGTTCATTCAGGTGTTAATCGATTTCCCTTCATTCATATTTTCCCGCTCTTCCCATGACTAATCTATTCCCTTTGTCTCGGGTTTTTCCTTATCTAAAAGATGTCTCGATCCGTGGCTTGGCTTCCTGAGGTGTTTGTTTACTTTAAGTCACTGTCTGTGATTTAGAAATGGCTTGTCTGTTGGGTTTGATTTGAAGTGATCTTTGTATAAGTGGAAGCCGGTGTCTGCTTTATGGTTCCTTTCCCAGTTAACTCTATGTGCCAGACAGCTATTTTAAAGTGTGCTTTCCTTACATTTTTCCCCTTACAGTGACGAATGGCCATTCACCTGAAATGTTCATTTGTTTCTCTCTCCACAGATGCTGTTGGACCCACTGAATATCTCTACCATTTTCTCTTTTTATTCATAGAATCCCTCGTGTAGAAAGAGGCCAATCGGTCCATCAAGCCTGCACCGACAACATCCTATCCCGTAACCCCACACACTTACCCTGCTAATCTCCCCTAAAACAAAAGGGGCAATTTAGCATGGTCAATCAACCTAACCGGCACATCTTTCAGACTATAGGAGGAAACCGGAGCACCCGGAGGAAATCCAAGCAGACATGGGGAGAACGTGCAGACTCCGCACAGTGACCCAAGCCAGGAATCGAACCCCGGTCCCTGGCTCGGTGAGGCAGCAGAGCTAACCACTCTGCCACTGAGTCACCCAAGCCACTGTGCCACACCAAGTCTCTGGTTTTGTTGACTCACAATGAACTCTATTTTTTGTCATTTGTAAACTGTCAGTCTTTGATTTGAATGATGACAATCATGGAATGAAAACAGGACTTTACTCTGGAAGGGGATCAGTTCACTCAGAAGGCGAACTTGGCATTCAGAATAATGCCAACAGTGTGGGTTTGATTCCTGCTCCAGATGTGATAGGCTTGGCACCAGCTGCCTCCCCACCCTGGCACTGAGGGTGGAAGGTAATGGCAAACCAATGCTGACTAAAGCTGCTAAGGCTCAGGATGAAACACCGACAATGAGCCAAGGGCTAATGGCATGTCACTCTGGCTGTTTGTTTCCAATGGGAATCTGTCTAGCTAACCCTCTGTGTAATAAGCACTGACATTGAGAAAGACATTGTATGGAGTGGCTTCTCCTGCCAATTTGTGGGGATTTAGGCATTTCCCATTTCCGAAAGCTGACGAAATGAATACAAATGCACATGACAATTAAACATCCAAATACATTGAAATGTGTATATAAATAAATGGAAAGAAATGGAGAGATCATGTTGCTGTGTGGAATATCAAAAATGTTTTTGTTTATTCTCCATCAGTCATTGTTTTTCAGCACATTCCTTCATGAACTGTGGAGCTCTCAACACAATCATTTGGTCATCACCAAAGTACAGATGGTCAGATTTCTCTTTAATGTGTTACTGGCCAGGATTCTCCCATAAACATTCTAAGTGCCGAATTTCCATAAAAACTGGAGTAACACCCGCTGGTTTTTTCAGCAGGATTTTCAAAATGAATCTCCCACACTCTGTGCACTGCAGAGTGCACTAGTGTGAATCACGATAAAAATCAGTGGGCGGGGCCTGTTCCCGCTGGGGAGGCCGGCAGTATAGTCCTGAGCGGGCCACTGCGCATGCGCTGATCTGTCATAGCGGAGATTGGCACATGCGCAGTAGCTCCGCACTGCCAGTCTCCTGATCGCTGGCCAGCCCAATCGCTCGCCAGCCCCACGACCCCACAACACTGCCCCTCCGACCCCACCATCTCCTGATCGCTGGCTTCCAGGTTGTCTCAGGGTCAGCCCCGACTCCCCACCCCCGGCCCGCATCGATCTCCTCCCCACCCACCCCCTCCGTAGTCCCAACCCCGCAGCCTCAATCTTCCCTGTAGGCCAGCACCACCCCCAACCCCATTGGCCAGCCCCAATCACTGTCCTCCCTCCCTCTGTCACTGATCCCAATGCAGAGTGGCAGTGGGACCCCCAACTCCACCGATCTTCTCCACAGGCTTCGCCCCAATAGGCCCTGCACCCTCTGCCCCCCCCACCCTTGACACTGCCTGATGCTCAGTGGGCAGTGCAAAGGGACCCCTTGCCCCAACCTCCTGGGGGCCCTCCATTGCCTCCATTCCAGCAGAGTCAGGCCGCCAGCTCCCCGTTAGTGGGGAGCTATTGTAAACCACGCTGGAGTAAACCTGACTGGGTGGGGAGATACACAGAGTCCATGGCGCTCAGTGGGAAGCCCGCTAAAGGGGCTGGGAGAATCACCCCCATCATATATAATAACCAAAACTGAAAATGCTGGAAACTCTCAGCAGGTCCGACAGCATCTGTGGGGAGAGAACAACAGAGCCAACATTTTGAGTCTGGTGACCCTTCAGAGCTATAATGATAATTTCTTATTACATAGGATGTAATATATACATATATGACATAGGATGGCATGGTATTTGCTGCACTAACACCAGGGGCAGATTTACACTTTGAGGCCACATTTCTAAATGCCCCCCCTCCCCCCATGATGTCACACCCTCCCAGACCCCAGCCACCCTCACCCCACAGAATCCAAAGGCATAAGCTACAAAAATACACCAATTGATCGCTGCTTTAGTGCTTTTTAACTTTTAAAACACGTCCATATAAATAATTGCTGAATTGAAATCCAGGTTTACCAGAACGTTGGTCAAGATGGTTGATATTGTGATGTGCATCTTAACAATGCAGCTGTGATTCAGGATTTCAAACTACACTCATTGTACTCTCCTGCCCATTCCCTCCTCACAATCTCAGAAACTCTCCCCCTGTCCAGAGGGGGGAGCACAGCATATAAAAACTGCATTCATCGTGGACCCAAATGTATGGATTTCATTTTTGATGAGACTTTGTAGAAATGGAATTGTTATTTTTAGCACAGTGATTAGCACTGTTGCCTCGCAGCGCCAGGGACCCGGGTTCGATTCCCAGCTTGGGTCACTTTGTGCGGAGTTTGTACATTCTCCCCGTGTCTGCATGGGTTTCCTCCAGGTGCTCCGGTTTCCTCCCACAGTCCAAAGATGTGCTGGTTAAGTGGATTGGCCATGTTAAAATTGCCCCTTAGTGTCAGGGGGACTAGTTAGGGTAAATGTATGTGGTTATGGGGGTAGGGCCTGGGTGGGATTGTGGTGGGTGCAGACTCGATGGGCCGAATAGCCTCCTTCTGCACTGTAGGATTCCATGATTCTATGTAAAAACAACATGGCCCTCAGAAACTCTCCCTACCTGCGAGTCTGCAACCCTGGCGAACCTCCCCTGAGACACACTCCTCCCACAGTCCTCCCCATCCCTCACAGTCTCACCCCACCCCTCACTCCCATTTTCACAAACTCACTAATCTCACTCACTGGGGTTTTCAAGCTAACCTCCTGCTTCACCCGTCACCTCCTCATGTTGGTCAGGCCCCTCACTGATGCAGGCTGGCCTTGCCCTCAGCCCTGGCGGTGTCGAGTCGCCCTCCTCCTGCTCCACGCGTTGTCAACCTGCTGACCGGCTGCTTCACGTTGACTCGTGGCTTTCACCCGGCACCTGGCGCCTCACCCCGCTGGGGGTGAGGGGGGGGGGGGGGGGCTCACCTGCCCTCAGGTCTAGGCGGAGAAACCTGCTGGCTGCGCCTTTTTTCACAAAAGAAAACGAATTTTACTGTCACGACCGCCCCGGATTTGGGGCGGGCGAGGCTCGCGGAACGGGATTCTCCGTTGTCCTCGGGCGGGATGTGTTCCCCCTCTGTCTCTCTCGCTCCTCGCCGGGTCGCCTCTCCTTCCTCGTGCGCACACACCTCAATGTTCAGACCAATCTGCTTTCCCGCTCTAAGGGGGCTCAATCAATCAGAGCCTGATATTGCTTTGTATTGTTAGCTAATAGGCTCGACAAGTACAAATGAGCCTATCAGCAAATGCAGAGTTACCAGGCTGTTATTGGTGCCCTTAGGAAAAATCCCTATAGAAGTGATAATGGATGGTAAGGTGCTTTTCAGGAAATGCTGTCTGCAGGATTTTGCATAAGTAGCTCTGACCTGGCCAGTGGAAGATAAACACATGCTCTAGGTATAACTTTCAGGATTCCTCAGATTGCACAACAATCCCTACAGATTGGAAGGTTGCAAATATAATGTCACTATTCAAGAAAGAATGAGAAAAAATTGAGAACTATAGGCCACTTATTCTCCCATCAGCAGTAGAGAAAATGCTAGGATCCATTATTAGGATTGTGATAACAGGGTATTTAGAAAATCAGCATATTGATTGGGCTGAGTCAGCATGGATTTGTGAAAGGAAAGTGTTGACAAACCTGTTAACGTTTTTTTGAGGTTGCAACTAGCAGGGTGGATGAGATGGAAACAGTGGAAGTAGCATATTTGGATTTTCAAAATGCATTTGAGAAGGTTCCACACAAAAGATTATCATGGAATTGAGGGTAATATATTAGCATGGATTGAGGATTGGTTAATGGTTATAACATAGGGATCAGTGCTCAAGCTCCAGCTATTAACAATCTATATTGTTATGGTTCAGGTCAGAAACTCTAAAGTGTTTTAGGGAGCCCACCTGGATCATAAGTTTTGCATCTTGAATTTGCATCTTGAGATTTTTTAAAAATCATGTCCTCTGCGGCTCACAGCCTTAGCTGATGTAATTGTTGCTGGACTGTCTACAAAGAGTCCTTTTATTGCTCCTTAAGTGGTTTAAATGGGGATTGTTTATGTTTACTCTGGGATTAGTTTTATGGTCCTGCATTGTTAGGAGAAAAGGTCATGGGTTCTGGGCAGGTTTTTCTCTCTCCCTAGGGAGTTTAAGGTTTCTTTTCTGCTTAGCTGAAGTTTGAGTTTGAGATGCAAATTCAAGAATCAAAACAGGTTAAATGAGGATAAGCATGATATGTTTCACTTCAGGTATGATTCAAATAACCCACTAGGGAGCTTTAATCAAGCAACGTTTATTTAAGAATATATCAATTACAAACAAAAACAAAACAACCACGATATTGTATAATCCTTAATAAATAAATCTAAGATGTTCCAATCATACCCAAAACCCCCATAGACAAAACCCTTTAAACAAGTTCAATACAGTATAGTCTAACGCTCACGTGATACTGGAATTGAGTCCTTTGGTTGGAGAATTGAAAACTCTCAGTAGGTTCTAGTAGTCCTCTTGACACACCCAGAACAGTTTGAAGTCAGAACAACTTCCCAGAACCCCAGGTAGACTCTGGTCAAGCCACCAACAACAGATCTTTACTCCAGGTAGGCTTTCAGCTAACCCGCAGAATTACCAAAACCAGGGAGCGAGAGAGAGAAACACTTATTTTCAGCTTGGTGCCCCTTCTAAAATCTCAAACTCAAACTTCAGCTAAGCATGACCTAACAATGCAGGACCATAAAATGAATCCTAGAGTAAACATAAACAACCCCCATTTAAACCACTTAAGGAGCAATAAAAGGACTCTTTGTAGACAGTCCAGCAACAATGACATCAGCTAAGGCTGTGAGCCGCAGAGGACATGATTTTTTAAAAATCTCTTAAAGGTACACTAATGTCACAATATCAATGACTTAGATGAGGTTGGCAAGTGAAATGCATCCACGTTTGCTAATGATGCAAAATTAGGTGAGGAAATAATCTGTGAGGGGGACACTAAGAAGGATATCAACAGGCTGAATGAGCAATAAATGACATAGAATATGATGTGAAATCATTCACTATAGAATGGACATTTTCTAAATGGTAAGAGGTTGGGAAATATTGGTATTCAGAAGGACCTCTCAGTTGTTGTACATGGACCACAGAAATTTAGCATGCAAGTACAGCAAGCAGTTAGGAAAACAAATAGTGTGGTAGTTGTTATTACAAAGGGATTTGGAGTATAGGAGTGAAGAAGTCTTAATGCAATTGTATTGTGCCTTGTTGAGACAACTATTAGAGTACTGTGTATAGTTTTAGTCTCTTTACTTCAGGAAACGTATAGCGGGGAATTTTCCCGCCCCGCATGCCACGGGAATTGTAGCGGGTGGGACGCGGACCATGCAAAGGTTCATTGACCTCGGGAGATATCTTCCCGTTTTGGGGCGAGCGCACCCAGAAAATCCCACCCATACTTGCCTTACAGAGAATGCAACAAAGATTGGCCAAGCCCATTCTAGGAATGAAGGGGTTTTCCTTTGAAGAGAGATTGTCTTGCTAACCCTACATTCCCTTGGATTTAGAAGAATGGCAGTTGATTTTATTGAAGCATCTAAAATTCTTAATAGACTCAACAGAGTAGATGCTGGGAGGAAGTTTCCCTGGCTGGGGAGTTTAGAAGTAGGAGTGGGTCAGGATTTCAGAGTAAGTGGTCACTCATTTAGGACTGAAATTAGCAGAAATGTCTTCCTTCAAAGGGCTACAAACCTTGGGAATTCTATTTAATCAAATGGAATGGTATTGGGTTTCTTGAGAGTTATTGTGGCTGCAACATCCCAGCAAGTGGGGAAGATTTCAGAACATTCTTACCTGAACCTTGTATATGGTGAAAAAGCATTGATGGGGTTGGCAAATTAGCCACTCAGCGCAGAGTACCCGGTCTCTACCCTGTTCTTGTAGCCACATTGGTGATATGACTGATCTAGTTAAAATCCGGTAAATGTTAACTGTAAGGAAATTGGTTATGAGATACTCAGCTTGGGTGACCACCAGACAGGGTAGAGGAAGGCAGGTAGTGCAGGAATCTCCTCTGGCCATCCTCCTTTCTAACAGGTATACTGTTTTGGACACTGTTGGGGGAGGTGGCTGTGTAGGGGAAAGCAGTGGCAGCCAACTTCACGGCACCATGGGTGGGTCTGCTGCCCAAGAGGGGAGAGGAAGAATGGCAGGGCTATCAAGGTAGAGGATTCAACTGTAAGGGGAACAGACAGGTGTTCCTGCAGGGGTAAAATAGAGGAGTGGGGGAGCAGTGGCAGCCCTGGACTTAACTTTAGGTAACAAAGCCAGGCAAGTGGTTGAAGTATCAGTGAGTGAGCATTTTGCAGACACAGTGATCATAACTCCTTTAGATTCAAGGTTGCTGTGGAAAAGGACAGTGATGGGTTTGAAATCAACATTCTAAACTTGGGGAAGGCTGATTTTAATAAGATCTGATGTGAATGCGCCAGTATGGGCTGGAACCTAAACTGAACATCAACAAACAGGCTAATATTGCGGATGTTGGAAACTGAAACAAAAACAGAAAATGCTGGAAATTCTCAGGAGGTCTGACAGCATCTGCGGGGAGAGAATAAATTTAACGTTTTGAGTCTGGATGACCCTTCCTAACAAACAGGCCATTGGTGAATAGACACCATTATTCTGGTCATTATTGGAAGGATGCTTTCATGGCTACAATTGGTCTGATTAAATTGGCCCAGCTTTTGTGGATAGGACATACAGGTATATGTAACATATCAGTTACACCATAACAGCTTGGGTTTGCTGTGCAAGTTTACAATACAGTCAGGAGATGTCAGGACCTGTCAACGTTGTTATGTCAAGTGCACGGAGGAACATATGGAAGTATTGTTTGGGGAAATGTACTGCAGCCCATCCTGTTAACTTTACATATCATATTGTTAATTTGATCCTATCATGGACTCTGAAATGACAATCAACTCACAGTCTGAACCGTCTGCACTGTAGCATTCTGGGTTTCTTTTTACCAAGCGAGTTCATAAAAAAAAAAGTTGTACTAATCCATTCTTTCGAACCTTACAACTCAGATAGACAGCAGGATGCTGTTGTCGAGCCGATGTAGTTCACCTGATGAGTGTGATTGAAATAGATGTTGAAGATTTTTTAAGCATCCCACTCCACAATACTGAAGCGACGAGGCAGAAAAGAATATTTATTCAAGCAGAGCTGTGATTTCTCCCACACTCTCACCGACTACATGGTCACAAAGTGGAAGCAAGCGATCGCCACCTAGTGCACCCTGACTGGGAGAACACTCCAATTCTGCTTCAGCAATAACTGGGGCACACTCGGGAAAAAGGTACATGTCCAGTCTTAATCAGGGATGGGGGAATTTCAAACTATTTCAAGATCGTTTGCTTTAGTTAAATCATTTGTACCTAATGCATATTCTTATATTTAGGTTCGGAAAGTAGTGTTGCCTTTTTTTCTGGATTCAGGTGGAAGAACCGCCTTCAGCGTTGACCAATATTTCCTAAATGTGTTTGAAAAGAGTCAGTTGCAACCCAGCCAAGAGTAAAGATTGTTAAGTTGGCAAGGCAAACGCGTGAATGCATTTACTTCGTGAAAGGCAGCTGTAATGTCGTCTTATGAAGTACTGGGAAGCTGGCTGGTGTGAAATAGTTGGGATCTGCTGCAAAAGCTGAAGGAGGTTTAGATTTAGACCGACCCAGGGATGCCGATATTATACATTAAGGTGGCAGTTCGGGTTGAAAAGGCTATTTGGGAAAATAAATGGAGGATTTAATGTATGGGAGCATTGACCATTTAACATTCGAACGATGTTGAATTTATAGTAAAGTGAAAGGTGGGTAAATGTACCCTAACTAACCCTGACCCGTTTGCAGTAACCCTTTTTTACTCAGGGGAGTTATGTGTCGAGATAGACAAAGGCGACAAGAGGTGAAGATCCAACAAATCTTTATTGAACACTTTATCAAGGAAAAACAATATTTATCAGACTCTGCTATTGTACTTTAATTAAACTCTATAAACTCTATCAATCTCTCCACAGGACTCTTAGGTAAATAGTCTTAAATCTCTAAATCAGTCTCAAATCTACACTACCTATTTCTGACACGTGCTTCTGAGGATTTGCTACACCCTATCCACACACTATCACTATAGTTGAACTGTTTGTCTGAAAAGACTGATAATACCCATTGACAAGGCTGGGACACGCTGTTCCTCTGTCTTTAAGCTTTAGCTGATGTTTCACAGTCCGCAGTCATCGATTTGGGCTGCCCCTCTCATCTAGAGCTGACTCTAGTCTTTGGTTCGTCTCACTGCTGTGGCCTCCTGGGTCTGGTCAGTCTAGTGACAAGGAGCTGGAGATGCTGTGCATCTCAGCTGCCAGTTGAGGGTGCTCTCTGGAGACACCATTGAAGAAGGTGCAAAAGCAAAGAGCTGGAGCTCCAGGTTGCCCCTTTAATCCCCCACTTTTCACCCTTCTCAAAGATTCTGTGGCCTGCGTCCAATCCTAGCATCGGGCAGGGGCAGGAAGATCCAATGAGATGACTAGTTTCCATATTTGAAGGTCACAGAATATGGTTTTGAACCTTCAGTTGTCAAGTGCTGTCCTTGTCATGCTATTCCTCTGGTCTCCCACTGAGCTGGGTGCCACCAGGTCTATGTAGCATTCTTCTAACAAAGCAGGTTGGAGGTGTAAACAATAGTTTGTTCTGAAGCAATGCGGCTGTTAGTACCTGGCCATCAGTGCCAGGCCTGTCTGGTTTCAACAGGAAGTTGATTGTCCTAAGCCTGGCTGCATGAAAACTGTTCCAGATCTGCAATTTGCAAATTGCAAAGTCTGGCTCAGTTTAAACTTGGATTCCACATTTCAGGTTTTTATTCATGCTCATGAAAAATATTAATATCTCTGTAACAATCCTGGAGGTCATAGGTCACCTGACCACAATAGTAAGACTCAATTCGGTTATAAAGTTTATTTTTTAGTGTCAGAAGTAGGCTTACATTAACACTGAAATGAAGTTACTGTGAAAATCTCCTAGTTGCCACACTCTGGCGCCTGTTCGGGTAACACTGAGGGAGAACTTAGCATGGCCAATGCACCTGACCAGCATGTCTTTCGGACTGTGGGAGGAAACCAGAGCAACCGGAGGAAACCCACACAGACATGGGGAGAACGTGCAGACTCTGCACAGACAATGACCCAAGCCGGGAATCGAATCCAGTTCCCTGGCGCTGTGAGGCAGCAGTGCTAACCATAGTGCCATCGTGCCGCCCACATGCTCACCAACCAAACGCTGCATCATTGAAAGAATGGTGAAGAGGTGGGAAGCGTACAGCAGAAACTGACAGGAATGATGGCGGAAAGGAACAACGATTGTTATGAAGAAAAACTGATTCAGGTGAGGTGAAGGAGGAACCGACTGGAAATTTTGAAAATGTTGAAATAGTTCTGAGAGGGTGATCCGATTGTTTCCAATGTGTAACTAAGGGGCACAAATTGAGAATAACCCGTTCTTGGGCAAAAGAATAATGGTTTCAGTGTCATAAAACTACAGAGAATGATATGTGATTAAAGACCTTGAACATCATTTCCCATCACAAGCTGACAACTGATGAAAGAACCGATGATGTTGATCAAAACATTTCGTGACAGATAATGGATTAGTCACGGTCTTAAACTGAGTAAAACCATTACTAAAAAATGAAATTGAATTATCCTTTCAAAAAGTTGTCCTGCTACCTAGATTCCATGTCACCACACTTGATGTTAGGTGGGCCTTGATGTGGCCAATAGTTTTACTCAATTTCCCTTCATTTCTATCACAAATCTAAGTTAAAGTAAAGCCACTAACTGGATGAGTAATAGAAGTAGCAGAGTAGAGAATAGTTCCTGAAGCAGACAGTCAAGGCCATCTGGCAGAGCGCCTCATCACCAAGCATCAAGGCTGGTGGTGAGAACATTCTCACTCAGATCCTCCATGGACATGCAAAGTCTCATTGCTACCGTACGCTGTCACTGAGGTGACTGCAGTGGAGAAGACGCCATTGCCCACCTCATAGCATTGAAACCCTTTGTTTCAAAAATGTGCTTTCTTAAGATCTAAGATGACGTCGGAGTGAGGCGACTTCTTGCAAACTGTCTCCAGCATACCCTCTAATCCTATCTTTTAATCTCGTTGAATGCTTTTAAAACTGCATTCGAATGCTATTAAACTCTAATAATATTCTATTTACTACATTCTGCACTCTCTCCTTTCCTTTTCCCCTATGTACTCTATGAACACTATGTTTTTCACTGTATCCCAATACATGTGACAATAAAAAAGTCAAATCAATATGGAGATGATTTTTACAGAATTTGGCAATGTCAGTTCCGTGAAAAAAATGGAGTAAATCCCGCCAATGGCTCCAACATAATTTCTGACCGGATCTTGAGCCTCAGTGACAATGGATGAGAATAATATGGCACACGCGGTGGTCTCCCTCTGATTCACCCACCGCAGCTCCACTTCGTCGTGTCAATCACCAGACAGCTCCATATAAATGGCTCTCCAGCACCTTTTCCACAGTGGCTGCAGGGAATGGCAGCCAGGAAGCCCGAACCACATTTCTCAGAGGGAGCCCTGACCAGACTTCTGGATGGAGTGGAGCAGAAGTGGGATGCACTCTACCCTGGCTCCAGGAGAAGGCCTCCCACCAACGTTAGCAGGTCCACCTGGAATGCAGTAGCAGCTCTGGTGTTTGCAAGCTGACTGCAGAAGAGGACGGGGCAGTAGATGAATGATCTTCTACACTCAGCCAGGGTAAGTGAGCCTCATGCAGTCTTTCTTGGGAGCCCCTTTCACATCTCTCCCACCTCCACCTTCATTTCTCACCCAGACACTTCGAGTTTTGCCAACACCTGTAAAGAGGTCCTCCTTCCCCTCCCCCAATCACCATGGTCCCCCCCGATCCTACTCACTGCCATGTTCCTCATACTCCAGCTCCCACTTAAGATCCATGCCTGCCGCACCTCATCACCATCTTAAATGTCAACCCGGCTGCCTACGCTCTCCCTATCTGTGCCGTTGCAGGTCAAACTCAACCACAACAAGTCCTTTCTTTAGTCTTCTTTACAAACTGTAAAATCTCCTTTAGTTATCCTCTTATTCTGCCACCTGTACTAGCGCGTGTGTGGACCCAGGCGGATGAGTGTGACAAATGAAATGTGGTTATGATTTACCTAGTTATTTAATTTGGGAAATTGTTTCAAATAAACTTATCTTGTTCTTTGAACCAAAGAAAACCTGTCTGGATAATTCATTACGATCTGAAAGTGAAAACCGTGGGACTCCTGCAGTATTGGCAAAGCACATCCTCACTAAATTCAGAAAATAAACCCTGCTATGCTCAGATCTGGAGCGGGAGAATCAGAGTCATTTTATCCCTCTTCACGTGGTTGTAACACTTTGCAAAGCAGGTCTAGAAAGAGGTGGAATGGTTTCTGTTAAGGTTAATCCTGAGCAGCACAATAACACAGGACTCAGAGCTCTACAGGCTGTTCCCAAGGACACCCATCTCTCAGCTGCAGCTGGAGGACCATCAACTCAGTAGAAGACCTGCCCAGAGTTTGTTAGTCTTCCAGTGTGAGTTCCAAAGAGTCATCCACAAGCGGGTGTTGCAGACTGGCACATTCCAAGGTCTTACATGCTGAAGAATGTAGTAAAGCTTGGGGCAGCTGCTGCAAAGGCTCAATGAGGAAAGGCCACAGTCTAAGGCCCTCCTGCTATAGTATGCCGAGGGATACTGGGAGCTGTTATACACCAATTAATGTTTGATATGAAACGTAAATGTACATTGTAATTATGAACTGTAATGATTGTAGTGAGGCACCTCATGAACTGTATTGAAATAAACTGATCTTTACTGGGACCCAGGTTCGATTCCCGGCTTGGGTCACTGTCTGTGCGGAGTCTGCACATTCTCCCCGTGTTTGCATGGGTTTCTTCCGGGTGCTCTGGTTTCCCCCCGCAGTCAGAAAGATGGCTGGGTGGAATGGCCATGCTAAATTCTCCCTCCGTGTACCCGAACAGGCACTGGAGTATGGTGACTAGGGGATTTTCACAGTAACTTAATTGCAGTGTTAATGTAAGTCTACTTGTGATGCTAATAAATAAATTACTCTTTATGTAATCTCAATTTAGAACTGTTGTGTAGTGCACTTTTATGAATTACGTGGATGAAATATGTTTTTTGAAAAAATATATATAAAATTACATTATTAGCGGTTTAAGTAGCACAGCAGTATCCCTGAAGAAAATACTGCATTTCAGAGGCTGTAGAACTCATTCTGTCTTGCTGTTATATGCCTCGGCATCTACCCAGTTTTGGATTGGGGATATGAAGTTCCCATTGGAAACAAAAAGAGAAAATACCCTCAACCTGGGATTATAGATGTAAATTGTTTTAAACCTGAGTACAGCATACTTGAGCATTTATTTTATCAAATATTTTAATATTCTTTATGAGAGTTTACATGGTTATGGGGTTGGTTTATTTTAAAAAATAAACAAAAATATTATGTTATCTCTGAACATTTAGTCTGAACTCTCCTCCCTTTGACCCCCACCATGCACCCTCCCCATAAATGGAGATCTCTACTGCCTCCCAAAGATACACAAGGCAAACACACCCGGCCGTCCCATCGTATCGGGCAATGGGACCCTGTGTGAGAACCTCTCCGGCTATGTCGAGGGCATCCTGAAACCCATTGTACAAAGAACCCCCAGCTTTTGTCGCGACACTACGGACTTCCTACAGAAACTCAGTACACATGGAGCAGTTGAACCAGGGGCACTCCTCGTCACAATGGATGTCTCGGTACTCTACACCAGCATCCCCCACGATGATGGCATTGCTGCAATGGCCTCAGTGCTCAGCGCCAACAACTGCCAGTTTCCAGATGCAATTTTACATCTCATCCGCTTCATCCTGGACCACAATATCTTCACCTTCAACAACCAGTTCTTCATCCAGACACACGGAACAGCCATGGGGACCAAATTCGCACCTCAATATGCCAACATCTTCATGCACAGGTTCGAACAAGACCTCTCCACTGCACAGGACCTTCAACCGATGCTATACACTAGGTACATCGATGACATTTTCTTCCTTTGGACTCATGGTGAACAATCACTGAAACAACTCTATGATGACATCAACAAGTTCCATCCCACCATCAGACTCACCATAGACTACTCTCCGGAATCAGTTGCATTCTTGGACACACGCATCTCCATTAAGGACGGTCACCTCAGCACCTCACTGTACCGCAAGCCCACGGATAACCTCACGATGCTCCACTTCTCCAGCTTCCACCCTAAACACGTTAAAGAAGCCATCCCCTACGGACAAGCCCTCCGTATACACAGGATCTGCTCGGATGAGGAGGATCGCAACAGACACCTCCAGACGCTGAAAGATGCCCTCATAAGAACAGGATATAGCGCTCGACTCATTGATCAACAGTTCCAACGCGCCACAGCGAAAAACCGCACCGACCTCCTCAGAAGCCAAACACGGGACACAGTGGACAGAGTACCCTTCGTCATCCAGTACTTCCCCAGAGTGGAGAAGCTACGGCATCTCCTCCGGAGCCTTCAACATGTCATTGATGAAGACGAACATCTTGCCAAGGCCATCCCCACACCCCCACTTCTTGCCTTCAAACAACCGCACAACCTCAAACAGACCATTGTCCCCAGCAAACTACCCAGCCTTCAGGAGAACAGTGACCACGACACCACACAACCCTGCCACAGCAACCTCTGCAAGATGTGCCGGATCATCGACACAGATGCCATCATCTCACGTGAGAACACCATCCACCAGGTACACGGTACATACTCTTGCAACTCGGCCAATGTTGTCTACCTGATACGCTGCAGGAAAGGATGTCCCGAGGCATGGTACATTGGGGAAACTATGCAGATGCTGCGACAACGGATGAATGAACACCGCTCGACAATCACCAGGCAAGACTGTTCTCTTCCTGTTGGGGAGCACTTCAGCGGTCACGGGCATTCAGCCTCTGATATTCAGGTAAGCGTTCTCCAAGGCGGCCTTCGCGACACACGACGGTGCAGAGTCGCTGAGCAGAAACTGATAGCCAAGTTCTGCACACACGAGGACGGCCTCAACCGGGATATTGGGTTCATGTCACACTATCTGTAACCCCACAGTTGCCTGGACCTGCCGAGTTTCACTGGCTGTCTTGTCTGGAGACAATACACATCTTTTTAGCTTGTCTTGATGCTCTCTCCACTCACATTGTTTTGTTTCTTAAAGACTTGATTTGCTGTAAGTATTCGCATTCCAACCATTATTCATGTAAATTGAGTCTCTGTCTTTATATGCCTTGTTTGTGAACAGAATTCCCACTCACCTGAAGAAGGGGCTTGGAGCTCCGAAAGCTTGTGTGGCTTTTGCTACCAAATAAACCTGTTGGACTTTAACCTGGTGTTGTTAAACTTCTTACTGTGTTTACCCCAGTCCAACGCCGGCATCTCCACATCATCGCCCTCCCCATAAATACAGAGCTTAACATCATGACACTCAGTAAAAATTTAGAGTGTTTAATGTTGACAGACTCAAATCTAAGTACAATCGTTTCACAGGACCCCCAAGCAAATTGTATTAGATCTTTGAAGGGGAAAAGATTGTGAACCAATCTTTCAAAACAACTGAAATTAGTTGTGATGTACACAAATGGGAAGACATGATTCAAAAGAATGATAGGCACATATTCATGTGCACAAACTGAGATTCTACCTGGCAAACTCTTGCATCTAGTACGTGGACAGGCAATTGGTCATGTCACATTAGCAGTGAGTGTTGGACAGCTCACTATTTTTTCAGTTGTCAATCGTCGTGCTGTTGGCAATATCATGCATTGGAATATTTAATCCGGTATCCATACTCAACAAGGAATGCTAATGCAAATATATCTTATTTTCAGAGTAACCCGTCAATGAACCGGAAACAATTTGCAGACCAAAGTGATGTTTACAGAAAATAAACTGCAGATATGGCCATCATCTAGTTAGACAGATTTTTGATCTACAGCAGAGTCAAAGATTGAAGGGGGGGGTGTGCGGTGGGAAGATGGCAGGGGGGGGGGGGGGTTGTGGGGGGATGGGGGCTGTGGTGGAGAGATGTGGGGTTTGTGGGTGGTGGGGGGCTGTGGTGGGGAGATGGGGGAGTTGTGGGGGTTGGGGGAAGTGGGCTGGGGAGGGCTGTGGGCAAGCATGAAAGTGAAGGTAAGACCACAATCAGATCAGCCATGACCTTATTGAAAGGAAGAGCTGGGTTGAGTTATTAAACGGCCAACTCCAGCTCCTATTTCTCACATTTTCAGAACTGTCTTGGAAAAATGTAAGGAAAGCACACTTTAAAATAGCTGCCTGGCACATAAAGAGTTAACTGGGAAAGGAACCATAAAACAGACACCGGCTTCCACTTATACAAAGATCACTTCAAATCAAACCCAACAGACAAGCCATTTAAAAATCACAGACAGTGATTTAAAGTTAACAAACACCTCAGGAAGCCAAGCCAAGGATCGAGACATCTTTTAGATAAGGAAAAAACCCGAGACAAAGGGAATAGATTAGTCATAGGAAGAGCAGGAAAATATGAATGCAGGAAAACCGATTAGCACCTGAATGAGCCGAAACTAACCATTGATAGCCACAGACATAGGAAATGTACCCATTCAGAAGAACAATACTATGTTAAATGTCTGTATCTGTTTGTATCTGCCTATAACGATGTGATAATGTTCAAATCTCCGGTCCATCTATTGTGTAAAAAGTATAAAGATGGACTGTTCCCATCATTTTACTGAGAGAAGGTTTGCTACAGACATGTGCCTTGTCTCCCGGAGCTCCGTTGAATAAACTGTGTTTTGGAATCTCGAGATCTGACTACTAGTGGATTTTTCCCACAACAAATAAAAATATGCACATTATAATTAGGAGCAGGAGGAGACCATTCAGTGCCTTGACCCTGCTACACCATTCAATAAGATCATGACTGACCTGATTTTGGCCTAAACTCCACACTCCCACCTACCCCTGATGACCTTTGACTCTCCTGTTAGCCAAGAATCTATCTACCTCTGCGTTATAAATATGCAATGCCCCTGCCTCCACTACTCCCTGGGGAGGAGAGTTAGACTGCACTACTGAAAACTCTCTGACATTTTGTTTAATTTATTCCAGCACCACTGGACTCCAAGCCTCACAGCAGCCCTTTTCCAGTCATGGACATGTGGTAATTTCCACAACTGAGCTGAGAGTGTCTGCCCCTGTCACCAGGAAAACATTTGACAAGCACAGCTCTAAGGAACTCAGTCAGTGGTAATCAGGGGACATTCTCCAGCGATTGGCACAAAGCACGATGACTGTAATTGTCAGATGCAATCATCTCAGCCACAGGACATTCTCTATTGCACTTCTTCCATCGGGAAAAAGATACAAAAGTCTGAGGTCACGTACCAACCGACTCAAGAACAGCTTCTTCCCTGCTGCTGTGAGACTTTTGAATGGACTTACCTCGCATTAAGTTGATCTTTCTCTACACCCTAGCTATGACTGTAACACTACATTCTGCATTCTCTCGTTTCCTTCTCTATGAACGGTATGCTGTGTCTGTATAGCGCTCAAGAAACAATACTTCTTGTTGTATACTAATACACATGACAATAATAAATCAAATCAAATCAAACCAAAAGGACATCACTGCAGGCATTCCACCAATCACCATCCCCTCAGCCCAACTACCTTCAGCAGTTTCCTCAGTGGCTTTCTCCCCACCATAAGATCATCAGCAGTTTCTGGTTGATGATTTGCTCACTGCTGGAGACAGGCTTATAACTCCATTGGAAAGATGACTATAGCAGAGAGGTGCAGCTCACAGGAGTTTCTGTACCTTGGGTCAGTTCAATCCCTGTATTTAATGTGTAGCAAAAGCGGCAACATTTTTGAGATTGACACAGTGCCTTTCAATCTGTAAACTGATGTGCCTTTGAACTAAGACTTATACATCAACCCGTCATGGGGTGCTGAGTCTTTGGAACTCTCTTCCCCAGAGCGTGGTGGAGGCAGGATCAGTGAATATTTTTAAAGTAGAGTCAAATGTTATTGGGGATAGGCAGGAATGTGGAGTTGAGGCCACAGTCAGATCAGTCATGATTTTATTGTATGGTATAGCAGGGTCAAATGGCTGAATGGCCTGCTCCTGATTTAAATGTTCATATGTAATGGTGCTGAGCTGCAGTGAAGTGAGAACTGTTTGACTTGGATTGGAAAGGTGTCTAGGCCATGGGATGAACTACTTCATCGGATGGTTGCGGAGCATCATACTGTAGCACTTAAGACTTGTGCTCCAGAACCAGACTCACCCTCTCGCCAAGGTGCTCCACTCCAGCACCTAGCTCAGGAGACTTTATGGAAGATTTCAGATGGAGATTTACACTGTACCTAACCTTTCTGGAACCGCATTCGGAGTGTTTGATGGTGTACGGTGAGCTTTATTCTTTATCTATTATGCTGCGTACAAACTGTCTCATTAAACACTCCCAAGGGATACAGTACAGGTTAGATACAGCGTAAGTCTCCCTCTCTGTATCGTAAAACATTCCCAGGAGGTGCATACAGGTTAGGTACAGAATAAGGCTCCTTCTCCACTGTCCCAACAAACATTCCCAGCACAGGTGCAGCACTTGTTAGATACAGAATAAGGTTTTTCCTGCACTGCATGTAATTATTCCAAGGGCATGTACAGCAGAGTGATGGGAACGAGACCAGAATTAGTGGAATGTCAGCATTGGAAGGTTTGCGAGACTGAAGCACAGTGAATGACAGGTTGTGATGAAGATTCCTGCACTGACCAGAGGCAGCCTGACTCAGGCGACTGAGGAGGAGGCGAAATGGGAGGAGGAGAAGGTGATGTGGGTCACTGTTTCCCTGACACGCCTACCTTTCTGGTGGCACCTGAGGTTGGATGGGTGTAGATGGCTGATTACAGACAATGGAAGACAAGTAGTCGCACGCCCACACTGACTGACTGAGTGTGAGTGCAGCCAGTCTGTCCGGCATTGTGCTAAATGCCCCCTCTACCTTTTGCCACTCTGGGAATGGGTGTTTACTTTGAATCCAGATTGTCAAAAGCAATGCCCGCCTCCAGAGGTGTGAGAGATTACACAATGACCCAAACCCTAGCAGGATTGTCCTGAGTGTGACCCAAGAGACAGTTTGTGGACTATTACCCATGCACAGGGTTGCTACATTCCATTGCTTTCCATCCTCCTGGTATGGCTGAAGTGATATGCACATAAAGCAAAGGCACATAAAGTGAGGTACATACTGTCTGCACACAACATTTTCTATAACTTGTTCTGAAATATTCAGCATGTATTAAATCTATTTTTTCTTATTCATAGTATCATGGTTAGTGAACAAATGTGATTTCAATCTGAGATGTGGCCCAGTCACTAGCCTAGGTTCTTATCCAATGGAAATGGCAACAACTCATCTGTACACATCAACAAGTCTGCTGTGTGTATTCTCTGTGACATGTGGAATTAAGTAGCATTGACTAACTTTAGTGCTCTTTGTGCCTTCAGAATGGAGGAAGATGAAATCATAGGCATACAGCAAATGCATATGGTGGTCTTTAACCACCCAGAACATTAGGCTTGGATTATAAAGTACCTCCATTCAATTGAAACCATTTTTTTCCCTGTGACTTTAGAAACCTAAGCTAAAACAAAAGGTACGAGCAGCAAAGACAAGCAGTGTCAGTGGAAAGCCACTTCTACTATGATTCATAAAGTTTAAAAAAACTCTCAAAACAAAAGCAACTGTTAACAACTCTAACACCCATCATGTATTAAAAACAAACGCCACAAAATATGAGATCATAACAGGCTTTTCTCTGCTTTTGGCTGTTAATGTTTCCAGAAAAACCACACCGCTGCTATTTTTACTGCAGGATGCATAGATGGTATGGAATCAGCTGTAAAGGTTGTGATCATTGGAAATGACAGCATGGAAAAATAACTAGAACTGCATATGAGCAATAAATTCAAACCTGCTGTTTCATTATCAACGGACACAACATTTTATTTATTGAAAGCATATTATACATATCAAATATATAAAATGTTTTGGTGCTAAGAGCAATACTTTCCAAAGCTGTAAACATTAACCATAACTAAGCTATCTTTTAAGAGACCAATTGTTGGTCATGTATGTCACTGGATTTATCAATTTATAACATGCTGAGTGTGTCAGTTTTTATTTCAAATATGAAATGGAGATTCCTACGAATATCATAAAGGCCTAGATACACAATGCTGATATGAACTGTGGTCAAAGCTCACTCACAAATCAAATTGTGCATGTATTACCTGTATTGTGTGTTGGTGTCATTTAACTAAAGCAAAGCATCATTGAATTACCTCAGTAGAGAGGGCTATACAAATTTTGAAAGCATGCAATAATCTTATTTCTAATACAGAACAGCGTCACGACATTTGTGTTTAAATACAACATAGAGTATCTATGTAATGTTGAAAAACATGACTTATTATATAACAGCAAATTAATATAGATTGTTACAAATACCAACACATCCCTTTAAATACATATCAGTAGAAAGTTAAAATCCTCGACAGGTACAAGAAAATCAAATCCAATAATGTGGTCTATCTTATAAGGATATGCATTTTATCAAAACTAGTTAAAGCATTAGCTAAGTTGCACAAAAGACCTCAAAAAGTGATGCAGATGCATGCATGCGGTAGAAAATAGCAAAGGGCATTGCAAGATTTACAATTAGAATCCATGTTTCAAAGCCATAAACGTTTTCTTCCAAACCGTTGGCAAACTGGGGCCAAGCTCCAAAAGCTGGAAGTATCCAAAACTTTAAAAAGAAAAAGAAGAATTTAGAGTCAGGTTGATTGCTAATTGTCATTAAAAACTACTTACTTACTAGCAAGTCGGATCTTCAGAGTAATTCCAACATGCAACACACCTAAATTATTAAATTTGTTATTACTGCAAATCTTTTTTGTCTCCATTGGGCTTCATTTTGGGAATGCTATATTTTATATCCATATTTTGTAGCTGAATTGCTGGTTTGCATATACCAGCTTTATGTGTTTGACTCAAGTGTAATTTATAATCTCCACTTCAAGAACTACCAGCCATAGCATTGGTAAATATTAGCAAATCTATGATTTTCATTAATAGCACACTTCAATCTTGCTGAAAAGAGAGGTGTTGTCAAAGCTTTTTGCCTTGTACTCATCAGGACATTGCAAGAATTTCACATTTCAAACTATCATAACAATTTATACTACAGGAGAAAAGGGTGTTGATTGGTTGGAAAGCCGACTTGGATTGGCCGAAGTCTTGCTACAGAGAAAGTAATGGATAGCTATAGATTCTCTAGACTCATAGATAATTTTAAAAGGGTGCACGGCTTGAACATACTTCAACAACAATAACAAGTTGCATTTATATAGCAACTTTACAACAATAAATCCTCCCAAGGCTGCTCACAGAGACATTATAAAACAAAACATGATGACACTGATCCACATAATTAGATATTAGGGAAGAGGACCAAAAGCCTGGATAAAGAGTTAAGTTTTAAAGATTGCCTTAAAGGAGGAAAGCATGATAGAGAGGCAAAATGGTTTAGATAGTGAATGCTAGATCTTAGGGCCCAGAGGGCTAAATACACAGTAACAATGTTGGAGCAATTCAAATCAGGGATGCTAACAAGACCAGAATTAGGGAAACATGGATATCTCGGACAACTGTGAGACTGAAGGAGATTATAGAGATAGGGAAGGGTGAGACCATGACTAATTTGAAAATAAGAATCAGGATTTTAAAATCAAAGCTTTGTTTATCTGACAACCAATGTAATTCAGCAAGCAAGGGGTGGCAATTCATGAATGGGATTTGATGTGAATTATAACACAGATAGCAGAATTTTGGATCAGTTCAGGTTTCGGGAGGGTAGATGTGAGAGGCTAGCCTTGTGAGAGTAATCAAGTCTAGAGGGTAACAAGGGAATGAATGAATTTCAGTAGCTGACAAGCTGAAGCAGGGGTGGAGCTGGGTGGACATTGCTATGGAGATAAAAATAGATGGTCTTAGTGATGGCATCAAGATTGCGAACAGTCTAGTTCAAACTTCAGTCTTAGACAATTGCCAGGGAGAAGGATGGAGTCAGTGGTTAGGGGGCAGGATTTGTGGCAGGAACCAAAGACAGTGGCTTCAGTTTTCCCAATTCTGACTGGCAGAAACTTCTGTTCATCCAGTGCCAAATGTCAGACAAGCAGTCTAATAATTTAGCGAAAGTGGTGGGGTTGAGAAGGGTGGTGGTGAGGTAGAGGTGGGTGTTGTCAACATCCCTTGTGTTTTTTGATGATGTAACCAAGGAGAAGCATGGAGGTGGAAAAATGGGTGGTAGGCAAGGATTGATCCTTGTGGGACACCAGAGCTAACCATGCAGGTTATGCTTATGATGAAATAGATAAGAATGGGACCAGGTGAACAGAGTCCCAACAGTAAAGAGAAGATGGAGGTGCAGCAAAACCTACTCTTTACCAATACAACTGAAAAATGTATAAATGCTTTGTTATTTACAAATTATTTATTTACAAATTACTGTGACTATTCAAAAGTTTCAATAGCTCTTAGTTCACATTTTAACTTGCCATTTGTCAGTATTACTTTGCAACTCAAAGTGGTTTATTGATAAGAAAACATTAAAACACCCATGATATTGTCAATAGTCAGTTGATGAATTTTTCTTTAATATACAAGATGCCCCTCATGTCACAAAGACACCTGGGGGTTAGAGCCGTCACTAATGTTAGATGAGGCTTGTTGACATAATAATTGGGTAAATATTGATGCAAAAGCCTGATCAAAACTCACAGCAACAGGAAGATAAGTTTGTGAACAAGAAGTGCTTGCCTGGTAATAATATATAAATGTATCCAGCTTCAGAATTACATTTTCATGAATCTTTTGAGTCGAGTTGCTTTTTAAAATTTCTACCTGGTTTATGACATATTGTAGACATTCATAATATTCAAAAGTTAAAAACACTAAAAAACTTAGCGCAAGGAACAACCAGGGATAGAAAATAGCCATTTAATCCATCAATGTTTGTCCCGTTTATACTTTAGCTTTTCCATAATGACATCTAATTGTGCTATAACACCCCAATATTTTGTCTATATTCCTTTGCTTAATTGCTAGATTTATCAAATTGTTTACTACTCTGATGAAAAATGTTTCAAATCTGTGTTCACAATCTTCTAATTATACTTTAGCCCATATTTCTTGGTTAACTTGTACATTGTCATTTGTATCTACTTCAGTAAGGTTGCCCTCAACTTCTCTTCTCTGCGCTACAAGTTGAAGTTTCCCTTATTCTTCCTTGTAGTTCAGTTTACAGACGACATCAGTTTTATTGATCTTCTCTCTTTGTTCTAATGTAAGAATATAAATTATGACGACCAAGTGGGGAAAACCGGAACAAATTTCTAAATGTGGTTTAGCTGGTATAACGAGAAGCTTCCACATAAGTTTTAAGTTTAAGTATATTTTTAAGTTCATTTAGTGTCACGAGTAGGCTTACATTAACATGGTATAGCGCAGGGCCAAACGGTGGCACAGTGGTGGCACAGTGGTCAGCACTGCTGCCTCACAGTGCCAGAGACCTGGGTTCAATTCCAGCCACGGGTCACTGTCTGTGTGGAGTTTGCACATTCTCCCCATGTCTGCGTGGGGGTGCTCCGGTTTCCTCCCACACTCCAAAGATGTGCGGGTTAGGTTGATTGGCCATCCTAAATTGTCCATTATTGTCAGGGGGATTAGCAGGGTAAATAGGTGAGATTATGGGGATGGGGCCTGGGTGGGATTGTTGTCACTGCAGACTCAATAGGCTGAATGGCCTCCTTCTGCACTGTAGGGATTCTATGATTCTAACACTGCAATGAAATTGCTGTGAAAATCCCCATAATTGCAGATCCGTGAATTCTCATCATACCTGGAATGTTAACTTTGCTTCTCTCTCCATAGAAGCTGCCGGACCAGCTGAGTGCAGCATTTACTGATTTAAAAAATATATTGTGAACTGTATTTCATCCAGTGGAAGAAATCTACCTCAAGGGGGATTGAAAAAGCACAGAGTAAGAGGTCACCAATTTTTAATGAATGAGGAAGCCCCGATTTTTATTACATGAAAGAGACCTACAATGCTAACTACTTATGACCAGGATTTATTGATTAAACAATTTTAAAACAGGCAGTTTTTGCAACGGTGCAGAGGTTACAAAAATTAAGTTTGAAAAGGCTCCAGTTTTTCTAAACAGGGATACCCATCTGTATTATTAGTAAGAAACTTTCTGAACAAGCACAGATTTCCCCTGGTTTTCCCCTGGTTTGTCTATTAAACGGATTAAAAGTTATCAAAGCTTTACATTGAAGTCTGTGGTGCCACCTATTGGCATAATGAATAAGGGTCGGTCCTTTTAGTTTGGATTATCAAGAGGAATTAAAGTTTTCAGCTCTTTTTGCAACTGAATGTCATCGCCCACTCATCATTTTTTAAAGTTAATTTATTTATTAGTCATAAGTAAGCTTACATTAACACTGCAATGAGGTTATTGTGAAAATCCCCCTAGTTGCCACACTCCAGCGCCTGTTTGGGTACACTGAGGGAGAATTTAAAGTTAATTTATTAGTCACAAGTAAGGCTTACATTAACACTGCAATGAAGTTACTGTGAAATCCCCCTAGCTGCCACAGTCCAGTGCCCGTTCGGGTCAATGCACCTAACCAGCACGTCTTTCAGACCATGGGAGGACACCCACGCAGACACGTGCAAACTCCACACAGGCAGTGACCCAAGCTGGGAATCGAACCCGGGTCCCTAGCGCTGTAATGCAGCAGTGCTTATCACTGTACTACCGATTTAATATGTTACCCACTGCATTTCTTAACTTCTTAGCTCTTTTAACTTTGACAGCTGTTCTAATTTCCTCTCCAAATGCGACTTCACTATTCCATCACTGGAATAACTTTCTAATATTACCCTGAGCCTCTTTAGCCGCTTTCATCTCTAATGATCCTTTTGCCCTGCGCCCATTTGATACTTTCCGACTTCCCTCCTTTCCCCGCGTGTGTAGAAAGTGTCACATTTGATCTCATCGAGATGATTACCTTCCACTAAATCTTATATCCGATTTCTTTTATGTCTGTCACTCAACTGAGATAGTTTTTGATGATATTCCCGAGCGTGTATTGCTTTATTTTAAAAATCCCATCATTTTGTGAATGAAAGCTGATTTTTAAAAAACTATTTGATGATATTCTCCAATGAGTGTTGCTTTATTTTTTTAAATCCCACCATTTTATGAACGAAAACTGATTTTAAAAAACGGATTCTGAATCTGTCTTACCGAAATATTGCACAGGAACAGAAAGGCGGTGATGTTTTTCAGGATGATTCTCTTTGTGTCCAGTTTGTTCTTTAGTCTGCGGTTGGGCTGCGGGAGGGAGGTTTGGGGTAGAGTTGTCTGCTCAGTGCACTCACTGCTGCTGCTGCTGCCTGGGGAGGGGGGGATGTGCCGGGTAGCCGGGCGGCTCACCTCCTGCTCCACACTCTCCAGGGCTTTGTTGACAATGCCACAATACGAGGCTGCCGCGGGCAGGCCACCGGGACCGGCAACAGCGAAGGTCCTCCCCACTCCCTCTTCGTCGCTATCCCGCTTGCGGTGCAGGGACTGGATGATGAAGACGTTCTGCACGGATTTCTCGACGATGAGTAGGGCGGAAAGCGACAAGCTCAGCCATGTGTAGTTGCGGGGAGGCTGTGCAGAAATCGCCGCCAGCACCGAGCACCAGGACAGCAGCCAGGAGGCGCACGCCGTGCCCACCAACAGGGAGCCATCCAGTTTTCGGGACGGATTTTTGGAATAATCCATGGAACCTTTGCCCATTCTGTGAATGGCCAGGCCTGTTGTCGATGCTGCAGACATTAAGCAGAGTACTGTAATACTGTATAGGTAAAACATAGTCACAGCAGACTGCCGGCGGTCTTTTGAATACCCCACCTGTATGCTGTACACAACAAGAATCCCTATTGTGGTCGCGAATACAGCTGCTCCCAGAACCGGTCCTGGCAATATGTTGTAGCGTCTTTTAAACATGAGTTTTGGAGCTGTGTGCTGTTCCAGTTTGCGTCCGATGTTCTTCCACATGATGTAGAGCATGGCAGATGCAAAAACGTGGTACTCAATGTTGAAAGGGTACATGTAATAGGAGCCTTTATAGAAAGCAGCGCACGCATTTATAGTGCAACTGCAGTTTGGTCCAGTCTTTTCTGGGATAGAATAAAACATTGCACAGATTATCTTTAAAGATTGTCAAATCTGAGCCTCCTCCAAAAGAGCCTAAAGCACAGGAAAGTTCTTCAGGTCTGGTACACTACATCGCATTCAACAGGTAACACCACCCACTGTATCGGGAAAACTGGAAAACACCTCACATTACAGTAGTCTCACTGCGATCACCTTGATTCCCTTTTCGAGTGATCTATTTGGATATTAGTTGCTGCAATGCCACACCGTGCATATGTACGATGTTTATCGGATTTGCCGCCCCCACCACCCACATCAGACTGAATTTGCGATGCAAATCCCTGGAATGTCCAAACAGGAATGTCTCGGCGCTGAAAAAATAGTCGCTCTGGAACCTGGAGATTGCCTCACAATGGTCTATGTCCTAAACTATGAACGGAATCAGGATACACGAGGAAACAGAGCAAACAACGGGGACGGGACTGGAGTGTCTTAACCACACATTAGATGCAGCAAGAGAAATAAACGGGGGGAAGAGAGGAAGGGCAGTGGATTGAGAAAAAGTTAAAAAAAATAAATGGGGGGAACAGGACACATTAAAAAGAACAAGCAAAAAGTAGAGGACTGTATAATCTAATTGAGATTGGGAATTGATAATGAATGAATGGCAGTGTGCACAATCGATTTGATCCAGTAAGTATAGAATTAATGGCCCCGTGATCAGAACATTGAGCCACCCAATCGCGATGTCATTGCAGCAATAGGAATATAGGAATGTTGAGACAAAATAAAACAGGGTCCATCCAGCTGGCCTTCTAATATCCTGAGAATTGCTTGATACAAGATAATGGAGTTATTGGCTAATAGCAATTACCCACGATCAAATTAGTTTACAACAGAAATTAAGTGAAAAAACTAACCCTTTTCCATCCAAATATGCTGCATGTCTCCAATTACTCACAGATTGTATCCCAAAATGTTATTTTCTGAATTAAATCTATCAAATTGTTCTCAGACAGTTTTGCATCCTGAAAATGCTGACACTAATAAGAGTGTGGATGGGAAGACTGGCATAAAAATGCTGCTAAGGCAATAAAAGATTTTTTTTTAAAACTCCAACCACAAATCACCACCCTCCGGAGTGAGACTGCAACTTCAGTATTCCCCTTCTCGGCTTCCAAGTTGGTTGTTATGTCAGACCATTAGTCACATTATTGACAGTGTCCATACAAAATATACATTATAAGTCCTAAATAGCTGCAGCAAGATAAATTAATTTGCATGAATGTAAATCCAACAATTTCATGGCATGAAATGCACTTTACTGGGGAGGTTCATGGTTGGAAGTTAATATTTTTGGTTTTGTCAAGGTTAATGGTGGAGCAATGCAAATCCATTGATTTGTGGAGAATCGGAGCTTTTGGTGCACCTATTATAACTGCAGAAAGCTGAATTGTTTCTGAATTAATAACAGTGAGTGCCATTATTGTGCCATTCTTTTCCCAGCCATTGCTGGTTCCGTATTCATTGCCAATTTGTGCACAGTTTATCTTCTCGGCCTTCAACTACTGGAAGGTTGGAGTGGGCTGCACAATATTTATTACACTGGAATCCTTATAATTGCAGATAAAGAACCATAGAAACCATAGAATCCCCACTGTGCAGAAAGAGGCAATTTGGCCCATTGAGTCTGCACTGACTCTCTGAAACAGCATCCCACCCAGACCCTCCCCTCTATCCCTGTAATCTGCACATTTACCATGGCTATTCCACTTAACCTACACATCTTTGGACACTATGGGGCAATTTAGCACAGGCAATCCATCTAGCCTGTACATCTTTGGACTGTGGGAGGAAACTGGAGCATCCGGAGGAAACTCATGTAGACACAGAGAGAATGTGCAAACTCCACACATACTGTCACCCAAGGCCGCAATTGAATTCAGATGCTGCGAGGCAGCAGTACTAACCACTGTGCCACCCATTGAATCACCTCACACTGAATTAGATTCCCATAGAATAAGTCTATTCTGCTTTCTTTCTACTGCTTTGTACTGCTCCAGATAATTCCTTCATTCTACAGTTCTTAATGATCTACCATAAAACGTAAGCGCCATGATTGATCATGGCACTAACATCTGGGTCATAATCTCAGACTGTTTTAGTTACAACAAAAAATGTCTGTCACTCAATTCATGTTTTTATCATGTATCATTTGGAGCACTTTTGATAACAATATGTTTTTTTTTAATGTTTAGGGACTTGCAGTTAAATTCAGTGTTTTGGAATCAGAAGATTGTAGGTTTAATCCAGGCTGACGTTTCAGTATAAAGTTGAGGGACTGTTGTATTGTTAGAGGTGCCATAATTCAGATGAAACTTTAAGCAGTGCCCTTTTTAAAGTCCTTTCATAGAGAAGCAAGTTTAAAAATCAATATTAAGCCAAAGAAGCTGATGTTAGAAGAGGTGTCTTTTTTTTTTGAAAATGGAGAGTTTTAATGGTATCTGAAAGGAGAGGAGGACGGAAAGGCAAAACAGTTTAAGAAGGCAATCCTCCTGTTTGGAAGCAAGGCACCTGAAGAGGGTGCACTCAGTGCTGAACAACAAGAGCAAGAATGCACAAGAGGCTGGATTAAGAGGAATGGAGAGTTAGCGGGGCTATAGCAATAGAAGAAGTTACATGGATAAGAAGGGGGCAAAAACATGCAGCCATCTGAACACAATGAGAATTTTAAGTTTGAGCTGTGGGGGAGCAGAAGCCAATATAGATTTTTAGGGGCAGGGCTGATGGGAGAGTGAAACTTGGTTTTGGATAGGATAAGGCAGCTGTCTTGGATGAGTTCCAGTTTCTGGAGTGTGGAAGATGAGAGGCCAGCCAGATCTAAAAGTGGCAAAAGGATGGATGTAGGTTTCAGTGTCAGATAGCGTGAGGTTGGGCAATGTTACAGAAGTAAAACTAGGTGGTCTTTGTCATGGAGAGAATATGGGATCAGATTGCATCAAGAACGGATTAAGTGCTCACTTATTCCATTGTTACGTATAGGAATTTGTGCACCAAGTGGCTGCTATATTTGACTTTACTTAAAAAGAAGTAACTCATTGGCAGTGAAAGCTTTAGGGCATTACTTAGCATATGTTAAGCACTACATAACTACATAACAGCATGTTGACTACCATTATGTCAGGACAGAGAAAATCACGAGAAAATCAGGGCAGCACGGTAGCACAGTGGTTAGCACTGCTGCTTCACAGCTCCAGGGACCTGGGTCCCGGCTTGGGTCACTGTCTGTGTGGAGTTTGCACATTTTCCTCATGTCTGCGTGGGTTTGCTCCGGTTTCCTCCCACAGT
This sequence comes from Mustelus asterias, assembly GCF_964213995.1. NCBI lineage: Eukaryota > Metazoa > Chordata > Chondrichthyes > Carcharhiniformes > Triakidae > Mustelus > Mustelus asterias. The sequence continues at coordinate 61,585,551 of NC_135801.1, forward strand.
CCAAAGATGTGTGGGTTAGGTTGATTGGCCATGCTAAAATTTCCCTTAGTGTCCTGGGATGCGTAGATTAGAAGGATTAGTGGGTAAATATGTAGGGATATGGGGGTAGGGCCTGGGTGGGATTGTGGTCGGTGCAGACTTGATGGGCCGAATAGCCTCTTTCTGTGCTGTAGGGTTTCTAAGATTCTAAGATCAAACTGCAATCCAGAAATATGGGACATCTTTGATAAAGCAGTCTAGAGTTACTGTTTAACCTGTTGAAACAACTGTTAAGGTGAATTTCATTTTATAGTGTAAAGTGCTACTTCAGATGTTCACTGTATAATCTCTGGATTAGCTTTTTGCCTTCAAATTTGAGGGATAATCTGACAGAGTGGATCACTCATCTATTAGACAATCCACCTGATGTTGATTATATTGAATATCTAGCCCAGGGTATTTTCAAACCTTAAACTCTATCAGTGCTTTGTTTGGTTACTGTTCTTTAGCTTATTGAGCGGCACGTTGGCACAGTGGTTATCACTGCTGTCTCACAATGCCAGGGACCCGGATTCAATTCCAGCCTTGAATGACTGTCTGTGTGGAGTTTGCATGTTCTCCCTGTGTCTGTGTGAGTTTCCTCCAGGTGCTCTGGGTTCCAATCACAGTTCAAAGATGCGCAGGTTAGGTGGATTGGGTATGATATATTGCCCCTTAGTGATCAGTGATGTGTAGGTTAGGTGGATTAGCCATGGTAAATATATGTCTTTTGGTAAGATGCTCTTTCAGAGAGTTGGTGCAGACTTGTTGGGCTGAATGGCCTCCTTCTGCACTGTAGGGATTCTAGTTAGTACGTTATGTCTTTTGTTGATTTCTCTCTAGAATATACAGTATGTGAGCACACTGCCACAGTCTGTTATTTCTCCTTTTACTCTCACAATCTGACTTTTGCTTCCAACAATGAATGAACAATTTAATTATCTGGTTAACGGGGTTGGTTTCTTTATTACTAACTTTCTAAAATTCTGGATTCCATAATCTGTCAGCTATAAACATAGGGTTAGAATTCCATTATCTGGGTGTTAATCTGGCTGTATGGATTACTCACTGATATTACATTCAGGCCTAATTGATGTAATCTGCCATTAATTTAAAATGTTACAAGATGTCTTGCTGGTTGCAGAATGAAGATAATGCCATCAATAGTTTAGGTCATGTAAAATTTTGGCATCTGCGAAAATTGTTCATTATCAGATTTTTAAAGGGACCTTTAGTGCATCTAAATTCAAACCAATCAGTTTCGATCATGTACTTCATTCCAGATTAATGTGCCCATTCATTTGAAACATTCTCTGCAACTGCTTAATATCCTCTTATTTAGTGTTTGACCTGTTCATGAGTTTACACTCAGTAAAATATCTTACCCACAGTTAAGTTGGCAAAGCCCAGGGCTGCCAGTCGCTTTTGGTGGTCACTTAGCTGATGTTTTGACTCTGCAATTACACCATTCACCCATAACAACAGGTTTGTAAAGACAGAATGAATCATTCCAAATCTAAAAAGAAAGTAATCTTGTAATGCCCAAAAAGTGGATTTAATATACTCAGACATGAAAACACGTTATGAACTTTAACATAGACAATCATTCCCTAGAGACCACAATGGTTAAAAAAATCAGAATTAAAATAAAGAAATTTACCTATATGTTAAAGAAAAATAAGATCTTCAAATTAGTTTTAGGAGACAAATCTCTAACTTTTCTAAAATTTATTTTTATGACAGTCTTTGGCCAGAATTCTGCAGCCATTCATGCCCCACCATCGCTGTCAGCGAGAATGGAGAATTTGGCACTCAGCCAAAACTCCATTCACTGCAGCGGGACTGGAGAATCCCAGCCATGGGCGAGGTCAGAGAATCCAGCCCTTTATTTTTAAAGCGTCCCTAATGTGGTTTATCATTCAAAAGTAGAAACATTGTTAAAATAAAGCAAAGTATGGCACAGTGGCACAGTGGTTAGCACTGCTGCCTCACAGCTCCAGGGACCCGGGTTTGATTCCCGGCTTGGGTCACTGTCTGTGCGGAGTTTGCATGTTCTCCCCGTGTCTGCATGGGTTTCCTTCGGGTGCTCCGGTTTCCTCCCACAATGCAAAGATGTGCGGGATTAGGTGCATTGGCCATGCTAAATTCTTCCTCAATGTACCTGAACAGATGCAGGAGTGTGGCGACAAGGGGATTTTCACAGTAACTTCATTGCAGTGTTAATGTAAGCCGACTTGTGACTCTAATAAATAAACTTAAACTTCTTTGCACCCACTCCAGTGCCTCCATAGCCTGTTTTATAATATTATGAACAGAACTACACTCAATACTGTAGTGTACTCAAGATTCCATTCATGTTTAACATAACTCCCTTACTGTTAAATTTGAGTGTATGGTTTGATTTTTTTATGGCCTCCATACCCATGGTGTAACTTCTCCTCATTGATATATTTTTAATCCCTTTGTTCCTCAACCCCACCTGGACTTGCACCTTCCAAGTAATGTGATGTCCTCATTCTGCCTACCAAAATCTGCCACCTCACATTTGACTGTTGTATCTCCTTTGCCAAATATTTTCCCATTTTGCAAATGTATTAAAGTTTCCTGTAATTTGTTCAGTCCTCCTCATTATTGACAAACCTCCACAATTTAGTGTGATCAGCAAATTTAGAAATGGTGCTTTTTGACTCAAAAGTCCAAATTGTTCATGAAAATAAGTGTCTATGTTGGGGTGACACGGTGGCACAGTGGTTAGCACAGCTACCTTACAGCACCAGGGACCCAGGTTCAATTCCGGCCTCGGGTCACTGTCTGTGTGGAGTTTGCCCATTCTCCCCGTGTCTGCGTGAGTTTCCTCCAGGTGCTCCAGTTTCCTCCCACAGTCCAAAAATGTGTGGGTTAGGTTGATCGGCTATGCTAAATTGGCCCGAGTGTCAGAGGAATTATATGTGGGTTTACGGGAATGGGGTCTGGGTGGGATTGTGGTCGTTGCAGACTCGATGGGCCAAATGGCTTCCTTCTGCACTGTAGGGATTTTATGATTCTATGATTCTAAAATTGTGAACAGCCGTGGTTGCAGGGCTGATCCTTCCGAATAATTTTATTCCCTCTCGCTCCTTTCTGTCCGAAACCAGCTATTTGATTTGATTTGATTTATTGTCACATGTATGAACATACAGTGAAAAGTATTGTTTCTCTGCGCGCTATTACAGACAAAACATACCGTTCATAGAGAAGGAAACGAGAGAGTACAGAATGTAGTGTTACAGTCATAGCTAGGGTGTAGAGAAAGATCAACTTAATGCAAGGTAAGTCCATTCAAAAGTCTGACAGCAGCAGGGAAGAAGCTGTTCTTGAGTCGGTTGGTACGTGACCTCAGGCTTTTGTATCTTTTTCCCAAAGAAGGTGGAAGAGAGAATGTCTGGGGTGCGTGGAGTCCTTAATTATGCTGGCTGCTTTGCAGAGGCAGCGGGAAGTGTAGACAGAATCATTCTGCAATTTTCCCCTGCCTCAACATTCTCTAACTTTACTTTTTTATGGGGCACTTTATTGAAGACCTTTTGAACGTCCAGGTATATTACAACAATGGGATTACCATTTTTTACTCTCTATCTTTTCTCCTCTAGAATTACAATAAGGTTAGTCAAGCAGAACTTTTTCCTCTTAAAATCCAAGCTGACTGTTTTCCCATTTCTAGATGTTCACCCCCCTCTTCTTTAGTAAGGATTCCATTGCTTTTCCTTCCATAAATTTTAAACCAACTGGTTTATAATTCCCAGGACATGTTCTCTCCTCCTTTTTAAGTACATGAATTACATTAGCTATCAGCCAGTTCTCAGGCACTGCACCTTTCTCCAGTGAATTGCTATATATGTGCAGTAATGCCTCTGCTATCTTTTCCCCAGATTATTTGAAAATACATGGATTCATCTGGCAAGGGGTTTGATCCTCTTTGAGTTTGTTTAGTTTATTCATATACATCTGTTTTTTTAATCTCACTGCTCATCTCATAATTCTTAGAATCATAGAATCCCTACAGTGCAGAAGGAGGCCATTTGGCCCATCAAGTCTGCAATGTCTCTCTGACAGAGTATCTTATTCAAGCCTTATCCTCGAACCCCACACACATTTACCATGGCTAATCCCCCTAACATACACATCTTGGGAAACTAAGGGGCAATTTAGCATGTCCAATCCACCTAACCTGCACATCTTTGGAGTGTGAAAGTAAACCAGAGCACCCAGAGGAAACCCACCCAGACACGGGAAAACATGCCGGAACATTCCAAACCAAGGCCGGAATCGAACTTGGGTCCCTGGCACTATAAGACAGCAGTGTTAACCACTGTGCCATCGTGCCACCCAAATTCAATGTCATGTCTAATTGTTCTATCTCCCTGGAAAATACCAAAACAAAATAATTAGTTAATATTTCTACCATCTCTCTATTGATACCTGTGGTATTATCCTGCATATCCCTCCATGGTTCTATTCCCATCACAGCCTTTTATTGTTGATGCATCTGTAAAATATTTTATTATTTTGTTTTATGTTCCTTGCTAATTAAGATAAGCTGGAAAATTGAGCGGAGAAATGGCAGATGGAATTTAATCTGGACAAATGCGAGGTAATGCATTTTGGTAGATCCAATTCAGGTGGGAGCTATAAAATAAATGACAGAGCCATCAGGAGCATAAACACACCGAGAGATCTGGGAATTCAGGTCCACAAATCCTGAAAAGTGTCAGCTCAGGTGGAAAAGGTGGTGAAAAAGGGGCATTGAGTATAAAAGTTGGCAAACTATATTAGTTATGTAAAACATTGGTTAGGCCACATTCGGAATAGTGTTCAATTTTGGTCGCCACACTACCAGAAGGACATGGAGGCTTTGGAGGGAGTACAGACAAGGTTTGCCAGGATGCTGCCTGGTATTAGCTATGGGGAGAGATTGAATAAATTGGGATTGTTCTCCCTGGAAAGACGGAGGCTGAGAAGAGACCTGATAGAAGCTTACAAAATTATGAGGGGCATAGATAAGATGAACAGTTGGAAGCTTCTTCCCTGGGCAGAAATGACAAATACAAGAGGGCACAGGTTCAAGGTAAGCAGGGAAAGGTTCAGTAGAGATGTGTGGGGGAAGCTTTTTTTACACAGAGGGTTGTAGGGACCTGGAATGCACTGCCAAGTGAGGTGGTTGAGGCAGACACATTAGCAACATTTAAGACTTATCTGGATAGACACATGAACAAGCGGGGAATAGAAGGATATATGTGGCTGGTCTAGATAGGACACCATGATCGGTGCAAGCTTGGTGGGCTGAAAGGCCTGTTCCTGTGGCTGTACTGTTCTTTGCTTTTTGTTGTTTATGGTTCTTCTTTACATTCAGAATTTTCTTTGGACTTCTCTCTAATGGGCCTATGATATAGTGGCAATAACAGAGACCTAACTCAGAGCAGTAGAGGGAAGGGAACTTCATAGTCTTGATGACAAGATATTCAGGAAAGATAGGAAAGCCAGAAGAATGAGTGTGGTGGCATTACTAATGAAATAAACGATTGTAACTTTGGAAGAAGTTGATGCACTTGAGAGGCTAAAGGCAGGGTGGAATTTTTGGCTCCTGCCAGTGGTGGGATCGTGGCAGGCAGGTGTCATTGGAAGAGTTAGAAAATTAGTTTGGGATTCTGTTGTTCAGGCTTTTGTGGCAATTTAAAGGCAGAGCGAGTGTCCCGGTAAACAATGTGAGGAACCCCTTCTGCGTTCATTAGCATCTCATGCACTCTAAGTAAAAGGCCACCTCCCCAGAATTAATTTTGTCCTCCTAATTAAGTTTCCTGCCAGCGAGAATTTAGAAAGTTCAGTTGTACGGCTGTATATAAGTAGCATTGACCTTGTGAGCTTCACCTCTTCCATGACTTTGGGGTCAGTCGATGTTGCTTTTACCTTCTTGGGGAGCTCACATAACTTCACTCAAATGCCGATAGCAAACACTGCCACAAGGCTGGAAACAGGAGGCAGAAAAGGCTGGAAGGTGAGGAAAGTGAGCTCGGATGTACGGGGGAAGGTGAGGACGGGTGGGTCGGGTGTAGAGGGGAAGATGGGGATGGGGGGCTCGGATGTAGGGGGAAGGTGGGGATGGGGGCTTGGGTGTAGGAGGAAGGTGGAGATGGAGAGCTCGGGTGTAGGGGGAAGGTGGGGATGGGGGCTTGGATGTAGGGGGAAGGTGGGGATGGGGGCTCGGGTGTAGGGGAAGGTGGGGATGTGGGCTTGGGTGTAGGAGAAAGGTGGGGATGGGGGCTCGAGTGTAGAATGGAAGGGTGAAGTGAATGTTGGACAAGGAAGGCAGGCTGATTGGGGAAGGGGGGAGTTTCTGGGGAAGGGAGGGTGGGGTTAGGGTTGAGGTTGGTGTCATTGACAGTGGGGTGCTATGTATTGCCAGCGGTGCTCTTAAGTCTATTTATTAATCTCACAAGTAGGCTTATATTAACACTGCAATGAAGCTACTGTGAAAATCCCCTAGTCGCCACACTCTGGCGCCTGTTCGGGTACACTGAGGGAGAATTTAGCACGGCCAATGCACCTAACCAGTACGTCTTTTGGACTGTGGGAGGAAATCAGAGCACCCGGAGGAAACCCACGCAGACACGGGGAGAACATGCAGACTCCGCACAGACAGTGACCCAAGCCTGGAATTGAACCTGGGTCCCTGGCATTGTGAGGCGTCGATGGTAGTCATGATGTGGAGATGCCAGCATTGGACTGGGGTAAACACAGTCAGAGTTTTAACAACATTATCATTCGCTTGTTGGCACGGTGGCACAGTGGTTAACACTGCTGCCTCACAACACAGTAAGAGTTTTAACAACACCAGGTTAAAGTCCAACAGGTTTATTTGGTAGCAAATGAGACATGGCATTTGCTACCAAATAAACCTGTTGGACTTTAACCTGGTGTTGTTAAAACCCTTACTGTGTTGTGAGGCAGCAGTGCTAACCACTGTGCCACCATGACAACAAGCAAATGACAATGCCAAAGACACCCTCATGTGTTCCTAGGTGTGATTCCTCACATCTGTCAGCTTCTGCTGTAAGAGTTTCAGCCGCAAAGTCTCTAGAGGAATAGTGTTGAGTGAATGTCTGTCTGGGTGCCCTTTAAGTATGCTGCTGGGACCTTTGCCCCAGGAGGTGATGGCATTATGGGCAACTTCCTGCCCACCCCGCCATGAGATTTGCTGAGATGTTTATATATATATATATATTAATATACACATATATAATGTATATTAATACATACATTATATATTAATGTATAATGAGCTGAAGATTGTGTCTGATCAGCCATCCTGCCGCCCAGCGGGAATCCCATCCTGCCACCCACCAGCAGACTTTGTCTCCAGAATGGAAAATTCTGCCCAGAGGTTATCTACTGCATGTACTGTCTCGGTAAACAATTAGTGGGAAGGAAACAAAAGAGCAATATGAGGAAAATTACAGAAAGGTGCAAGGACTACTATGTAGTGGCTGGGTGACTAGGCGACCGCTTTGGAGAACACCTCCACCCAGTCCGCAAGTATGATCCTGACCTTCCTGCCACTTGCCATTTCAAATCGCCATCCTGTTCTCATGCTCATGTTTGTGCCTCGGTCTGCGGCAATGATCCAGTGAAGCTCAACACAAGCTGGAGGAACAGCACCTCATCTTCTGATTAGCCACTGTACAGCCTTCTGGACTCAACATTGAGTTCAACAACTTTAGACCATGAATTTTGTCCTCCATTTTGATTGTGTTTTCTCCTCCAAGCGCCAGACAAAACTGAGTCCTTTTTTCTGCTATGAATATGTTCTGCTGTTTTGCTTTCAGACAGTTCTGACCTTTATTCTGCTATGAACACCCACTCTGGAGCAAAGCTTGGGACATTTATACTACCGTTACCACTCCCTTTGTCTTGTGTTCCATGACATCCTTGTCTTTTAATCCCTCTTACCCTGTAACCTATGCCTGACATATTTTGCTCCACCTGCACTTCTCCCCTTCCTCATCTGCATACAACCCATCACATTTCTACCTCTCTCCAGTTCCATAGAAGAATAACATTGGACTTCAAACGTTAACTCTTTCTCTCTCTCTCTCCACAGACGTTGTCAGACCTGCTAAGTTTTCCCACCATTTTCTGTTTTTATTTCAGCTTTCCAACATCCACAGTATTTTGCTTTTATTACAGAGCACTGACAATGGAACTTCACTAAGCTTAAAGAGACTAGGAAAGTAGCCTAAAGGTAAAAGATGGGAAGAAATTTCTGAAATGTGTGTAAGAGAACGTTCTTGACCAGCCCAATGAGGAAATAATCAGTGCTGTGTCTGGTTCTGTGGAATGAAATGGGGTAAGTAGAGGCTTGTGCCAGTGGGAAACCATTTGGGGAACACTGAATATATCATCAGGATTACAATAGTTCTGGAAAAGGAAAAAGTACAGTGCAGCAGCACAGTGGCACAGTGGTTAGCACTGCTGCCTCACACCGCTAGGGACCCGGGTTCGATTCCAGCCATGGGTGACTGTCTGTGTAGAGTTTACACATTCTTTCCGTATCTGTATGGGTTTCTTCCGGGAGCTCCGGTTTCCTCCCACGGTCCAAAGATGTGCAGGTTAGGTGGATCGGCCATACTAAATTGCTCCTTAGTGTCCCAAGATGTGCAGGGGATTAGTGGGATAAATGCGTAGGGTTATGGGGATAGAGCAGGGTGTGAGCCTGGGTAAGTTACTTTGCCAGAGTCAGTGCAGACACGATGGGCTGAATGGCCTCCTTCGGTGTTGATTCTATTCAAGCATAAAAAATGAATAACTGACGAAGGACTAACTTCAGTGAGCTGAAAACAAATCTGATCCAAATGCACTTTCAATCTAAAATTGATAGACAAAAGAGTGACTGAAGAATGGGAGATCGTTAAAGAGGTTTTGGGTACAACATAGACACATTTCCATGAGGACGATAATGAGGAGTATACATAATGAGGAGTATCCAAGGATGACTAAAGATACAGAAGTAAAGGGGAACAGAAAAGACTTAGAGCAACTGCTCACTATACAGTAGAATCAAGTTGAATATGGAAAGTAAGTACAGAGGACTTCCATAAGACTGAAATAGAGAGTAAAGAGAGAGTATGAGAATAGATGAGTGGCAAACATGAACATAATAGTAAAGGGTGGTCAAATAATGGGTGGAGCTGATTAGGGAGCCAAGAAGTGACCATGTGGGGGCAGAGGGCATGCTAAAGTATTAAATGAATACTCTGAAATCGGTCTTCACTAAAGAGGAATGGTGCCATTGTAACAATAAAGGAGGAGATGAATGATATTAGATTCAATGAAAATAAATAGAATACACATGAAATGTTGATGGTCCTCAAAGTGCAGATGTCACCTAGTCTGGGTGGGATGCATCTTAGGTATCTGAGGGAAGTAAAAATTGAATTTTCTGTTGCTTTGTCCAATCCTCCAATCCTCCTTGGATATTGAGGTGCTTCCAGAGGACCAATTGATTGTAAATATAACACCTCTGTTTAGAAAAAGAGGAGGGATAAACCTACAAGCCAGTCAGCTCAACCTTGGTGGTTAGGTGACTTTCAGAGATAATAATCCAGCACAAAATTAATTGGCATTTGGAAAGGCTAATAAATGAAAATGAACACAGATTTGTTAAAGGCAAACTCATACTTGACTAACTTGATAGAGTTTTTTCATGAAGTAACAGAGAGCATTGATAATGATAGTGTGGTTGATGCTGTGTATATGAACTTTCAGAAATTGCCGACAAAATACCAAGTAAGAATCTTGTCCATAGGACTCAAGGGACAGTAGCAGCATGGATAGAAAATTGTCAAAAAGTCAGAAAGCAGGGAGTATTGGTGAATAGTTGTTTTTCAGATTAGACAGAATTATACATTGATGTTCCCCAGGGGTCAGTATTGGAACCACAGTTATTTTAATTTCTATTAATAACCTGGACTTGGGTATACAGGGCATAATTTCAAAGTTTTCAGTTGACATAAACCTCAGAAATATTGTATATGCATAGAACAGAATAGTAACAGACTTCAGGAGGAGATAAACTGGCAAAAGTGATAGACAAATGGTGATGAGATTTAATACAAAGAAGTGCAAACTGATACATTTTAAGAAGAATAAAAGGATCTAATGATCTAAATGTTACAATTTTAAAGGAAATGCTTTAACAACAGAGACCTGGGTGGAGCTGATTAGGGAGCCAAGAAAGTACGAAATGAATAGTTTGAAATCGGTCTTCACTAAAGAGGATGGTGCCATTGTAACAATAAAGGAGGAGATTTGTACACAAATGAATGAAGGTGTGAGACAAGTTGAGAAGTGTGTTAAAAAAACATATGGGGTCCTTAGTTTTATAAATAGAGGAATAAACACAAAGAGCAAGGAGTTTATGCTAAGCTTTCAACAAAACATTTGTTAGGCCTCAGCTAGAATTCTGGCTTAGCACCAGACTTTAAGATGTCATGGCCTTAGAGACAGTGCAGAAGAGTTTTACTGGAATGGTACCCAGGATGAGGGACTTCAGTTATGTGACAAGATTGGAGATGCTGAGATTGTTCTCCTTAGAACAGAGAAGATTCACAAGAGATTTGATAGAGATTTTCAAAATGATGGTTTTAATAGCGTATATAAGGAGAAACTGTTTCCAGTGGCAAAAGGACATTAATTTCAGGCTCAGTAGGTTTGTTTTTATGAGTGCGATGATTAGTGTTTACGTTGCTGGATGAGTGGAGATCTGGATTAATGGTTTGAGACATGAATTTAAATCCCATTGGTGAACTCAAATTAATTTGATTCAATAAATCTGGAATAAAAAATTAGTATTAGTAATGATGACCCTGACACTATTAGATAGTTGTAAAAAGCCAATCTGGTTCACTTATGTATGCCCTTTAGGGAAGGAAATCTGCTATCCTTATCTCATCCAACCCTCACTTGAATCCACATCCACAGCAATGTGCCTAACTGCTGTATGACATGGCTTAACAAGCCACTCTGTCATAAGAAATCAGTGGGTCGAGTGGTTGGCTCACAACCAACTTCTCAAAGGCAATTGGAAGTGGGCGTTAAATGCTGGCATTTCCAGTGATATCCATCTCCCCTGATGAATAAAAATGAGTGATTGGCAAAAAAAAGAGGCGACATGAGCACGTTGGTTTACACAGCACATTGTTGTGATCTAGAATGCACTGCTTGGCTGAATAGCTACATTCAAAAGGTAAAAGAGAAAAAAGTACATAATTGAAAGGAAAGAGCAAAAGTGTGTGATTAATTGGATAGCTCTGCCATAGAGCCAACACAAAGAACAATAGCCTCGTTCTGTGCTGAATGATCCTTTAAAAAAAATTCAATTGAAAATCTCTATCGAATCTTCTCTGTTCTACGGAGAATATCTCAGTGTCTCCAATTCAAACAACATTTCAAGAACACTCTCAATTGTAACCTCCCCCCTGCCCCCCAGTTGTAAAGACATTCCCAACAGATTTTTAAAAAATGATATCTATTTTCACAATTAATGGTATCTTCAGTGGCATTTACCCCACAAATCCCCTACACATCTTGGAACACTAAGGGGCAATTTAGTATGGCCAATCCACCTAACCTGTACATCTTTGGACCGTAGGAGGAAACTGTATCATGGCCGATAATTGAATATGCAGCATAACTGTAGAACTATAAAGCAAATTCAGATTTGGCACAGGCTTTACCTTTCTATGATTTGAAAAGTTCGAATGACATCCTTTGCATGAAACCAAAGGAAATACACCTGAAAATAAATCATATTGTTTTATAAAAGGACACACAATGTATCACTCAATAATAAACAACACTCAATAAATCAGGTGAGTATACATGCCTGGGAGAGCGTGTGCACTGCGTGGATAGCAGGAAAGACACCTTTGGCGGCTGTGAGGCAGCGTGAATATCCGATGTAGTATCCAATTTTAAACATATCCAGAACTAAGCTCAAGATGGCAAACAAGGTTAACCCACCTAGAGAGGAAATATACCAAACCTTAGGCTCAACGAAACACATATTGGCCCAAAGTAGGAACCACTTTCCTCCCATTTGACTTTAATATGCATTTTTGAAGGGTGTCTTTATCTTTACAAATAATAAAAGCAAATTACTGTGGATGCTGGAATCTGAAACCAAAAATGACCATCCAGGTTAAACAGCGTTTCACTTGCACCTCTTTCAATTTGGTGAATTGCATTCGCTGCTCCCAATGTGGTCTCCTCTATATCGGAGAGACCAAACATAGACTGGGTGATCGCTTTGCTGAGCACCTTCGGTCTGTGTGCAATCAGGACCCTGACCTTCCGGTTGCTTGCCATTTTAACACATGATCCTGCTCCCATGCCCACATGTCTGTCCTTGACTTGCTGCAATGTCCCAGTGAAGCTCAACGCAAACTGGAGGAACAGCATCTCATCTTCCGGCTAGGCACATTACAACCTTCCGGTCTCAACATTGAATTCAGCAGCTTCAGATGATTTGCTCTACCCCACCTCGACCCCTTTGTTTTCATTCTATTTTACTTAATCTTTTACTGTTCTCTATCTTTTATTTCTTTATTGTCTTTCTTCATTTTACTTCCTCCACTCTTTCCCCCTATTTTATCCCCCTTTTCTTACCTTTTCTCCCCCTTTGCTTCTCCTTTTCTAAATTTTACCTGTCCCATCCATTCCCGCCTTCCTCCCCCCCAACATCTTCATTTGAACTTCTCTGCCATTTGGCCATTCACACCCTTTATTCTCTCCATGGACTGCCATTAGCAGCCTTTCCCCCTGGTTTCTGTGGCTATGACTCACCTTTCATTCCTTCACCCTGCAGTATAAATATCTCCCACTTTCTCTGCCTTTTAACTTTGACAAGGGGTCATCTGGACTCGAAACGTCAGCTCTTTTCTCTCCTTATAGATGCTGCCAGACCTGCTGAGATTTTGGCCTTTACCTTTACACCATTTGTTCCCCGTTATTTAAGTTCATAGCTGACACTTTGTAAATTATTTATTGTTCATCACTTTCGTAAAAACAGTGAAAGTTGGAAATGGAGGGTGCCAATAAAACTTGTCCAAACTGGTCTTTTATACCTTAAAATGGAACGCCTGTATTTCTGATTCTCTCCTGGGGTTTGATCTTTTGGAACTGGGGTTTTTTCCAATTGTGTTCCCACATTCGGCTCCAGCCCCCGATCCTTGACCCACACACGATGGGGTTAAGGCGTTAAACTAAACGCGCATTAACCTAAATTCTTGTTCGTCTAAACACTTTAGTGGTGACATGAAAAACCACATGCACCAGAGTCGGATTTCTCACCTACTGCACATTGTTCGAGATAGTCGAATTGATTCCAAATGCAGCATGTTAAAATACACCCACACCCTCAACTGCATTGCCATTAATTACCAAGGTAGCAATTGTGAATGAGAATCATAAACCCTAATGTCTAAACATTTTCACAGACCACTCCAGAAATCACAATTGGAATGTGCTTTAGCACACTGTACCTCTCAGCCACCTGGGTCCGGCATGGTCATCTTTTTCAGTGAGCAGCCCTCTCTTCCCGTGCATTCTTAGGAAGTACCAGAGCATCCATGCCAGTTGCATGGCCATGAGGGTGCTGAGATAAGCTAAGATGTGTTCCTGTGCCACTCCGGCTTTCTGAAATGTCCCCGCCACTGTCAGCACCAAGCCGAGCACAAACACATTGATGCCGTACTGAGCACTCAAGGTGACGGTGTATTTCAGGGGCTGCCTCTCTGCTGAGGGGGGCCCAGGGAAACTTCCCAAGCTTTGATCCTTCCCTGATAAGCACTGGCTGCTGCGCCTCTTTCTGTGACACAGAACTTCCAGTCTGTATCTCTCACCCATCACCAGCTATCGATTGGATATGTGGACACAGCCTGACCTGTAAAGAAAATAACATTTCAAAAACACTCTCAGTTGTAACTCCCGCCCCGCCCCCCCAAGTTGTAAAGACTTTTTTTTTAAAATAGTCTATTTTCACAATTAATGGCATCCGGTTAACATAAGGTTCAGATAGACAGCATCGACTCACATGGATAAGACAGAGATCGGTAGATACACATGGGTGAGCTTATTTTGATATCGAAAGTTCTTCAGGATAAGTAACTTTTATACCTGATTCTATTTAACACTTAGATATTGCACGCTGCCCAGATATTGCACGCTGCCCTCCGGCTGCTGGGTTCAACTCCCAGCGGATATTCATGAATGAAACTTCAGGCAATTGTCACAAGTTGCACTTATGTTGCCAACGCGTTGTCACACTTAACCAGAAACTTTTACCTAAAATCTCACTCCTTATAGAATCCGAAAGGTTTCAAGGAGCAAGGTCCCACTATTTTCTGGCTGCGTGTGATGTATTGATCCCACCCGTGCCTTTTTATACAAAGATGAAGGCGTCATTATGAGTCTGCAAAATGTGCAGAGGTCAGACTAACATCTAATCCCTTTCTCCCTCACATCTCAGATCCCGCTCGGTGAAAACTGACCCACTTAACCCAGCCCATCTTCCCACTTTGCTTTGTTTCTTTTTAAGTTGGTAACCATTCAAAATGTTGTGTGCTCACCCTGGCGTTGGCTTATCTGCATTATTTAAATTTTAATCAGTGTGTTATGGCTCTGGTATTTACTACAATAATAAATTCATTTTAATGTGATGTTGTTTTCATAGAATTTTCACATTCACTTTGTGATAAATCAGAGTCTGGAGCAACCCAGCCTCTCTGCCTTGCTTTTTATACAGGGTACCAGAAGGTGGTAGTTCATAGGGGTCTTGCCCCACTCTGGTGGAGTTGTGCCCCTCCATGGGTGGAACGGTGACACAGTGATTAGCACTGTTGCCTCACAGCGCCAGGGACTCAGGTTCGATTCCCAGCTTGGGTCACTGTGCGGAGTCTGCACATCCTCCCCGTGTCTGCGTGGATTTCCTCCGGGTGCTCCAGTTTCCTCACACAGTCTGAAAGATGTGCTGGTTAGGTGCATTGGCCATACTAAATTCTCCCTCAGTGTACCCAAACAGGTGCCGGAGTGTGGTGACTAGGGGATTTTCACAGTAACTTAATTGCTTACTTGTAACACTAATAAACTTATAAACTTTAATGGAGAAAGATGTTTATGGTCCTTTGTGGACCAAATTAACTATCTAAATGATCTAAAATGACCAGAAGGCGGTGGGATTTGTTTGTTCTGTAATGCCGAAAGACAAGATGCCTGAGGTAACACTTTTTCCATCTTGTCACACTGTTGTTTACCCATCGATCAGTCCTCCGGGGACTGAGAGCGGCAGAGGACTGTGGCACAAAACTCAGAAATGTAGTATGTACATTGAAGAGAATAGGAATAAACTTCGGGAGGCGGTGACTGGAAAAATGGACAAACACCAAACTCTGGAATAAAAGCTCAATCCTTTCCCCTCGGTCTTTAAGATAAAGATGTAGATAGGGCAGTTCTGTCGCTGTGCTGAGGTCTCAAGAAATGAATGTCTGAGATAGAAAGGTTATTCATGGGATCAATAGCTGGGAGATTGTTGCCTGGGTAGGAGATTGCCAGAGAGAACAGCAGCAGTGAGATGCATGGGGAGAAAGACTGAAGATTAGAATTTAAAGAAATACCAGAAAGTAGCAACAGAGTAGAGAGAAGAATTAAAGAGATTAAAAGATACTGGGGGTAGGGGTGGAGGGGGAGATCATAAAGAGAAAACACCAGAATAAAGGAAAGCAATGCACAAGGAGAGTGAAAAGCACAAGGAACGGAGGCAAGGGTTACTGAACAATATGTTCAGTCTCCTACCTTTTTTTATATCTATGTCTTCTTTTGCTCACAGCTTTAGAAACATGATCAGTTCCCAGGGAAGAACAGAAAGACCAACAGTGGCACAGGAAGTATGATCTTTTCATCAGAGATAGGATTTCTGCAAGATGCTTGAGTGACCTTTTAGCTCGAAGCCTTCTCCACAACCCTAATTATACAATTCACCAGTACACAGATCCCAGTGTGGTTCAGGTGAAGACCGGCCCAAAGGTACAGCTCCCTCTTTCCCCAGTACTGGTGTCAGTGGCCCATGAATCAAAACCTATTTCTCCCACGCCAAACTTTGAGCCACACATTGAACTCTCTGATCTTATTTATCCTATGCCAATTTGTTCATGTCTGAAGCAATAATCCCTTTGTAGTTCTGCTTTTTAGTCCCAAACTGCTCATTCTTCCTCAGCAAAACTTCTTTCTTCATCCTATGTCATTAGTACCATCCAAAGCAACCACAAACGGATCCCTTGCCCCACTTCAAGTTCCTCTCCAGTCCTGAATCTTTGCACCATGTAGGCAACACAGCCTTTGGGACATAAACTCTCTACTGCACAGAACCATGGTTATGCCCCTCCTGTACAGTCCTCTACTACATTTCGTTTTGCTCTCCCCACTTAGATGGAGCCTCCTGAACCATGGTGCTGTGGTCAGTTTGCTCATTCTCCCTGCAAAACCCTGCTCTCCACCACACAATTTGCAAGAAATTCAAGCCTGTTGCTTTTCACTTTCTTTGTGATTGCTTTCCTTTATTCTGGTGTTTTCTCTTTATGATCCCCCCTCACCACCTCCCCCCACCCCCAGTATCTTTTAATCTCTTTAATTCTTCTCTCTACTCTGTTGCTACTTTGTTATTTCTTTAAATTGTAATCTTCAGTGCTACCTTCTATGTCCCCATACCTGTCTCAATCATTTGCAGTCACATCCTCCTCTCTCTGTGAAGTACCTTGCCCCAGGGTTGTGACTGCCTCCTGGAGCAAAGTGTCCAGGTAATTTTCTTCCTCCCTAATGCATCATGATGTCCAATGTTTGGACTCCAGCTTATCAACTTGGAGCCACAGTTCCATGGGCAGCACGGTGGCACAGTGGTTAGCACTGCTGCCTTACAGTGCCAGGGACCTGGGTTCAATTCCCGGCTTGGGTCACTATCTGTGTGGCGTCTACATGTTCTCCCCGTGTCTGTGTGGGTTCCCTCGGGGTGCTCCAGTTTCCTCACATAGTCCAAAAGATGTGCTGGTTAGGTGGATTGGGCTATGCTAAATTCTCCTTCAGTCTACCCAAACAGACACCAAAGTGTGACAACTTTGATTTTCACAGTAACTTCATTGCAGTGTTAATGCAAACCTACTTATGACATGAATAAAACTTTTAAGAAGTGCTGTAGTTACTGCAAATCCAGCTCGATTGTCCCCACCAGGACCTAATGTATTATAATGATGGGAATTCCATTAACATACACTTCTCAGGCCTTGCCGCTGCATCATCCCACACACAGGGAACACAGCTTTTCAAAAATGGAGAGTTCATGAACAGAACCCACCAGAGGCACACAGATTAAGTGCAGCCTCCCCTCTGAGGATTATGCCCAGTATTTTGCCATGGAGTACTGCAACAATGCAGTGTCCATGGGCGGGGGGGGGGGGGGAGAATCCTCTTTATTAATTTTTTAATTAGATTAGGACACCCTTTAACAATGCCACACTGATGTCAGGAACCAAGGTTACTGGGCAGGACAGGCTTTGTCGACCGACCTCTTCATTTTCTTTTCTGAAGTGTAAAGTGTAGCCTGGTGGCACAGTGGCACTGCTGCCTCATAGCACCAGACATCTCAGAGTTTGCACTTTTTAAAGTTTATTTATTGTCACAATTAGGCTTACATTAACACTGTGATGAAGTTACTGTGAAAATCCCCTAGTTGCCACACTCTGGCGCCTGTTCGGGTACACTGAGGGAGAATTTAGCATGGCCAGTGCACCTAACCTGCACATCTTTCAGACTGTGGGAGGAAATCGGAGCACCTGGAGGAAACCCACACACAGGGAGAACATGCAAACTCCACACAGTGACCCAAGCCGGGAATCGAACCAGGGTCCCTGGTGCTGTGAGGCAGCAGTGTTAACCATTGTGCCACCGTTCTCCCTGTGTCTGCATGGGTTTCCTCCGGGTGCTCCAGTTTCCTCCCACAGTCCATAGATATGCAGGGTAGATGGATTAGCTATGCTAAATTGCCCCTAGGTGTCCCAAGATGTGTAGGTAAGGTTGACTAGTGGTTAGTTGGGCAGGAGTGTGGGTCTGGCTAAGATTCTGAGTCAGTGCAGATTCAATGGGCCAAATGGCCTCCTTCTGCACTGTACCGATTCTATCATTCTGTTTTAAAATGTGCTGCAAAAACCTGGCCAGACAGCTTTTCCTCCCAGAGACAACACCTGACAAAAAAAGGAAAATTTCACCCAGAGTATACTAAATGCTTAAGTGCATTCTAAATTCTCAGATGTTTATGCAATATTTAAAATAATGTACACGTGATTTGCTTTCCATCAGTGTATACATTTTAACAATTTTTAAATTATTTTCTTCAATTTCCCTACCATTATTGTTTCAGAAGGTTTTCCCTACCATAAATATATGAAAGCCCTCAGCCTTGCCCTTCTTACGGATGGGTTGTTTGAGTAAAATTAGTAAGTCATGAAAAGGTTAATCTCATGCCCAGGAAGATCAGAGTTAACCTGGAAACTGAAGAACATCTGAGTAACACAAAATAACACTGCAATCATTCTTCTGGAAGTAAAGTATTTTAGAACTTGATAACCTGAACACCATGTATGACTTCATTCAACAATTTAAAAATAAATTATGGTACACAGTTGTCTAAGCAGTAATAGCTTATTATTTCTGGGGCTTCGATGTGATCAGCCACCCAAAAAGTCAGAAGACATTCCTAGCTTGGAAATTAAATAATCTTGCATACATATTAACAAACTGCCCACTGTACACTCTATATTACAGAATATCCTGGCGGTAAGCTACTGCCAGCTCAAGAAGTCTATTTATCAATGGTGTTGCAACATAAGTTGCCGCATAAATAGCACTGATTTCATAATCAGGATTTGTAACATAAAGATGCTTATACAAAGAATATTACAAGCACAAGAGTTCTGGATACTACTATGGATAAGCACTGTCATTGCACCAAGAATACCTATGGATAAATGGGCCCCATCTACTCTTGTGGATTCATGATTTAACAAAGCACACATACAACAATTTGATTCATCAGGCAATTTAATTGTTCATATTTTGTGAAACAATCATACAAAAACAATCTGATGCACATCATATTATTGTAGCTAGCTAGATGAGGCAAGCATTGTGGTTTTCGGGTATTTTTTATTCAAATGAGGAATAAACTGGCAACATATACATTTCAAACAAGAGCCAAAGCATGTAATTCATTTAGTTTGTACACAAATGGCCCAGTGGTTTTAATACATTCTAGAAACTTTATACAAATTTAATGGCATATTAAAACTTGATAACAAAAGTATTTATCAAACTTGTGCATGTTGTATGTTTAAGAATCTGCATGCTATTTCACGGAGTTAGGCTAGAAGAAATAACAATCTATTTAACCAGTAAAGCACATTCTATTTTTTTCAGTTAGATACCATTACTCCCCACACATACGTGCACACATAGTAACATTCAAACATTTCTTAGCTCAAATATTTTGTTTTGTACATCTTTCTGCATCACTTCTGGCAGAAAAAACAAGCAAATTACTTGTTTGCAAGCTACTGCCATTCTTTAACAGTCGATGGGTGATATGCAAGAGCTATCACCTTCCAAGTTGGTGATGCACTTCTAAAAGGGCAATTTCTTTAATCTACTCTTTCATTTAAAATCAATATAAAGGGAGCAGTTTTGGGAGCATCTAACTCACTGAAACAAAGTGCTGATCAGGTGTTGCTCCAGGAAAGGTGGGGCAAAATAGTATAGCCACTGGCTCAGAAGGATACCTGTAAAATACTGGAATCAGGTTACCTTTCTGCGGGTTTTCGACTGATATCACAGGAGGAAACTGGAGAACAAATGAGAAGGTACATGCTTATTTGGAATCTGTTTTATATCGGCCGAGGGAGGGGGCAATTTTCCTTGGTCATATATCATTCACTGGCAACAAGTCACCTAAAACAATTTACACTCATTCTAATTTCAGGCAGTTCTAAAGTTGTCTTTGAAGGTCATTTTTATGTTTGTTCATGATATTTCAAATAGACTTTATTGAATTCTTTAATTACATTGACTTATTCACAGGACACAATTGAAATTTTCATTATATTGTACAAAAGCAATCTTTTTTTTCAAACTGCATTATAGATCATGGATAAATAATGCTCAAGAGTTTATTTTAAAAAATAACAGTGAAATTCATTGAACTAAAGCTTTCCATTTCAGTTACTTGTGACAATTGCAGGCCATTGAAAGAGAAGTTCTATATTTACAGGAAGCATCAAGCTGAGCTCTGCAATGAGAAAAATTAAAAGTAATTCATTAAGAAAATAATTATGACTTACAATGCACCTCTATATATTTAAAATACTGACTTACAAGTTCACTGACACAACTAGACAATGCGAGCAACTATATTACAATTAAGCTGATTGTCAATTTCTTTCTAAAGTGAGGCAGTATTAAAGAGTTGATTAGATGATTACCCTGCAGACTAATTGTGGAAAAAGCTGCTTTTAGTGAACTCTAATCAGAATCACAGCTAGTGGATCCTTAAGAGCTGTGCCATGGACTGCCAAATATCTGATTTTCATGATCAATTCTTCACACATCCAGTTTCAATGCTTGATGAAAAAGTAGTGATTAAAAGACAGAAGAAATCCTGAAATGTACAGAGAAAGAGACATGTGGCCTATTTGTGTGCATCTCTCAGCAACGGATCATGTAAAACCAATGAGAAAAGCTGGTCTGCCCGCCTGCTCTTCACACTAGGTTACAATAGCTGACCGAGAAGCCTGACATAACTAGGGGAAAGATGAAGAGGAAAACTGAGGCAAATACACCTTTTCATCTCAATTAATTGAAAAATAAGCTGAAAACAGGCATATGACTATGAAATGTGTATTTAACCTGTGTATTTTGTTTGACTGCCAAGTCAATGGCAGCAGCTATGTACTTTTGCTCTGCTCATTTCATGAAACCAAAAAGGTTTAGTCCCAGATTTTCTGTCACGAGTTAAATACTTGCATTCCTTTAAGCTACTCACATGAACAAACTTCTAAAACTCAAAGAGCAACAAAGTCACCAAAGTTGGAACAACATATGGATGCTCAATTTACTTTTGATCAGGGTCAGAAATTTGACTAAGTTTTAAGCAAAATACTCAAAAAAAAAATCAATGGAACAATTAAGAAAACTTAATTTGCTACTGGTGTTAGTTGGCAATTTTCTTTTGAATTGCAAAATCCCTTTTCTTTTTAAATTCATTTGTTTTCTGCTCCTCCTGTCTTGGCATTCACCCTCGATAGGGTATACATGGGTGCTCTGAAGTAGCCATTCACCTTGTGGCTCTGGTCTATAAGCATAATTCAAGCTATCAAATTTTGGTGGGTGTCACAACTGAGTCCACTCTTTCCTTCACCCAATATCCACATACTCACTTTCCAGCAGTGATTACCGGAAAGCAATTGGGATAAATAAGCCTGGACGAATTCACACTACTCCCACAAGCTAGACTAGTACAGAGAACTGTAGCACCCCAACTAAGTTCAATTAACAACGACTTATTGATATTGTTTATCACCACCAATTGCAGTGTTTGAAGTTTTAAAGTTTATTTATTAGTGTCACAAGTGGGCTTACATTAACACTGCAATGACTTACTATGAAAATCCTCTAGTCGCCACACTCTGGCACCTGTTCGGGTACACTGAAGGAGAATTTAGCATGGCCAATGCACCAAACCAGCGCGTCTTTTGAATTGTGGGAGAAAACCAGAGCACCCAGAGGAAACCCACGCAGACATGGAGAGAACGTGCAGACTCTGCACAGACAGTGACCCAAGCCAGGAATTGAACCCAGGTCCCTGGCGCTGTGATGCGACAATGCTAACCACTGTGCCACTTCCCAGAACACGAGAAAAAATATATATTTAGTTAAAACAGTTGGAACTATAATTAGAAACGTACCTGCAGAACATCATCCCAGTAATGATACAAACATTACGACACCCATAAATTGAGTGAAAAGGATAAAAGGAGTAAAGAAAGACCACACCGGCCACAGTGCAATGTTAAAGCTGTAAAAAGAAAGTTTCAAATCAGTAATTTGTTTACTAACTACATTAGAATTTCAAATGTGAAATCAGTCTAGTTTCAGTCCTTGAAATATCTGGGCAGTATACGTACAGTTGGTACACATTGACTGGAAGCGCTAATTGCAATGTTGCAAAAAGGAACGTAGTCAAGTTCAATGATATGTGTACATCTATATTATCCATGTATTTCTGGACTGGGGATAACCTCCATATACGTGTAAAAATCAGTCATCACTGAAACTCACAAAGAGTGAACTACAGAACCTGCTACATAATAAGGGGCTCAATTGGTGTCTGGTCACCGAGTGATATCTTTAGAATTTTCTGTTACCAATATAGCTCAATAGTTGATTTATGTAATTACTCTATGTACATGAACAGAAAACAGATTGGAATTATAATTGAGTGACAATACCATTGAACTCTTCCCATTTAGGTTCAAATAACATGATGGAAAAGCAGTGCAGCAAGTTTTTTTTTCATTCATTCATGGATGCAGGCGTTGCTGGCTAGGCTAGCATTTATTGCCCATCCCTAACTGCCTTTGAGAATACTCCATGCATCTCAAGTACATGAACGGAATTCCCAATTGTGATTTATTCCAAGGCCATTCAGCAATTATATTTATTGAATGAACTGAAAAATGATTTGATACAAATGTTTGAACTGTTTTCACTTTACACTTGACTATTGTCAATGGCTGAAACCTGCAACAAAGTATTGGTTTTAAGGAAACATATTCTTGGGCCCCAAGTTGCAAATCTTTTGGCCATTGCTAGTTAATAAATCAATAAATTAAAACAGCAGAAAAATATTGGTTTGTCTTATTTAAATTGCATAATTTGAATGAGATTCAAGTTTCTTTGCGCAAACAAATGAATGAACAAGATTGCTGTAGTACCGTGCTAGTGTCCTCTTAGACACTGGAAGAGCAGTTCTCAAAAAAATGAACAAGTAATTATGTTGCACCAGACATTCCACAATCAGTAAATTTGTATCCAAGCACATTCATGTTTGTGTAGCCAGGCACATGTGCACAGCAAGATCCCATCTTACAAATGGCTTATAGCCAATTAATTTTTTTTAGTGTCACTACTGGTGTGGGAGTTGTACTATACGGGTATGCCATCATGAGAAGGGAAGTGTCATCATGCGATCCAGCATCAGTTTCACGTTGGACTCTGAGCACCACAGTGTCCACAGCTCAGCTGCTGATGTATTCAAGCTTTCTGTCATGAATATACATTTTCATGTGCCTAGCTGAACTAAATAAAACCAGAATATGTTTACCCAATCCCTTAAAAATGATTGGTGCTTTTATATCTTTACAGAAACATGACGGGGTGGGGAATATTCAGCAGGATGATAGGATAACTTATTCTTCATCAAATACTGGCATACAGTTGTTTACTTC
Organism: Mustelus asterias; assembly: GCF_964213995.1. Lineage (NCBI taxonomy): Eukaryota > Metazoa > Chordata > Chondrichthyes > Carcharhiniformes > Triakidae > Mustelus > Mustelus asterias. Next base: position 61,609,199 of record NC_135801.1, read on the forward strand.
TAGTTGTAAAAGCCTTAGTTTAAAATATTGCATCTGAATGACATCAACAATGCAGCACTCCCTCAGTGATGCAGTGAAGTTTTCACCTAGATCACTTGCTAGTTTGTGGGGAAATGACCTCTCTGAGCTGACACTCTAAGACAAAGAATATTAAACAAACACTATAGATTAGGCTATCACATGCGGCCTTTAATCAGCAGTAATTCATCCAATTATCCCACAAATTAAAAACCTACCACACTGCTGCAGCAATGAAAGAAGCTGTAGCTGAAGGAACAAGGGTAGGATTATATTGCTCATATTCTCCGATTCCTCTGTACCATTCCAGGTAGAAGATGCAGTAGAAGGCAATCAGCAGGCTAATTATCAGCAGAGAGGTGCCTAAAAGGAACCATCGACTGATTTGAGAGAAAAAGAATTATTGACAAGAAACAGACACGAGTAGAATAAATGTACTTTCAGTATTGTTGAAAACATATTCAGGAAGAGACGGGGCAAGGTATGGCTAGTAAGATCAAATGATAAATATTTACATCACAAGTGGGACATGAACTTTAGAATTTTTAAACAAAAGAAACCTCCCAGTTTCTTCCCACCCCAGTTGCCTCATGACCAGAAGTAGTTTTCCAAAAATTACTGCCAGCTGGGAGTGTAAAAGATATGTTTAGTTTTTTCAGCAAGTAGGAGCAATGCCTAATATCCACCATGAAAACTCTTAAGCATCTGCATTACATATCATTCCTGTAAGGTGGTGATATTTTCATCTTTGAAATGTCATTCTACTGGTACTATTTAATAGCTAAAATATTAATGATGGTGCAAAAAAATCACAAACGCTTTCTCTAAAGATTAATTTAGCTGCCTTTTTTCAATAACTGAAATGCCCAAAATTTAAACTAAAAGAAATGACATTGCACAGTAACAATTACATTTTCCATAAAATTCACGTTTCATTCTTTCTGAGTTTTTACATGAAGTCCTCTGCCAATCTTAAAAGCCGGGGCTTCAATTGCACATTGTTACCCATAACAGAGTTTTCGATGTGCATTCTGTGCATGTGCAGTTTATAGAATTTCCAGGTTACATTTTTCACATTCAACAGAGTCGAATTGAGAGCTTAGGGACTTTTCAAAAAGAATTTCTAAACCATTAGAATTTTTATTTCACAAGTGATAAACTTATATAAAGGCATTGCATTGAAGCACAAATGCATTGGTGGTGGAGGCCTGATGGTTTGGAAGGGGCCCACAACAGTCCAGCTCTTCATTTTCACATACAAATTAGAGCTTGCTCAACTGGATATGAACAGATTTTGGTAACATTTAATGCCTTTCACCCTGCCTCCAGCATTAGACTTCAAAAAACACACTCCATATTGCTGGTGGGCAGAAAACAAAACTATCTCAATATCCTACATTTTGAAACTTCAAAATGCACCAATAAGAGATACAAAAAGTTTTTTAAAAATCAGATTATTTACCCTTCTATTCGGTAATCTGTTTTAATTGTGGAAAAAAATTCAACATAATATGTCACTGCGATTGAAGATAAAATCCAGAATACAGAGTGCGTATTAAGTCGAGGAAGTGGTTTTTCCTTCTTCTTCTCCTCATCTTCCAAATCTGTTTATAAACAAAGGATATTGTTAAAACTGTCCAATTTGGATAGATTAGGAATTACTTTCATATTGTACAGAAGATACATGAGCGCCTTAGGACAGCAAAGCCCGATGAAATAAACACGAAGAAGGAGCAGGAGTAGCCCCTCGAGCCTGCTTCACCATTTAATAAAATCATGGCTGATCTGCTAGCTACCTCAAATTTGCATCCTTCCTAGTCCAAATAACGTATCATCCCTTGCTCACCAAAAATCTATCCACCTCTGCGTTAAAAATATTCAAAGACCGCCTCAGGAAGAGAGTACTAAAGACTCAAGACCCTCAGAAATTTTTTTTACTTAATCTCTGTTTCACATGAGTGACTCATTTTTAAACAATGATCCTGTCTAACACAGCTTCCATGTGCCTGGAGACAGTCCTTTTGACTGCCTAATGGAACGAGTACAAATGGTATAAAAAATGAAATCATGAAATACAAACATAGCCATTATTATTTGCTCTCCACCCGCATTCAAAAAAATGTTACGTGATATAAAATGTAAACACCAATCTTTCCTTCACATGGTACGGAAATCTTACCACAATTACTGCAGTCACCCATAATGACACAAACCCTACCTCACGAGATCTACCCATTTGTTAGTTGAGTGAATCAATCAAACATGCTTACTCTACAATAGAGGAAATAAAAACTTCACTCCCACCAAATCCAGCCATCACTCCAGAAACATCCTGGAAAGCAAATGCAACCCCTGTTTAATTTCACTCCACCACCAAAACTCCTTTTCCCTGTCTTCTCCAACTTCGTAAAGAACTTGCAGCCACTAAGCTGCAGGCTGTCCTTCCAGCTGGTTCTCTCCTTTCCCACCTAGCTGCAAACTCTCTCAAGCTCTCCCCTGCTTTTGTCTGGAACCTGTGTCTTCTCTAGTTTCTTTACTATCTCAATGGAATTTACGTCACTTGGTTTGGTTCTTAACAATCCAAATCATAGCCAGATCATTGCCAGAAATATTTTCTCCTCCAACTCTCAATCTGACACTTCTGGAACCTTTCAAGGATCTTTCTTTGATCTACAATCCTTCCATACCCACATTTGGCCACTAGATCATGTCATCCAGAGACACAGGAGCAGCTTCCAGATGTATGCTGATGACACACAACTACCGCTTCAGCTTTGCCATCCATTCCAACTAGGGTTGCCAACTGTGAGTAAATGTATTCCTGGAGGTTTCATCCTATGACTTGCACCATGTCCCAGTCATTAGTTAACCAAGGCATCTATCTGTGTGATGCACTGCCTTCCGATGACAATTGGAAAGCAAGATGACCCAGTACCCAAAAATAAAAGCAAAATACTGCGGGTGCTGGAATCTGAAACAAAAACAGGAAATGCTGGAAAATCTCAGCAGGTCTGACAACATCTGTGAAGAGAGAATAGAACCAACGTACTCGAAACATGGGGAGGGAGGGTGAGGGAGGGGCGCTGATGGAGGTTGAGGGGGGCGTTGATGGAGGGTGAGGGGGCGTTGATGGAGGGTGAGGGGGGCGTTGATAGAGGGTGAGGGGGGCGTTGATAGAGGGTGAGGGGGGCGTTGATGGAGGGTGAGGGGGCGTTGATAGAGGGTGAGGGGGGGCGCTGATGGAGGGTGAACTCCGCCCGCTCTATTTGCTGTCACCTTCTCCCGGGCCAGGCCGCACTGAGTTCCCGCTTCCCCGGGCCGGGGACTCCGCTCGGAACTGATTCCGGAAGCGAAGCAGCGACTCTGGGTCCGCCGCCATCTTGCTGCAGGACAGGGCCGTCATCACGCAAACACGCGCTGACATCACGGGAGGCGGAGCCAAGGGCAGCGTCACAAGCCGCTCCGCCCACCGGGGGAAGCGGCTGCTGCGCAGGCGTCCAACAGATAACTGTGGACCAGCAATCATCCCCTACAACCTTCCCTGTATCTGTAATAGTTCCAGCCCCTACATCCCTCCAACCATCCATATAGGTTTCCATATCAATGTATTCCAGCCCCAGAACCCTCCCTATCTCTGCAATCTCCTCCAGCCCCTACAACCCTCCCTATCTCTGCAACCTCCTCCAGCCCCTACAACCCTCCCTATCTCTGCAACCTCCTCCAGCCCCTACAACCCTCCCTATCTCTGCAGCCTCCTCCAGCCCTTACAACCCTCCCTATCTCTGCAGCCTCCTCCAGCCCCTACAACGCTCCCTATCTCTGCAGCCTCCTCCAGCCCCTACAACGCTCCCTATCTCTGCAGCCTCCTCCAGCCCTTACAACTCTCCCTATTTCTGTAACCATGATGTGGAGATGCCGGCGTTGGACTGGGGTGGGCACAGTAAGAAATCTCACAACACCAGGTTAAAGTCCAAAAGGCTTATTTGATATCACAAACTTTCAGAGGGCTGCTCCTTCATCAGGTGAGTGGGGAGTTGGGTTCACAAACAGGGCACATATAGATACAGACTCAATTGCAATATTATGGTTGGAATGTGAGTCTTAACAGGTAATCAAGTCTTTACAGGTGCAGACAATGCGAGCGGAGAGAGGGATAATGACAGATTAAAGAGGTGAATTGTCTCAAGCCAGGATAGTTAGTAGGATTTTGCAAGCCCTGGCCAAATGGTGGGGGTTACACGTAGTGTGACATGAACCCAAGATCCCATTTGAGGCCGTTCTCATGTGTGCGGAACTTGGCTATCAGTTTCTGCTCGACGATTCTGCGTTGTCTTGTGTCTTGAAGGTCGCCTTGGAGAAGGCTTACCTGAAGCTCGGAGGCTGAATGCCCTTGACTGCTGAGGTGATCCCCGACAGGAAGGGAACACTCCTGCCTGCTGATTGTCGAGCGGTGTCCATTCATCCGTTGTCGTAGTGTCGGCATGGTCTTACCGATGTACCATGCCTCGGGACATCCTTTCCTGCAGCGTATCAGGTACACAATGTTGGCTGAGTCACATGAGTATGTACCGTGTACCTGGTGGACGGTGTTCTCATGTGTGATGATGGCATCTGTGTTGATGATCCAGCATGTCTTGCAGAGGTTGCTGTAGCAGGGTTGTGTGGTGTCGTGGTCACTGTTCTCCTGAAGGTTGGGTAATTTGCTGCGAACAATGGTCTCTTTGAGGTTGCACGATTGAAGGCAAGTAGTGGGGGTGTGGGGATGGCCTTGGCGAGATGTTTGTCTTCATAGAAACATAGAAACCCTACAGTGCAGAAGGAGGCCATTCGGCCCATCGAGTCTGCACCGACCACAATCCCACCCAGGCCCTACCCCCACATATTTACCCGCCAATCCCTCTAACCTACGCATCTCAGAATTCTAAGGGGCAATTTTTAACCTGGCCAATCAACCTAACCCGCACATCTTTGGACTGTGGGAGGAAACCGGAGCACCCGGAGGAAACCCACGCAGACACGAGGAGAATGTGCAAACTCCACACAGACAGTGACCCGAGCCGGGAATCGAACCTGGGACCCTGGAGCTGTGAAGCAGCAGTGCTAACCACTGTGCTACCGTGCCGCCATCAATGACATATTTCTGAAACCTCTGCTGTCCTCCTCTCTAGTTAGTGTAAACTCAATAACCTTAAATTGTATCTCATCCACCCCCTGTAACTTATCAACTTTAAGTATAGCTAGCCTATCTAATACCTCACTGTCAATGTTTAACCCATCACGTCGGTGTGGTGTTAATATACGGCGGGCGTTAATATCTGGCAAGGGAGTGAGTTAATAAAATTTAAATACATTCAAGTTCATATAAAATAGGTTCATGCCCATTCTGAACCTGATAATGTCACCAGCGAGGGGCGGGGGAAACCAAAATCGCGAACTCGCCGCCCAGAATTGTGATTTCTGGATTGGGAGCTTCCATCAGCATTCACACAGCACTGTAGGGATTCTATTCTATGACATTCAGTGGAATTACCATTGCCAAATGCCCCACTATCAACATGAGACCATTGACCAAAAACTCAACTGGACTAGCCATGTAAATACTGTGGCTATAGGAGCAAGCCAGAAGCTAGGAATTCTGCAGCGAGTAACTCACCTCCTGACTTGTCAGAGCCTGTCCACCATTTACAAAGCAGAAGTCAGAACTGTGATGGAGTACTCTCCTGCTCCCTGGATGGATGCATATTCAACAATTCTCAAGAAGCTCAATGCCATCCAGGAAGGACAAAGCAGGCCCTTTGGCACCCATTCCAGAAACATTCACCCCATCCACCACTGATGTACAGTGGTAGTAGTGTTTGCTTTTTACAGGATGCACTGCAGCAACTCACTGTGGCAGTGCCTTCCAAACACTTGACCGCTATCACCCTGAAGGACAAGATCAATAGATACATGGAAGCACCACCACCTGGAAGTTCCCCCTCAAACCACTCACAATCCTGACTTAGAAATATATCATCGTTCCTTAACTGCCACTTGGTCAAAATGCTAGAACACTCTCCCCAACAATACTATGTGTGTACCTACCCCACAGGGACTGCAGCACTTCAAAATGGCAGCTCGCCACACTTTCTCAATGGCAGTTAGAGATTGGCAATAAATGCTGGTGTAGCCAGCAACACCCAGACATTGTAAATGAATAAATGAGAAAAGAAACAATCACACCCCATAAATTAATAAATGAAAAAAAATCTAATTGCTTTATGATAAAATCTTTAATAGTTTCTGTCATGTTCCCTATGACAGTTGTTCAGCTAATTGACCTTTAGTTTCCTGCTTTTGTCCCCCATATCTTTTTGAATAATGGGGTTCTATTTGCTATTTTCCAATCTAATGAACCACCCACAAATTGAGAAAACTTTATAAAATTAAAGCCAATGCATCAACTATCTCACTCGCCACTTCTTTTATGACCCTTGGATAAAGTTCATCAGGACCCATGGGGCAGGATCTTGAACCCATGTTCGCTGTCCATGCATATGCTGATGGGGATTCAAGATCTGGAATTCGCAGATGCCGCCAGCAAGATCACGATCTCTAATCTTCCCCACCCCTTCGCAGCGATATCATTAGGTTCAAGCATATAACGGGTGTCACATGAATTTATATAGGTTTCAATATCATTAACCCTCCCCATTGCTGCATATTGAGCCCCAGGCGTAAACAACAGGTTCTCCTAGATGTGAACCTGTTGTAGGAACTCCCAGAGGGCACAAAAGTAAGTTTGATCCCTGGGAGTGAGGAGCATGGCCAGACAGTGCCCTCCTGGCACTGCTCTTTGGCACAGGTTGGGACAATGCCCATGCCAACCTGCCAAGGGTCTGGCTCCAGTTTGCGCCTCATGCGGGGGGGGATTCATTTAGATTTGATGATGGGCTGGGAGCGGATGGGGGGCAAGAGATACCATTGCAAGGGGGTGTAGGCGAGTGCTGACTCTGTCGGCTTTGGGGGGGGGGGGGGGGGCGGAGGGGGCAGTGGGGGCAGTGACAATGATCTGGAAGGATGGGGGAAGGGGCCCAGGACTGGGGGAGGGGGGGAAAGGGCTCATGATAGGTCGGGAGGGGGGGGAGAAAAGTGCCGACTCCAATTGTGGGTGGGGAGGGAAGCCCCTGAGACCTCCGTGGTGAGCTGGGGGTGAAGTTTATTCAGGTTATGATCGGGGTGTCTTTTAAAGACGGTGCCCTGATCCCAGTCCAGCCAGGTTTTGCCAGTGGCTTGAAGCTTCACCCCACCCTGCATGACACATGCCCCCTTGATTTTTTTTTAGGCAGAGTGTTGTAAGATCCAGACTGACCTGTTGACGGGTTTTCTCACTAGATGCAACACTGCTGTTTTTGGGTAAGATTCCCCCAGTGGACCTGTTAATCCACAGATCCATCAATTTGCTCAGTCCCAGTTCCCCGGTGATTGGAATTTTCTCCACTTCCTCCATGCCTTCCATTTCCTGATTTGCAGTTATTTCTGGGATGTTCCTTGTATCCTTTCTAATGAACAATGATGCCAAATTCCTCTTTAGTTCATCAGCCCGCTCCTTATTTTCTATTAATAAATCCTCCAACTCAATTTCCATTGGACCAAAGCTCACTTTGCTCACACATTTCATTTTTATATATCTGTAGAAACTGATACTATTGGTTTTTAGATTTCTGGCGAGCTTTCTCTTTTCATCCAATATCTTCCCTGAATAAACTTTGTCATGATTTGCCTTTTTAAATTCTGTCCAATCGTCTGACCTGCCACCCATCCTTATGTGTTTATTTGATTTTTAAAAAAAATACATCTTTCACTTTTGTTTAGTTAATCACGGATTGTGGATCCTCACTTTGGAATTTTTCTTTCTGGTTGGAATGTATTTATTCTGTGTATTCTGAAATATCCCTTCAAATCTCAGCCACTGCATCTCCATTGACCTATCCCATAACCTAATTTTCCAGTTCACTTTAGTCAGCTCTGCTTTCAGACCCTCACAATAGCCTTTACTTATGTTTAAGATGCTAGTACTTCCCCCGTCTTCTCTCCCTCAAACTGAATGTAAAATTCATTCATATTGCGATTTCTGCTGCCTAGAGGTACCTTCACTATGATAATTAATCCTATCTGTTGCACAATACCACTTGTACTACAGCCTGCTCATGTTGGCTCCAGAACATGCTATTCTAATAAACTATCCTCCAAATATTCTATGAATTGCTGATCTGAGCTCCCTTTGCCCATCTGATTTTTCCAGTCTGTATGTAGATTAAATGCCCCAGAATTATTACCTTATTTTTCTTTAAATTTCCCATAATTTCTTCCATCTACCCTGTGAGTGCTGTTGGGGGCTGTACAACACTCCTAATAGCGATATGTTGCATTAATCTGATCTCGACACAAACCACTTCTTCATCTATTGAGGTCATGCCTCTCTTTTGTGCTAATACCACCATTGATTAACAGAGCCACCCCTCCACCTTATCCTATCTCCTGGCTTTGGTAAATGTCATCAATCATTGTTAAAATACTGAAATCGATTATTAAAGAGGTCTTAAGAATGTACATAGAAACCAGAAGCAGGAGTAGGCCATTCGGCCCTTTGAGCCTGCTCCACCATTCATTTTGATCAAAGCTGATGATCAAATTCAATATCCTGATTTCCACCCCCCCCCCCCCCCCTTCCCTTTATCCCTTTAGCCCCAAGAGCTGTATCTAATTTCTTCATGAAATCAGATGTTTTGGACTCAACTACTTTCTGTGGTAGTGAATTCCACACATTCTCCACCCTCTGAGTGAAGACATTTCTCCTCACCTCAGTTCTAAAAGGTTTACCCCTTATCCTCAAACTATGACCCCTAGTTCTGGACTCCCCCACACCATTGGGAACATTCTTTCTGAATCTACTCTGTCTAACCCTGTTAGAATTTTATAAGTGATCCCCTCTCACACTCTCCCAAACTCTACTGAATATAATTCTAATGACTTAGTCTCTCCTGATATGACAGACCTGCCATCCCAGGAATCAGCCTGGTAAATCTTCACCTGTACTCCCTCTATAGCAAGGACATCCTTCCTCAGATACGGACACCAAAACTGCACACAGTTCTCGAGGTGTGGCCTCAACAATGCCCTATACAATTGTAGTAAAACATCCCTATCCCTCTACTCAAATCCTCTTGCTATGAAGGCCAACATACCATTTGACTTCTTTACTGCCTGCTGTACCTGCGCGCTTACTTTCAATGACTGATGTACGAGGGGCACCAAGATCTATTAAAGACATTTGCAAATAAATCCACTAGGAACTGAGGGGAAAGTTCGCAATATTGTGCTAGGCCAAGATGAAGATGGGAGGAAGGAGGCATGTGTGGATTACAGATTCCAGCACAGACCACCTGTGCACAATTGCATATTTCTACATTGTAAATGTAAACTTACAACAGGATGAACCAAGGAGTGGTAGGTGTAAATGCAACCTGGACTCTGGTGGATTCCCAGCAGTTAAGGGACAAGACCTATTGTGGCAAAAGCAAAGAAAAAGAGGATTAAATATAATCCTGAAACAGCCAAGATTGCAGTTATGTTTGAGAGTTCGTTCTTTGGCCAATTTTCCTCTCTCAGGCAATGCTCCCCAATTTTTTAAAATTCATTTGTGGGACATGGGTGTCACTGGCTGGCCAGCATTTATAGCGCATCCCTAGTTGCCCTTGAGAAGGTGGATGTAAGCTGATGCCTTGAATTGCTGCAGTCCATGTTCTGTGGGCTGACTCTCAATACCGTTAGGGAGGGAATTCCAGGATTTTGACCCAGCGACTGTGAAGGAACGGCGATATATTTCCAAGTCAGGATGGTGAGTGGCTTGGAGGGGAACTTGCAGGTGGTGGTGTTCCCATTTATCTGCTGCCCTTGTCCTTCTAGATGGAAGTGGTCATGGGTTTGGAAGGTGCTGTCTAAGGATCTTTGGTGAATTGCTGCAGTGCATCTTGTAGATAGTGCACACTGCTGCTACTGGGCGTTGGTGGTAGAGGGATTGAATGTTAGTAGATGTGGTGCCAATCTAGCAGGCTGCTTTGTCCTGGATGGTGTCAAGCTTCTTGAGTGTTGTTGGAGCTGCACCCATTCACGCAAGTGGGGAGTATTCCATCACACTCCTGACTTGTGCCTTGTAGATGGTTGATTGGCTTTGGGGAATCGGGAGGTGAGTTACTCGCCGGAATATTCCTAGCCTCTGACCTGCTCTTGTAGCCACTGTGTTTATGTGGCGAGTCCAATTGAGTTTCTGGGCAATGGTAACCCCAAGGATGTTGAAAGTGGGGAATTCAATGATGGTAACACCATTGAATGTCAAGGAGAGATAATTAGAGTGTCTCTTATTGGTGTTGAATTAACAGTTATACCCCAGCAGGGCAAAGTATTCCCAGTGTTTGCCTTATTTTGAAGCATTTACAATACATTGTTTATAGCAAAGAAGAAACATTAAAAGTGAAATTTAACATTAACTTCCCTCTGTTGGGCTTTCAGTCTTTCCAGTCCGGGCCGGTGTCTGCTTAATCAGGTGGAGATTTCCCCAGCCGTCTGCGTAACTTGGCTTCTATCCCTGACTTCCAATTCTTGAACTGCACAGTGGAGCGCTGGAGGAAGCGCACGGTGGCTGCAGGGACCTGTCTCTTCCCCTGTCCTCGTTCTCTCTGCTATCCATCCAAGATTGGAGTCGCTGCATTGATTGCTTTAAATGGTCTCCTTGCTGATGGAGAGACTGTGAATGGCTGCTCATTCTCACTGGGACGCATGTCAGGCATCAATGCAATCCAGGTGGAACCGCTGCTGTCTGTGTCCGAGTCACTTTCGACATTGATGCTTCCCAATCTGTGTCGTCGGGGAAATGTCCGTGTGCACTCTTTGTGATGTCACTGTTGATTGAGAGTGCCTCAATGTCACTCACCTGTGAATTGTGTTCCTCCATTACATCTGGTTCTGGTCAAAGGAGGAGACTTCCCCATTGGATGTTTCCATCCCACAGGCACTGCCACCCAGACTGATTACATCCATTTCTAATCGGCCTTCAACCTCAGTCAGACTCATAATTGCAGCAGGAGACTCCACCGCTGGTTGAGCTGCCGTTGGCGACCACTCCAGTGTTCAATCATGTCTCACACCTTCCATGTTTTCTAGTAGCGGTGATGTTCCAGACTCTTATTGACAACACTGAATGATCTCTTCCAGGTTCTCCCTCCTCCCAGGCAGCTGATTTTTAATGTCCGTCGGCAGGTTGTGGAGACTCGGCTCCTCTTCTTCAAGTTCCGATTCTTCGGTGGGATCTTCCATCTTCCCACTCTTTAGGGCTGGTTGAGGCGACACAATGACATCTGAGGAAGCTGTGGTGTTAAATTGCAGCAAATTTCCTCCTTGGTCATTTTGATTAATCGTCTGCATCCCCTCTTCATTCACCATTGTTGTGATGAGAATGGAACGTATTGTAGGTTTGTAGTGTCTGGAGGAGATTGCTCAGATAGGAAGTGCTACCTTAGAGGAGAGCTACAAGAGAATACTCATAGGAGGCCAGGGCAGGTAAAAAAAAAGCATGTGGGTACTCTAACGGGTGTTACTGAGGTTGGGAGGATTATAGGGGTTATAGGAACTGTTGAATATTACAAAGATAGAGTGTGTTGTGGGCTCTGAATGAGGTTACACAAATAGGAACAGTTGTGCCCATTGGAGGATGTTACAGAGATAGGAAGGGCTGGAGGATATAAGTTGTAGCCTCTGGATGCTGATCGGAAGGGCTGTAGGTTTGGTGGATCCTAAAGAGAAATGGAGGGTTCTAGTGGTTGGAAAATGTTAGATTGATTGGGTGGGTTGCAGTGGTTGGAGATGTTAGAGAGACTTGGTCATTGTGGCAGAAGGCAGCTTGTGCACGTTTAACAGAGGGAGGGGCACAAGGGTTCATCAGTAGGAACGCCTTCAGAAGATCCACACTGCCCATGTGCCTTTTTTCCATTTCCCATCAGAGCACCCAGCTGCACCTCCTTGCTAATCTGGAGAGAGAAAGCGATTGGATTTATTTCAGTGTGGTGATTGCACATCCAGAGTTCCTGCTCTCCTCCCAAGAACCCCTCAGGCTGTTCCCCTTGTCAATCTCTGTGTGATATCATTACTCCATTCCAGCCCTGCATCACAATAGACTCTGAATGAAGTAATTCATCGGCTGCCATTTGCAAAATCCTGAGATGGTGATAGGTTCTATGGAAATGAATATCGTTTGTCTTTTCTCTTCTGTGCTGTCTTAACACGAAACCCCTGTTGTCTTATCACTTTGGTTTTTGTTTCCTGACTTGTGTCTCTAAATTTGATTTGATTTATTATTGTCACATGTATTAGTATACAGTGAAAAGCATTGTTTCTTGCACGCTATAAAGCCAAGGCATCCCGTTCGTAGAGAAGGAAAGGAGAGAGTGCAGAATGTAGTGTTACAATCATAACTAAGGTGTAGAGAAAGATCAACTTAGTGCGAGGTAGGTCCATTTGGGGAATTCTGGAAGCTGGTGACATCGCACTGTCGGGTATGAAGCTATTGTTACATAGTCCTGTGAAGTCACAGTACCACCATGTTTACCACCTCCTTACCCGGCCGAGTGCTGTCTTACAGGGTATGAGTTCTCGTCATAAATCAACTGATCACCTCCATGCTGTGGTACCGGCTGATCACTTTGAGCCCTACCCCTGACTTTGTCACAAGCACAGTAAGAAGTCTAACAACACCAGGTTAAAGCCCAACAGGTTTATTTGGTAGCAAATGTCACTAGCTTTCGGAGCGTGCTGCTCCTTCGTCAGGTGGAGTGGGAGATGTGCTCACAAACAGGGCATACAGAGACACAAACTCAATTTACAGAATAATGATTGGAATGCTAATCAAGCTAATCAATGCTAATACAGCTGATCAAGTCTTAAAGGTGCAGACAATGTGAGTGGAGAGAGGGTTAAGCACAGGTTAAAGAGATGTGTATTGTCTCCAGACAGGACAGCTAGTGAGATTTTGCAAGTCCAGGCAAGTTGTGGGGGTTACAGATAGTGTGACATGAACCCAAGATCCCGGTTGAGGCCGTCCTCATGTGTGCGGAACTTGGCTATCAATTTCTGCTCAGCGACCCTGCGGTGTCGTGAAGGCCGCCTTGGAGAACACTTACCCGAAGATCAGAGGCTGAATGCCCGTGACCGCTGAAGTGCTCCCCAACAGGAAGAGAACAGTCTTGCCTGGTGATTGTTGAGCGGTGTTCATTCATCCGTGTCTACATGGTTTCCCCAATGTACCATGCCTCGGGACATCCTTTCCTGCAGCGAATCAGGTAGATAATGTTGGCCGAGTTGCAAGTGTATGTACCGTGTATCTGGTGGATGGTGTTCTCACGTGAGATGATGGCATCCGTTTGTCACAAGCATCCAGAGAACCCTCGTCTGGTTCTTCTGGGACAACAGATTGCACTGGGTCGCTGCTGAGGTTCTGCATCTCCCGCTTAGGCAGGGTGGTCAGGTGGTGGTGTACCTTCGCACCCAGGTGATGACCTTCCGCCTTCAGACCCTACAGATACCTTTACATTGAACCTCTTCCACGATGGTGTGTCCTAGCGACATATTTCTTCCGCCAGATGCACGGCCTGAATTATAACATGCAGCTCCTGTACGTAGACCTGGAGGGTCTTCAGAACTCCTTGCAGATGTTGCCCGTCTTTTATCAGGACTTCTCAAAGTCTGGAACATGGTCGCCTCGCGCCGCAGCTCTCCCCCATCTGGAGTAGCGGCTGTCGTTCGTGAGCCGCTGTTCAGGAATCCCCTCCACCCAAATAACTTCCGGTGGCTGGCAGAGGAGAGCTGTGAGTGCCAGGGTGACCAGGGTTGGGGACATGCTGGGTGGTGGAGGAGTGGGCTGAATGACGCCTCACGAGCTTGCCGAGCGCATGGGGGTAGACATCAGGCATGCGGCCAATGCCATTCAAGATTGTAGAACGGTCGTGCTCGGACTCAAGGGCACACGTGGTCTCAAGGAGGCGCAATTGTGCGGTGGGATCCCATCTGAGCATACCCCTGCTCGGAAAGAATTTCATGTTGGCCCCAAGCCTAAAGCCACACCCCCAGGTCAGGTGCCCCACAACTTGAGCTGCCTCATGGAAATGCCCTCCGGGCGATTCTTGTACAGGCTGCTGCTGCACACCTTCCACTACCGTCTCCTCGCCCGGATACACCTTGGCGGGCCCTCTTGCTGTCCGGTGGCAGAGGTCCCCAGTAGAGATCCCGCTAGGGAGGGATCCTCCCCCACTATCTTGGGGACCTGGGGTGGAGGGTGGTGCATGCAGCAATTCCGTACAATCAAAGGTTACACCGGTTCACGGGCTCCCAAAAGACCTGCCCTTTTTGTAACCTTGTGGAGTCCGTGAGCCATGTTTACGTTGAATGTCATAGGCTGCACAACCTTTTTAGTTACCAAAAAACCTTCTGTTGATGTTTTGTTTACACTTCAGTCCCATGCTCCCGATCTACGGACATCCGGTGCGGAAGGGGGCGGGAAAGACAGAGGACCTCCTCATGAACCTGCTCCTGGACCCGGCTAAATTTGCCATAAACAGCTGAAGGCAGCAGGCGACTGAGGGGGCCGTCTGACCCAACTGTCTGCCTCTATACTGCGGATACATTTGCATCCGGGTGTCCCTGGCGAGAGAGCATGTGGTGTCCGAGGGCACTGTTGGGGCTTTCCGTGCCTGCTGGGCACTGCAGGGACTGGGGTGCATTATTGACCCCCTTAATCACATTTTAGTTTGATGTTTTAAGTTTCATTTCTACTTTCTCATTTGTTTCGAGCGCTTCCCTTCTTTTTGGGGACTGCTTCTTTTGATTTGTCCCTCAGTTAATTTAATTCAGTTTAATTGTTTTGCCAAAAAGATTAATAGAATGTTTACCATTGATTTGGTGTTCTACCTGCCAACTGTTCATACACCAAACAGATATTGTCAGTGCGCATTGGACACCCCAGTGTCAGCAATGATCGTCACAACGTGGATCATTTATTCGTCATGACGAAGGAGCAGCGCTCCGAAAGCTAATGGTATTTGCTACCAAATAAATCTGTTGGACTTTAACCTGGTGTTGTTAAAACTCTTACAATGTTTAACCTATCAGTGTTTTGATTATCTCCTTTTTCACTGTGACTTGGACACCAAGTTCTGTGGTAAAGACAGGTGCCTTGTATTCATTCAGTTCCTCAGCCATTCCCCTTCCCTAAATGTCAAAATCCCCTTTCAGCTCCATAATCTGCCCACTCCTCCTTTTACCACCCTTTCACTTTTTTTTAATACAGCCATTGCAGACTTTGGTATTCCTTTACTTGCTAGCTGGCAGTCTCCGTCCATTGTCTTTTTCCTTCTGTTATGTGTTCTCTCACTTCTGCTCGAATCCTCCTATATTGAAGCTGATTCTCAATTGTGTGATCCACCTGAAATCTTTCACACGTCCTTTCCTTTTCCTCTCCTCAATCCACATGGTCTCAGAGGAGGCGAGGCTGTGAGCAGAGCCATTTCTGAGATTGGCTGTGAGTGTGGAGGGGTAACAGAGACTGAGGCCGTGAGGCGGGCAGTGACAGAGGGCGAGACTGTGAGCGGAATGGGCACTGAGCCAGAATCCATGAGGGAGGGTCAGGCTGTGAGCAGAGTGTTCTCTTCAGAGGCTGTGGCCTTCAGTCTTGCTCCCTCCCTCTCTTTTTCCCACTCTATTTCATTCTCACCCTTTTGTGCTCTCTGTTTTGCACGCGCACTCTCTCACGTTCTCTTATTTCTGAGTCTGTGACTGGACCTGGTGTGAACCTTCACATTCGATCATGACAATACAAGGAGACGTGTCGGTTTAAGTCAGATAAACATTTAATATATACACTCCTAATATAAGCTAGATCAATTAATTCATGTTTAAAGTTAAAGTTTATTTATTAGTGTCACAAGTATACTTACATTAACTCTGCAATGAAGTTACTATGAAAATCCCTTAGTCGCCACACTCCGGTGCCTGTTCAGGTAGATTGAGGGAGAATTTAGCATGGCCAATCCACCTAAGCAGCATGTCTTTCGGACTGTGGGAGGAAACTGGAGCACCCGGAGGAAACCCACGCAGACACAGGGAGAATGTGCAAAAACTACGCACAGACAGTAACCCAAGCCGGGCATTGAACCTGAGTCCCTGGCGCTGTGAGGCAGCAGTGCTAACCACTGTGCCACCGTGCTGCCCCATTCATTCATTGAAAACCAAAAAGTATTCTGATTGGGCACAATTTTATTTTAAAAATTCTCAGTGCCAAATGAATGAGAAAACAGGTGAGTTTCAGACCTGTTTTTCGGGTGAGTTTGAAAATGCAATCTTATGACATTCTGTCACTCCTTTGGACAGAAGTGCGATTCTCACCAGTTTGGTGGGAGGCGGAGCCCTAAGCATGCCGCTGAAGCCAGCTGCAGACTGCTTGGAGTGCCATTGTAAAGTAAAGTAAAATTTATTGATTAGTCACAGACAAGGTGCGATGAAGTTTCTGTGAAATTCCCCTAGTCGCCACACTCTGGTGCCTGTTCAGGTCAATGCGCCTAACCAGCACATCTTTCAAACTGAGGGAGGAAACCGGAGCACCCGGAGGAAACCCATGCAGACATGGGGAGAACGTGCAAACTCCACACAGACAATGACCCAGCAGCAGTGCTAACCCTAAGATTTCTTATTTTCCACATTGTATATCAGTAAAAATTTTACGTTTAGTCTACATATAACTTTGTCTTGATAGAAAAATTGGTTTAAAAACTTAACAATGAATTAGAGAATTCAATAATGAGGGAGAACAAGGGAGAGAGGTGAATAAAGACATTGATTGGTGGACAGCTGGTGAACATTTTGTTTCAGCTCTTAAGATTGTTTCTGATCAGTTAGTTTATTAATGTCAGTCGGGGAACATTTGTGTCGGCATCTTTCTATCTACGGGAGAGGATGGACACACAACAAACAATCCATTTCAGAGAAGCTTCTTCATTGAGTGGCTGTGAAGCCAATTCTTCAGAAGCAGCTTCCTCCACGAGTGCTGAAGGTGAAGCTGCCGAGTGCATTCTCTGGCTTCTTACTCGCAGCAAATGATGGCGGCTGCTCTTCCATCCGATGATTCGCACGGGGATGAGGAGCTCTGAGGCTGTTACTGGGCAGCTCAACTGACTGTCTTTACCGGTTGTTTATTGTGAAGCCCGAGGTGACATCAGGATTTGTTTTTCTAATTGTGGTTGGTGGGCTCTGAAACACTGCACTAGCTCCCTGATGATCTTATTTTCCATCTCGCTGCTGTCACCATCTGTTTATCCTCACCTCTGGTCTCACACTCGCTGCTCTCACTGCTCCTTTTATCCTCACTGCTGATCTCTCACACAATGCCGTCGCCGCTCTTTTATCCTTCCTGCTGGTCTCCACAACATTTAGTGAACAGAAAAATAAGAATTAGGTAAGCCCTGAAAAAGAAGAAGAAACAATCCAGAATAAAAACACTTAATGGGAGCAGGGCCAGTTGTGAGGGGTTGAGAACAAATCCATCCTGGATTAATTGGAACCAGGGATTGGCGCCAAAACTGTAAGAGAACAGTGAATCCCCTTTAAAGATGAGGAATTTTGGGGAGCGTCAGTATTCATTCACAGAGGAAGGAAAAGCAGAACTGGTTGAACTCCCTGGATGACAAAAGGGTGAGATGAAGCAGAAATAGGGTGACCGACGTCAGTTAAATAATCAGGCAAGAAGCAAGCTTCAGAAGGAGAATTGATTCTAGATTCTCCCACATGAGGAAATGTACTTTCCAAATTCATCCCATCAAGACACCTCAGGATCTTGTATATTTCTATTAATTTGCCTCTCGATCTTCTAAATTTCAGCAGATGCAAATCTAGACTGTCCCTTCTTCCCTAATATTGATAATCCACACAATCCAAGTATCAGTCCAGTGAACCTTCTCTGAATTGCTCCCAACGCATTTACAACCTCCTGTATCTGTTGTTACTGCAGCTGGCCAGGGCCAGGCCCATAGAAGAGACCCCAGAATGGAGGTAAGACAGGCTTGCTGGCATTAATCAGGCTTGCCCAGATGCTGTCAGACCAGCTGAGATTTTCTTGCATTTTCCTGTTTCAGATTCCAGCACCCACAGAATGTTGCCTTTATGCCCAGATAAAGGTTGAGGGGGGTCTTTCAATGAGAGTGGCCCTTGCTACTGGGGATTCATTTGTGGGCCACAGGGTGCCCAATCAAGATGGTATCCCTTAAGCCCACAGATAGTCCGCCAGTTTACCTGGCAGGCTGCCCATGTGGCAAAGTGCTCAACTGCCACTGCTAAAATACCAGCAGCGGTGGGAAGAGGCCCTCAATTGGCCACTTAACGAGTCTCAATTGGCCTTGGGCAGAAGGGCTATTCTCCATCTTCACCATTACTGGTAAAATAATGACAAAGATGGTGGATAGGCAATGGACATGCCACGCCCACCACCTCACTTGATCTCTCTGCCCAACACCCTCTCCAAGACTCCACAACTTCATTTCAGACTCGGGACAGCGCATGGCCAACATTGTAGGGATCGGCAAGATTTTTAATAATCTCCGATTGAAATAAAATTAGTGAAACAAAGCTACCACACATAAAAGGCCAATACAAATGCATATCTTGGCTATTCTTTGTTTAGCATTATTTTCCTTTTGAGTTCTCAAATTGTTCCATCAACATGTTTTCATCATCTCACTTTTCTGTTTTACAAATGACTGTGATCTTTATTTATTTTGCTCAGCAATCCTTCATCATGGGCTCAATTGTTGTCTGTTGGGAACATCAAGCAATCTGAAACACAAAGGGCCACTGTTGGTAAATAACCCCACTCCTCCACTTCCTGCCCAAGCAATAAACTCAACAGTGTATGTCATTCGTTACAGTCATGTGCCTAGGTTCGTTATCTCAGCGGAAAAAGAGAGTCAGTCAAAGTGAAATGTGAGATGGAAAATCGACACCAAAATTGGGATCGCTGGAACATGCACCTGGATTACTGTCCTGGCTAATTTATAAAGCCCTGCACTTGATATGGTCAGCTCACATCAATCCTTTGTGGCAAGCCATTAACCATGACTAATATAAAGCCCTAATGAAAACGTAAATTACGTTTCTGAGTGTTCGAGATGTGCGTTTACGAGAAACATGAAACTGAACTGGAGATGTAATGTGCAAACTAACTTTATATCAACAAAACAAAGGTGATGGAGGTCTGAAAATTACAAAAGAAAACATAATGAAAAGTGAGCATTAGGATTTTCCATTTCAAATCAGTTACAATGATCTTTCATTGACTCCCACAATATTTTATTAATTTTCTTTTTGTTTCAATCCCTTCATTCAGGCTTTGGGTGCCCAACCTAATTTATTTTCGCTTTCTTTACATTTTCACTCCTGTTCAGCATCCATTGTTTCCCACTTCCCTATAAACTGCTTTGAGAGATAATGCTATGCATCAATGCGCCTTATGCAAGCAGCTCTCTTTCGAATACTCTTGCCTCAGTAATAAATGCTAAATCCATCTTTGTTGCGTTGATTTAGAAATATTAAGCTCAGGAATTTCAGCGAGTTCAATTCATTTGCAATTTTGAAGTTACAAAATGACCAAAGCACCAGAGATTAATGATATCTGTGTGGGAGTCAAATCAATAGTGCAGTGCTTTTGGTTCAGTAACCTTTCCAAGCCCGATCTACCGGTAAACAAAAAATAAACAGCAAACACAAATGATCACTTAAATTAATCAGTTATATCCAACTATCTGATTTTTAAATGGGTTATTAATGTTTGTCTGCACTTCTTGTCCATTTACTTCTTAAGTTTTTGTCACACTTTGTGTCAATATTTTCAAAAAACCATGGAATGGAATCCATACATAAGAACATAAAAACTAGGAGCAGGAGTCGGCCATCTGGCCCCTCGCGCCTGCTCCGCCACTCAATAAGATCATGGCTGATCTTTTTGTGGACTCAGCTCCACTTACCCGCCCGCTCACCATAACCCTTAATTCCTTTACTGTTCAAAAATGTATCTATCCTTGCCTAAAAACATTCAATGAGGTAGCCTCAACTGCTTCACTGGGCAGGGAATTCCACAGATTCACAACCCTTTGTGTGAAGAAGTTCCTCCTCAACTCAGTCCTAAATCTGCTTCCCCTTATTTTGAGGCTATGCCCCCTAGTTCTAATTTCATCCGCCAGTGGAAACAACTTCCCTGCTTCTATCTTATCTATTCCCTTCATAATCTTATGTTTCTATAAGCTCTCCCCTCATTCTTCTGAATTCCAATGAGTATAGCCCCAGTCTACTCAGTCGCTCCTCATAAGCCAACCCTCTCAACTCCGGAATCAACCTAATGAATCTCCTCTGCACCCCCTCCAGTGCCAGTATATCCTTTCTCAAGGAGTGCAGTGCAGAAGGAGGCCATTTGGCTCATCGAGTCTGCATCGACAACAATCCTACCCAGGCCCTATCCCCGTAACCCCACATATTAACCCCACATATTTACCCCACTTATCTCCCTGACACGAAGGGACAATGGAGCATGGCTAATCCACCTAACCTGCAAATCTTTGGACTGTGGGAGGAAACCAGAGCACCAGGAGGAAACCCACACAGACACGGGGAGAATGTGCAGACACCAGACAGACTGACCTGAGGTAGGAATTGAACCCGGGTCCCTGGCGCTGTGAGGCAGCAGTGCTAACACTCCGCCATCATGCCGTCCCATTATAAATTCCAATGTTCACATACAGAATGTATGATGTGAAGATGTTGGCATTGGACTGGGGTCGGCACAGTAAGAAGTCTCAGAACACCAGGTTGAAGTCCAACAAGTATATTTGGTAGCCCGAACGTTTGGAGCACTGCTCCTTCAGGTGAGTGAACCTGAGGAAGGAGCAGTGCTCCAAAAGCTCGTGCTACCAAATAAACCTGTTGGATTTTAACCTGGTGTTGTGAGACCTCTTACTGTACATAATGTAACCGGCTTCCATCAATCCTTTTGTTCACGGGAACTGAAACTTAGTGCCCAAATGATGGTTTTGTGAAACTAAAAACATGTTTCCCAATAACATGATTACATTTATTCATTGAATTGACTTACTCTTGAGTGCCTTGAGTCTTGCTGAAATCAGTGATATTGAACTGAATGTGCAGCCTTATGGGCAATGTTTTTAATTTGGTATGGTGTATCAGTATTGTTTAATCATTGTTCAGTTTCTAGCAGTTTATGGTGAAAACATACTTTCAAAAGTTCACAGAGCCCTTCTTTCATGAGACAGAGATCAGTTTTAACTCTGGCCATCCAATGGGAATGAAGCAATAGCTATCTGAAGATTGGGACACACATACTATTACCGTTTTCCTGAGGGCCTGTCTATGTCAGGGAGGAACCTTATTCTCACGTGCAATTCAGGTTTCTACAACTTACACATTTTCCCCAAAGCTGTGATGCTCTGCGGAGTTTGACCATACATAATGTCTGCAATTTTCCAAGATGCATAATCACCGTTCTATCAATTGTACGGGTGGGATATTTTGTTTACTTTCTGGTAGCCTTTGCTAAGGCAAAGAGAGGGAAATGGCATTTTATGATTATAAATTCCTGTTTTTATTCCACAAAATTTAGAAAGCTGAGAGAGGGTTAAAGGTTCGGGGGAGGGAAGTGAATGAGCAAAAGAAGCTGAAATGGAGAAATATATAAATAACCTTCCTCGTGAAACATTACTTCCATTTTCAAAAAACACCGGTTGAATTATAAACACAACTAATTCTTTCTTCTGTGATTTATTGACAGTTAGAAAAGATCAATATTAATAAATTGCACCGGGAGAGAGAGATTGCAATTCTAACATTTACAAGGCAGAGGGGATACAGCTTCTTTCCTCATTCCAATTTGATTTATTTTTCTATAAAAAGTTGAACTTTGAGGCAAACAAAATCTCTGAGGAAAGCAGAATTATAGGATGGGAAGGGAAAGTCAGAGAGAAGCTTGTGCTGGATGAGGGCACATCTGGTCATCCACCCCCCACTGTTACTTGGATAATAAGAGCTGGAGTTGGGGGAAATGAATAGGCAATTCAGTAAGTGCCATTGGTACACGGAGGAGGTGATGATAATGAGTATGAGAGGTTGTTCAAAGGAGAAGTAGGGAGGGTGTGGTAGGAGAGGGTACAGATAATAGAAAGGTGGATGTGTAAGAGTCAGGATTGAAGGCAAGGTGTGAGAGAAACAGAAATAAATGGAGAATAGATTGGAAACGAAGTTGCTGAGAGCAATAATTTCCCCACAGTCCAGAATATAAGATATGCTGAATGACACTAAACATCTTCATTGTATACATACCATTATTTCATTATAAAGTAAGAAGTCTCACAACACCATGTTAAGTCCAACAGGCTTATTTGGAATCACGAGCTTTTGGAGCACTGCGCCTTCATCAGGAGAGTGGAGAGGTAGGTTTCACAAACACGGCATATATAGGCAAAGACACTGTGTATCATTTACCAATAAGCAGTGAAGGAACTGGAATTAGAGCATGAAGATGTAAATAAAAGGTAAAAAGGGTTGAGAGAAAAAGCACAAGCAGAACTCAGTAACAGAGGTCATAGCATGGAACTCGAGAAGAGCCAAGGAAATTCCATGTAATGAATGCTATCAGTTTTGTGATCAGTGAGAAACTGCTAGTCTCAGAGTGAAACATCTCAAGGATTTGACCCATGGCACTCGTATTACTTCCTGTATCATCTACTGCAAGAATCACCATACTACTGAAGCTTTAGGGAATTCTTTAGGGATCCAATTGAATGACTGAACTACCAGTCGCGTGAATAATGAGTTGGAGAAATTGGCATTCTGCAGGGAGGCAGAAACTGTCCAGTGTTTGAAGGTGCTGAGGAGGACTTAGCAATGGGCAAACCCAAAGAGACAGCACAACACATGGAATGAGTTAGCAATTCAGGAGAATTGTCTAATAAATATAACAAGGAGGAGGAAAGAATGTTGAACATAGAAGTAGAGTTTGATGCAACTACAACAAAAGGAATGTGGTAGTTGTCTGAAAATATGCAAAGCATAAGTAGGAAGAGCTTGTTACCAAATGTGAGACGAGAATGATGGATTCACCTTGGAAGAAACTCAGAAACGGATAAATTGAATGGATGGCAAAAGCTTGGAATAAAAAACTGCTCATGTCCAAGCAGAACATTGGTTGAGGCAGCAGACAAAAGAAAGAGGAAACCACTTAGTTGAAGGAGTTGTGCTGGAGAGAACCAGACAAAGCAGCAAATCAAACAGAGAAGGAAACTGAGATTACACACCAGAACAAGATTGCTGAAATGGTCAAATTAATGCACAAGAACTAATATGAAAACATGGTTGATGGAAAACATGCCGAATAGAAATGCTAGCAAAAGAAACTTTATCACACGACCCAAGCCAGAAATACAGTACCCCAACCATTTCCTTCACAAGTGACAAATTGAGATTGTGCAAGAACTGTCAAAACGTGTTGTATTGCTGGGTCTCATTTCACTTGAAAAGAGAAGGCTGAGTCTTGACTAGTTATGTTGTGGCATTCTAGTATCGTCAAGAGATTTGAGGCTTTGTTAGGAACAAAAGGTATTTGCTGAATAAGAGACTTGGTACTGGAGGTTTGCAGCTTTAGGCTGCCCTGGAGCAGAGCTCCAGTCCTCACATGCTTACAACATGGCTTCTGGATGATTCCGTCTGAGAAAAGACTCCACCCGATGGTGTGTTGTATTGTAATGATGGCATCTACATGCATTGTAAAGTGTTTGACAGAAAAGGTTAACGGAGGATTGGAGAGTGACACAGTCCGCTGAGTACAGTATGTAGTCTATGGTCAATGCACAGTCTAGGACAGGACTCAAAGCATCAAGCCTGTGTGGAAGAATCCCACGCAAGACTATATTTGGAACTGTGCGTAGTGGAAGCTTTCTAGAAGAAGTATTAAATGCGAGGCTCAAGATCCTTCCACTGAACAATTGCTGCAATGATTTACTAATGTTTAACTTGTATGTATAATGTTTATTTAGAAAGTGATTAAATCGATTTTGAAGATTGTATAAGGGAGAGGAATGTTGTGTATGTGGTATCTGCTTCTTTAAGACACCTGACGAGGGACCAAATGGGGAACTGAGATGAGTGATCACCATCAGGTGGAGTCCTCTCAGGCAGAATCATCCAGAAGCCATGTTGTAAGCATGTGAGGACTGGAGCTCTGCTCCAGGGCAGTCTAAAGCTGCAAACCTCCAATACCAAGTCTCTTATTCAGCAAATACCTTTTGTTCCCAACAAAGCCTCAAATCTCTTGACGATGCTAGAATGCCACAACATAACTAATCAAGACTCAGCCTTCTCTTTTCAAGTGAAATGAGACCCAGCTTGTTCACCCTTTCTTAATAGGTATAACTTCACATTTTTACATCCCCTTTGTAAATTGCTTTTATAAGCTCTTCCAGTTCTTTTATTTTCTTTTTATAATATGACAAACAAAACTGTGCACAGTATTTCAAATAGGGTTCAACCAAGGTTTGATACTAGTTTAGGGTAACTTCTCTACTTTTTAATGCCATCTCTGTAGAAACAAACCGTACGGTTGATTTGCTTTTCTTTTAAAGGCCTTATTAACCTGCAGCACTGTTAATGAACTATGCATTTGTACTCTTCTATTCCATTATTCTTGGTATTGAAATTCATTTGTCAATTAAATGCCTATTTGGCAAGTTTATGAGTGTCTTCTTGTAATTTATTGTAATTATCCTCAGCATTGACCATCCTCAATCCCTAATTGGGTGTCATCTGCAAATTTACAAATGTTATTTTTGATTCCAAAGCCCAAGTCGTTAAAATAAATTGTGACCAACAGTGGTCTCAACATTGATCTTTGTGGTAGCCCATTTTACACCTTCTGTTACTAAGATTGGCTACGTTTTACCCTTACACACTGCTATCTTGCCTCTGCACACATAACGTTATTCATTAATCTATTATGGGCTACTTTACTGAAGGTCTTTTGAAAGTCCAAGAAAAATTACATCTATTAAATTACTCTTGTATACTCTGTTAACTCTCAAAGATTCCAGTGAGGTTAGTCAAGCAAGGCTTTTGAAATGTGTTGACTATTCATTATTATAATTTAGAGTTCTAGATGCATTTTCTATTTGCCTTTTAGTGGTGATTCCATTATTTTTCCAACCACTAATGTGAAGTTAGCTTTCCTAAAGTTCCCTGGACATGTTGGGGGTGATTCTCCCATCCCCCTGCGCTGCTTTTTTAGCGCAGCGGGATCTGCTAGATCTCTAGCAGATTTCCGATGCCATCAGCTCTGCACCGGAAGTCGGCACGGAGCTGCATAATTGATGCAGTGCCTAATTTGCATACTATTTAAATACCATTAGCAGGTCTGAGACTGAAATCTCCAGACCCGCTAGCATCTCCCCACCGCTAGGAATATTTCACTCCAGCGGGGTGTACAATAGCTCCCCATTGAGCTTGCTGGAGTGAGGGGGAGGGGGGCAATCGAGGTCCCCCAGAGGGTCGGGCATTGGAGGGTGCCCAAGGGGCAAAGTGGCAATGTCCAGGGGGGTTGAAGCTGGCCCGGGCATGGCCAGGAGACCAGCGAACGGGCCGTGGGGGGGGCGGGTTGGCGTTGCTGGGGTCACGAGGCTAGCCAGCGATGGAGTTGGCCAGCAATTGGGAGGCCACTACACATATGTCGATCTCGGCGCTGACAGATTGGTGAGTGTGCAGTGGCCTGCTCAGCTGCTGGCCTCTCCAGCAGGAAAGGCCCCGCCCACAGATTTTTCAGCGTGATTCGTGCTAGTGCACTCAGCAGTGCAGAGAGTGTGGGAGATTCTTTTTTAAACTCCCACTGAAAAAATCAGCGTGATTTACTCCAGTTTTTACGCAAATGTGACACTAAGTCGTTGTTTGGGAGAATCCCACCCATTCTATCTCCCTTCCCTTCTTAAAACATAGGCATGTTAGATGTCAGCCATTCCTCGAGTTCGAAACAGTTTTGTAGAAAATTATTAAATATGTGTCTAAGCTAGCTCTTTTAAAAGATGCAAATGGAATCTGTCCAACTCATGGGTTTACACCTCTTTGGAGTTTGATTAGTTTAGTTCATATTTCTAATCTATTTTAAATATACTTCCATCATTCCTAATTTTATCTTCAACATTATATCCACCTGATCAATCTCCTTGCTAAGTACCGAAGCAATGTCATCATTTAATATTTTAGCCTTTTCTCTATTGCTGCCTATGATTCTATCCTATCCAACCCTTAGTGGCCCTACTCCCATCCTGTAATTCCCTCTTTTCACTGATGTGTTTGTAGAATGTTGCATTATTTTATGTTCCTTGGTAATTTAATTTCATAGTTCCTCTTTACCTTTCTAATTTTTTTTAAACTTCTATCCTAATCTCTTCATGTACTCTACTGTTTATGCTTTCCCCTTCTGGCCATATACTTAGTGTGTATGCCTTTTTCCTTGCGTTCCATCTTTTTCTCATTTCTGATCATAATTAACTCTTATCATCCTGACTGCCTTCTCTGTGGCACCTGGGTCAAACCCAGTTTATACTGAAGTTAAGAAAATCTCATCATTGTCGACTACTGTTACATGAAATACAACAGGTCTGAAAATTGATAAATCTCCGGGCCCAGATGGGCTACATCCTAGAGTTCTAAAGGAGATAGCTGAAGAAATAGTGGAGGCGTTAGTTATGATCTTTCAAAAGTCACTGGAGTCAGGGAAAGTCCCAGAGGATTGGAAAATCGCTGTTGTAACCCCACTGTTCAAGAAGGGAACAAGAAAAAAGATGGAAAATTATAGGCCAATTAGCCTAACCTCAGTTGTTGGCAAAATTCTAGAATCCATCGTTAAGGATGAGATTTCTAAATTCTTGGAAGTGCAGGGTCGGATTAGGACAAGTCAGCATGGATTTAGTAAGGGGAGGTGGTGCCTGACAAACCTGTTAGAGTTCTTTGAAGAGATAACAAATAGGTTAGACCAAGGAGAGCCAATGGATGTTATCTATCTTGACTTCCAAAAGGCCTTTGACAAGGTGCCTCACGGGAGACTGCTGAGTAAAATAAGGGCCCATGGTATTCGAGGCAAGGTACTAACATGGATTGACGATTGGCTGTCAGACAGAAGGCAGAGAGTTGGGATAAAAGGTTCTTTCTCAGAATGGCAACCGGTGACAAGTGGTGTCCCGCAGTTCAGTGTTGGGGCCACAGCTGTTCTCTTTATATATTAACGATCTAGATGACGGGACTGGGAGCATTCTGGCCAAGTTTGCCGATGATACAAAGATAGGTGGAGGGGCAGGTAGTATCGAGGAGGTGGGGAGGCTGCAGAAAGATTTAGACAGTTTAGGAGAGTGGTCCAAGAAGTGGCTGATGATATTCAACGTGGGCAAGTGCGAGGTCGTACACTTTGGAAAAAAGAATAGAGGCATGGACTATTTTCTAAACGGTGACAAAATTCATAATGCTAAAGTGCAAAGGGACTTGGGAGTCCTAGTCCAGGATTCTCTAAAGGTAAACTTGCAGGTTGAGTCCGTAATTAAGAAAGCAAATGTAATGTTGTCATTTATCTCAAGAGGCTTGGAATACAAAAGCAGGGATGTACTTCTGAGGCTTTATAAAGCACTGGTTAGGCCCCATTTGGAGTACTGTGAGCAATTTTGGGCCCCACACCTCAGGAAGGACATACTGGCACTGGAGCGGGTCCAGCGGAGATTCACACGGATGATCCCAGGAATGGTAGGCCTGACATACGATGAACATCTGAGGATTGTGGGATTGTATTCATTGGAGTTTAGGAGGTTGAGGGGAGATCTGATAGAAACTTACAAGATAATGAACGGCTTAGATAGGATGGACGTAGGGAAGTTGTTTCCATTAACAGGGGAGACTAGGACGCGGGGGCACAGCCTTAGAATAAAAGGGAGTCACTTTAGAACAGAGATGAGGAGAAATTTCTTCAGCCAGAGAGTGGTGGGTCTGTGGAATTCATTGCCACAGAGGGCTGTGGAGGCCGAGACGTTGAGCGTCTTCAAGACAGAAATTGATAAATTCTTGATTTCTCGAGGAATTAAGGGCTATGGGGAGAGAGCGGGTAAATGGAGTTGAAATCAACCATGATTGAATGGTGGAGTGGACTCGATGGGCCGAATGGCCTTACTTCCGCTCCTATGTCTTATGGTCTTATGGTCTAACATCTGGATAATCTGAATGTACTTCCTAGTGGTTGAAAATTGATGCTGCAAAACTATCAATTTCTTCTCATAAAGTAAAACTAAATTGGCAATTTCACCTGGAGTAGGCAGAGGATAATAATGGAGAGTGAAACACATTTCATTCTTAAGACATTTCTTGTCTTTGAATTTAGCGAATCTATAAATTTTTAGTATCAGTATTAATGCTTTTCAAGTGTGCCCCTATCTTATTTGTGGATGGGGGAAAATGGCATGATGCCAGTTCAGTTAAGCTGCACATCGTATGACACTTATTTCAGATTGAGGAAGAGGGCAACTGTTGAAGAGTCTTCAGGCAGGAATGGTTGCCAAATATGGAAGAATGTTTTTTAATGTTGACCATATTGCAGTTTATAGGAATGGATTTTACAGTTCAGGAGGCACAAAGGGAGGGGGGGGGTAATAATCTTGGGGGAGCGGGGTTGCCCCCGATGACCACAGAGCACCCCCCAAAATTTGTACCCCTTTCCTTCCCACCTTTTCTTCAACCTGATTGAAAAAAACGGCCTTCCCACTCTCGCCTACCTTCCGCCACCGGGTATATTGTGATAGTGGAGGCAGACTGAGGGCCTTAAGTGGGCAATAATTGGCCACTTAAAGAACCTCAGTAGACCCAAAGGAGGGCGGGCTGGTGTGCACCTTATCCACCCAGCCACCATATGATGGGGGTCGGGTCATGGGTGGGTCGTAAGGTACTGGACTAGTCACCCTACATAATTACATGACTGTCCACCTCGCTGTAAAATCCAGCCCATAATCTTCATTCTTGATCGTAGCTGAAGTCATCAGATATTCTTCTGGCAGGTTTGTTTTACCAGTTATTTTGAACTGGCAAGATAATGAATAAGATGCAAGATAAATGCAATCTTAGGTAAATTTCCAAGTTACTTCCATCAACACTAACAACATTCACTCCTTCAAAATGACTTTCTGTTTTGGGTAAGGATTTTAATCAATCATCAAAATATTTATTTACTGTTATAAGTACTTTTAAATTACTTTCACTAGTCAATGTTTTGCACAAGAATTTTTTTTAAATAATATCAAACTATTCTTTCATAATAGTCTTATGTCTTGATTGATGAGTGCAATTTTAATGAGTGGTAAAGTAGATGCTGTAATCTTTCAGTTTACTCCATATTATATGGTATTCCAGAAACTGAGATATAGGTTTAACTTTTATGATATTCCTCTTAATTGTCCTCCCTTTCCTAAAGCCACTGACTTTTAACAAATGTGCATAAATTTAATCAGAGTTATCTGTAACTAATCGATAGAAAATCATTAATAGATAGTTAATAGAATAGATACTTATGAAAATAAGCAACAAATGCTGTATAAGTAATTGAGTGCATCTTTACAATCCCATGCTAAGGAGTATTAATAACTAAAACAATGACTAGAGTCTGTGTTTAGGAAAAAGTGTGATTCCTTTAAGAGTAATTCCTTATCCATCTGACAAATTAATTGCTTTCAATAGCTAGTTTTTTCAAATAGTTGAAATCTACATGTGTCACTAACAATGTTCAGATTTTAAACAAATGTATCCTTAAACTCAAAACTAAAAAGTGGGAAGATTCCACCCAATGACTTAATTGTTCCAAAGCCTGTAGCAATGACTCCTTCCCAGCACTTGACTAAACAGATTAACTCCATATTATATGGATATCTTCAGGTAGTTCACAGGGTATTTTCCCCAACAAATCTCAATATCAACCCTTTGCACAATTTTACACGACACCGCTCCAAAAATAATCAACATACATGACTCCGGTTAAATTTGTTTGTGGCATTTATTTGGTTAGTTATGAGCCATCATGGATTTGAGTAGTGCATTTAAGAACATTATATCCCGCTCAGCATTCATTGCATGTCAATTTTTAAAGAAAAGCATGTTAATTTCATACATGCCAATCTAGGAAACTCAGTAAAGCAGATGGACAATAATCAATGCTCCTTGCCATCCATAACCTTTGGTGGATATTTTAATTGATATCATGCCTTTTGACTGAAATTTGCATTATGGATGTCAACACTGTCGCAAGATTGATGGCATAGTGGACAGTGAAGAAGGTTATCTAGGATTGCAACGGAATCTTGATCAATTGGGCCAGTGGGCTCACGAATGGCAGATTGAGTTTAATTTAGATAAATGTGAGGTGATGCATTTTGGTACATCAAACCAGGGCAGGACTTACTCGTTAATGGTAGGGCGTTGGGGAGAATTATAGAACAAATAGATCTAGGGGTACAGGTTCATAGCTCCTTGAAAGTGGAGTCACAGCTGGACAGAGTGGTGAAGAAGGCATTCGGCATGCTTGGTTTCATTGGTCAGAACATTGAATACAGGAGTTGGGATGTCTTGTTGAAGTTGTACAAGACATTGGTAAGGTCACACTTGGAATACTGTGTACAGTTCTGGTCACCCTATTATAGAAAGGATATTATTAAACTAGAAAGAGTGCAGAAAAGACTTACTAGATGCTACCGGGACTTGATGGTTTGAGTTATGAGAGGCTGGATAGACTAGGACCATTTTCCTCTGGAGCCTAAGAGGCTTAGGGCTCATCTTATAGAGGTCTATAAAATAATGAGGGGCATAGATCAGCTAGATAGTCAATATCTTTTCCCAATGTAGGGAGTCTTAAACTAGAGGGCATAGGTTTAAAGTAAGAGGAGAGAGATACAAAAGGATCCAGAGGGGCAGTTTTTTTCACACAGAGGGTAGTAAGTGTCTGGAACAAGCTGCCAGAGGTAGAAGAAGTGTGATACAATTTTGTCTTTTAAAAAGCATTTAAACAGTTACATGGTAAGATGGCTATAGAGGGATAAGGGCCAAATGCGGGCAATTGGGACTAGCTTAGTGGTTTAAAAAAAGGGGTGGCATGGACATGTTGGGCTGAAGGGGCCTGTTTCCATGCTGTAAACCTCTATGACTATTGAAGCCTTCTGGTATGTCTATAATTTCCACCTCCTGCACCATCTTTCCCCTCTTCTCTGGCATCATCTATTTAGAACACCTCAATCCTAGCTCAGCTTCTGCACTGAACGACCTGCACCATTGATGATTTCAATCTCCACCTCAATTCAACTTGCCCTCTCCTTCCTCTGATCTCACTGCTCAGTTGCTGAGCAGTTCTCCCCAATCTCTCCTGCTCACATTCACTGCAATACTTTCAAGCTTATGCTCGCTTGTGGTTTTTCTATTTCCAAGGTCTCTATCAAAGTAAGCGATCCCTTCCTCGTATCCCTCACTCACATCCTCCAACTTCTCTTCCAATCTCATTTCCGTCTGTCCACGAGTTAGCCAAGCCCCTGTGGTCCAGAGGAACTCAGTGAGCTGTCTCAGGAAACCAGACAGGCACTTGCAGCTCACCAAAATTATTCACCTGCAGCCCGAGACTCCATTTCAAACAAATTTCAGTGATCAGACTTCTGGTACTCTCAGATTGTCAACAATTTCTGGCCCAAAAATGAACCAAAACAAATTTCTCCCCTAATCTCACTTTCATCAGTGGCATGGGAGAGGCACTTCAGTGCCCCATACCATGCACATAATATACAAGAAATCTAACACGCTGACAGAAAAGCGTTCTAATGTGTTTTAGCTAAGAATCAAAAACATCAAGAAAAGGCATGGATTTTCTTTTAGCTTCATCAATTATTTCAAACTCATGGATACATGTGGGTGGAGGCAAGATACAAATGCTCGATGGTTTCAGCAAGAGTATTGGTGGAGCAACATCAAAGTTCAAACAAATTATGGCACATTGCAAATAATAGTGTACTCATGCCAAAATCTTTGCAGTCTTTATCTGTGTATGTATCATACCAATGGTGCAAGTCTCTAGGATTCAATTAATTAACTACATCGACGTGTCTTTCTTATACAGGCAGCCCTCAACTTTACAATATTAGAGTTACAATGAACGATAAAGACTGCAAAGATTTTGGCATGAGTACACTATTATTTGCAATGTGCCATAATTTGTTTGAACTTTGATGTTGCTCCACCAATACTCTTGCTGAAACCATCGAGCATTTGTATCTTGCCTCCACCCACATGTATCCATGAGTTTGAAATAATTGATGAAGCTAAAAGAAAATCCATGCCTTTTCTTGATGTTTTTGATTCTTAGCTAAAACACATTAGAACGCTTTTCTGTCAGCGTGTTAGATTTCTTGTATATTATGTGCATGGTACGGGGCACTGAAGTGCCTCTCCCATGCCACTGATGAAAGTGAGATTAGGGGAGAAATTTGTTTTGGTTCATTTTTGGGCCAGAAATTGTTGACAATCTGAGAGTACCAGAAGTCTGATCACTGAAATTTGTTTGAAATGGAGTCTCGGGCTGCAGGTGAATAATTTTGGTGAGCTGCAAGTGCCTGTCTGGTTTCCTGAGACAGCTCACTGAGTTCCTCTGGACCACAGGGGCTTGGCTAACTCGTGGACAGATGGAAATGAGCCAAGGCAGCAAAAAGTTGGTCTTTACCAAGTGTAATATTCCACCTTTCATAGAATCATGAAATCCCTACAGAGCAGAAGGAGGCCATTCGACCTATCAAGACTGCACTGACAACAATCCCACCCAGATCCTATCCCCATAACCCCATGTATTTACCGTGCTAATCCCCCTAACACTAACGGGCAATTTAGCATGGCCAATCCACCTAACCCACACATCTTTGGATTGTGGGAGGAAACCGGAGCACCCGGAGGAAACCCATGCAGACACGGGGAGAACATGTAAACTCCACGCAGACAGACAGTCACCCGGAATTGAACCCAGGTCCATCATCCCTTTTTCCAGCAGAGCCTCTGGGATGTTATGTCTAGATCATTTCCTGATGGACTTGTGGTCAAAGGTGTTTTTCTGTAAAAGATTTTCCATGAAAGATAAATGGTATGGCACATTTCAACTACTTGGAGCATTCCACGCAGCGTGGCCAGATCTATCCTTCGCAACACCGGGGATAGGGAGAACCTCACTATGTATCCAAGGGTCCACACACAACTTGATGCAACCATGCCCAAGAGGTGGCCATCAGGATGTGGGCGATGTCAGGCACATTTGTTTTTCCTGCTTTATCTAGAGGTTTGTATACCGTGTCCCTGCAAACAAGTTCCATTTTGACCATAAAATGGAAGATGGCTTGGGTGAGAAATGTGGAATGCTGTATGTGGTGTACAGCAACACTGAGAGTACCTCACAGCTGTTGATCAGTAATCACCTACAATCGAGGGAGTGTCACTCCCACTTGCTTTTGTTGACCATAGCTGTTCACTCCTTCCAGTTTCTAACTGCCCTGGTCCCTCCAAACCATAGCCCCAGCACCTTCAGGCATTCTGATTTGGTGGTGAAGGGGACAAAGGATCAGTCAACCCAGTCCCCAAAGAACATGGTCTCACTCTTGCCATGATTTACCTTGGCTCCCAAGGCCAGATTGAATTGATCGCAAATGTTCATCGGTCTGAACACCAACAGTGGATCCAAGCAGAAGACAGTGGCATTATCATGTAGAGGGAGGCTTTGACCTGAGTGCCTCCACTGCCTGGAATCATCACTCCCCTTATGCCTGAATCCTTCCTGATGGACATAACAGAGTTTTATGCAACAAATGAACAGGGTGGTCAGAGGCAGCAGCCCTGGCTGACTCCAGATTTAATTGGAAAGCTTTCTGATTCCTACACATTGATTGAAACTGCACGACTGATGTTTGTGCAGAGCATTTGAATCCAATTGCGGATTCCCTCCCCAACTCCATTTTGATGGGTACATCCATCATGTAGGTTTGTGATACTCTGTCAAAGGCCTTTTCCTGGTCCAGGCTGATGAGGCAGATGTCCCATACAATGGCAATCATGTCCCTGTGTAGCACAAGGCTATCAGAGATAGACCATTCACTTACAGTTTTCACTGAATAGTAGACACAGCCTTCAATGCATCAGTAATAACCATAGAATGCTGTTTAACAATAATTCACTTTGACTTTATTTCAGTCATTGTAAATCATTGGTCTTAATATCACCCTTACAAATCATAAACAGGTCTATCATTACAAGACAATGAATCTTCTGACTAACCCTGAGCAATACCAAAAGGTCTGATAATAGTTATTAAAAGCAACACTGAGGATAAATTACAGTTTTGAAATGGCAGTTGAAAATTTACTAGTTATAAATCCTGCTTTTTATCTAATAATCTTAGTTGGCAATACTTTTAAATATGTGAGGACAGGATCAGCCTTGCGTATGTTGCTCTGCATTTTGAATAGCCTGCATTTGTTGTTTAGGCTTACACATGAATGAGCAGGTGAGTGAGGATTACTTGAGTACCCGGCATGAATAAGCACTTTGAGAGGGGAAAGGGAAGAAAATTGAAGGGGAGAGGTTATTTCTCCAATCTGCCAATATGACATGCTTGTGTTACAGAGGAATCCATTGTATTGTGTCCAATCTATGAGCTATGTTTACGCAATTGAAATGAAAGAGAGAGGCAAGTGTGGGAGTGGTGTTTCAGAAATACCACACAACATGTGAGCATGGTAAGCGGAGGCATCTAAATGCTTATGTCACCCTTTAATTTTGGAATCTTAACCAATGGGTTCATGGCTTGGACTCCATGAACCCAAGATTCAGCAAGAGGCAGAAATGTTTTAATGTTGCATGAGCCTAAAGCATTTAGATAGCAGGACTATTCCTGTCAACTTGTCTCCTTTTTTAAAAGAACGAGTTTGGCCCCAAAATTGAAAGTATGTAACGCTATATTATTGCCCTTTCATTTATAACCAGTTTACAAGCAGTGCTTGGATTTACAATTGGTCCGTAAGTCGAAACATCTTAACTTGGAATCGATTTTCCCTTAAAAACAATGCTATAAATGAAGGGGGTTGAATGCCATTATTACTCAATCACCCTTATTTGATGTTCCATAGTTTGAAAAAAACTTGTAAAAAGGCATTCATCAGACCAGTTTCTGCAGTCAGTTTTCAACTGGGGTCTTTATCACGTTAAAGTTTGTGAGATCTTCCATATCCGAGAATCAGTTTGCCCTTCTGGAGGTTGGCAAGATGGCACCGGAGCAGCACAGGGACATGATTGCCATTGTATGGGACATCTCCCTCATCAGCCTGGACCAGGAAAAGGCCTTGGATACGTAGTGAGGTTCTCCCTAATCCCGGTGTTGCGAAGGATGGACCTGGCTACGCTGCATTGTATGATTCTATGGCCATTTTGAAATGTTTGCAATGTTTAGATATTTTATGAATAAAGTATATTTTTACAAAAAGAAGTGTTGATGTGTGGTGGTGAGTGTGAACTTGATTCTGGGAGTAAGGTAGACACACTGCCACGCAGCCTCCCTCCCTCGCACCCATGCTCGCTCACTCACTCACACTGCCCCACCCAGCCTTTTATCAACAGTACACACAGGAGAGTAACAGCCTGTGATTGGAGGAGCTGCTCCTTGCAAACTCTTCCCTCAACTTACCTGTCTGATCGACATTTTGAAAACTAGCTCTTGGGGCCTCGTAGAATGGCTTCAGGACCAGAATGCTGATTGGACAAGCCTACCCTAAATGAAGCCTCTCCACTTGGCTATATCTTCCACCAATAACCCTACCATGATCTTCAGAGTGGCGGTGTGGTGCTTATCACTAAATTGCACCTTGGCTGTCTCCTACTTCACTGGCACTTTCTCCTCCTTTAAGCAGATCACCTCGTTCTCACTTCTCATTCAAAATCTTCACTCTCTAACACCCACTTAATGATGATAACATTTTTCTCAGAAGACATCTTCACTGCTTTCCTCCTTTAGCCTCTGTGCTGAATGACTCAATCTCAGTGATTTCAACTTCCATTTCAATTATCGTGTTTTCTCTTCTCTGGGTTCATTGGCCTCTAATCTCTTCCTCCATATAAACTTCTCATCCATATTCACAGCCATTCACTTGACCTTGCCATCTCTCATCACTTTCTTACATCACTCACGTTCCCCTTTCATTCCATGACCCGACCTCCTTTGGTATTTGACCATGAAGAAAGCTGTTGTCCAATTCACTTGCAATTGCATTTTCAAAAATCCCAATGAGTCTTTTGCTTTGCAGGTGCCACATTTCTGCTGCAACTTATTTGCTCAGCATCATCCTCATCCCCACCAGCTCTATTACCATCATGTCTCTTAACAATTTTGAGATGGTGAAGAAGTTAAACTGCTGATCTGACACCAAGTACTGGATAAGCAGAATTTCATAGAATCATAGAATCCTACAGTGCAGGAGGCCATTTGGCCCATTGAGTCTGCACTGACCACAATCCCACCCAGGCCCTATCCCCATTACCCCATGCATTTACCCTAGTTAGTCCCCCTGACACTAAGGGGCAATTTAGCATGGCCAATCCACCTAATCTGCACATCTTTGGACTGTGGGAGGAAACCGGAGCACCCGGAGGAAACCCATGCAGACACGGGAAGAATGTGCAAACTCCACACAGACAGTGACCTGGGAATCAAACCCGGGTCCTTGGCACTGTGAGGCAACAGTGCTAATAACCACTGTGCCGCTCCAATTAAATATTGGGAAGACTAACATTGGGCTTCAGTGCCCACTCCAAACTTCATTCCCTAACTACCGATTCCTCCCACTCCCTGACACTTGTTGGAGGTTGAGCCAGATGGTTAACATTTGTCAAAATGAGCTTCTGACCACATATTCGCACCATCAGTAAGATGTATACCTCCGTAATATCCGCATACTTCAGTTCTGCTTCAGCTCGTTTACTGCAGAAGTCCTCATTCATGCCTTGTTACCACTAGACTTGAGTCTTCTAATGCAATCCCACCTAGAATCTCACATTCTACCCTCCTTAAATTTGTCATCTAAAGCTTGTCTGTCTCTTAACTTGCACCAAGGTCCCGTTTGCCCATCTCTGTGCTCACTGACTTACATTGGCTCCAGGTAAAGTAACATTTTCCAATTCATCCATGGCTTCATCCCTCCCCATCTTTGTAATCTCTCCCAGCCCCACTGCCTATCTGCGCTCATCTAATTCTGGACTTTTGAGCATCCTTGACTTTAATTTCTCTACTGGTGGCCACGCCTGGCCCTAAGCTCTGGAATTTCCTCTTGATCATTGAAAACAGAGTCAGGCTGTCCAGAAAAACCCATTAAAGACAATCACCTTAAATAAATGTGAATGACCATATCTCCTGACCCAATCACAAAACATCCAATCATCTGTGTTTTCAACATCAAGCTAAGCAAGATAAAAAGATGCACCGATGACATCCCAGATCATGGATGAAGCTTGGAGTAGACCTCTTCACTCTCTTTGAAACTGACTGTTTTGTCACAATTGACTACCATGAGTTAGGCAAGCTTAGAGATTGTAGGATGTCTGAAAGCACTCTTCAGTCATTGTGGCATTCTTGACATTGTGATGAGTGAAAATGGTCCTCCGTTTATGAGTGAAGAATTCAGGCACTTCAAAAATGAATAGGAGATTCAGCACTGCACATCATCTCCACACTATTGCAAGTCAATGAGTAAGGCTGAAACAGCTGTGAAGATTGCCAAAGGGATCATCAAAAACTGTGTACATCCAGTGCAGATGTATACAAGCCAATCTTAGAGAGAAGAAACACACCTCCTGAAGGCATGGAAAGTAGTCCAGTTCAGCAACTAAGGTCATGCCAAACCCAAATAACTCTTCCAATCCTAAAACACAAATGAAACAGTAACTGACAAAATCAAAGTGAAACAGCAGAATGCCAAATTGCATTTTGATAAAGCTGCCACATCATTGCCAGAACTGGGAAGTGGAGAGCCAGAGTACAGACGTTTAACATTCTCAACAAAAGTCAGCCCACTTGGCAACTTGAGACCTGTGCTGAGAAGTTGTCAATTTGATTATACATGGGGAGAATGAATGACCAGATTTATCATTGTAGCTGTAGACATATATATGGAACTTGTTGTGCCTGCCGCAGTCTGTTTTAATCCTTATATGGTGGACAAATAACTGCGAGTACACGTCTTGTTAGTACAACCAATATTTATTTAAGACACACAATCAATAATCACCCACCCAACCAACAATAAGTTATCTTACAGAAAATACTAGAGTTCAAGTCCATTACTAGACCTTGACTTAACTTTGCGTGACTGACAAGTACCCAAGCAGATATTGGCCTTTATCTGTGCGCTGGTCTCGGTCGTCCTCTGCGTAGTCTGGTCCTTTGGTCTGGTCTGGCACTCTGGCTCTGGTCTTCCTTCCTTCTCGGGTGTGATGGCTCTCCTCGTGCTGGTCGTCGCTGGCGATGGTCACCGGTGTTGTAGCTCATTCGTGGGGAGAGAGAGCGATTCTTGGTTGTGCAGCACCCTTTATACCCCGTTGGGTTTCACGCTCCTTTTGGCCATTGCCAATCAATCGATCAGGACTTGATCACCCTGATCGATAGTCCAATCGGGTGCTGCCACACCAATCTCTGGGTGTGTCCCCAACGGCCATGTCCGCAGGTGCTGGGGGCACGTAGAGTTCACACCTCCCTCCCAAATAAGGGGTTACGGCGCCCCTTTGTCTGGTAAACAACCCAGTTTGACCAGAAAGTCTCTTTTGTCCTGGAGATGACCCATATCCTGTGTATTCACTCGTCTGGGTTGCAGCCTGTTTTTCTCTGTCTTTTAGGCTGCAGCCTGCTGTTTTAGTTTTTGCCCAATTGTCCCAGAGTGCTTTACAAATCGCCATTTTAGATGGCCCGTTTGGCCACAAACTGGAGAAGCTACGCTTTTAGACAGCAGATGAGGAAGATGTGACTTCACCAACTAAGCAAGGAATTTAACAACCATCAGTCCCAGGGGTCAACTGTTCCCCAGCAAGTATTCTCAAAGTTTAACAATATCCTCCTCATGCTCAATAATGCTTTTTTTGCATTAGCTGCAAATTTTGAAATTGTGTCCTGTACACCAAGATCTAGGTCATGAATGTACATCAGAAAGAGCGGGGGTCCAAACAGCCAGGCTTGGGAACTCCACTATAAACCTTCCACCAGTGCGAAAAACCACCATTCACCATACTCTGTTTCGTGTCGCTCATCCAATTCTGTATCCATGTCACAACTGTCCCTTTTACTCCATGCGCTCCAACTTTGCTCACAAGTTGGTTGTATTGGATCAAATATCTTTGGGAAGTCCATGTTCACCACACCAATGACATTGCCCTCATCAAAAACTCAAGTTAATTATTATTTCGAAAAGCTTTCCACCATCAAGCTTAAACTGGCTGCCCTGCAGTCACTGGGTTTATCTTTACAACTATTTTTGAACAAGGGCATTAATTTTGCAATTCTCCAGTCCTCCAGCAACACCCTATCCTAGGAAGATTGGAAAATAAGGCCAGTGCCGCTGCAATTTCTACACTCACTTCCTTCAATATCCTTGGATACATCTCATCTGCTCCGAGTGCCTCGTCAACTTATCAATAGCAGAAGAATGTAATTACAATTGTTCCCAACTTATAAACACTGCCACTCTTAAAGACCACACTTGGCTCTGTGTAACACCATGGTAATTGATGTATAAGTGTCAGCATTTTCTGAGAGATTGGAAATAACATGGAAAGAATAGCATAGCTAAAATTTATGGGAACTATATAGAATTAAATTTCAATAATTACAAAACAAGGTCATAATTTGGCATGTGTGCCTAAGTTTATGGAAGAGATCAGTTACTTTTGATTCATTGAGAAAATGTAAAATTTGGAGTCTACAACTTCAATGAAGCTACGCTGCGAGGAATACAATTGTTTTCAAGAATTAAATTATGTCTATGAAACCATTGTCATTTGTTGTAAAACACCCATCTTCATCACGAATGACCTTGGGGCAGCACAGTGGCACAGTTGTTAGCACTGATGCCTTACCGTGCCAAGGGCCTGGGTTCAGTTCTGGCTTTGGGTAACTGGGCCCTATTTTGCCATGTTGATTCTAAGTGCTGGGCAGACTTGAAACTGGGGGTGTTTGAGATCCAATTCTCAGGCGCCCCCATACGCAGTGGACTCCTTAGGGGCGGCACGGTAGCACAGTGGTTAGCACTGCTGCTTCACAGCTCCAGGGACCTGGG
Source organism: Mustelus asterias (assembly GCF_964213995.1). Taxonomy (NCBI): domain Eukaryota; kingdom Metazoa; phylum Chordata; class Chondrichthyes; order Carcharhiniformes; family Triakidae; genus Mustelus; species Mustelus asterias. The sequence goes on from NC_135801.1 coordinate 61,649,743, forward strand.
TTCGATTTCCGGCTTGGGTCACTGTCTGTGTGGAGTTTGCACATTCTCTTCGTGTCTGCGTGGGTTTCCTCCGGGTGCTCCGGTTTCCTCCCACAGTCCAAAGATGTGCGGGTTAGGTTGATTGGCCATGCTAAAATTGCCCCTTAGTGTCCTGAGATGCGTAGATTAGAGGGATTAGCGGGTAAAATATGTAGGGATATGGTAGGGCCTGGGTGGGATTGTGGTCGGTGCAGACTCGATGGGCCAAATGGCCTCTTTCTGCACTGTAGGGATTCTATAATTCTTCTCCCCCCCCCCCGCCAATCTCAGGCATAGTGGCAGCAGACCCCCCTTCCCCCCACTGATCTCAGGCAGAGTGGTAACGGACCCACCTTCCCTCCCCCGCCCCACCGATCTGAAGCAGAGGGCCGTCGGACGCTAGGCACCTACCTCCTCACTAACTGAATCGAACTTTTATGGAGCATGTCTCTTTCGCGCAGATTCTGGATGGGCGAATGCGGTGGTAAAGGGGAAAGTGCTGGTAAAGTTGGGCGTGCAACCCATTAAGTCAATTTAAATGCATGCAAATTCATTTAAATGGCCGTCGCGCCTGTTTCGGGCACGTTCCCGATTGTGGCCATTTTCGGGCCTTGGTAAAGAGAGAATCGGCGTGGAGGCGGACGCGGGTCGCGCTACTGGCCTCATGCCCGACTTTACCAAGTTTTCACACTCGAAAACGAGCGCAACTTGACGGTAAAATCTGTGTGGAGTTTGCATATTCTCCCCGTGTCTGCGTGGGTTTCCTCCGGTTGCACCGGTTTCCTCTCAGTTCAAAAATGTGCAGGTTAGGTTGATTGGCAAAGCTTAATTGCCTCTTAGTGTCAGAGGAATTAGCAGAGTAAATACATGAGGTTACAGAGATAGGGCCCGGGTGATTGTTGTCGGCGCGAAGCTCGAATGACTGAATGGTTTCCTTCTGCACTGTAGGGAAGGAAATCTGCCATCCTAACCTAGTCTGGCCTGTGACTCCAGACACATAGCAATGTGATTGATGTCTCCTCAGGGACGGGCAATAAATGCTGGCCCAGCCAGCGACACCCACATCCCCATGAGTGAATAAAAAGTCATATTCTGTTTGGAAAGACGACAGAAAAATAGAAATTCAGAGGGCAAAGTGGTGAAGATAAACGAGAGAGAAAAAGGGAAGCAGGGAGAAGAAAAGGAACATGAAGGCAGGAGTAGATGATTCAGTCCCAGTATTAAAATCATGATGGAGATGTATCTTACCTCAATTTACCCTACTCCAAATTCTTATAGGACAAGAGGAACTATGCAGATAAAAGTTCGCTTTCCTTTTTTCTTAGTACACCAATGCCTGTTAGTTCAGCTGGATCAAAATTCAGCTTCAAAATAGTTAATTTAATTAATTCTCCAGTCTTTTGAAGAAACTGCACAGAGATCACCATACTGTTTTCTTATATTCCCTGTTTGGTGACATTGGAAACTGGGGCTTGTACTCTCTCTAAAGTACTCTAGCCACTTCAGTTCTATCCAACAGCTGCTGAATGAATTAGACAACAGAAAAGCTCATGTAACAATGCAGACTCCAAACACAAAATATTAATCTCATTTATTTCTCCAATGATGACAGATGTGGCGCTGTTTTGTAAAGAGCTTATTTCTCTTCTGCCAAAGGGCAATGATAGCTTTTCTGCCTTAAGATTCGCCATTTGAATAACCCCTAGCTAAAATGTCAAATGAACAGTTTAGAATAAATGGAGAAACTGCAACAAGGACTTACAAGGAAAATATCAGAACTGAGAGGGTACAACCATCAGGAGGGCTTGAACAGGCTGGGGATCTAAAAAGACTGTAATGACCCAACTGAGCTTTACAATTTTGGAAGGATCCCAGAAGATGGTCATGGAGAAAATGTTTCTAATTATGGGAGTTAAACTAAGGGTGTTAAATATTAGATAATAAGAAATCCACTAGGAATTCATGAGAATCCTCTTTGCTCAGAGAATGGTAGGAACATGGAACTGCCCTGAGACAAACAACATTGATACAATTAATGGGAAGCTAGCTAAGTACAAGAAAGAAAGGAATAGAATATAATGAGATGAAATAAAGTGGAAGAAGCTTTGTGAGAAGCAGAAAGATTGGCGTATATACTTATTGAGTTAAATGTCCCATTTCTGTGGTGTAAAGTCTATGTAACACTTGTTTTTTTAAAAGACATTTCCTCAATTTGACATTCAAAACATCATCATCACTGAATCCTTCACTATTAAAACACTGGGGGTTACCACTGAACAGCACATGTACTGAAGCAGTTTAATGTGGCAGCTCACCACCACATTCTTGAGGAAATTAAGGATGGGCAATGAAACCTGGCCTTGCCAGTAATGCTCACATCCATTGAACCCAAACAATAAAAAATTGGAAAGATTTGCACACTAGTTCATAAACCAAACTATGTTCAAAAAGCACTCAAACCAATATTTCACCATTACCATCCCTCCACCACCCCACCAAAGCTACAATGGCCAAGATTTTGCATGGAGATTAACTATGCTCACTGTTATTATGGAGCAAATTGGACAGCAGCTTCTGGAGTCTGCACTAGCTTCTATCTGAATAGCCCTGCTCCTCCATAGGCTGTGCTAAACAGTAGCTTGGCATGGAGATCAATTAATGGAGGTGGTGAGGTTGCTGCATTAATCCACTAGTTACACAGTAAAAATGGCATAAAAGGTTCAGGCTAGTGCATTCAGATGAAGATGAATTTTTAACATCATGCCAATTTGTAATTACTGCCAAACAACCTCACTGGCTCAGAAAATTTAATTTTACAAAGACCGAGTCAAATTAGTTTTAGAGAATAAAAACTGATAACACTTTACAAATAAAACCACATTTAATATTCCATGTCTTAATCCCATCTTTCTTTCCCTCGCTATGTCTCTGTCCCTACATTACAATGATTTAAATCTCAATCAACCTAACTTAGACTCTACAGGCCACATTTTCAGATGGCTGCACAGGTGGAACTAGAAGCACGCAGGTTTTTTAAAGAGATGGAAATGCCGCCTTTTTCTTACCTGCTTCAACAGCACCCACCACTGACCATTTCACCTTCACCAGATGGCAAGGGAGCACACTGGTCACAAATCAGCTGGAACACAGAACAGTGTTGCAGCACGGTGGCTAGCACTGCAGCTTCACAGCGCCAGGGACCTGGATTGGATTTCCAGCTCGGGTCACTGTCTGTGCAAAGTCTGCACGTTCTCCCCCTGTCTGCGTGGGTTTCCTTCGGGTGCTCCAGTTTCCTCCCACACTCCAAAAGATGTGTGGGTCAGGTTGATTGGCCATACTAAATTGCCCCTTAATGTCAGGGAGATTAGCAGGGGATAAAGCCTGGGTGGGATTGTTGTCGGTGCAGGCTCAATGGGCTGAATGGTCTCCTTCTGCCCTGTAGGGATTCTATGAAGATGTAACCCTGTGTGGCTCAGTGAAGATTCTTCAATTTCACTTTTGCTTGCCCTGTTCTCTCATGCCACAGATTCCCTCTAAAGGATGTCCTGCTGGAAATCTCAGGATACCAGATTGCAGCCTGATGAACAGTGGATGTCATTCCTTCGCAACATCCAGGCGAATACATTTCCAATTAAAAGCAACAAGGGTAATTAAAATGTTCTGAGAGATAAAATTAAGTTTTGATCTCAAAGTTTCCTTTAATCTCTCCGAATCAAATAACTCATTGGAAAATCAAAAATAACAAGCAAAGGGAGTATTTTACTCATGATAGCATTATGGAGATGAAGGACAAAAGACAAAATTATTCAATTTAGAGATTTGTTCATTTGTAATGAAAGACAAAGTACAGGCTTCTTCCATTCAGATAGGTCAGGAATTTCTGCAGTGCAACTCCCCCTCCAATGTCAGAATTTCACTGGATAAGCAGTACAAACATTTATGTGGATAAACATCTTTATCAAAGTAACAGCGATGGAGCGGGAGCAAAGTTCCAAGAAAATTCATAATCATATTATTTCTATCCAGAATACTAATGATGAATATCTATTCTCATTGGTGAACAGGGAAGCGGTGTATGAATGACCACCGGCTGTATTTTAGTTTAAAAACCTTTCCAAGGTCATACTCACCTCAGATAGAATGGATATACTACTCTACCTCCTATTGTCTCCAAATACGATGGTACAACGTCAATATTCAAAGATCACAAATATTCGGGAGATGATTTTCAACAGCTGATCGTCTCATAGCTGAATATTCCAGGGGAACACTGCCTGTTGAATGTCCCAAGCTCACTTGATGCTTGTAAATGAGTGCACAGCAATCCTTCCCTGAAACAGTGAGGAGGTTGCTTGCTCAGATAAAAAAAAGGAATGCTTACCATGCATTCTCCTGTTAGTAAAAAGGCAGCAAGTATTCTAACTAACGGTTCTTAAAAATTGTGTCATTGGGAGAGCAACACAACATTTTTTGGGGGAAATTTTATTGAGTCCCATAGTGTCCAGCAATAGAACAACCAGATTTCCTTCCTCCCCCATCACTGCCCTTTGGATTTGGTGAGCTACCTGAAAGCACTCATTGAGTGCTGGGCAGATCACGATTTTCAAATAGCATACAACCCGAAAATGATTTGCAACTTCTATTAGATCCCTTAGACACTGCTGACCTCGTGTTCATTTTGGACACATCCATATCCCACCCCTATTCTACATTGGGACTTTCCAATATAAACAGATCTAGTGCCATGGTCAACAGTCTCATGTTGTTGTAAGATTGAGCAGCTGGCAGGATCTTTCTGACAATTCATTTAAATATAGCACTAGGTACAGGCTCCAAATGCTATAGAACCAAGCCAGCATCTTACTAAAGGTAAAATGGCTGTGTGTAGCACTTCTACACCATACACTATAACAAGAACAATTCTCAACATTTCAGTCAGATTTAATATTCCTAAACCTGCAGCAAACCAGAACTTGGCAAACACTCAAAATATAGTTGAGGGCTGTTTTTCTCACTGGAAGACTGTGTCCATTGGGGTCCCGCAGGGATCAGTGTTGGGGCCCTTGCTGTTTGTGGTTTATATAAATGATTTAGACTTGAATGTAGGAGGGTTGATCAGTAAGGATGTTACGAAAACTGGTGGGGTGAGGATAGCATTAGGTTACAGGAAGATATAGATTGGCTGATCAGTGGCAAATGGAATTCAATCTGGAAAAGTGTGAGGTGTTGCACTTGGGAAGGACAAACAAGACAAGGGAATACATGATGAACGACATGTCCCTGGGAAGCACCAAGGATTAGAGAGACCTTGATGTCTGTACATTGGTCAATTAGGACTTTGGTTTTTGGTGGTTTTTAACTGAAGTTGAGTCAGCACCTCCTCGTTGGTGCTCCTGGAAATGTACTATAGGTCTCCGGAGGTCAGTGCCACCTCGATTTATCGGGGTGGTGTAGTTTCCCGGAGATCTGTAGAACGGCGAAATCTGACTGTGGCAAAATCATTACCTCACGGGCAATTTGCGGAAATCAATTTTTCTCCTCAGGTGGAGTTTGCTGATTGAGTGTTAAAGATGGCTGTCCGAGATGTATCTTCGAAGAGTTCCGGTTGGGATGGAAACCGGTCAAACAACACCCCCATTTTAGTCAATTGGTCTGTGCTGACTAATAATGAAAAATGCAGTGGTATGTGCCACGATTGCAAGGACAGGAGGGTAAAACCTGAAGACCCTCAGACATTTCGAACAGCCTCTATTCAGACCTTGGAGCGAGATACCATTAGTCCATTGAAGAAAGTAAGAGTGGTTGATAGGATACTGGATTTGTCCCAGCTTAATCTAAATTTAGATGGTTTTGGAGCCGTAAGTACAACTTTTGAGTCTGGAGATAGATCTAAAATTAACCTGAAACCAATATCTATCTTTTCTTCAGCTGCAAATGGAACTAAGAGAGATAACAGGGGTTTTTCTGTGGCATTAGCTATTTTAACAATAATCTTACAGGATTAACCATTTTTAATTGTAGCATTGTTTTGATTTGGCCCCTTTTAATGTTTTTTTTAAAGAGAGGGTAGTACAGCAATTGGAGTGACGTCCAAACCATTGAATATTGAAGATTTTAATAGTTTAAATAATGAAAGTAATAATAAGGAAAACATCAGGGGAAGTAGGTTATCTTTAAAAGTTGCCTATCTAAGCAATTTATATAACTGTTCCCTATGTGAATCAGTTTATAATTTAATTATGCAGCTAGGAAACACAATAGATTCGCCCACAAACAAGATAGGTAGTAGTTATCTGTTCTAAATGTAACAACCATATATCAGCCATGATTGAATGGCGGAGCAGACTCGATGGGCCGAGTGGCCTAATTCTGTTCCTTTGTCTTATGGTCTTAACAAAGAAGGCGAGTTTCACTCTATATCCACTACCCCAAGTGTGGTGGTGGGAAAACAACAGAGATATTAAATATAGAAGAGTCAAATTTCAAATGTTCAATTGTGATAAATCCTTTAGAACATCTAAAGGCCTAAGTCAACACGATTCTAAAATCCATCCAATGGTAAGGAACAAGCATAGGATTGCTAAAAGCGAAAAGGTTAGAAAAGAAATTAGCAAAATTAATTTGATTTGGACTATGGAGGATACTATATTTCTTAGAGATAAAATATAAAGATTGTTGAAATATTAATAACAAAATTGCAGGAGAAATACTAAAACTAATAAACAGATTTCTGATAAAAGATGGACTGTAGGCTATCTTAAATGGAAGCAAGAAAAGGAAAAAGATAAATGTAATCTGCACAAGGAAACGTTGAAGATATAGACTCCAGTGAAAGTGGTCAATTTAGACTCAACAATTACTCAAGATGATGATGGAGAGCTTATAGAAAATGCAGTATATCTTTCTAGGAATTTTGATAGTGGGAGTGATAAAGAAGTAATTAACGACTCAGTTAGCCTAAATGCTTATGCAGAAAGGATTTTAGAAATAATTAAAAATGATAAAAGAGGATTTAAAAAATTAGAGATTGAAAAGATGAGTAGTCAACTGGTAGAAAGGTTAATACAACAGGAATTTAAGGATAAAGTTAAACAGAAATCAAGAATCGATCGGAAGGGAGTAAACAGGATGAGTAATAAATTTAGGAAAAATAAAGCTTCAATTCAGCGCACAAAGTTCAAGAGCCATTATTAAAAAATTCAACTAATGTTCAAATTTAAAAGAAAGCAATTAGCCAGACAATTAATGGGTGGACCTCAAAGTAATATTTGCTCCATAGAAATCAAAGATCTGGAGAATTATCTTTCTGAAAAATTGGACAAAAACAATACGAGGGTTGATATTAGTAAATTTGAGAAATCTAAAATAAAAATGGACTTTAGGAATCTATTAGATTGTATTACGGAAGACGAATTTTGTCATTGTTGAAACAATTTAAAAAGGATACAATTGTAATCATAAGTAAAAGATTGTGGCTTTTGTCAAAATTTTCAATGCCTGGCTAACCTCCGGCATTATTCCTAATAAAATCAAATTGGCGAGAAAGGTATTAATTCCAAAATCGAATGAGGCAGAAATGCAAATGAATATTGATAATTGGAGGCCCATCACAATTGGTAAATCTTACAATTTTTTATGGACAACTAATGTTGCCTCACCGATTTTAATTTTTTTTTGCATGTTTTTGCATTTTATATGCTTTTTTTTATATCTTGGTCTGGTTTTTTAATTATTTTAATTCACATTATTTTATTTAATAAAGCTCACTTGAAATTTTATATTATATGCAACAAAACACTTATCAAATGATGATGGATTTGCACCTTTGCCATGAGACGTGTCTCATTAGCTCTGCCTTACCCCACTTGGGTTTATTCTGCAGTAACAACGGTACTAATTTAATAATTTCAATTTTATCTTTTTAGTCCTCTTTTATCTACTACCTTAGTTCGCTAGGTAGTTTGACATTTTACTTGGACATACCATGATTAAAAATATGGAATGTGCATCACCATTTGTGATACTATTTTTCAGCAGAACAAGTGGATAAAGTGGTTAAAGCATATGGTATACTTGTCTTTATTAGCTGAGGCGTAGAGTTTAAGAGCAGGGAGGTTATACTGGAACTATATAAAACATTGGTTATGCCACAGCTAGAGTATTGTGTGCAGTTCTGGAATCCACATTATAGAAGGGAAATGATAGCACTGGAAAGGGTGCAGAGAAGATTTACCAGGATGTTGCCCAGGCTGTAGAGTTTTAGTTATGGAGAGAGATTTCTTTGGAGCAGAGGAGACTGAGGGTGGACATGATTGACATATATAAAATTATGGAGGGGCATAGATAGAGGAGACAGAAAGAAACTTTTCCCCTGGTGGAGGGATCAATGACTAGCGGACACAGACTTAAGGTAACGAACAGGGTTTTTAGAGGGAAAACTTTTTCCAAAGGTTGGTAGGAGCCTGGAACTCACTGCCTGAAAGAGTGGTGGAGGCAGAGACCCTCATAACATTTACAAAGTATTTAGATGTGGACTTGTGATGCCAAGGCATACAAAGGTATGGGCCAAGTGCTGCAAAATGGGATTAGAATAGTCAGGTGGTTTGTCTTTGATTGGTGCAGACATGGGCTGAAGGGCCTCTTTCTGTGCTATATACCTCTATGACTCTATATTCATGAAACAAAAAATGAAACTAAACTACTCAAGAATGTTTTCAAAGTCTTTTTCGGTTGCAACACATCAGAATCCATGCACTGAGAAATCTATCAGTTGCACCAAAAAGTCGAAACTGAACAACCATTGTTCACCATTGTCAACCAAATCGCTGGGCGTCTGACGCAAATCTTTGTCTCGTCACTGGTCACAGGTGAGGTCCCAGAGGATTGGAGGATGGCTAATGTGGTCCCGTTACTTAAGAAGGGTAGGAAGGATAACCCGGGAAATTATAGGCCGGTGAGCTTGACGTCCGTGGTAGGGAAGTTGTTGGAGAGGATTCTTAGAGATAGGATGTATGCGCATTTAGAAAGGAATAAACTCATTAACGATAGTCAGCATGGTTTTGTGAGAGGGAGGTCATGCCTCACTAATCTGGTGGAGTTTTTTGAAGAAGTGACTAGAATGGTTGACGAGGGAAGGGCCGTGGATGTCGTCTATATGGACTTTAGTAAAGCGTTTGATAAAGTCCCTCATGGTAGGTTGGTGCAAAAGGTTGGATCTCATGGGATTAAGGGAGAACTGGCTTGGTCACAGAAGACAGAGGGTGGTAGTGGAAGGGTCTTTTTCCGGCTGGATGCCTGTGACTAGTGGTGTTCCGCAGGGCTCTGTATTGGGACCTCTGCTGTTTGTGATTTATATAAACGATCGGGAAGAAGGTGTAACTGGGGTGGTCAGTAAGTTTGCGGATGACACGAAAATGGCTGGACTTGCAGATAGCGAGGAACATTGTCAGAGGCTACAGAAGGATATACATAGGCTGGAAATTTGGGCAAAGAAATGGCAGATGGAGTTCAATCCAGATAAATGCGAAGTGATGCATTTTGGTAGAACTAACGTAGGGGAGAGCTATACGATAAATGGCAGAACCATAAAGGGTGTAGATATGCAGAGGGACCTGGGTGTACAAGTCCACAGATCCTTGAAGGTGACGTCACAGGTGGAGAAGGTAGTGAATAAGGCATATGGCATGCTTGCCTTTATAGGACAGGGCATAGAGTATAAAAGTTGGGGTCTGATGTTGCGGTTGTATAGAATGTTGGTTCGGCCGCATTTGGAATACTGCGCCCAGTTCTGGTCGCCACACTACCGGAAGGACATGGAGGCCTTAGAGAGAGTACAGAGGAGGTTTACCAGGATGTTGCCTGGTATGGAAGGGCTTAGTTATGAGGAGAGTTTGGGTAAACTGGGGTTGTTCTCACTGGAAAGACGGAGGATGAGGGCTGACCTAATAGAGGTGTATAAAATTATGAAAGGCATAGATAGGGTGATCGGTGGGAAGCTTTTTCCCAGGTTGGTGGTGACGTTCACGAGGGGTCATAGGTTCAAGGTGAGGCAGGGGGGGGGGGGGGGCCGGGAGGTTTAACACGGATATCAGAAGGACGTATTTTACGCAGAGGGTGGTGGGGGCCTGGAATGCGCTGCCGGGCAAGGTGGTGGAGGCGGACACACTGGGAACGTTTAAGACTTATCTAGATAGCCACATGAACGGAGTGGGAATGGAGGGATACAAAAGAATGGTCTAGTTTGGACCAGGAAGCGGCGCGGGCTTGGAGGGCCGAAGGGCCTGTTCCTGTGCTGTATTGTTCTTTGTTTGTTCAATGTCCACCATTTTTCTCTCACAAACTTAAAAGGTTAGTTGGAAATACACTTTTGGAAGGGCAAAGCTGCAATGGTGGAGCTTTATATAGGAGACCTAAAATAAAAATGTGACAATGGGAAAACAAGGGGCAGAGTGATAGCAAGATATTTTAGCTCGCATTCAGCCTGACAATGGTGATAAACTGACTGAAGGTAGATTACAATTGGGAAAAAGCCTGCTCCAATATTCCGCTCCAGTGCTGCATGCTGCGAAATGAGGAGACATCATAAAAAAAAGCACTCCTGTTCTGAACTAGCTTTGGCTACATGATTGCTCCATTTTGGAATATATTTTTGGCAGAAAGTACAGTTAATGACTTTGCACCGCTGTAAGCGACTGGCAACATAATGACTATGGCACTGGAGATAGAATCATAGAATCTTACAGTGCTGGAGGAGGCCATTCGGCCCAGCGAGTCTGCACTGACCACAGACCACGTGGGGCGGCACGGTAGCACAGTGGTTAGCACTGCTGCTTCACAGCTCCAGGGACCTGGGTTCGATTCCCGGCTTGGGTCGCTGTCTGTGTGGAGTTTGCACATTCTCCTCGTGTCTGCGTGGGTTTCCTCCGGGTGCTCCGGTTTCCTCCCACAGTCCAAAGATGTGCGGGTTAGGTTGATTGGCCATGCTGAAATTGCCCCTTAGTGTCCTGGGATGCGTAGATTAGAGGGATTAGCGGGTAAAATATGTAGGGATTATAGGGGTAGGGCCTGGGTGGGATTGTGGTCGGTGCAGACTCGATGGGCCGAATGGCCTCTTTCTGTACTGTAGGGTTTCTATGATTTCTATGATTTAATCCCACCCAGACCCTATCCCCATAACTTCATGCATTTACCCAAACACTAAGGGGCAATTCAGCATGGCCAATCCACCTAACCCGCAGATCTCTGGATGTCACTACTTTCCTTCATTTGATTAGGCACTTCATGAGAATAACATTACTTCAGTCCAAGTGGTGTTGAATCCAAGGTTAAATTATTTCAGCATATTGCAAGGCCTGACATCCAAACGGACGAGAGGCCAGAACAGAGGCAGTGCCTCTGACTATTTTATTACATCATAGGCAAAATAACTATCTAAATAAAATAACCTTTTTCAATATTCAAAAGGGGAATACAAAACAAACTTTGAATGCAGGAAGTATTTCTATCATTGATAACAATTTCATATTCTGTTTAGACAACATTACTATATCCACGTCTTAAAGCGACGGTTATCATATACACATTTTAAAAGCCAAAGAACCCCTACCCTTTTCCTTAATTGGTTAACGTCAATGTTCTCCGAACAGAGAAACCAGTACCAGGATTGACTTTCAGATAGATCAATTCAGATAAAACAGCTAAGGAAACATTTGGATTCTATGATGGGGTAAACAGGTAGATTGTAGCATTGCTCTGTAAAACCGAGCTTAGATTGGGATCCATGGCTTTCTTGATTTGTATTTATCCTGTGATCGCATCAGTTTCTAACCGTTGCATTTAAATGTTGGTCATTTCATTTTAAATTCAAGATTGTGAAAGAGTCAAATTCTTCCAGCATATGTAAAATAGTTCATTTTATTAAATAGTAGGGCACCTATTAGCCATGGTGAAGCACTAACTGTCACCCAGCTCAAATGCTGAAATTTCAGCATTGGATACAAAAGCACATTCTGAAAGCCAGTTACAGAAAAAGACACAGAATAAATGCATTTTCTGTCTATATGGTCCGGTTTTTTTTTTGGTATCTAAAATTCACCAGTCCAGTCACTGTTATTTTACAAGCTTCACTTTATCTTTCAGTACTTTAAATTTGGGGTTAGAGCTTATCTTCTTGTAAAAAATTGCCAGGAGTTCCACTTCAGATTTGTAGTTACTATCACCATTCTCAGCATAGTACTGGGATAGAACCTGCAAGGAGTTGAATAAACATCAAGTCAAACGGTTACAAAGAGTGATTAGTATAGTTGTATTACATCATTGGCAAAACAGCTATCTAAATCAAATAAGTTGTTTCAATATTCAACAGGGGAACAATAAATAAACCGAATGCAGAATTATTTATATCATTAATAAAGGTTTCATTCTGTTTTGACAACATTATTATATCCATATCTTAATGTTAAAGCTATTGTATACAAATTTTTAAAGCCACAATAAACCTCACCTTTTTCTTTAATTTTTTAATGGCAATTTCCTGCTCTGGAGACTGCTGTAGAACAATCTTAATTGTTTTCTTCCAGTTGAATTTTCCTTAAATAAATAGTTTATGACGTGTAAGATATAAACTTCAGAATTGGAAAATAAAAGGCAAATGAATGAAACAGAACTCGCAATGCACCACCTTCCAGTTTATTGGACCTTATTTGGTTCCAAATATACAACAGATCTCAAAGAGTTAGTCATTTGGATATGCACCCCATAATTTTTAAGCATCCAAAAAAATTCACACTTTCTATAAACACACAAATACAAATGTACCATATTGTTGCTAATGTGAAACAGTACTTCAAATACTGTTATTTAAAAATGGAGCATATATTTGAACTGTGTTTAATGCATAATGTCTAGTCTCAGTGGTAGCGCTTGAGTAAATCAGCAGGTTGAGAGTTTAAGTTCCAACCCAAAGACTTGAGTATATAATCCAAACTTCAAGGAGTCCTGGAGTGCTGCAGTCAGAGGTGTTATCTTTAGAATCACACAGTAAATCAATGCCCCACATCCCACTCTGGTGAATGCAAAAGATTGCACTTTCTCCCACCAGGAGTGCTTCAGTCCAATGGGGTTTACAACAGCTCCCCACTAACGGGGAGCTGACAGCCCGACCCCGCTAGAGCGAAGGGGAGCCACAGAGGGCCCCCAGGAGGTATGGGGTAAGGGGGCTGCCCCCTAGGCATTGCCAGCCTAGGCTCCCGGCACTGCCCAAGGGGCACCTTGGCACTACCCACCAGGCACTAGACAGCGCCAAGGGGGTGGGGCCGCAGGGAGGGACTTAGCACTTATTCTGGTGACTGCTTCGCAGAGCAAATTCTGAGTGGGCAACTAAGTGCTCAGTGGATCAGAAGGAACACTCCAGTGCCAGTGATGGAGGTTGGTGTGGAGGGTACAAAGGTCAATAATTTAACTTTTTAATGCAGCAGGCTGAAGGCTTTAAATTCACATTTCCCCAAAAATTAACAAATTTAAAATAAAATGAGTAAGAATCAACCTAGGACAATAAAACAAAACCAAAGTGTAGGTTAAGCAGATATGTGAGCAGAAGATTATAATCTTTCTGATAGTTTGCCCCAGAGCGCACACGAATTTGCCACAAGATATTTCTAAATGTTGATATCAGAAATAAGGGGAAGTAAATTGTCATGGGGTAGGAAGCCTAAACCCTGTGGTGTAGACACGGGGGGGGGGGGGAGGCAATGGTCTAGTGGTATTATCGCTACACTATTAATCCTCAGCTAATGTTCTGAGGACCCGGGTTCGAATCCTGCCAAGGCAACTGGTGAAATTTGAATTCAATAAAAAATATCTGGAATTAAAACTCTACTGATGACCACGAAATCATTGTTGATTGTGGGAAAAACCCACCTGGTTCACTAATGCTCTTTAGGGAAGAAAATCTGCCGTCCTTATCTGGTCTGGCCTACATGTAACTCTAGACCCACAGCAATGTGGTTGACTCTCAACCGCCCTTGGGCAACTAGAGATGGGCAATAAATACTGGCCCAGCCAGCGATGCCCATGTCCCATGAATGAATAAAACAATCCAGTAAATGGTAAGATTTTTAATGCATTACAGACACATAAATACCTTGTGATGCCTCATTATTTTCTTCCACTTCCTCAGTTTCTGGAATTTCAACTTTGTTGTGTTTAGAAATGGGTCCATCTGTTTGATGTGCAAGAAGAGTATTAAGTCAATCATCCTAAGTACGGAAGAGGCCATTCGGCCCATCAAGTCTGCACCAACTCTCTGACAGAGCATCTTACCCAGGCCCTCTCTCCCGCCCTATCCCCGTAAGCCTTCCCATGGCTAATCCATCTAAACTACACATCTTGGGACACTAAGGGGCAATTTAGCATGGCCAATCCACTTAACCTGCACAGTTTTTAGACTGTGTGGGGGTGGGGAAATCAGAGCACCCGGAGGAAACCCACACAGACACTGGGAGAATGTGCAAACTCCACACAGACACTGGGAGAATGTGCAAACTCCACACAGACACTGGGAGAATGTGCAAACTCCACACAGACACTGGGAGAATGTGCAAACTCCACACAGACACTGGGAGAATGTGCAAACTCCACACAGACACTGGGAGAATGTGCAAACTCCACACAGACAGTGACCCAAGGCTGAAATTGAACCCAGGGTCCTGGAGCTGTGCTAACCACTGTGCCACCATGTGAGCCTAAGTTTCTAATTTGGATTAAAAAATCAGTAGTTGGCTAGGATTAGGATGCACTCGTACCCATGAGACAACAGATCAATGGTTAAAAATGAGTGAAATTGGGAAGGAAAAGGCCATCTGCACCATTTACTTGTTCCCAATTCAAATTAAAAATGTTATTTCTACTTTCCTAAAAGAAACAAAAATGACTGAATGGTCTAATTTGTCATTAAGAAAACCCAAAGTACTGCAGATAGATTGTTCAAAACACAAGAATACATCAATCCTACCTACATCTTTCTCTGCAACTGAGCCCTAGTTCATATGCAGCAGTGGTAAATGATCAGGAACAGTCTGTTTGCCTGTAAGGTCTCTCCAGCAAAGAGCTATATACCAAAAGGACAGGTACTCTCTTATGAACATCAATACATTTTTAGATTGGAGATATTATCTAAAATAGACACATTGACCAGAACCTTCCAGACTTACAAAGATTGCAGGTTTTGGACCATTTCTGGATCCTGACTCTGCAATCTGGGTCCAATCCTATGGGAGGTAGACAATTAACAGGCTGCCTCTCTGTTTGTTGACCATATAAGGACCAGCTACCTTGGCAGGTTCCAGTGGGTCATTTTAATGGTGCCCAGCAGCCTGAAGCGTGGCTGTAGACAAGAGGGCCCCGTTGCTGTGGAAACAGAACCAGTATACAAGGGTATTATTATGTATCTGTATTTATCCCTATTGCCTCATGCAGAGCTCTGCTGTATTAATGCATGCACCGGAAATGATGTAATAGACCCAGCGCGGGAAATGGGCAGAAGCAGCAGCCACAGAGAGATCACACACTATTAATAAAAACTCTGCACATTTTTAACCAAAGTCTGTCCTATATAGTCTGTACTATTGGAGTATCACATCTCCAATATACATCAGGTAGCACCAAGATTTAATAACTCTGCCCCGGAGATATTGGTGGAAATGTCTTGCTTCCGGAGACAGGGAGAAGGAAGCCAGCCAGCATAACAAATCAAGCATGGCTGGTGATGGGACAGGAGGATATAGATCCTATACTGAGACTTGTGCGCGCATGAGCTCTCTGTGACCAACAGAAGCATCTCTACCATGGCTATTCATGGAAGATGCAAGGATACCAATAGAACATTAATGCTTTGAGAAACTTTACATGGTGCAATGCCTCCTCGGGTGTAGTTGGGAGCCCTATCATTCACAACACCTTGTTCGTCACAGTGCAGGAGAAGAGTGCACACAATACTTGGGAGACAAGCTACATCAAGGGTGGGGTATCCCTACTCAGTCCCAATGCAGATGGAACAGGCGGCCCTGGAGATTGGTAACGTCTCAACAGGGCATGGAGTAGATCAGAGAGGGGCGAGAGCCTGATGTTTGAAACTATGCCACAGATCTGGAGCAGCTAGTTGATTTTTATATCCATATTTTCTCATTTGAGAAGTAACTAGAAGTGTGCTGAAATAGCCATCCAGAGATGCAAGCTTCACTAACTGACATCTTCCCTAAACCACAGGGCCAATGGCAGAAAAAGAGCAAGAGACAGCAGATGAGGCAGTGCTGGTTGCAGAGGGCAAGTAGCACTTTGAGGGGATGCACCATCATAGGAATCAAGTATATTTTCCACCTGTGCAGTGACGTTGGCACAAAGTAAGGAGTATGTCACATGTGAGCTGCAGCAGGTAACAATGGAAGTTGTGAGCAGTCCCTAAAGGGCAAAGAAGCACAGCAGCCATGCTCGGCTCGCCAGAGATGTTGAGCCTTGGGGATCAGGCACAAACCAGGTGCTTGGGAGATATGCAGACCTTGAGGCTGTGTACATGTCCTTGGGCAGAAAATGGAGTTGTCGATACATGTCATGACTATCGCCATCTTTCAGTTGAATGAGTGCTTGTGTACCCCCATTGAAAGAGTGGCCAACCTTATTGAGACTCATATACATCTACTCAATGAGCAGATTCAGGAACATCACAGTGGCATATGCAGCATGGCTGCAATGTTCAGCAGCATTGTTTATCACATTGCAGCGACGGCACAGAAGTGCAGCCAGGTGCTCTTTCACTCATGGTTACTAGGCAGGTGCAGGTGAACCCTGAAAGGCTAAATGCAGGCCTACTGGTAATGAGGGGGCATCCTCAAAGCATTCTGGTAGCATCCCCACCTCAGGCTCCTCTCTCTTTATACTGCTGACCTGACTGAAGATCAGCTTCAACAGACAAAATGGTTGCCATTGTGCAGCCATCTCAGCCAAATTGCTGACACAGCACAAGCCCCATGCGCCATTTTAGAAGCTCACTCGAGTGTAAAATAACTTAACTGGCTACCCATCACCACTGGGAAAAGTGGGAACGCATCGGCGAACTAACCCCAACACCCTGCTTCCTAAACTTCCATGCTACCTCTGCCTCAAAAGCACTGAAAAAACTGGCCCTGAATTTTCGTGGGGTTTTCCCCACCATCCTGCCCCAACCTTGATGCAGCATTTGGTGAGGCAAACGGCAGTTTACAGTTTTCAAAAGCTAGCTCTTCAAGATTTTACCTAAAACCACTGGAAAACCTCGGCAGAAATTCGGCTGACTTTTCTAAATGTTAAATGACACTGACTGCTGATTTAAATTAAAATTTAAAAGATTTCCACCACACAGGTAATGCTGATAAAAGCAGATCATCGGCTATTCCTCAGAAAGAACAACAACACTAATTACCTACCTTCACTGGATTGTCTGTGTTTACGCTTCTTGCTGCCGTGTGAATTTTCATTGTCTTGTTGCTCGCAATCCTTTGCTTGATTGTTATTTTCCCCGACTGCATGGGCTCCATCTTTCTTCTTTTTATCTTTTTTCTTCTTTTTCTCTTGCAGCTGACTTGTTTTGGAATCTGGTTCATGTTTTAAAGAATTTTCACCTTCCTCTGAGTTCGAGTGTTTCTTTTCATTTTTGGATTTTTTTGGTCTTTTTTCTTTCTTCAGCTTTTTTCTTTCCTTCTCTTCATTTTCTACTATGGGGACCGGACTCTGGTTTGCTTCTACCGATTCTGGTGCCTCTACATCATTCTCAGTGTGGTTCTGCTTTGGTTGCTGGTCATTTTTATCCTTAGCAAAACAAATTTAATATATTTATATTATACAGCAAGATTATTTTACATTAGAATTATCCAAGTTACAGAGTTAAACAAAGGTTTTACATTTTCTGTGCCTCAGGCATATTCCTACCACATTGCAAAGTAGATCTCTTAATCTTCCCTACAACATAAGACAATTTTACTATTGATCATACACTAGAAAATTTCAAATAATCCAGCAACCATAAGAACAAGTACCAAATTTCCACCATCCTGTGTGAACAAGTGTTTCCTGATTTCACACTCAAATGGCCTAGCTCTAATCTTATAATGTTTCTCCCTTGTTCTAGTGTTAAGAGCTCCAACTTCTTTAGTCTCTCAAAAGAACATACGATATAGGAACAGGAGTAGGCCATTCTGCCCCTCAGCCCTGTTCTGCCATTCAATAAAATCATGGATGATCTGACTGCGGCCTCAACTCCACTTTCCTTCCTACCCTCTATATCCTGTGACCATCTTATCAAATCAAGAGTGACTCCCTTATCAAGAGTCTTACCTAATTCAGCTTTAAAAATATTAACTGACTCTGCCTCCACCACTCTCCAGGGCAAAGAGTTTCACAGGTTCATAACCCTCAAGAGAAAAAGTTCTCCTCATTTCCATGTTAAAAGGGAGACCCTTTAGTTTCAAATAGTATCCTCTAGTTCTGGTCTTCCCCACAAGGGGAAATATCTTTTCAGCATCCTTCCTGTTAAGTCGCCTCAGGATCTTGCATGTTTCAATAATATCACCTCTCATTCTTCTAAACTCCAGTTCAGCCTTTCCTCATAGGATAATCCACTCAATACAATGATAACCCTCTCAACACCAGAAACAGTAGAGTGAACCTTTTCTGAACAGCTTCTAATGATTCTCCTTGTAAGCAATGCCTCTCATCTTTGGTACCATTTAATGATTGTCCTCTGTAATGTTTCAATGGCTATTCAAACTTGATTTATTTTCCTTTCTTACTATTACCAATACTTTGTAAAGGTTTTGCATTATGATGTTATTGTACCATATTCCTAATAAGGCCCAGAATTCCAACTGCTTTTTAAAATTTGTTTTCAGTGATTTTTCTATTTTCCCTGCTTATCCAGAAAGTCCCTCAGCCCTTCAATTACTTTTAAAGTTTACTGTATTACGTTCTCAAATTATTTCTCCAAGATTTATTATTTTCTTCTAGCAGCTATCCACCTGTTTGCATCCTCCTGTAGATTCTTTTAGTCCTCTTTTCAGTTAACCATGGTCCTTATTTTTGTGACCTCTGCAATATTTGATATTGTGCTCGTATACTCACTTCTAGGTTATGTATATAGATTCAGAAGAGTTTTATCCCAGCTTAGAGTCTCTCCAACCTGGCTTCAGCCACATAGGCTGAATTGGTCACAAAAGATGTCCTGCTTGAGTTTGATCACAATCCACCATCTCAAATGTTATTTGACCTTTTGGTCATCTTAGTCACTGATTATCATTCCTGACACATCTAGCATCTACGGTCTGCGGTTCACCTGAGTTAATGCTATCTACAGGTTCCACTCTAAAAAGATGTTAAATTGCAATCAGTGTCTTCATCGAATTACAGAAATTTACAGCACAGAAAGCAGGCCATTCAGCCTGCCTGCCATGCTCGTGGTGGCTCTTTGAAAAAGTAATCATAGTCAGTCCCACAGCTCCCTTTTTAATCTGTAACTGTGCAAGTACCTCATCCTCAATTCGCTTTGAAAACCATCCCATGGAATTAGCTTCTTGAACCTTTTCAGCTCAAGCATTCCAAATCCAGATAACTCCATGAAAAAATTCACGACCTCCTCTCAGGAGCCATTGCTAAGAATTTTAAATCTACAATTCCAGGTTGTTGACTCATTTGCCAAAGTGAATAAAACTTAATCAACTTTGATTAGGTCCCTTCTTAACCTTAACTTTATCAAGGTCAACAGTCTTAACTTTCCAAACTTCTTTAACTGGTCCCTGGTAACATCCTGATAAACCTCCTCAGTCTCCTTCATATCTTACAAGAAAGTGGTGTCCAGAATTGTCCAGAAGTAAAGTTCTGAAGTGATCTCTTTGCTTCTATGTCTTTATTTATAAACTCAATGAAATCATATACTTTTTTTAAACCACCGGTCTTGCCATCCTTAAGGATGTGTGTATATATGGACACATCTCTCTGCTCTTCCGCATTTTTTAAATGGTGATATTTATGACGTACTGTCCCTGTCTTCGCTTCCATTGTTCTCTCAAGTTAACTTCAGGTCTACCCCAGAAATCCATCTGTGACTTTGTCCTTTTCATTAATCAATCATGAACTCCTTCTGCACTGTAGGGATTCTATGATTATCTGAAAGACTACTCACAGTCCAATAATGCAGCTTGCTAAACAAAGTGCGAGTGAAAATAGCAGGAGGCTTTCTCCAATCTTCCCTAGATACGATGGCAGTGGCAGATGAATCCAATGTATTCAAGAAAGAGTGCAAGGACAGTCCTAGAAACTACAAGCTAGTCAGTTTAACATCAGTGGTGGGCAAGGTTTTAGAAACACGATGTGGTGCGCTCCAAGGGTCTGTGACAGAACCACTGCTAGATTTGTGTTTTATTCAAATTGATGTCTTGATTCAGTAGCTATGATTGAGTCACTGCAACTCTATCTCTTCTAACCAACTTATGGCAATGGATGCCAAACCTGGAATTTGCCAACAGATGGGAAAAATCAAATGATGTAGGACATTCTACTTCTAACTAATGTTCAATTGCAGGTGATCTGTTTTCGTTTGAATCAGTTCTGCATGTTTTGTAACTTACATTTCTGATAGCAGCAGCAAAGATCTCCCACACTTCTCCCTGTAGAGCCGCATTATGGATCTTCATACTGTTTTTCATCCAGTTCTGCAACACAATGAAAAAGATCTAAATTTCTGGTAATAAATTTGATACAGAATGAAAATGTTATTACTGAAACCCATCATTCCTATTAAATAAAGGCTTTTATTTTTAAGACTATGAGAAATAAGCTTCCAAAAGGACAACTTGAAAAATCAATAATTTGATGAATTCATCTTTGGACGTTTAAAGTTGCTAAACTGTTCAAAATAAAAACAAAACATGCTGCCAACATACACACAATTAACACATATAAAGAGAAACCTGATCATGTTTCAGGTATGTACATTTTAGAATTTCAAAGGCTATAGGCTTGAAACATTAAAATCTATCTCACCTCCTAACGGATGCGGATTGACTTGGTGGATATATTTAGTGTTTTCTGTATTAATTCAGTTTCAGCATTTGAAGTTTTTCTTTTCATTTTATTGATAATTTTTTTGTAAATCAGTCTATAAAACTGTGTAATAAGTCAAAGATTTTTTTTTAAATGTACATTTTCAGAATTTGGCAACCACATAAACATTTGTAGATTGTCTGAAAAAACACACACACACACACAGACACGCTGGTGTATGTATTAAAACTAGAACATCTGCTTTAGCTGGATGTCATTTTGCTACAGATGCAGAAGAAATGCTGAGTAGTTGTGAGCTACGGTCTGAAACTGACCAGCACAATTCAATCTGCAAAGCTCCCTGACCAAATGTAATGCAATAATGCAAGGGCTCTTTATTAAAGAACTATATTATTGACACTGTGAGCAATACTACGAGACATCTCAAAGCAACTAGTTACAATTTTACTTATTAGGAAAGTGACTTTCATTCCCCCACATACATTTGTATTAACAACTTCCAATTATTTCGAGTCACCTATCACAAAGAAGGACAGTCATCTAAAGCAATCAAAGTTCATAATGTTATACATGTTCAGTGAGTAACTATTATTCTATTTTCACAATCGATGTCTGGTAAATGATGGTGTATATGATCAAGCCCACTCTAACTATTCCTGTTTAAGCACTTAGTGCTTCAAACACTGAAATATTCCATAGGAGCCTCTCTCTGTCTTATAACCTACAAAAATCTACACAATTGTAGTCAGATAAAAATGCATCTTGGGTAATTTGTAACAATATTAAAATCAGGTTACCAGTAAACAGGAAAAACGCACCATTAAAAAACACACAAACCTGAAACTTGGCTTTTTTTCGTGGTATGTTGTCATAAGAATCCATCTGCTTCAGAATTTCACGCACTTTGGGACTAACATTTGATTCATTCATAACTTCATGAATTTTCTATATACAAGAAAAAGACTTGATTTAACATCTGCAGCAGTATCCTAATAACACATAACTGGTAGCAATCTTGAGCCCATTCCTGCCGACCATGAGAATGCTGCAAGATCCAAAAGCTGCAGATCTAGCCGGCGAGATCACGATTTCCAATCTTCCCCATCAGGTTCATGCACATGACAGGGTAGCACAGTGGTTAGCACTGCTGCTTCACAGCTCCAGGGACCTGGGTTCGATTCCCGGGTTGGGTCACTGTCTGTGTGGAGTTTGCACATTCTCCTCGTGTCTGCGTGGGTTTCCTCCGGGTGCTCAGATTTCCTCCCACAGTCCAAAGATGTGTGGGTTAGGTTGATTGGTCGTGCTAAAAAATTGCCCTTAATGTCCTGGGATGTGTAGGTTAGAGGGATTAGTGGGTAAATATGTAAGAATATGAGGATAGGGCCTGGGTGGGATTGTGGTCGGTGCAGACTTGATGGGCCGAATGGCCTCTTTCTGTGCTGTAGGGTTTCTAAGACAGGCGTAAATCTGATTTACATTCATTTAAATATATTATTAACACTGTCCCTCGCAGATATTGACACCACCCACTGTATTTTCAAGTCACGTCAGCGCGGTTTACAACAGATTCACCCAGACGTGACCCTCTTGTGGGAATCCCTCCCGGAGCGTAAAGGTGAGGACAGCCCCCAGCGGAAAGGGAACAGCCAGGCAACTGTAGATACCAAATCCTATTTTCACATCAGTCAGAGCAACATCAGTGCATTGTTCAACCATACTATAGATGTCAGTATGAAATGATTTGTTGCAAGAAAACAAATTGACTACAACTATGACCAGTTGCAACTACGAGAAGTGTAGTAGTAAAATAAAAGAAAAACTAGAAAGGACACAGCATGTCAGTTGGAATGTGTAAGAAGAAAGGCTACAGGATTTACTCATATAGCTTTCATCAGGCAGAAAGCCAAGAGTTAAAGAACTACAGTTGGAAAAACTACAGAAAAAGAACAAAGTGATGTATATACCTGTCACAGATTAGGAGTGAAACAAAAGGACAAAATGCTGGGCACATTGAGCAAGCACTTGTAAAGAGAGGAAGAATGCCGGGTGTTTCAGGCACAGCTCTTCATCTGAGTGGGCATTAATGTGTTAAATGATCTACAAACCAATCAATAGATGTAAAGACTAGAGTTAGTTAGGCAGAGATGTGGACATAAACAGAGAGGCTTCTAATCTGGATGCCTGCACCTGTTTTCCCCCCTCTATGTGCAATTTATGGATCCATTGTGTTTTGCTTGCATTTTCTGTTTCAATTTACTTCCAGCCCATTTAAATATCTTTATCCCTCTTCTTTTCTTGTTGTACATAGACATCTTATGCCTTTTCACTCCAAACACTGACCCATCATTTACAAATTCTTCTCATGTTTCTGTTATTTCAGAAATCTTGAATATGAAATTTTATTTCACACAAGATAACCCAAATGGACTTAACTTCAACTTCCAAGCATCAAAGCATTTAAACCAAAATCAAACAACTATACAGTGATTTGAACAGGCTAAGTGTGTGCATATGCATGACAGATGAAGTATGGTGTGGATAAATGTGAGGTTATCCACTTTGATAGCAATAATAGGAAGATTATTACTTGAATGGGTGTAAATTGAGAGAGGTGGATACTCTGAGATCTTGGTGTCCTCGTGTATCAGTCGTTGAAAGTAAGCGTGCAGGTATGGAAGGCAGTAAAGGCAAATGGCATGTTAGCCTTCATAGCGAGAGGATTTGAGTAAAGGGATAGGGATGTTTTGCTGCAATTGTATAGGGCATTGGTGAGGCCACACCTGGAGTAGTGTGTGCAGTTTTGGTGTCCTTATCTGAGGAAGGATGTCTTTGCTATAGAGGGAGTACTCCAAAGGTTTACCAAGCTGATTTCTGGGATGGCAGGCCTATCATATGAATGCAAAGACTAATTTGGTTAGGATTATATTCACTGGAGGACTTTGGAAGAGTGGGGGGTTGAATCTCATAAAAATTTATAAAATTCTAACAAGGTTAGACGGGGTAGATTCAGAAAGAATGTTCCCAATGGTCGGGGAGTCTAGAACTAGGGGTCATAGTTTGAGGATAAAGGGTAAACCTTTTAGAACTGAGGAGAAATTTCTTCACCCAGAGTGTGGTGAGTGCGTGGAATTCACTAGCACAGAAGGTAGTTGAGGCTAAAACATTGTGTGGTTTCAAGAAGGAATTAGATATAGCTCTTGGGCTAAAGGGATATGTTTTGGGCGGGGGGGGGAATCAGGATATTGAATTTGATGATCAGATGTGATTAAAATGAATGGCGGAGCAGGCTCAAAATGCCGAATGGCCTACTCCTGCTTCTAGTTTCTATGAAACTAATACAGCAAATAAAATGTAATCAGGAGACAACATAACAATAAAGATGGAACATCCGTTTGTATGTCTCCTTTCCCAATCTCATAATGCCACAAAGCATTTCATAGTCAGTGAAGTAATTTTGAAATGCAGTTACTATCACAAAATAGGGAACATAGTGGTCATGCATAGTTTGCATACAGCAAAGTCAACAGAGAAATAAATGACTAAATAATCTGTTAAGAGTGATGTTGGTTGAGGGGTAAAATGTTAATTAGGAGAACTCCACTGCTCTACTTCAAATAATGTCACAGGATATTTTATAAGCACCTGAAACCAGACAGGGTTCGGTTTAAACCTTAGTGTGCCAGAATCCAACTGCTGTAAAATTTAACAAAGCCACATAAAATTGTATAAACTCAAAATATAATAATTGGTTGTTTCTATATAAAGAGGTCAACTATTCTGCTTTGACTTCTGAAGTTATATGTGCACATTTGATCAGAATGCAAGTTCTTAAATAAGTGCTTATTCCTTTCACGAAATCCAAAATAACTCACTTAGGACTTGCTTGGTCATATTTAGTCTTATTCACTGATGTCATAAAAAAGCATCCAACAACTCTTGTAGAAACTTCCTCACAACTACCATTAACAATATAAAAGATGGGCAAGATTTGAATCTTAGAAAGTCAAACAGGCCACTACAACAGAAAAGCTTCTTAAACAGAAATGAACTACAGTAACATAGAGTCCCTAGAAGCGCACTTACAGTAACATACAAACGAAGATTTATTTACCTGTATCCACTCTTGTTGTTTCACGTCTCCCTTTTTGACCTTGGCTTCAAATCCTTTACCACCATACTTTTCATCTTCACTAATACATTTAATGTGTGTCTTGTAATCCTCTCCCCTATGAATAATAACAGACCTCTATGTAAATTCTAGTACTTCACCTAGCAAGGAAACTAGATCAGGGAGGAGTGAGTTTCTGTTGGGCATTTCAGAGAGAGAAGCAAATAGCCCACAGCAAAACCTTAAAAAGTATTCTTTTAAGCTGTTGCTGAAAAGGTTTAATAGTTCATCTCTACATGCTGCGATTGAATATTGAACAAATTTCATGAGACATCAGGAGCACCAGTGTAAGCAAAGCCATTAAAGTTGAGTCAAAAAAATAAAGGGCCGACAAAGGACGCTCTCTAATGATGAAGATGAAAGTAAAACAAACTCAATCGTTTTACATATGAAACATGAGTATTAAGCAAAATTTTCCACCTTAGCTTTTTATCTTGTACATTTAAATGTTTGGGGCCAATGTATTACATGTTTCAAAAAGTCATTTTTGTGAAATTTTCAAAGCTATTTTGTCCCTAAGCAACCCAGAAATGCCAGGTAAAGAAGTTATTTTAATATACAAGGTGGTGAAAAGCTCCATGAGAACCAATGCAATGACAAGGGTTCATTATTTCAATTGTGCTGTTATGGAGGGATTGCAATTTAAAGGAGGCCAGGATTTTTTTTTAAAAAAGAGGCCAAATGTTTCCTCAGAGAAGGTGGGACAAACAGAGAACATTTACTACAGCGCTCTCATATTTCCATAGTGATCAACAACTTGGGCAGAAACTTGGAAGCAGATTGTCCAATCTCTGCACTGGATGTTTGATCATGGGGTAGAGAAACCTAAGAAAGTAAATTAGAAGAAATACAACAAAAAATAAACTCAGATAGAGTGCCTTTACAGTGCTCTGGTTTCCTCCCACACACGTGTGGGTTAGGTGGATTGGCCATGTTAAATTGCCCTTTAGTGTAGGGGGGGCGAGCTAAGGTAAATGCTTGGGGTTATGGGGATAGAGCCTGGGCGGTGCAGACTCAATGGGCCAAATGGCCTCCTTCTGCACTGTAGGGATTCTATGATGAAGCCAAAGCTTTGTACATCCCTCTGCCAAAAGCTTACCTGAAGTCCTTGCCACAGTCAATACACGAGAAAGACGGACAATTCCGACAGATATTAAAATGATTTTCCACTTGAGCTTTCTTGACAGACGTTCCACATCCATTACAGACGAAGACAACCATTTTGTCTTATTCTAGGCACCTTCTTACACACACCACAAAAATTGCCTGCGCAGGAATAAATATAAACAATCAGTTCAAATTTAGGTTTTATTTGTGCAGACTTGCAGTAGACTTTATGATATAGAATCATAGAAACCCTAGAGTGCAGAAGGAGGCCATTCGGCCCATCGAGTCTGCACCGACCACAATCCCACCCAGACCCTACCCCCACATATTTTTACCCACTAATCCCTCTAACCTACGCATCTCAGGACTCTAAGGGGCAATTTTTTAACCTGGCCAATCAACCTAACCCGCACATCTTTGGACTGTGGGAGAAAACCGGAGCACCCGGAGGAAACCCACGCAGACACGAGGAGAATGTGCAAACTCCACACAGACAGTGACCCGAGCCGGGAATCGAACCCAGGACCCTGGAGCTGTGAAGCAGCAGTGCTAACCACTGTGCTACCGTGCCGCCCATATAATCAGCAAACATTCCTCTTTCTGACTTTAATGAAGGAGGCAAAGTCATTGATGAAGCAGCTAAAAATGTGGGGGCCTAGGATACTAACCTGAGGAACTCTTGCAGCAATGTCCTGGTACTGAGACAATTGGTCTCCAAGGACAAGGACATCACATAACAAAATGAAGGGGTGTTGTTTTACAACTCTGCATTCTAGAAACGAACATTAGGGTCAACTAAAGTTCAGGCTGTCAATCAGGACTGAGTTTATCTGACATGTAAAAAGAGCCATGTGGAGGAGAAAGTTGATGTTAAAGGCAGTTATAAGAATCATTAAGTTTAGAATTTCTTACATTTAAATCCTGTTTGGAGCAATTCAATGATTTTTAAATTGATCCCCCAACTTATTTGATACACTATAACAGTTGAGAAAGAGAACATCAAGGCTGGTACTTGAACATGAGTCAATCAGTGCCAAGTAATAAAAAAACAAAAAATCTTGTAAATGCTCAGCAAGTCAGGCAGCATTTGTGGAGAAAGAAACAGCTTTCAGGTTGATAACCTTTCATTACAACTGGAAAAAATTAGAAATGTAATAGGTTTTGAGCAAGGGGTGGGTGGCACAAGGGTAAAGGGAGACCTGTGATATATTGGAAGGCAGGAAAGATTGAAAGACAGAAGAGTTAATATTTCAGGGTCAAAGAGAATGATGATTTGGCAAGACAAGCATGGTGGCACAGTGGTTAGCACTGCTGCCTCACAGCGCCAAGGACCCAGGTTCAATTCCCAACTTGAGTCACTGACTGCGGAGTCTGCATGTTCTTCCCGTGTCTGTACAGGTTTCCTCTGGGTGCTCCGGTTTCCTCCCACAGTCTGAAAGACGTGCTATTTAGATGCATTGGCTATGCTAGATTCTCTGTCAGTGTACCTGTACAGGCGCCAGAGTGTGGCGACTCGGGGATTTTCACAGTAACTGCTTTGCAGTGCTAATGCAAGCCTGCTTGTGACACTAATAAATTAACTTTAAACTTTAAAGGAACCAATGTAAATCAGAGAGCACAGGAGTGATGGGTGAACAGGACTTAGTACGAGTTAAGATCTGGATAGCGGAGTCTTGGAGGAGTTCAACATAGAAGATGGGAGGCCAGCAAAGAGTGCATTGGAACAGACAAGTCTAGGGGTAACAAAGGCATGGAAGATGGTTTCTTTGCCACAGTCAACATACGACAAACACGGACAGTTCCGACAGATATTAAAATGTTTTTCCACAGAAAAACAGACGAAGACCACCATTTTGTCTTATTCTAGGCACCTTCTTATACACACAAGGAAGAAGCCAAGGCAAGAACAGATAAGAGCAACATTACATAGGTGAAAGTAGGTGGCATCAGTAACAGGGAGAATGAGGTCCATAACTCAGCTCAACATGGTCAAATAACATGCCAAAGTGCAAGAATTCAGGCTCAGACAGTGGCCACGGAGAGGGAAAGGAGTCTGGCAAAAATCAAATGTGATGGCTTTGGTCTTCCCAATTTGTTAAGAACATTGACAGTGAATAACATCAGGTAGTGACAACACGGGTGCGGAAGTTAAAAAAAGTTAGTGACAATCAATGTGAGGGACAGAAGATGAGAATAGAACTGTCAGAAACTAACTTGAAGTGCATTTAGGGGTGTTAAGAAATGAGAGACAACAAAGATGAGGAGTTGCATCAAATGCAGGAATAGGAGCATAAAATTAGTATTTAAAATAATGCTACATCAGGCTGTAGGCTCAAGGTCCTGCTCGGAGAGCCGAACACACTTACTCCAATAGATACTTACTCCAATGAGGAGGGAGCCATCAGAAGTGCCATTTTTCAGGCGAAATGTTAAACTAAAGTCATGCCTCAAAGATCCCAAAGGTACTACAGTATTCTGAAGAGGAGAGTTATCACTGGGAATTGTTTATAATGTTCTACACCCATTAGCTGCATTACAACACTGACAACGCTTCAAAAAAGAGTATTTCATCGGCTGTAAAGCACTCGAGTGTTCCAAGCTTGCTGTACAATTGCGGATTTCTTCAGAAATTACAATTATAAATAAAATGATTGATTTAGAGAGACTGGAACTCCCCCCAAAGCAATTTTAGGCAAGTTGAACCGAGCATATGGGGTGGGAAGTAAGTGACCTAAAAAAAAAATCTTGTTTAATTTAGAGCAAAGCAACAGGAAGCAGACAACTCCTGTAATGAAGATGACAGAAGTAGGCGACATTCTCTAACCGAATGAGTTACAGTTCCAAGGGCACCGGCCAGCACTTCCACAGCATCCACGCTGATCTATCACCTCACAGCCGCTTCGCCCCCAACTCACACGTGCGGTACCGGAACAAGGTGCAACGTTCTGTTCCTTCCCGTTTCTCCTGCTCCCCGGTGCTCAGGTTCCGGGGTGCCCGGCCTTTTTTTGTTGTTGTTGTCGCTCACTGTCAAGGCAGAGCAGAGAGCGAGGGCTCGGTGAACAATTAGGTAATGGAACGTGGCCCGGTCCGGGGAGCGTTCCAATTCTTTCGATGCGATTTGCTGCGGACTGTTTAGCGCCCCGCTCCTAAACCGCAAAGATGTCCCTGTTTAAAGGAGCGAGGAGGCAGCGCCTTCAGCCCGTGACCTAGCGACCCAGGAAAAGCTCTCTCGGAGGCGCCGCCGCCGCATCGGCTGAGTTTCATTTGTTGTCTCCCACCCCACAGGTTTGCCTCTTCTTCCTCCCCCCCCCCCCGCGGCTCCACTTAGGCCCCGAGTCCCCTTGAGCCGCTCCTGTTGTCCTGGAAACTGAATGGGGGAAAACCTCTCCTCGGGCTTTGGCAGTGATTCTAGGGAGAAAGGATGGAGTATGATTGAGGGTGAGACTCCTTTCTGTTGCAGAATGAAAAGTGGACAACATTGAATACAGTTTTATTGAAAACTTAATGTTGAAGGCACGATGATGGCCAACCCTGCTTGGTTTAATATTTCAGTTTTAGCTACCATCATCCACTTTGTGGTATCTATCCTAAATTTCAAGTGTTTCACATATTGAGTCAGAATGTGTAGATTTTGCTGTTGACCTTAAATAAGAATACTGTGACTTGAAGGATTTATTTTTTATTGTTAAGAATTGGACTTTACCAAACAGGCTGCCTGTTCAGACACAAGTGACTGACATGGTTTTGTCACCTTATGCCTATCTACATCAGTCCCTTCTACCGCATTGCTTCACATACCATTTCTTACTAACAAGCTTGGACCTATTCAATCTTTCAACACCAATAATAAAATGTGATTACAGATTATTCTAATCCATTCACCAGAAGTTTTAGCAAGTCAGGAAGGTAAAGAATGTCCTAGAAGAGAAAGAAATGCTGGAAATACTCAGCAGGTCAGGCAGCAACTATAGAGAGCCAAACAGAGTAAACGTTTCACATTGATGCCCTTTCATTAGAACTGAGAAAAGTTAGAAATGTTTGAAGTTTTAAGAAAGTGAAAGAGTTGGTAAAAGAACAGAAAGGAAGGTCCGTAATAAGATGGAAGGCAGGTGTGATTAAATGACAAGAGAGGTGATACTGCAAGGCTGAAGGGAATAGTACTGAGACAAGTAAAGGTTAGAGTTCTGAATGGCCTATCACAGGTCTGTCATAACTGACAGACACTGCATGTTCTTTCTCCAGAGCCACAGTGTGGTCGAAGCTGTGGGAAAGGGGCAGGCTGCCAAAACCAACCACCTCCACCAGTGTGACACTTCCATTTCCCACACCAGATTTCTTAGTAAACTCTTTGGGATATTTCTGAAATTCCTCTTACTTAGCACCTTAACAGTAGGGAGAAAGCTTTAACCTTGCCTATCTAAGATGAATTTCAAGATCTGATCGCCACACACACTTATTATTTTGAAAATAATTTGTGTTTTTTTTCTTTCATTGTAAATTTTAATTTGGAGTCTTCAAGAATATGGCATTCCTTACCAAATTCCTTTCCAAATTCAGCAGCAGCATCGCTGCCTTACCTCTGACAAAGTTCTCAAGCAATTAGAGATATGTGGAATGTAATCTTAAAATTAGAAAAAAACTATACTTTTACATTTAGTTTAATTTCAATATTACTTTAAAAAATGATGTATAACATGAATAATACTCAACAATGTTGGAAAACTTAATAGAGCCACATGTTAAATATCTGGCACTATATTTAAATACTGAATAACTTTGGTACTTTCTCCATAATGAGGAATATAGAATTATGTCAACAATTGTCAGAGCTTGTCATTAATATTCTTTGTCAGATAGTAGTGTTCGAGTA
This sequence comes from Mustelus asterias, assembly GCF_964213995.1. Lineage (NCBI taxonomy): Eukaryota > Metazoa > Chordata > Chondrichthyes > Carcharhiniformes > Triakidae > Mustelus > Mustelus asterias. The sequence goes on from NC_135801.1 coordinate 61,680,990, forward strand.
AGTTCTTAATATATTTTCTCTGCTTGATTTACCCACAATTTCAGTGTTCCACTTTTTCCTGAGATGAGATACGAAACCTCGTATTCACTACGTAAGCATAACTGCCTACCTTCTCCTCAAATATCATTATCATCCCTTCTTTATATGAATTGCCACTGAAAACAAAATATTCACATCTTTACTATTTTGACTTTTTCAACACTTTTTTCATCATCTTCCTGAGCCGAACCCCTTCATAAATTCCAACTTGTCCTGAAAACTACTGCCTAGCTACTATTCTTCATAAAGTTCCACATGTCTACTGCCCAAGTACTTACCAACCTTTATTGACTCCCTTTTCACCTGGGACATTGTCTTTAAAATCATCCTAGAAAATCCTTCCTGCATCTCTTCTCATTCATTTTGTTGTCCCAGCTATGGTCTGCTATGTGTTCTATCCCCTTTCCACCATTGATGGCCGGCTTTCAACATGCCTCAGTGCGCAGGAACTTTCCCTTCCTAAACCTTCCAACTTTGTGACATTTCTTCACAACCTCCAAAGTCTCCTTAAAACCAGCCTCTTCAGTTATGCCTTGAAACATCTCCGGTGGTACGCCTCCTAATCCTGTCTAACATTCAACTGTAGGGTACCGCATTCCCCATGCAACATTTTCCATCTTTCCCTTCCTGTGACATCTTGCCTCAAACATCTTGTTTTTCAAACAGCCGACTTTTGAAAGTTTTAGTTTCTTTCCAAAGCTGCAGGAGATCGCAGAGATGTTTGCTATTTTCAGTGAAAACTATAAAATGGGGGACATTGCTTTATTTGTTTAATTTTCAATAAAATTGGATAGCTGAGGAAAGAAATCTTACAACAAATTATAGTGCTGTTAGTCACAAAGTTTCCACATTGCACCAGTATGTTATGGACTAGTTGCAGACTTTTACCTAAAAACATAAGAAATAGGAGAAGAGTGGAACATGCTGCCTCTTGAGCCTGCGCCATTCAGTCTGATCATAGCTAAACTTTAACTTCAAGTCCACTTTCCCACCTGCTCCCCAAATGTCTGTGACTCCTTGAGAGACCAAAAATCTGTCTGTGCAGGAACATAGAAAAGCATCTTTGGAGTTTCAAGTCCCATTGTGCTTGTGTGGTGTCTGCTTTCCTGTTGACTGACTAGCAGCCTCTGATTTTATCATCAATGTCTAATCAATTGTTCTCTGCAATGAACTACAGAGGTTGTGAATTGCTGATTGGGAAAATGTAAAATGAGCAAAACAAGTAATTCAGGACCACCAATTGGGAAGTAAAAAGGTAAGTTCGGTTTCCCTTTCCTGGCTATCAGAATGGTTTATATTACCCTTGCAGCTAATTCTGTTTGTATATTTGGCATCCAAACTGCAGACGCAATTAAATTAGTTACTCTGCATAAACTTTGGAAGATCAAAAAGAGTTTTGAGCTATCACATGCAAATATATATTTGTTCAGGAATATAAAGGATGCTCTGCAATAAAGGGAAAATATATTTATCCATGCCCATTATGTATGGCTAGTTTTATTGTACAGTTCTGGAAAGCTTTTTGAAAAAATATTATGGATGAATCTTTAAATCGTTGAAGAGATATTGAGTACAGTGTATGTTGTCAAAGAGATAATTGAAAACTTGGAACAAATGCATTTAGTAAAATAGGCAACAAATCATTGACCAAAAGTGATTTATTTTCCCTATTTAAATAGGTCCACATTTAGTTGACTTTAAACCCAAGCTGACTAAGATGGAAGTAAGATGCCATTTATTAATCTAAATTAAAACTGTTGTCTTAAAGCTCAGAATCTACCAGGTTTCTCGGCAGGAAAACATAATTAATTTTCTATAAGAAAATGACCAATTTGTATTGACACAGTCTGGGCTAGATTTTGATTTAGAAATATTGGAGGTAGCAGGGTTTTCTTCCAGTTTGCCTTTTCATCATCTTCAGCCCCATTTAGTAATAGCGCATGCTGGCAGTCTCAATGGTCACTTTTACAGATAAAATCATTCAGTTATTAGGGAGGAAATTGTGTCTTTGAACTTAGTACAACAACGTACATTTGCAAAGTGCATTTAATGCACTAGAATGACCCAACCACTGTTTCCTATCCACCACAAGGATGAAAGCACAGCATAAACAACTGCTGCAAACAAACATATCACTTAAGGTTTCTTTTGAACCATGCACACAGAGTTGCATTTTAACATAGAGGATGCAATTTGTGTAAATAATATTGGCAAGTCATTTTGCTTTCAGTTTGTCAAAAAGTTGCAAAATCTCTTGTGCAGTTTGTAAGCTGAGTGGTTTTCTGTGTGAACTGTGTTTGATTCATCCTGCCATATGAATAAAACCACATCCCCTCCTGCGCATTTCTAATAAATACCTTGTTAAGTAGGAATTTGTTTTTTCGTCCTAGGATAACTAAAGAATGGCAGCTGAAACGCTAGGAAACCACAGCTGCCATCTTTTACAGCAGCTCCATGAACAACGAATCCAAGGCTTCCTGTGTGACTGCATGCTGGTGGTGAAGGGTGTCTGCTTTAAGGCCCATAAGAATGTGTTGGCTGCATTCAGCCAGTATTTTAGGTGGGTATGAACTATTTGTAATATTTATTTTAAACCGTGCCCTAAAAGTAGTCTGTTTTCAACCAGCCTTTGCTTCATGTACACCATTATCAAGTAGCCTTGTGCATATGATATATTCAAAGTCTTACATGTAGCAACACTTCCTCCAAGTGTCACACTGGGTCCCTATGAAAACTTCCCCATTGTACAGTTCCCAATCGCAAACTTCCAGCTGACCATGAGACATAAATAGATTGTGGAAAAAATCTGTTTAATTTTAGCATGCCTGACATGTTCAAAGCTTTCCTACTTTGTTTTCATTATAATTCACATTACAATATGACAGAATCCGCCTAACTTTGTCTGGATTTACAGCACTCTGTAGTACTTAGACATATAGGAGGCTTCCCATGTTTGTTTGTTGCAAGTTATGTTTAGCATACCATACATTTCTCATGTTGCCAGTTTTCGACAAGATTGTGCGTGTTTAAATAATCTATAAATTGTTTGTCTTCTTTTGCACGAACCTTCTCATGTTCCTTAAATTCAACATGGATCTTAGATGCCAGTGATCCATCAGTCAATAACACCAATCAGATCATTGTCCACACATTGAACTTTGACCTTCAGAGATCCATTCCTGGTGACATCAGAGCCATTCACACTGGGTCTGCCAGTCATTGAATGGATTGTTACCCTGAACATTGCACTGTTTTAAAATTGTGGTAAATCATCTCCAAAAACATTTAGGGAAGAGAGTATTGTCAGCCATATGTTTAATCAGCCAGGTAGAACTAATGGTTGACAGAAACATTTTTTGCTGAAAGCTATGCCATTATGGCATCTTTAAATTGCTTTGCAACAATAACGTTTATGGAGTGAACTAAAAACATCAAATTTCACATTTTTGCTTTTGCAGCAATTCTTTTTCTATATTCATTTATGGGATGTGAGTGCCACTGGCTGGGCCAGCAATTATTGCCCATCCCTAACTGCCCTCTGAGGGCATTTAAGAGTCAACCACATTGCTGTGGGTCTGGAGCCACTTGTAGGCCAGACTGGCTAAGGACGACAGATTTCTTTCCCTCAAGGGCATTAGTGAACCAGATGGGTTTTTACAACAATCGACAACAGGTTTCATGGTCATCATTAGACTTTTAATTCCAGGTTTTTTTATTGAATTCAAATTTCACCATCTGCCCCAGATCTTGCTCTGGGTCTCTGGATTACTAGTCCAGTGACAATACCACTATACCACTTCCTCCTCAAATGCTACGGCAACTTAGGATCTCATTCTTTAGCTTCTTTTTAATAAAAGCATTTAAGTAGTAAAGTGCTGCCTCTTTGTCTTTTAGGCTTGAAGTAATTGTGTGTTACATCTATAATCTTTCAGGACCTTATTTCAGAATTCTTCAGGTCAGAGCCGTGATGTCTTCCATTTGGATATCAAGAACGTTGGTGGCATTGGCCAGATTCTGGATTTTATGTATACTTCACATCTCGATCTTAGCCATGAAAATGTCCAGGCTGTGTTGGACATTGCTCAGTGTTTGCAAGTACCAAATGTGCTCAGTCTGTGTTATACTTTCCTAAAGGCTTCAGCAAATGTCATAAGTGATACCAACAACTTGTCAGCTCCCAGCGCCATTTCACTGCATGGGGCCCTGACAACTGACACAGAGGACATGCTAGAAAATAACGATGGTGCTGAGATAAACCATGACTGCTCATTTGGGATGCAGAATCATATTCACAAAGCACAGGAGCTGGGCCTGTTATTTAGACCACTGCCAGATATTTCCCAAGCTGAAATATCAGCCACCTTACAGAGCCAAACAACTGGACTTCCAGACAGGAATTCTTCAGATTATCCAATGAGACAAAATACTCAGCCGCCGTCTAAATTATACAACTGTTATGGTAAAGAAATATTCAAGCAAAATCTGTCTCCTTTTTTCAGCAATAATCAAGGGGAGCAAAGAAGGGCAGAACTCGATGATGGTTTAAGTGCGGCAGTAACCGCGAAGGATGTATCTTCCCTTGAGCATTCTGAATGCAGCAATGCTAGTCAAGAGCCCTCCTCATCAGGCATGCCTATGCATTCAGAGGAAAGGTGGTCCTTTGGTCAGAATGCAGGGAACATGGAACCCCAACCAATTAGACAATTGCCTCATGTGAAAAAGAAGATCCCTCTGAAGAAGTACGATTACCTGTGGCCTAAGAAACTGCTTGAGTCACCTTCTGTGCTGCCGAAAGTGAATGAAACAACCGAAACGGAGAAAATAAATGAACTCAGTTCAAGCAAGCTGCCCAAAGAGAATGTGAGACAAGGCGATTGTGCTGGGGAGAAAGATCCGGAACAAATGAAACTCACTGACTCACCTTTGAGAGGCAGTGATCTGGTACCGGTTGACCACGGGGCTGCCGGAGACACCGAGGAAATTCTTGACCAGTCTTTAAATAATGCAAATGTTCAGTCCCAACTTTGTCAGTCACAGAAGCAATATTGTTGTGAACTATGTGGGAAAACCTTCAAGCACCCGAGCAATCTAGAGCTACACAGACGTTCCCATACAGGTACAGTAGGTTGGAAACACACAATTTTAGATTTTATCTCAGATTTGAAACAATGAATTACAGCACATCATGGTAGACTTTGTGTTGTGCACTTTCAAAGCTGAAGAAGCGGTGGGGGAGGGGATTTATAATGAACAGAGAGTCACTGCTCTCTACATTTCCCAAACTTTGGAGAGCATAGACAAAGTTGTATCTGGCTGTGTGAAAACTGCTAGGCGGCACAGTGGTTAGCTCTGCTGCTTCACAGCGCCAGGAACCCGGGTTCAATTCCGACCTCGGGTCACTGTCTGTGTGGAGTTTGCACGCTCTCCCTGTGAATGTGTGGAGTTCCTCCGGGTGCTCCAGTTTCCTCCCACAGTCCAAATATGTGCGGGTTAGGTTGATTGGCCATGCTAAAATTGCCCCTTAGTGTCAGGGGGATTAGCAGGATAAATATGTGGGATTACGGGGATAGGGCCTGGGTGGGATTGTCATCAGTGCAGGCTTGATGGGCCGAATGGCCTCCTTCTGCAGTGTAGGATTCTGTAATTCAAAGTTAACACACTAGTCAGGATAACAATCCTAGCCCATAGCTTTTTTGTTTGATTCAGGCAGCTCCAGAGGAGACCTCGGGCCATTTTGAAATCTTGTCCCTGCTATTTACAATAGAGCCACTCCAAGATATTCCTGTGATTCACATCATCAGAATATCCTGCTGTGAGAGAGACCGGTGCTGGTAGCAAAACTGATGCTTTCCATCAGAGGCTTTAATTGGAAATATCTGCGTGGCACAACTGGGGTCCAGGTCATTTACTCACATTACTTTTTCTGTTTTCCCCTTCCATGTTCCCCCAGGTTCAGCTCTGCTCTTTAACTCAATTCAACAAAATTAGTCTTGTGTTTTTTTTATGTCTCACTCATCAGTTTATTCACCACTGGACTGTGCTCCGTAATGTACCCAACCATTCCCTGTTCATTGTTCCTCACTGTACACTGTTTAGAATCATAGAATCCCTACAGTGCAGCACACACCTTTGGAGTGTGGGAGGAAACCGGAGCACCCGGAGGAAACCCACGCAGACACGGGGAGGACTTGCAAACTCCACACAGTCACCTGAGGCTGGAATTGAACCCAGGTCCCTGGCATTGTGAGGCAGCAGTGTTAACCACTGTGCCACCCCTGCCACTCCTTTTACTTTGCCACTAGTGCATGTTCTCTTCTGCACATGCAATGGCTGTGACTGCCTGATCAGTGTTAGACATTGATCGCCAACTCTAGGACTGGTTCAGCTAGTGAAGTGGGGAATTCTGCGCGAATGTGAATTTGAATAAGGAGGAAAGGAGCTGTGCTATGAGGACACGAAACTCATAAATTATAAGATGACAACCCATTTATAAGGTATTGTTACAAAAGCGAAATATTATGAATTCTGGAAATCTGAAATAAAAACAGAAAATGCGAGAAATATTCCGTAGGTTAGATAGCATCTGTGCAGAGAGACAGAGTTATCGTTTTAAGTCAAATATCCTATTCTGATAAAAGGTTGCCACCCTGAAATGTTAACTCTATCACCGAAATTCTACCACCCCGCCTGCCATGCAATCAGAGCGGGCGAGGGACGGACAACAGAAATGTCTGTTGGCCTCGGGCGGGATTTTCTGGTCTTTCTTGAGTGAGGCCATAAAATCCCATCCAATTTCTCTCTCCAAAGATGCTTCCTGACAAAGAGTACATTATTTATATGTGGTACATTTTGCATGATGATCTACAGGCCTGAATCTTCTGAGCAATTGCAATGATAGTCAGATAGCTGTTGCATTCAGAAATTCCCCCGACAGAACCCTGCTGTGCAGTTCTTCTGGGACCATCCAAACCCAGCTGACAGAACATTACACAGCTTAGAATCCCAAAGAACTCCATCAGAGTGGAGTAAAGTTTGGGGAAGACCGTATATGCCCCTTTTCTACTGCGCTAGCTGCCATATGATGAGTTTAAATGTCCAATTTGAATATTAGTGAATGAACAAAGAACGAAGAAAATTACAGCACAGGAACAGGCCCTTCGGACTTCCAAGCCTGCACCGACCATGCTGCCCGCCTTAACTAAAACCCCCTACGCTTCCGGGGACCATATCCCTCTATTCCCATCTCATTCATGTACTTGTCAAGACGCCCCTTAAAAGTCACTACTGTATCCACTTCCACTACCTCCCCCGGCAACGAGTTCCAGGCACCCACCACTCTCTGTGTAAAAAATCTGCCTCGTACATCTCTTTTAAACCTTGCCCCTCACACCTTAAACCTATGCCCCCTAGTAATTGACTCTTCCACCCTGGGAAAAAGCTTCTGACTATCCACTCTGTCCATGCCTCTCATATGGGTGAGTGAGTGAATAGTTAGGTGGGTAAAGTGGTGGCTGGGTGACAGTGGACAGCTGGATAGATAAGTGTGGTGGTAGGTGGGTAAGATAGTAAACTGGTCAGGAGTGGTTAGTTCAGTTTGGGGACGTAGTCGGGTGGTTGGGAGGGATACTGTGGTTGAGGATAGACAGGTCTGGTGGGGTGGTCAGGGTTAGTCAGGTGGGAAGGGGGTAGTTGGGTGTTCAGAGGTGGGGAAGGATAGTCCAATCAGGTCTGGTTAGGTAATGGACGGAGTGGGGAGAGTCAGGAGTAGTTCGGTAGGGGTGGGGGAAGTATTTAGGTGGGGAGTTCACTGGGGTGAGTTGCGGAGTTCAGGGGGGTGATTTGGGGGTCACTTGTGGACTTACCCAGGTGTTAGACCAGGTTTTAATCTGTCTAATATTTCCTGAGTATTCCAGTAAGTAGATGAGAGTAACTCAGAGTTGGAGACATTCACAGATGATCCAAGGGAACAAGCCATCAGGGGTTTAAACTTCCCGGGCAATTCCTATATAGGTCTGCGTGTCAGGACTTCCACAGGGTCCTAATGCACATCTTCGGTCACAAATCTGGAGACTGGGAGATTTGGTCCATAGTCTTGTGGACAACTTGGATAATTTACATTAATATTTATTGCATTTAATGATGAGGGGAGAGAATTGTTCCCCACCTCTGCCAAGTCTTTATGACTTGCCTTTAGTTGAATATATGCTCTACGTCTTGTCAGGAGCATGGTGTCAGGGTTGCAGTAAACATAGGGACCAGATACTGAACAATTTTGCATGTATTGTTTTACTCTGACAATTTCCAATCCACATTAATCTGTTTCTGTCTGACTCTATAATGGTGGATTGTATCACCAGACAACGGTTGGGGGAAAGAGATTTTCCAACACCCTCCCATGGGGTGAGTTTCCCGTGGCTGATGCAGCAAGCCATTGGCCGGCAACAGAATTTTCTGGTCCCGGGTTTTGGCTTGGGGCGGGGGCTTGTCAACTTCAGCAGGACCAGAAGGCATGAATATAGTCCAGGATGATGGTGAGCAGGCTAATCTTCATTTCTTGTTAGCCAAAGGGAATAAATCAAGTTTTTGACATGGGGATCTGTCACTCAATGGAATATTTAAAATTTATCTAGTTAAAAGGCCAAGAAATAGAAAGCAGAGCTTTCAATGCACTGCTATTATCTTCCATACATTATCTCAAATACACTACATTCAAATAAAGATATGTAAGTGGGGAACATTTAAATTGGCTCATTGTAGAACAGCTAGCCCCTTGCTCCAGTGCTATGGTGCTCACTTTAGGAAGAAGCCACGCAAAGTCCCATATTCAAATACCACATTGTACGTCAACTTGGTATCACTTTCACCTCTAGATTAGCAATTAGTGGGTTCAAACCTACACCAGATTTGAGATCATAATCTAAGATGCTAGTCAGCGCTGTGGGGATACTGCAGTGTCAGATATGCCATTAAAAAGTAAAGACAAAAGGAGAGATATTTGTGGAAGGATGAGAGCAAATGGCCTTGTTTAGGGTCAAGATGTTGGCCTATGTTTCATAAGCACAATTGTGATTAAATAAGAACAGATTTACTTCTGGAAACGTATTTCTGGTTGACATTTACAGCAATTCAACATTAAAATTAAAAATCATTAGTAAAGTATCGGAAGTATATTCTCCCCTTCTCACTGAGGTTTTATAGGCCCTCAGAGCTGCTCACAAAAGTAGATTTTTTTTGTTTGAAAGTATGTTATTGTTTTGTAATAATCCAGAGTAGAACTGATAATATTTAGTTCTAGTGTTTGCACATAGAGGAATGTGTGTCAGGAATCACCAGCAGACTATAATCTAATCAAAGAAGCCTGTCTGAAACTACAAGAGAAACTCAGGTGTTTAGAACTTGCTGTTTAAAATGTAACTTAGGGATTATTGCCTGAAATTTGCTGCAAGGTGTTTTGTTTATACAAATATAATGGCCCAGTTTGTCAGAAACCAGATGTACCCTTGAAGATGCAGGAAATCCCACTGCAAAGATTCCACAGGAATTGGGAAGTTTCAACTTCCCAGGCAACTGCATTCAGAACTCTCCAATGTGTAGGCTGTTTTTTTTGTTGTTTATATATCCAATTCAACCCAATCAAAGTCCAATTCAAAGTCTCAGCAAGTGAGACATTCCTGATCCAAGCTGACAAGACAGGCCTCTCACTTCCTGTCTTGGGCTTGATCTACATGATCCAAGCTGATTGGAGTAGGCATTGCACCTCCTCCAGGGCTTGATCTCATTTGCATCTTAGCCAAAAGGCCGAGATGCTGCTTTAAAAAATTGCTTCAAATGAAGCCTCAGTGTAACCTCATGACTTCAACCAGTGCAGCACATCGATACTACACTTAATCTTAGCCAAAAGTCCATTTTGGGGCCATTTTATTGTGGCAGTGCCAGTTGGTGCTATACTTTATCTGTTATTGATGTCAAGTGGCATCCACATTAAAAGCTTACGAGTTGCGAGATTGTTGCTAAAATTTATAAAAGAATATTTTGCATTTGAGTGTGAATAGAATCATAGAGTCCCTACAGTGCAGAAGGAGGCTATTCAGCCCATCGGGTCTGCGTTGATTCTCCAAAAGAGCATCTGACTTAAGCCCATCCTCTCACTCTATCCCCATAACCCTGCGCATTTACTGTGGCCAAGCCACCTAACCTGCACATCTTTGGACTGTGGGAGGGAACCAGAGGACCCGGAGGAAACCCACGCAGACACTGGGAGAACGTGCGAACTCCACACAGACAGTCACCCAAGGCCGTTATGAAACCCCGGTCCATGGCGCTGTGAGGCAGCAGTGCTAACTATTGTGTCACCGTGCCACCTCTTCTATAACTTCTACAAATCTTCTTGCACTTGTTTGGTGATCCAAGTGTTTAATCTATGTTAACGCATTGGCAAAATTTCTTCACCAGTTAATAAATGTTTCTTACTAGTAATTTTCAACTTTCTCATCAAATACATTGTGCAAAAACACAATTCTTATAGCACCTTCCACAAGCTCACTCTCTCACTCTCTCTCTTCTGTATGCCATGCCCTGGTATGACTTTGGCAATCATGGATTTCTGTATTGCCCCCTGGTTATGCTTGGCAAAGTACTGCAATTGTTTGACATTACCTGCCATAGACAATTGATTAGGAGTTCCTCCCACTCTCACTGTCTGCCATTGGCATATGTTGGAAGGACTTGCAAGTTGATACCTCGTTATGAACCCACCTTCCTTGGCCATCAAGACCTGGCATGGGACCTGAACCCCAGAGCTTCTCAGAGACAGGGATATGACCCAATGCACCACAAAATCACCTTCCTGCATCAGCTCAGTTGTCCAAAAGCCCTTCACAACCATAAGTTATTTTTGAAATGTAATGATTGCATTTACAATCTGATTAAATACAAATGCAACAATCTAGAAAATGTACTCATTAGGCTAAAAATTAACTTGTATAACTAAGTCAACTATGTTGATTTTCCCCAGCAGCAGAAAGTACCGGGGCCACTAACTGCCTGGGTTTAAGACCATAAGACGTAGGAGCAGAAGTGGCTCATCTAGTCTGTTCTGCCGCCATACTGGAAGGTCATGACTGATCTGATATGACAATCCTCAACTCCACTTTCCCGCCTTATCCACATAACCCTTCTGCAATGATATCAGTGGGAAACCCACACAGGCTGTGCAGGTAATGACCAGCAACATTGGCAGTCCCGGGGAATCTGTTGTTTACGTAGCATCAATTTAATGCAGTGCTACCTTAACCAATGTTTTGCTCATTACATTTATTTATCTCATCTCCAACTAATGTTCTCCCTATCCTGCGGATGCAACCTGCTCGGCTTCCTTATTATTCCTGATCTCAGAGTGCGCCCTCATTCTAATACTTCACTGCTCAGCTGAAGCACAATATTCTCAGGTTTACTTCTATGTCACTATCACAAGGTATGCACAAAGAGTGCAACTATGTTAATAGAGAGATGTAATGTAAAGAGGGAAACAAACTGCACCTCACACAAGGCATCATATGGCCTTTGGACCATGTTCGCCATCCCCTTACAGACTGCAGACCCTTATCATTGCACTGTAATGTGCTGCCTTCCCACCAATCCCGGCCCCCTCTAATGTCAGGTAATGGATTTAAAGTTCTGCCAAAGCTGCTATCACCTCCGATATGGACCTGATCTCGACACCATCCAAATTTTCCAGCAATGCATCACCCACCCTGAACTCTGGACTTCCTGTTATCCTTGCATCAGTGCTAATTTAGCTTAATTTAGCTTTTTGCCATTGCCTTCCAATAAAAGCTCCTCAACTCCTTGGATTAGTCGCAAGTTTTGTTATTAAGAGGCAAGAATATAAACGTTTTTGAGTGTGAGATAAGATTTGATTTTTCAGAATTTGATTCCGTGAGGAATTTCCATGTACGTTAGAGAGGTCAATTCACCACAACTAAAGCCTGTATACTTAGAATGGACAGATTGATATGGAGAGATAGTAAATACAAATAATAATGAAAATCGAATATTTTAAATCCGTTTAATATTGTAAAATGTTTTCTGAGCAACATCACAAGAAGAGCACAAATGTTATGATTTCCATTCATTAAAATGTGCCTGATTACATTCCTGAAATTAGCTTACAAATTCTTTGAGCAATCATTTTGGCTCACATTTAAAAATATATGACCTTAAATTATATTCCTATCTCTTAATAACAAAACTAGAAACCCAATCCCCATTAGTTATACACTCAGTTTCTCCACTGTGCACAGCAAGGTAAAAAGAGTAGAATTTAAAGCCACTTTTTACTTCTCGGGAGGACAGATGACAGCAATTGTTGTAGTTAAATAAGCAATCCATAAATTGGTACTTTATGTAACTTTTATCAGTGATTCCTGATTTGAGAGTGTTTATAGATTCTACTTTTGCTAAATGTAGGTAATCAGGACACGTATGAAAAAAGGATAACTGATGCCCATTGTGAGTTGTCTAACTTCCTAATATATGTATTTCATTGTGTTTAATAGGAGAGAAACCATTTGAGTGCAACATCTGTGGGAAGCACTTTTCACAGGTAAAATTATTATTTAAAAGTATTGTCAAAAGTATTCCAAATAGGTTTTTTTGCTGTCTTTTTTGAGGCAAAATTAAAGGCTCAAACTTATAGCACCTTGCCTGTGTGGTGCTTGACTGTTACAAATTTGCTTCTGCCATTGATACCTTCTTGAATTCTGTGATATCATCCGTTCCCTTCAGTGGTCTGTGCCTCTTACTTTTGTGTCAATGATCTTACTGCCCTGCACCCAATTGCACAATAGCACAACCCAATGACTTAACAAATCGTGTCTTCTTGTGATCCAGTCCATGTCTTTTGCACATGTAGACCTTCAATCCCTGTAGGTCGAGCTAGATAAGGAAAGCCTTGATCCAAATGGTTAAAATTCTTTGTTACAGAGTAAGATAAGCACGCAAAGCCATAGTTTGATCAAATTCACCTAGTTCAGTTGATGCAGTTTATCTCTGAGTCATAACATAAGGATAGCAACCATTCATTTCATAATCTTTTTTGATTTATGCAAACGAGTTAAATGTATGAGCATGACCCTCCACACCCCCCTCCCCCCGAGTGATGCACTCACCTGAGATCCTCTTGGAGGTCTACTCGCCAGGTACACACCTTGGAGGACCAGTCATGATTCACACCATTGTGCCCTCATGCTGACATGACTGGATTTTTCTGATGGGTGTTAGGTGGGGGGTGATGATTCAGGTACAGAGACCTGTTAAATAGATGGTAGTGTATTCAAATGATGTTCCCGACATCGAACTTCAAGAAACTTGCCCCGTCACTGACGGGGGTGGGGGGATAATTGTGTCAAGCATTTTCTCCAGTGTGAAATAGTTTGGGAGTTCTCGTGAGATTTTCTACTTCCATCGCTGAACCAACCTGACAAAAACGGGAAAAGAAAATCCCGGCCTATAGGTATGCTGTGTTTATTGATATTGGGGACGAACCACTAAATTGCTTACTTTTTGTAGTCTCTCAGGAAACATATCACAGCTCATTTGCATCTATCTACAGTCTCAGAACTTTTCCTCCACTTGCAGATAGAAACAACACTTTAAAGCACAAAAATTAATGTATCTTTATTCCCCTCAAATAATTTCTATAGAAAAGATCCTGAACTGTAACAAGGATTTGCACTTATATGGGAGTAACTGTTCAATGTGACTACTGTCAATAGCTCATAGAGTCATAGAGGTTTACAGCAAGGAAACAGGCCCTTCGGCCCAACTTGTCCATGCCGCCATTTTTTTTTTAAACCTCTAAGCTAGTCCCAATTGCCTGCATTTGGCCCATATCCCTCTATACCCATCTTACCCATGTAACTCTCTATATGCTTTTTAAAAGGCAAAATTGTACCCGCCTCTACTACTACCTCTGGCAGCTTGTTCCAGACACTCACCACCCTCTGTGTGAAAAAATTGCACCACCGGACACTTTTGTATCTCTCCCCTCTTGCCTTAAACCTATGCCCTCTAGTTTTAGACTCCCCTACCTATGGGAAAATATATTGACTATCTAGCTGATCTATGCCCCTCATTATTTTATAGACCTCTATAAGATCACTTGCAATGTGACTAACAGGAAGATAGTTCCAGCATGAGTACCACCCTTTAGTCTGTTCTTTGTGGGATCCCTAGAGAAATGTTCTTCGCAGTTACCGCAGGAACCTACATCACTATTTGAAGCAAGATTGGAGATGTTGCCCACCTTGTTAGCAGGGAGCAGTTACTATTCCAACTCTGTTGAAACCTGTTTGCTGGACTTGACTCCAGTCAGGTCTCGTAGCAGTTACAGAACAAAATTGCTTGATATTGTTCATAACAAAGATGGCTGTTGTTGACAGTTGAGGCTAAATTACAAAGCACTAAAATGGAGATCACTCAGATCACTGCAGCTTATGACCAAACTTAATCCTGGAAGTTGCACAAAAGTATGAAATAACATTTGAATACCAGCTTCATATTGACCAGTACAGGTACTGATTGTTTAGTCTATGTCTTTGGCTATGCTGAGAAGATCCTCACCAAAAGCTGATTAATCCATTTGGTAATAAGCCATCGCAAGTTTCAGAATAGGGAAGGGTCCACCCTAGAACAATGCTTCATTCTTTGTTTGGCAATTTAATGCTGAGGCCTATTCTACCAAACAATCTGAGGGGCCTGGATCACTTTCAGTGGAGGATATGTTTTGTCAAATTCCATTGTGGTTGGTGCCAAATCTCATTGTTGAATTTTACTCTTCATTACCTACCTTGTGTGTTATGGTGCAATATTTAAATGCCAAGGGCTGCCAGTCACCAGCTACTTGGAACATTTATGTAAAGTACTCATCAAGAGATTATGTTCTTTTTAAAAGATATTTATTGTTCACATTGATCTTATTTTAATGATACATGCTGTTGGAACAATGTAGAATTAGGTCTTCATTGTGACATTGTACCACACTGTCCAGTACTTGTGCGCAAGTACATTTTACTTCACAGTTCCACACATAAGAATTTAAGAACTAGGAGTGGCAATCGGTTACACAATACCTCAAACCTGCTGCCTCATTCAATAAGATCATGGATCTGATTGTGGCTTTCACTCTACTTTCCTGCCTCCTCTCCTCCTCACCCACCCACCCCGTAACACTTGATTCCCTTGTCAATCAAAATCTGGAACTCAGCCTTGGATGTATACAATGACCCAATCTCTAAGCTCACTGGGGAAGAGAATTCCAAGCACAAAGACCCCTGAAAGAAGAAATTCCACCTGCTCTCTGTCTTGAACAGCAGACCCCTTTTTTAAACGGTGCCCCCTAGGACCAGATAAGCAGTGTAGCTGGGTAAGATAACCAGCAATATTAAGCAGGACTCTGAAAACACAACTATTTTGACAGTTTAATCATTTCTTTGGGTAAAATGTATATTTTTCCTTCATTTACTCATAACCCATAAAGCTCTGCAGAAATAATGGATGGATTGATTCACTTGCGATAATTCTCAAAATTTGCTGGAAAAGCAAAGCAAAGAACAAAGAAAAGTACAGCACAGGAACGGGGTCTTTTTCCCTCCAAGCCTGTGCAGATCATGATGCCCTAACTAAAAAAAAACCATCTGCCTTTGCTCAGTCCGTATCCCTCTGTTTCCTCCCTATTCATATACCTATCCAAAACATGGAAATCACTCAAATTTTTAACTTTTGATCTCAGTGTCATGATAGATAGGTTTTCTGTCCCAGTTAAAGACAGAGATTTGCATCCTTTCACAGACAGAACTCCAGAATATGTTCTTGTAAGAATGTTTTCCGCTGTCCGTGTTGGTGACTTCATGGGTCTTCCAGGAGGTTTCTGCCACGGAGAGATAGAAGAATTCTGTTCTCATGTTTAGAGCCACAATTCCATGTCTGGTGAGGTCTCACTAATCGAAGAATATCTCAAAGTTTCAAATGTGAACATATATCAGCTGTTGCAATTTTCCCTTCCTCCATTACCTGAACTATTTTGGGGGCAACAAAATTTCATCTCCTGATTCCAAAGGGAGCCTGAAAGAATTTTGCAACATACAAACATCTGGATCCTTTTTTGGATCTAAATTTGGAAGCTTTATGTACATTCTTCTTAGAGCTATTCAGTTCCTGTGATTTCTGGCATAGAAAGTAGTCTTCATAGCATGGGGTTAAGAAACCTATTAACTCCAGCATCTTACAAGGAACCAGATGCAATCAGTCCATTAAAAAAAATGGCCAGGGTTTTCATTCCAGGATTGGGGACCTGAAGTTGAGCTGGTCCAGGTTTCTACCCTGACGCAGCATGCTCCAGTCATTCCCACCCGGATTTCTAAAGGGTCAAGTCAACTAATGGCCTGGAAAATGTGAAATTGTCCATTTATGCAGCAAGAATATAAAAGAAGCATATTACCTGAACGGTGAGAGATTGCAGAGCTCTAAGATGCAGAGGGATCTGGGTGTTCTAATGCATGAATTGCAAAAGGTTAGTAAGCAGGTGCAGCAAGTAATCTGCAAAGTTCATAGAATGTTAACGTTTATTGGGAGGGAAATTGAATACAGAAGTAGGGAAGGTTCAGTTGTATAGGACATTAGTGACACCATATCTAGAGTACTGTGTACATTATTGGTCTCCTTATTTAAAGAAGGATGTAAATTCATTAGAAGTGAAAGTTTAGTAGACTAACACCTGGAATGGGCATGTCTCTTGTGAGGAAAAGCTGGACAAATCAGGTTTGTATCCACTGGAGTTCAGGAGAGTGAGAGTCCTAAGGGTACTTGACAGGGTGGATGTGGAAAGCATGTTTCCTCTCGTGGGAGAATCTAGAACTAAAATGTAAGTAGCTGCCCAATAAGATAGGGATGAGGAAAAATATTTTCTCTCAGAATTTTGACTAAGTTTGGAACTCTCTTCCTCAAAAGCTGGTGGAGGAAAAGGCTCTGAGTATTTTTAAGGCAGAGGTATGGACTCTTGATAGGCAAGGGGGTGAACCGTTATCAGGATAGGCAGGAATGTGGAGTTGAGGTTAAAATCAGATCAGTGATCCCTGTGGCCACACTAGTCTGAAAACACCTGATTTTGTCTGTTCTCGGCAGCTAAGCAGTCTCAGGCTTGGTTAGCACTTGGATGGGAGACTGCCTGGGAATACCAGGCGCAGTAAGCTTTTTTTTGTGTGGCACAGTGGTTAGTGCTGTTGTCTCACAGCACCAGGGACCCGGATTTGATTCCAGCCTTGGGTGACAATGTGGAGTTTGCACGTTCTCCCTGTGTCTGCATGGATTTCCTCCAGGTGCTCCAGTTTCCTTCCACAGTCCAAAGATGTGCAGGTTAGGTGGATTGGCCATGCTAAATTGCCCCTTAGTGTCCAAAGATATGTACGTTAGGGGAATTAGCAGGGTAAATACATGGGGTAACGGGGATAGGGTGAGGGTGCGGGGCTGGATAGGATGCTCTGTTGGAGAGTTGGTGCAGATATGTTGGGCTGAATGGCCTCTTCTGCACCGCAAAGCTTCTATGATCTTATTGAATGACTCCTGCTCCAAATTCATATTATGGTAAGGAACGGGTTGGCCGTCCAATTATGCACACGGCCGGGTCCCTGGAGCTGGAGAGCTCTCCAGCACTGACACTTTGACAGCCCTACTGGTTAAGGTGGGAGCAGCAGATTACTGACGGAGAGAGAGAGAGCGAGAGAGTGTGTACCTCAAGGTGCCCTCCGAAAAAAAGATCAGTTTTTTTCAATTTAAAATGATCACAGCTGCCTGAGCATGATCATTGGGAGATAATCCATCCACAGGATGGCCAGGGCCACAACTGTGAGTGCCAACTGTGACTGTTACGGTTATGGGAATGAGCCCCCGCAGGATTAATCACACCCCCTATAACCCCCTTGTCAATCTTTTATGATGTCAGCCCGCCGTTGTTGCCTGGAAAGGTCTTGGGCCGATTTCTCTTTCCAAGACTGCCACGGGCAGTCGATGCAACCCTGATATGGCATTTCCAAAAATGGGTCCGTGTTGGCACCATGGCATCATGATCATGATGCAGTCCAACTCCAATCCCGGCCCGGACTTGCTTCTCGAATCCAGCCCCACAAGTCAGAATTGTGTGGATGGATGGAGATATTGGGCCGATTCTCCCACCCTGCTGCATTAATTTTTTAGTGCAGCGGGCCAATAGAATCGCACGTCGGCCGATTCGCGGGATTCCCACGAGCGTTCGTTCCGCGCTTGCATCTCCTAGGCCGGGATTTGGTGTCTGCACGGTGCCAGAAATCGGCTCGGAGGCCCGGCTCGCACTGAATTCTCAGCTCCCCACTTTTGGGGAACTCACGGCCTGACCCCGCTGGACTGAAGAGGGGGCAATCGGGGCCCCCAGGGGGGTCGGCCGGTGTGGGGGGAGGAGATGATGCCTCCTGGGCATGGGCACCCTGGCACTGCCCAAAGGGCAAAGTGCCCATGTCCAAGGGGGCATGTTGGCATTGTCCACTGGGCATCAGGCAGTGCCAAGGGGGCGGAGCCTATTGGGGTGGGGCCTGGTGGGAGCAGAGCCTAGCGGCGATTGGGGGGGTTCCACTGTCACTCTGCATTGGGATCCCATTGGGGCTGGAGGGAGGCCAGCATTTGGGGCAGGCTGGGGAGTGAGGGTCTGCCAGGGGAGGGGAGGGGAGGGTCTGCATACGTGGGGGGGGGGGGCGATCGAGACTGCTGGGGAGGGGGGGTGCTCCGGGACGGAGGGGGTAAGGGCTGGCCCGGGAATTGTTGGGGGGCCCCTCAGCGGGGATCCAGCAAACCAGAGGCTGGCAGATCAGGGCCACTGCACATGCACAGAGGCCCACAGGTTTCAGCCTCCCAGGTGGGAATAGGCCTCGCCCCCTGAAATTTAATCATATTCACGCTGGTGGCCACTGCATTGCACAGAGTGTGGGAGATTCTGGTCTGAACTCCCACTGAAAAAAACAGCGTGAATTACTCCAGTTTTCCCATGAATTTGCCACAGAGAATGTTTTTGGGAGAATTGCCCCCATCATTCGGAAACTATTCACCTAGCCAATTACCCTTGTACTGTACATCTTAGAGAGCTCAGGTATGCAGAGATTTGTTGCTAAAGTTCTATGTTGATATGGGTGATACAGTGGTTAGCACTGCTGCCTCATTGCACCAGGGACCGTGTTGATTCCGGCCTCGGGTGACTGTCTGTGTGGGGTCTGCCCAATCTCCCATGTCTATGTGGGTTTCCTCTGGGTGCTCCAGTTTCCTCCCATAGTCCAAAGATGTGCAGATTAGGTGGATTGGCCATGCTAAATTGCCCCTTAGTGTCAGGGTAAATTAACAGGGTAAATACGTGGGGTTATGGGGATAGGGTCTGGGTGGAATTGTCGTTGCAGGCTCAGTGGGCTTTCTGCTCTGTAGGATTCTATTCTATGTTCACTTATTATAGCATAAACTGCTCATAACAGAGTTATTTCTTGGATGACAGCAGCCTTGGAGCATGCCTGAAAAGCAGCTCTGTGTGAATGTCTCTGCTGTGCTCGCTGGATCTGTGCAAATTGAAAGGGCACGTCAGGGGACAGTAGAATGGGAGGCCAGCAGGGTGGAGAGTGAGATATTCTGAATAGTCAGGTGGCGTTGCCAGATTGAAGACACCTGTAGAGGTGTCTTGTCAATTTGGGAAATTCTAACAAAACAACAAACAGGAGTTGCAGTCTGTCTGACCACTCATTCTAAATGAAGCAATGAAACGGGCATATGTTGGCATGTTTGGTATGAACACAGTAAGAGTTTTAACAACACCAGGTTAAAGTCCAACAGGTTAATTTGGTAGCAAATACCATAAAGTCCAACATAAACCTGTTGGACTTTAACCTGGTGTTGTTAAAACTCTTACTGTGTTCACCCCAGTCCAACGCCGGCATCTCCACATCATGTTTGGTATGAACAGAGAGCTGATTTATCTCTTCTACAGTGGAGCTGTGTTAATTGTTTCTTGTATGCTGTTACCACACTGGGAGGAGAAGCTAATATCCCGAAATAAGTCACCATTGGTATCAAGTGTGGGAAGAGCAAGTCATTCAATTGGCGTGAGAGACATCAAAAACGTTGATGTTTTAAAAGCAGCATTGCTTCACTAATGATGATGTGTGAGAGGGTAATCTCTGGCAATGATGATTGCATACGGAGGGGGAATTGGCTGTTTGTGATTGTCTGTCACTTTGTGTTGTGGCTTTCAATGTATTGAGTTTTAATTTTTGCCAGGCGGGAAATCTGCAAACTCATTTGAGGCGCCACTCTGGTGAGAAGCCATACATCTGTGAGATCTGTGGCAAAAGGTAATGGCAGCAACATTTTTATTTTAACATCTTGGTAAAATTTAAAGTTTATTTATTAGTGTCACAAGCAGGCTTACATTATGCAATGCAGTCACTGTGAAAATCCCCCAGTCACCACACTCTGGCGCCTGTTCAGATACACTGAGGGAGAATTTAGCATGACCAATTCACCTAAACAGCACGTCTTTCAGACTGCGGGAGGAAACCGGAGCACCCGGAGGAAACCCACACAGACACGGGGAGAACGTGCAGACTTCGCACAGACAGTAACCCAACCTGCGAATCAAACCCAGATCCCTGTTGCTATGAGGCAGCAGTGGTAGTTATTTACTGCTGTGTAAATTGCTAATAGCAGCATGAGACACGACGTGAGACCTGATATGATCAGTTGCTCTGGTCATGTGATATTAATGGACACATTGGTCTGGATTTTCCTCAGGTGTTGGGAATTTACGACAGGACCATTTCTGGGATCCAATCCCTTGGGGTCAGGGATGTGCCCCTCATTTTATGGAAGGCCTTTGCCATCCAGTTTGTGATGATGGGCGGTTTTCACAAGTGGGAGTGCAGTACATTGCGGCCCACTAAAATGGAGTTCAGAGACTCCCACACTGAGACTAGTGTGATCACTGCTGACAATTGGACTGATAGATCAACAGGGAGGAATTGCAGTCCCCATCAGTGGCAGTAGAGCAAGTGAAAAGAATATGGCTATTGGAGGCATCCATTTCCACAGTTTCAATCTGCAATGACAAGGCTGCAAGATGGGCATTCAGCAGCCGTGTCATTAGCGCCGGCGAGCTCTTCAACAGCCTCAAAAGTAACGAGGTTGTCACCTCTCGCTGCGGAGCTGCCTCCTCCTCACCTGTCGGGGAGGCCCATGCGCTGCTTGCAAAATTTAAAGTGTGCCCAAAATTAAGGACTAATTATCCTTTTAAGTGCCTTAATTAGCTACCCACCTCTGCCATACATTCAGTTCACTGTGTCTCTGGACTCTGGCAAATCGGCAGATTGCCAAAACCTGAGGAAAACCTGAAGGGTTGTGTTAGTTTAGGAGGGTTTAGAGATAAAAGTTTGGTGGACAATGACTGGAGAAGCAGCGTCCTGAGTTTGGTAGAGGCGGGAATACATGGGTGGATATTTTTCAAAGTTTGATAAGCAATAGGACCATGTTTTATTGTAATGTGGTGCGTGCCACATTATTTTGAAACATGATTGTCACATCATGCAGAGTATCAGTGGAAAGGAAAACCAACCATTACATTTTCGATCTTTATATGACATCCAAAAGTATTATTTCTATGCTACGGGTGGAAGTTTGATGATCAGATTATCATTCAAAAGAATGCACAGCTACGATGAATGTCTAGTAATTTTACAGTCAGGTGTCGGATATTTGCATGGGATTTTTTGGCGGGTGGAAGAGAGTTTCTAGCATAGGAGAGTGTACGTTATTTTGAAAGTTGTAATGGTTCTTTTTAAAAAAAGAAAGTGAGTTCCTTATGTCTAAAGTCTTGTCCTTCATTTCAGGTTTGCTGCCTCTGGTGATGTACAACGCCATATTGTCATTCACACAGGCCAGAAACCTCATCTGTGTGACATTTGTGGTCGAGGTTTGTAGATGAAATATTTGATTTCTGTTCACCTGTAAACTGATAATGTATAAATTTTGACCTTTTACATTAAGATGGATGGCAAGGATGGGTTCAATCTGAGTTCATTATTCCAACTTAAAAGCTTCTGTAATGTTGATGAAATTGCACCATCAACATGATGCATTTTCCTTTATACCATTTAACATATTGCAACTTACATTATGTTATCTTACAACTATCTTACAACATACAATTCATAATAATCATCCCTCATTGTCCAAGGAAATTCAAAATGCCATCTCAATAACATGCTGAATTCTATGTCCAGCTTATGATGTGAAATATTACTTTTGTGGTGTTTCAAAAAGTTTTCTTCTTACAAAATTATAATCCAAAGTTGTGTCTGCAAAAGGAATTTTTTTTTGCTGTTCACATGCAGGCTCAGTATTTTAAGTCTGTTCAGGTTTCAGCTTTTCGGACATTGTCCTCAATGTTTGTAGTTTCTTCATTACTTAAATCCAAAAAGAAGATCCCAGTCAAAAGCCATAGTTAAATCATTTTTTCCTCCTTAAGCTGTAGGCATATCTTCATTTTTAAGTTCAATTTCCCAATTTAAACATTGTACATTTTCCTTTTTGAAATGACCAGTTCAAAATGGCTTCTGTTTCTGCCAAAAACTCAATCCTTCATTACTCAAAACCCTCCTTAGCCTCTTTACACATTTTAGTCATTGCTTTTTTATGTTCAAGAAGAAAAGTTTGATATTCTTTTTCGGTAGGATCTTTAAATAATTTGTAATCCTTCAAGTTTTTTCTGATTCCTTTCCGGACAAATTTTATTTGATTATTTTTGAGCAATATCACTGGCTCCTGCATTTTGGGCGTTGTTAACCTTTCAGGGTCACTTTAAGGTCTCAGTCCTTTCTGTGAAGAATTTTGATTTGGAAACTCTGCAGGCATTTTTGTACAGTAAGAAGTCTCTCAACACCAGGTTAAAGTCCAACAGGTTTATTTGGTAGCAAATACCATAAGCTTTCGGAGCTTGCTGCTCCTTCGTCAGATGGAGTGGTCTCAGTTCTCCAACAGTGCACAGACACACAAATCAAGTTACAGAATACTAATTAGAATGCAAATCTCTACAGCCAGCCAGGTCTTAAAAGGTATAGATAATGTGGTTGGAGGGAACATTAAACACAGGTTAAAGAGATGCGTATTGTCTCCAGACAGAACAGCTGGTGAGATTATGCAAGACCAGGGGCAAGCTGTGGGGGTTACTGATAATGTGACATAAATCCAACACCCCGGTTTAGGCCGTCCTAATGTGTGCGGAACTTGGCTATCAGTTTCTGCTCAGCGACTCTGCGCTGTCGTGTGTCGTGAAGGCCCCCTTGGATGTTGGTGCGTCAACACCAAATTCATCAGCCGCACTCACAAGACAGCACCGAACATCACCCAAGCACAACGCAACGCTATCCACGCTCTCAAGACCAACCGCAACATTGTCATCAAACCAGCAGACAAAGGAGGGGCCATCGTCATACTGAACAGAACGGATTACTGCAAAGAAGTGTACCGACAACTGAACAACGAGGAACACTACAGACAGTTACCCACAGATCCAACCAAAGAACACACCCGTCAACTCAACACTCTGATCAAAACCTTTGATCCGGACCTTCAGAGCACCCTCCGTGCTCTCATCCCACGTACTCCACGCATTGGAGATCTCTACTGCCTCCCAAAAATACACAAGGCGAACACACCCGGCCGTCCCATCGTTTCAGGAAATGGAACCCTGTGCGGGAACCTCTCCAGCTATGTCGAGGGCATCTTGAAACCCATTGTACAAAGAACCCCCAGCTTTTGTCGCGACACTACAGACTTCCTACAGAAACTCAACACACATGGAGCAGTTGAACCAGGAGCACTCCTCGTCACAATGGATGTCTCGGCACTCTACACCAGCATCCCCCACGATGATGGCATTGCTGCAACGGCTTCAGTACTCAATGCCGTCAACTGCCAGTTTCCAGATGCAATTTTACAACTCATCCGCTTCATCCTGGACCACAATATCTTCACCTTCAACAACCAGTTCTTCATCCAGACACACGGAACAGCCATGGGGACAAAATCCGCACCTCAATATGCCAACATCTTCATGCACAGGTTCGAACAAGACTTCTTCACCGCACAGGACCTTCAACCGATGCTATACACTAGATACATCGATGACATTTTCTTCCTTTGGAGTCATGGTGAGCAATCACTGAAACAACTCTATGATGACATCAACAAGTTCCATCCCACCATCAGACTCACCATGGACTACTCTCCGGAATTGGTTGCATTCTTGGACACACGCATCTCCATTAAGGACGGTCGCCTCAGCACCTCACTATACCACAAGCCCACGGATAACCTCATGATGCTCCACTTCTCCAGCTTCCACCCTAAACACATAAAAGAAGCCATCCCCTACGGACAAGCCCTCCGAATACACAGGATCTGCTCGGATGAGGAGGATCGCAACAGACACCTCCAGACGCTGAAAGATGCCCTCATAAGAACAGGATATGGCGCTCGACTCATCGATCAACAGTTCCGACGCACCACAGCGAAAAACAGCACCGACCTCCTCAGAAGACAAACACGGGACACGGTGGACAGAGTACCCTTCGTCGTCCAGTACTTCCCCGGAGCGGAGAAGCTACGGCATCTCCTCCGGAGCCTTCAACATGTCATTGATGAAGACGAACATCTCGCCAAGGCCATCCCCACACCCCCACTTCTTGCCTTCAAACAACCACGCAACCTCAAACAGACCATTGTCCGCAGCAAACTACCCAGCCTTCAGGAGAACAGTGACCATGACACCACACAACCCTGCCACAGCAACCTCTGCAAGACGTGCCGGATCATCGACACGGATGCCATCATCTCACGTGAGAACACCATCTACCAGGTACACGGTACATACTCTTGCAACTCGGCCAACGTTGTCTACCTGATACGCTGCAGGAAAGGATGTCCCGAGGCATGGTACATTGGGGAAACCATGCAGACGCTACGACAACGGATGAATGAACACCGCTCGACAATCACCAGGCAAGACTGTTCTCTTCCTGTGGGGGAGCACTTCAGCAGTCACGGGCATTCAGCCTTGGATCTTCAGGTAAGCGTTCTCCAAGGCGGCCTTCATGACACACGACAGCGCAGAGTCGCTGAGCAGAAACTGATAGCCAAGTTCCGCACACATGAGGACGGCCTAAACCGGGATGTTGGATTTATGTCACATTATCAGTAACCCCCACAGCTTGCCCCTGGTCTTGCATAATCTCACCAGCTGTTCTGTCTGGAGACAATACGCATCTCTTTAACCTGTGTTTAATGTTCCCTCCAACCACATTATCTGTACCTTTTAAGACCTGGCTGGCTGTAGAGATTTGCATTCTAATTAGTATTCTGTAACTTGATTTCTGTGTCTGTGCACTGTTGGAGAACTGAGACCACTCCATCTGACGAAGGAGCAGCAAGCTCCGAAAGCTTATGGTATTTGCTACCAAATAAACCTGTTGGACTTTAACCTGGTGTTGTGAGACTTCTTACTGTGCTTACCCCAGTCCAACACCGGCATCTCCACATCATGGCATCTTTGTAGCCACTCTATTGCCCATTATTGTGGATACATCAGTATTTCTACTTGAATCAGTTTCTTGCTCAACTAGATCACAAATAGGTGAAGACTGTTTGCTCACAGTGACCATTCCTGAACTATGGCATACTATCCCATATTGTGAGAAAACAACACTGCCTGATTATCATTCCTCAATATAAAACCCACATAGTTGAGAAACAATACCAACAATAACAGATTTCTTTACCAGAACTCAATTTCTATTCACTCTACACACTTGCCATCAATACCCTTTACCAATACATTCTTCTTCAGCAAACTTTCCGAAGGAAGGTCTCAATCTTCTGCTGACAAACTGAACCCATATCCCTAAAGGTAACAATCTTTCCAACTTCTTCCTTGGACAAAAATGGCGTGACTTCCCCAAATACAAATCCTTTATAATCTGTCACGTCTCTGCACATCCATTGTAAAAACATTAGAAGCAATCAGTTACTCACAAGTTTTACTCTTTGCAGCTTTCTTTGGACAAACTCCAGTCACTTTTACCACTGTTACTGGTTCACCTTTTAATTGTCAACAATTTGCCTTTAAATGTCTGATTTTATGATGGTGAGAACATATCAGTCTCTTCAACTCATCCCTATCTTCTACATTATCCTTTTCACCACCTTCAGGAGTATCTGCTCTTTTGTTTTTAAACAAGTGTTTAACACCTAGTTCTTAACTAGATATTCACAACATAATATATATTTGGTCCATTATTATGTGTATAAGATTTTAATGTGTGTCACTTAAAAAAGCAATGGGAAAGCAAATCTGTTGAAGAGTATCCTCAGTTTGTGTCTTTGAGCATATCTTTATCATCGCGTCTTTTTCTTTTTGTCGCTTTTCAAGTCTCAGTTTTGTACCTGTGCAGCTGCTGGTTGGGCAGTAGTGTGAATTGATATTCAGTTGAAATGTGCTCTTGCGTGTCTATTTCTAATAATCTTTTCCTATCTGTTTGCCAATTTGTTATGAATAGACTCTTTTGTTCTGAAGTCGCTTGTCCCTGGAAACCAGGCTGGGACTCTTATAATTCAATTGACTTTTGATCCTACAAATCAACAAGATTTTGAAAATTGATCTTTAGAACTGGGTTACAACTCCAGTTGCAGCAGTGAAAGGTCAAGGGCCTTCACGTGCCCAGATTTCAATTGGCACTTATTTTCAATAAACTACCAAACGTGTTGAGCGGGACTTTTCCGGCCTGCTGCGCTGGTCAAGTAGAGTAGCTGGGCGGGAAATATGAGCAAGAAATCCGGTTCACGTCCAATTTCTTGTCTTTCCCGATCTTGCCAGCCCCTTTCTGCCGGCAAAATCAACTTCACATCTGGGAAGGACACGAGGCTAAATATTTGCATGTCATTAGCGAACATGCACAATCGTCCTGGCTCACTTACTTTTCCAATCTTTCACAGATATTCCCCACCAACAGGGACCAGATATGATGGCCTTGCCAGTGGAACCAGAGGCCATTGAAGCCCTCCCCAGGTGATCGGGGGCAGGGTTGTGCAGTGCCCTGTGGGCATTGCCAGCCTGCCACCACTCCATTGCCAAGGTGGTGAGGCCTGATAAGGGTGTGGCCAGAGAGGGTGGGGAAGGGGTGAGGTCTGACAGAAGCAGATGCTGACGTAGATGGGGAGGGATTGGGTAACTCTGCATTGGGGGGTAGGGACAATGTTCATGCGGGGGGGGGGGGGGGGGGGGTGTTGATGATGTCTATGAGGGGGAGTGACAGATCTCTCAGTAGGGAGAGTGCTCAGCCGCTGGCTTCTCGGTGAGCTGAGCCTCTAGCCGCTGCTGCGCCCCCCCCCCCCCCCCCCACCGCCTTCCTCCCCCATGGCAAGAATTACAATGTGGCCTCCGTATTGCACAAAGTGCTGTACATTACCACCAATTACCTTGCTGGAAAAAGGGTAAGGAAACTTCCCGTTACACTTAGAATTTTTCTGAGCAAACTCCATCCATTATTTAGAAAGCCTGGAATCAGGCTGATGAATTCAGTGGATTTTTGTTCCTCTCTTTTTCTGCTCACCTTTTCTTATGGTTCCACACACAGTGGGAGAATGTTCTATAACTCAGTACAAACAGCAGCTTCAACCTGTCGGCCAACAATTGTGTGAAGCACAAAAGTGGCCTGAGTGGCGTTTCTGATTTTTAAAAAATTCTTCCACGGTTCACACGCCTGGCCTCTCTCTTCCTTCCATCCCGACTACTGCAAACAGAAATCACTTTCGAGGAAGATCACCAATGTAAATCTGTTCCCTCAGCACAGCATATTGATGCATCATGCAGACAACGTCATACCCTCACTGTGAGGGGAAAAAGAAGAACATGTCTCCATGCTCGGGAGTATTTTCAAAAGGACTTTAGAAAAGCATAATTACTTAAACTGTGGAAAAAGTAAATCCTGCAATTTTGATCTATAATTTGTCTTGTGTCAGAAATTTGGGGCGGCATGGTGACAGTGGTTAGCACTGCTGTCTCACAGCACCAGGGACCCTGGGTTTAATTCCCGACTTGGGTCACTGTCTGTATGGCGTTTGCACGTTCTCCCCGTGTCTGCGTGGGTTTCCTCCAGGTGCTCCGGTTTCCTCCCACAGTCCAAGGATGTGCAGGTTAGGCAGATTGGCCATGATAAATTGACCCTTAGTGCCAGGGGGATTAGCAGGGTAAATATGTGGGGTTGCAGGAATAGGGCCTGGGTGGGATTGTGGTCAGTGCAGACTTAATGGGCCAAATGGCCTCTTTCTGCACTCTAGGGATTTTATGATTCTATAATGCTGGTGATGATGGGATAATTGACTAAGAGTGACCCTCGATCAATATTTCAGCTGATTGACAATTTTTCCTATTACATATTGATACTATATTGACATGCTAGCAACGGCACCATTTGTTACTAATAAACTAATCAAAGTCTGTGAATATATGTGTTGCACTATATAGCAGTGTGATTTTTAAAAAAAAATTAACATGTTAAAATTTTGTTTAGGTTTCAGTAACTTCAGTAATTTAAAGGAACACAAAAAGACACACAGTGCAGATAAACTGTTTACTTGTGACCAGTGTGGAAAGTCCTTTAACATGCAGAGGAAGCTTGTCAAACACAGAATACGTCATACAGGAGAGCGACCATATAATTGTTTAACATGTGGTAGGTTCGTTGTCAAAACATCTAGAAATGTTTGCGCACTGAAACATTTCCTCTGTTTAAAATATTTACAGGTTTACTGATGGCTTAGCAAGTTTTATCAGACAGTAACTGAACCACAGAAATCAGGTTTGAACTCTGTGGTGTCCCTCTTGTCACAACAAGTATTAAGCAGGATAAATGAGAGCACTGTGTGTATATTGTGAATGGACAGAGATGGGGATGTCTTAATGTACTGCATAATTAGATTGTGATGTGATATTCAGAGGAGTTTCCAGAACTTAAAACAGTGATTTTCTGTCTTGATGAGTTTGTGAAAGGTATGGGCCGGAATTTTCCCATCCCACCCACCACGGGAATTGTCGCGGGCGGGGACGGACCATGCAAAGGTCCGTTGACCTCAGGCGGGAATTTCTGGCCTTGGGGCAAGTGCGGCCTGAAAATCCTGCCCATGGAAATTTTAGTTCAGAAATACAAATATAGACTCTCAGCGCCAAAATCATGAACTTAATTACAAACATTAAAGAGGTGATTTTGACAAAAAACTTCTAAGTGCCAAATGAGCGTGAAAACAGAAGAGAATTGCGTCCATTTTCAGGGCGAGCTCCTCACCACCCCCCCCCCCCCACCCCTCTCTCTCTCTCTCTCTCTCTCCCCCCCCCCCCCCCCCCCACCATCTCCCCATGCAAAGTACAAAATAACAAAGTGTTTATTTTCTTTCTAATCCCTTTCTTTTAAAGCCATTGGCTCATGCTGAGATGTAGTTCTGTAGATGTTAAAGGTCCTTTAGTACTTCAGACAAGTGGGTGTTCTTTCTGATATCTGCAGTAGTGTGAATCAGTAGGTTCCCATTGAATCATCCATCCATAAATATATACATCCACACCCATAGGTAAACACACACACTTTCAGAAAGAGTCCATTGAAATTTTTGTGAACCCTCCATCTCTAGACCAGGAGTTCTCAAACTTATTTATGGTGCCTTAATGCTGCCTCAAATAGGATGAGCGATTAAGCCTTGGACCTTCTGAAACTGTGTGAGTTAGCAGTATACTTGGTGATACACTTGTTCAGTAAGCGATTGAACGCCAATGTTTCACTGTTAATATGAGCAGTGTCTCTTTAATCCCATTAATTAATGTATAAACATATCAATAGAGCCCTTAGACATATTTTTTTGTACATTTTTTGCTGATTTTTAAAAAATCAGTAAAATCCAATTTCTTTCACATGAAAGCTCTGCAATTAGAGGAGGAAAATCAACGTTAATGGTCTCAGTCATTGTTAACTAATTAAAATCACTCATCAACACAAGTATCTCAATTTAAAACAGGCTGTAATTGAATAGGTTTCATTAACATTATCTGAAATACAATATAATCAGGAATAGAAATGCTCAAAGCACTTAGTATCAATGGCATGAGCAAAAACAGCTATTTTCAAAAGCATATCGTCTTTGTACAAGTGGTAATTTTGATTAGATAACCAGTGAAAGATGCTTATTGAATGTCATTTTCTTTTTATTTATGATTTAGTGGTAGATCCAATCGGGATTACATTTCTGTCATGTTAATGTGAAATTCAGTGAGCAGTGGCAGTTTTAGAAACCGTTTTCCTTTATGTTAAGTCACATGAACAACATATACTTGCCCAATATCCTAATGACCTTCATTTAACTTGCAGGGAAACGATTTGCGGGTTCTGGTGACTTGCGTCGCCACGTCCGGACGCACACTGGTGAAAGGCCTTATAATTGTGAGACATGTGGCAAGTGTTTCACGCGTTCTGCTGTCCTACACCGACACAAACGAATGCACTGCAGGTACAATGGGGATCACGAAGTAAGAAATGAGGAGATTGACAGCTCTGAGGAAAGTTACCGTCAGCCTGTCGAGGAGCAAAGGTCAGCAGACTGTGAGCCCCTCAGCCAGGCTATGCAAGTTGCACTGTTGCCTGTCTCTCCATTGGACAAGCTTCATGGGGATCCGGAACAGCCTTCTGTTAGGGTGACTGAGACATCAGCAACTATGCACGAAAATTCTCACTCTGAATACAATTCTTTGGTTCAACAACAAGCGGATGATCATCAAAACAAGTTGGTGATGAGTTCTGCAAAAACCCACAAGCCTCAAACTTCCCATCATCCCCATACTCCCACGGCTGACAGTAGTCCAAGATCTGAAGAGTCCCTGCCATCCCAGAACTCCTCAACTGTGCGACCATCAGTGACGAGTCTGGACATTCACATCAACGTGCCCTTTGGAAATCACACACCTAGTGTTTCATATAGAACTAATGAAGGACCATTCCTCTCTAGCCTGACGCTGTGGGGACTAGCTATGAAAACATTACAGAACGATAACGAATTAGATCAGTGACATTATTTTGATTCAACTAATATAATTGACAATTAGAATGCACTTCAATTTTATTTTTGGCACAATTGCTGACACGAGGGAGAAAAAAAGTCTTGTGAAATGTATTTTTATAAGTTTTAATAAATGAAACCTTAGTTATTTACCAGAATCTAATTGGTGAGACCTGTACAATATGTGGTGATGCAACAAACAAGAAACAAAATTAACGAAGTCTTTGAGAGCAAAATGTCTCAGCATCTTGTTTCAATGTTAAAAAGCAAATTAATTGCAAAGATTTGATAAGACTTTTACTAGCCACTGACTCTCCAGCCCTGCCTGATGCTTTGATTCCTTACAATCCCCAGTAAGTTAAGGTAAGCTTTGCAACTGGACAAGT
Organism: Mustelus asterias; assembly: GCF_964213995.1. NCBI lineage: Eukaryota > Metazoa > Chordata > Chondrichthyes > Carcharhiniformes > Triakidae > Mustelus > Mustelus asterias. The sequence continues at coordinate 61,712,624 of NC_135801.1, forward strand.
CGGGTATTGTAAAAAATACATAAGTGGGAGGCGATGGCCTAGTGTTATTATCGCTAAACTATTAATCCAGAAACTCAGATAAAGTTCTGGGGACCTGGGTTCGATTCCAGCCACTGTTGGTGGTGGAATTTGAATTCAATTTAAAAAGTCTGAAATTAAGGGTGAGATTTTATGGCCTCGCTTGCCCCAAAACCGTAAAATCCCACCTGAGGTCAACGGACCTTTCCATGTTCCGCCTCTCGCCCGCTCCAATTCCTGTGGTGGGCAGGGCAGTAAAATTCCAGCCTAAGAATCTACTGACGACCATGAAACCAATGACGATTGTTGCAAAAACCCAATTGGTTCATTGATGTTCTTTAGAGAAGGAAATCTGCCGTTTTAGCTGGTCTGGCCTACATGTGACTCCAGATCCACAGTAATGTGGTTGACTCTCAACAGGCCTGTGAAATGGCCTAGCAAGCTACTCAGTTCAGTGGCAACTAGGGATGTGCAGTAAATGCTGACAAGCCAGTGACACCCATGTCCCCCAAATGATTTTAGAAAAGTTTTCCCTTGCTGTATCAATAACACCAGCTCCATTAGGATCAGCTGAAATGTATAAAATAAATATTGCACAAAACCTGGTCCTAATCTGTAAAGGCTTTCAGAGCTAATAGTCTAGTGATAGTACCACTTTGTTAATGTTAAGTAATGAGAGCTACACAATGTCAAAACCTTTTTATAATTTGCAGGTTCAAGTACATGAATTTGTGTACATATTCTGCACACACACAAATGAAAAAGAAAAAACAAAGAAAATTACAGCACAGCAACAGGCCCTTCGACTCTCCAAGCCTGCACCGACCATGCTGCCTGACTGAACTAAAACCCCCCACCCTTTGGGGACCATATCCCTCTATTCCCATCCTATTCATGTATTTGTCAAGACGCCCCTTAAAAGTCACTATCTTATCTGCTTCCATTACCTCCCCTGGCAGCGAGTTCCAGGCACCCACCATCCACTGTGTCAAAAAACTTGCCTCGTACATCTTCTTTAAACCTTGCCCCTCGCACATTAAACCTATGCCCCCTGGTAATTGACTCCTTCACCCTGGGAAAACACTTCTGACTATCCAATCTTGTAGACCCTCTCCCTATCCAATGTTTTAATGGTTATTTATTAGTGTCACAAGTAGGCTTACACTAACACTGCACTGAAGTTACTGTGAAAATCCCTTAGTCACCACACTGTGGTGCCTGTTCGGGTACACTGAGGGAGAATTTAGCATGACCAATGCACCTAACCAGCGCGTCTTTTGGACTGTGGGAGGAAACTGGAGCACCCGGAGGAAATCCACACAGACATGGGGAGAACATACAGACTCCGCACAGACAGTGACCCGAACCTGGGTCCCTGGCGCTGTGAGGCAGCAGTGCTAACCACTGTGCCACCATTCCGCCCATTGTGTCCCACTCTAGACTTGCTATATTTGTGGATGGCAAATCCCAAAAATAGCATCTTTAATCATCTCAAAATGGTTAATGCTATCTTAAGAAAAAAAAACTCCTTTAAGATCAGGCTGGATAAGGATGCTGAATAAGAAGATAAGTACTTTAAGCAGCAGACCTTGTATTCTTCCAGAGGTGTAAATTATACAGCCTGAACAATTGCATACAATTCAACAGAAATTCTACTGAAGATGGTCAGACGGCCTTTCGAAAACAATGTTGCATTTTGTCCATCACAGCTCAAAAAAAGATTGACTAGTTTTAGAAAAATTACGGAAAATCTACAGGACTGATCAATATGAGGAAATATAGAGAAACCTAAGCTTTACAATCCAGAAAGAAGATCATTCAAACAGAACCTCCTGCAATTAGTAATATATTAAATGATATTATTAGATTTCTCAAGGTTTGCCTCTCTTTTATTTACATCTATCACGCCTGAATTCTCTCTCTCTCACTCACAATGTGGAGATGCCGGCGTTGGACTGGGGTAAACACAGTAAGAAGTTTAACAACACCAGGTTAAAGTCCAACAGGTTTATTTGGTAGCAAAAGCCACACATGCTTTCGGAGCTCCAAGCCCCTTCTTCAGGTGAGTGGGAATTCTGTTCACAAACAGAAATCTGTCTCTCTCACTCACACACATACTTTTACTCTACTGTCTCTGGATTTTCACTCTTTCTGCAAGCCTGTTTTTCCATTTACCTCCTCTGACTTCTCAGTTTCCTGTTACGTTCCTGTATTCATTCTGCGTACTTCCCTCTCAGAATGTACCTGAAAGGACAGGCAAATAAGAGCACACCCATGAGAGTGTAGGAGTGTGTGTCTCGGGGGATGGGGAGGACATGCAGGCTTGGATAGTGCGGAGGAGAATTGTAGACTGGCCAGTGGACTTCCCGTGAGCTACTCAGAGCCAGAAAACATTGCAATGTATCCAGATGAAAAAAAGAAAGTGGGCTTGTGTGGGAGTTCCTGGGGACTGAGGAGGGAAATGGAATGTGGGACGAGGCTGGGAGGAATGTGGATAATGATCCAGAGCTTTACAGCTAGAATGGGGATGAAGCGGAGCAGGATCTGAGGCCCAACAATGTATGAAAGGTAATGTTCCAGCTAACTATTCCATAATTCTATTCCTTTGGTCAGTTAGTTTTGTGATCGCTGCAGTTCACATAATTCAGGATGTACTTTATTCCTTCAAGCACAAATTGATTGTGATTCATTGTTCATTATTGTTTTCAGATGAAAATGTAATAATTAGCTGTGAAATGATACTGCTAATATATCATAAACAATAGAAAATATTTAGTTGGCAAATACAATAGTGTGCTCCTCAAAACAAGTGAGGGAATCGTGATGAGAGTTAAGCTGTGCCCAGGTTACATGTTAAATCTTGTGATGCCTGCTCATTGACACAATAGCAACATGCAGTCAAGTACTAATCATGCTGTGAAATGGCTGCACGCCTCTATGTGCTCCATTTGTACCAGGCTCGCATTAGTTAAGGCTGACCTGTAGTCTTAGAACCAGCCACAATGCACCTCTCAAAGGAGAGGTGTGCGTTGTGGCTGGATCAGGCGATGAAATTCATTTGACAACTTATTCTGACCTGGGAAAGAGACAAAAATGGCACAACAGCTTAGACAGCTGGCTCCAAGGCTTTGCAACGCTGCTGGAGACCTTGGTCAAAGTGGTGCAGAGGAGGAGGGGAGGGGGGTTGGCCAGTGTAACAACTTTAATCAGGCAATTGAAGTTGGCCTGTCAGAATATGAACTCCCTGATTAAGGTCCCTTGACTGCTGCTCGAAGAGCAGTCACAAATCCCTGCGGGTTTTTCGGGCAGTTCCCCTCCTTTTAGGGAACTGCCCCTTTTGAGTTTTTCCTAAGTTAATTTGATTTTGTTTATTTGGTTGGACACTAAAAGATGTCCCTGATTAAGGGCCAAGTTGATGGGCCAATCAAGGAGCCTCTTGCTTTGTATTTAACCACGAGTGTCAGTTCCTCTGGGAGTCTTAGTGTAGACCGCTAACTGAAAGCACTCTGTATGTTGTTGTCAGCCTTGTAAATAAAGGGATTTTGGTGAAGGGACTTCTGCCTCCGAGGGCTTATTACAACTGCATAGGTGGCCTTCCAGCCAAACTTTCCTCTGACTTACAAACTACTTACGGTGTAAGTATGAATTTCTTCACCCAACCAGATTCCCTCACACCACCCTCCACACCTCCTCCTCCCCCCTCATCCCACCCCATTACAACTCAACTTTATCCTTTTATCCTTTCAGATACCCAAGAACGGCAACCTAGCCAGTGATGGTGGAAGATCAAGAGAAAAGTGCTGATGAAGAAACCCTGTCACTCAGTCTCACATTTGCAGACTCTAGCTCAGGTACTGATCGTGCCCATTCTTCAGCAGATAGCTTAAGGGCAAGAAATGTGTGTGATGAGGCACAGAGCACAAGTGGCTCGCAGCCAGGGTGAGGAGCAAAGGTAGAGCAGGTTCCAACTCCTGGAGGGGTGACGGAGGGTGAGGTTATACATGAGTTCTGTTGCAGAGGGAGCATTTCGATAGGGGCAGACTACAGAAGAAAACTGAGGGACATGCACAATTCTTACCAGAAAGCAATGTCAAAGAGCATGAATGAGTCTGGCAACAACTTTGCACAGGGATTTCTGTCGAGCATGGAATTCATCCATTCCAGCATTGAAGAGGTGGCCAACTCCATTCACACGTTTGTGGGCCTACCCGTTTTGCAGCATCTGATGGTCAATGTCTCGGCTTCCACTGCAGCTCAAGCAGATGCTACCCAATGTCTGAACACTGCAGGGGAATCTCAGACCAATGCTATTCAAGGTTTGCTTGCTGCCATACAAGCTTAGACTGCTGCTATCATGGCTGCAGATGGCCTGTGTTGAAGGAACTTGAAAGTCCCACAGCAGTCCAGCAATATGTCCTCCAACACTTCTGTCAGAATACTGAGGCACTGTCTCAGGGGAGCAGCAGTGGCTCAGTGGAGAATGAAGTCTTCTTTCAAGATGACAGCATTTGTGCAGCATACCACCAGCCATGCTACAGCCATAAACCAAAAGACCATAAGACATAGGAGCAGAATTAGGCCATTTGGCCCATCGAGTCTGCTCCGCCATTCAATCATGGCTGATAAGTTTCTCAACCCCACGTATGCCACTAAGTAACTAATATTACAAAGTTTACAAATAACATTGAACTCAGAAATATGGTAAGCAATGAGGAGCTCAAAACAAACTTCAGGTGGACATCAGCAGACTGGTGAAATGGACAGGCATGTGATCGATGAAGTTTAATGCAGAGAAGTGTGAAGTAATGCATTTTGTAAGGAAGAATGTGATGTGGCAAAATAATGGAATTTTCAAGGTGGTACAGGAACAGAAAATTGAAGACGTATATTAACATATTTTTGAAGGTGTCCTAATAACCTGTCAAAACACGTACAGAATACCTGCCTTGATTAATAGAGGTAAGAGAGCACAAGTGCAAAGCGATCATACTCAATCTTAATAAAACACTAGTTAGGCTTTAGCTGGAGTATTATGCTCAATTCTGGGCACCAAACTCTAGGAAGGATGTCAAGGCTTCAGAGAGGACACAAAAAAGGAGTTGGAATGGTAACCGAGATGAGGGAGTTCAGTGACATGGAGAGACTGGAGAAACAGGAGCTTTTTCTCCTCAGAGCATAGTTAAGAAGAGTTTTGTTGGAGATGTTCAAATCATGAAAGGTTTTGACAAAATAAATGCGATGGAAGAGAGTAGCTACTAGGCAGTATGGTGGCACGGTGGTTAGCACTGCTGCCTCACAGTGCCAGGGAGCCGGGTTCGATTCCGGCCTCGGATCACTGTGTGGAGTTTGCACGTTCTCCCATGTCCGCATGGGTTTCCTCCGAGTGCTTCAGTTTCCTCCCATAGTCCAAAGATGGGCAGGTTAGGTTGATTGGCCATGCTAACTTGACCCTAGTGTCAGGGGGATTAGAAGGGAAAAATGGGGGATTACGGAAATAGGGCCTGGGTGGGATTATGGTTGGTGCAGACTTGATGGGCTGAATGGCCGCCTTCTGCACTGTAGGGATTCTATGATTCTATGTAATAACCAGAAAGTACATATTTAAAGTGATTGGCAAAAGAATCAGAGGTGACATGAGGAAACATTTGTTTTTGCTGTGAGATGTGGTCTGGTGTCTGAAAGGGTGGTGGTCAGGGATTCAACATAACTTTCAAAGGGAATTGGATAAATATTTGTAGGGAAAGCATGAACAGAAATATGGGGAAGAGCAAGGCAGTGGGACTAATTGAATAACTCAATTAAAGAGCTGGCACAGATGTAATGGTGATGTGGAGATGCCGGCGTTGGACTGGGGTAAGCACCATAAGAAGTCTCACAACACCAGGTTAAAGTCCAACAGGTTTATTTGGTAGCTTTCGGAGCGCTGCCCCTTCGTCAGATGGAGTGAAAATCGGCCAGCTGGTCTCTTTTTGTGATGTGCCATTCTATGTTCCTGTGACTCTGTGATTATTGATTTGGAAATGGTAGCTAGGTACACTTGCAGAAAGTGGTGACAATGCATTGGTTCGACACAGAAATGTGTTTTCACGTCTTTTTTTAAATCATCCAGCTTAGAAAATGATCCATACTTTGGATTTTCAATATACCAGAAAAATGACTTGGCCACATTGATTCTGAATTTTTAGCAGCGTTAAAACAGTGTACAAAAGATTGTTTTTATGTATGTATTAATGAGCACCAGAGGAAATTAAATGTGAACCTCAATAGCAGTGAGTTGTTGAGCACTGCAAAGCTGAATGTATACCACAAGGTGGCAGTGGTTTCCACTGATTCTAGTGCATTAATCTCCAGCAGCAGGTTCTAGAACACATGGGCCAGAATTTTGCAATTGCCATGTGGGCACATGGTAGGCCCGACCCTTCACAAAATGGGGTACAATGGCGTTCAGAGGGCCAATTGGCCAGGCTGCCCTCATGTTTTTCATGCATTCCCTGTCCATGGTGAGATAAAAGGCCCAGAAGACGTTGGCAAGGTGAGACATTAGGAGTTTTGCTGCCAGTTATTTGCTGTTGAATTACAGGTTTCTATATGGTGTTTTTTGGTTATTTCAGATAATTCTCACATTGCTAAATACGTGAGGAGGCTTTCTGCAGAAAGGTTCCCCCTTAGCGCAGAAACCTCTGCAACCATCTGGACAAACAGTGAAGATTGTGTACTTAGTTGGAGGGACCTTGTCCTCAGAGAAGGAGAGGGAGGCCAATTGCTTGCAGGCACTGTCCCAGAGTCTGCCTTCTGGACCAGCGAATGCAGCCAGCAGGATTTGCAAGGGAGAAGAGTCCAGAGAAGGCTTTAAAGAATTCCTTGGTAGGCCCCGACATCTTAGGCAGCAGACTGTGCCTGTGTGGTAAACCACTGTTAAGCTTATTGCCTGTGTGTGTGTGTGTGACATGCCTGGGCATGCCCTTGCCGGCCCTGCCTGAGACTTCTCCCCCCCTGGTCCAGGTATAAAGGTGACTGCTCCCAACCCCCCTGCCTCAGTTGCTGGACCAGTTCATCAGCATGGGTGTGCTCCAAGTCTTTTGTGAATAAAAGCCTATTTGTTCTTGCATACAAACTAGTCTTTGCTTGATTGATAGTGCATCAGCCTGTCATCTGGAGGACTGACTGGAAGAGGCGGGAGGTAGTTATATCTGGTGCAGCCTGGGTGAAAAGACATTTCGTGCTGATCGGTTTGGAATAGGTCGGTGCATGTTAACATTCTTGGTGCTGATCCGTCAACTATACAATGGATGGTGATGTGTTATTTGAATAAGGATAGCCAGATGTCACAGGTGAGAAGGCTGCTGTCTTGAGGGAAGGGGTGGAGGTGAGGGGCACATTGTGGTTTTCAATCTCCATAACCTTCCTTACAGGTTATTTTATAAGCCAGTATGTAATGGATGAGTTGGATGAACTGAAAAATATTTATACCAATTTTTTTCATGATGTTTCAAGTGAAGAGTTGAAGGGCAAGATTCCTGCTAAGTCTATACCTGTGGAAACAACAATAAACTGAAGACTTCAATGAACCAAGCTGTGTGAGATCAGAAACAAACAAATTTCAAGAACAACACAAAGGTAGCAGGGGAAAGAATGAAACCAAAAGAGAAAATGCTGGAAAATCTCAGCAGATTTGGCAGCATCTGTGAGGAGAGAAAAGAGCTGACGTTTTGAGTCCAGTTGACCCTTTGTCAAAGCTAAAAGGCATAGAAACTGGGAGATATTTATACTGCAGGGTGAGGGGATGAAAGATCAGTCACCAACAGCGTGCAGTCCATCTTCCACGCCATAACACTCACCCCCTCCCCTCCCTCCCAGAACAAGGATAAAGTCCCCCTTGTTCCCACATTTCACCCCACCAGCCTCTGCATGTAAAGCATAATCCTCCGCCATTTTCACCAACTCCAGCGTGATGCCACCGCCAAACAAATCTTCCCCTCCCTCCCCCTGTCAGCATTCTGCAGGGACCATTCCCTCCAGGATAACCTAGTCCACTCCTGCACTATACCCAACACCTCTCCCATCACTCATGGCACCTTCCCATGCAATCGCAGAAGGTGTAACACCTTCCCATTTATCTCTCCCATGTTTACCATCCAAGGTCCTAAACACTAATTCCAGGTTAAGCAGCGTTCCACTTGCACCTCTTTCAATTTGGTGAATTGCATTCGCTGCTCCCAATGTGGTCTCCTCTATGTTGGAGAGACCAAACATAGACTGGGTGATCACTTTGCTGAACATCTTTGGTCTGTGCGCAATCAGGACTCTGACCTTCCGTTTCTTGCCACTTTAACACACGATCCTGCTCCCATGCCCACATGTCTGTCCTTGGCCTGCTGCAATGTCCCAGTGAAGCTCAACGCAAACTTGAGGAACAGCATCTCATCTTCCAGCTCAGCATATTTCAGCCTTCTGGTCTCAACATTGAATTCAGCAGCTTCAGATGATTTGCTCTACCCCACCTGAACCCCTTTGTTTTCATTTAATTTAATTTTAACTGTTCTCTACCTTTAATTTCTTTATTGTCTTTCTTTATTTTTCTTTCTCCCCCACTCTTTCCCCCTATTTTATCCCCCCTTCCCTTACCTTTTCTCCCCCCTTGCTTTCCCTTTCCCCTATTTTCTCCAATTTGTCTCTCTCCCACCCATCCCCAACCCCTCCTCCAACATCTCCATCTGTCACAGTTTACCCTCTGATTTTAGCTTCTCTGCCATTTGGCCGTTCACACCCTTTATTCACTCTGTGGACTGCCACTAGCAGCCTTTCCTCTTGTTTCTGTGGCTATGACTCATCTTTCATCCCCTCACCCTGCAGTATAAATATCTCCCACTTTCTATGCCTTTTAGCTTTGACAAAGGGTCATCTGGACTCAAAACTTTTCTCTCCTTGCAGATGCTGCCAGACCTGCTGAGATTTTCCAACATTTTCTCTGTTGGTTTCAGATTCCAGCATCTGCAGTAATTTGCTTTTATCCAGGGGAAAGAATGACCCACAAGTCCACAGCTGGCAACTTAGCATGGGAATTGTAAAGACTCAACCAGATATACAGGGGCAATGCAGACATATACACTCAACCAGTAAATCTCCTCCTTCAGAGCATTTGTGCAACAGGATGAAGGGATCTCACCAGCTACACCGAGGACAGAATTACAATCAATCCCAGAGGTCCACAAGTCCCAATAACCGCAATGGAACAATAACAGTCATCATGGCAACATGGGCTGTAGGAGCAACACTCTCCAGACAAAGAACAGTCAATTTGCATATGTTCTATTAAGAGACCTGCACAATTTAAAGACTATGGTGGGGGTGGTGGGGGGGAGCCCCTTTTTCATGGGCGCAAATCCTGTTATGCCTACAAAATCCCTCCCACAAGAAGGCTACAACAGGATTTACAGCAGGGAACTCTCAGTTTGAGATCTTCCCCACCCCCTACTGGTGACATAATCATCGTGCATCTGATAGCCATGAACTTAAATTCATTTGCATCTGTTTAAGCAGCTTAACGCCGTACCTTCCGGGGAACGTCAGATGTTCCCACCCACTGGCGTGATGTAATGCTGGTGAGAATCACTACTACTCTCCAACAGTCGAGATAATCGCGCCAAGGGTATGAATGCCAGTGTAGCCCTCAGGAGGTCAAGGACATGGCAGATCAGTGCCCTGGCACTGTTCCTCGGCATCCTGACAGTGCCAACCTGATAGTGCCAAGTTGGCACCACCAAGAAGTGGGGCAAGGGGGCAGGCACAGCAGGCAAACCCATAGTAAATACTCCCATTTTGTGGGGGGATGCCCCGATGCCAGCAATATGGGGGAACAGGGGCTGATGGCGGCAACTATTCAAGCACTTCAAACCACCTCAACTCTTGCAACTGCTGGCTGATCCCAAAGAACCATAAGAGCTCAACTACTGGAACTCCTAAGACCAGGCCAGTGCTTCAAACCACTTCAGTGGCTGAAGCTACCCCTGTAAACATCTCAGCACTGACAGTCACACAAATCACTCCAACAGCTAAAAACACCAAGCATGTCAAATGATCCCAACGCCCCAAGTTAATGCAGCGCCCCAACCACTCAAGCAACTCATAGAATCTTACAGTGCAGAGGAGGCCATTCGGCCCATCGAGTCTGCACCGGACACAATCCCACCCAGGCCCTATCCCTATAATCCCATGCATTTACCCTAGCTAGTCCTCCTGACAATAAGGGGCAATTTCAGCGTGATCTATCTAACCCGCTCATCTTTGGACCTCAATCTAACACAGTATCTTTATACTTCAAACCAACCTGCATCCCAAACTAACCATGTCCCTCTAGCCAGTGAACCCTCCCAGAATTACACAGACTCCATTGCTAATTCTGCCACTGAAACCAACTGTTTCTCAAACTAAACCAGCATTAGAAACTGCTCCACTCTCTAAATCACCATAGCAGCTGAACCTATCGCTGATTCCCAATCTCAACCATTATATAGGACAAATTAACCCCCCCCAACCGTAACCATTTTCCTGGATTAATATTGTGGAAAATCCGACTGTATTTTTCAAAATACATGCAGAATATATTATCAGTGTCAGTAAATCAAGTAAGTAAGTTGACATCCACACAAGTTAATGTATGTTTCAATCTGATGCCAGATTGGGAGATAATTGCATCAAATTAATTCCAGTCTTGAGCACTCTGGAATGTTGCGACACAGATTTACATCCACAGTATTTCACAAAGAGAATTCCAAAATTGTGTCAGATGGCAAAGAAGATAGTTAAGGACAAAACAGAGATCCAGGACGGATGAAGATTAGCGAGTGAATTAATCAATGGGGTAAAACTGCGATGAAAACACAGCTAAATTAAAGATAGCTAAGCACAGGAAAGTCTGTGCACACATAATCCTGTGTACACATTCAAAGATTACTCATCATGTTGCAGCCTGCGTGTTTGATAGCCAAGAACAGGAAAGTCTTGGTTCTCAATTTTAGTTTACCACTGTCTTAGTGTATTTCTCTGAGAGAAAGCCCACTTAAATTTTAAAGAGATTTCCCAATTTATGGTCGCTAAGACAATTAATTTCTATGTTGAGAGGCAATGCAAATTGTGTTTAAGACATGCACTACTTGTGTGGGGAGGCGATATACAGAGTACATAGAAATTAATTGTCTCAGCGACAATAAATTGGGAAATCTCTTTAAAATTGAAGTGGGCTGCCTCTCAGAGAAATATCCTAAGACAGTGGTAAACTAAAATTGAGAACCCACAGACTTTCCTGTACTTAGCTATCAAACACGCAGGCTGCAACATGTTGAGTCAATCTTTGAATGTGTACACAGGATTATCTTTTTAATTCTTAATTCTTTTTAATTCATTCATGGGACATGGGTGTTGCTGGCTGGCCAGCATTTATTACCCATCCCTAGTTGCCCTTGTTCAGAGGGCAGTTGAGAGTCAACCACATTGCTGTGGCTCTGGAGTCACATGTAGGCCAGACCAGGTAAGGACACAGATTTCCTTCCCTAAAGGACATTAGTGAACCAGATGGATTTTTAACGACAATTGACAATGGTTTCATGGCTATCAGTAGATTCTTAATTCCAGATATTTTTTATTGAATTCATATTTCATCATCTGCCGTGGTGAGATTCGAACCCGGGTCCCCAGAACATTTGCTGAGTTTCTGGATTAATAGTCCAGTGATAATAATCTAGCGATAATACCACTAGGCTATCGCCTCCCCTTATCGGATGGGTTCATCAAAGCATGGAGATTTGCCAACAATGTTGATGCCCATTGAGTGAAAGGGACATTAGCAGCATGGATGAGAGACTGTCTGAGTGACAGAGACAAAGGGCAGTAGTGGACAATTGCCATTTGAACTGAAGCAACATATATGTGGCTTCTAAAGGGACTACACCATCACTTGTCTTGAAAAAATGTTAATGATCAAGGCAGGGCACAATTTCAAAATTTGCAGATGACACAAAACTTGGAAGAATTTTGAACTGTAAGGAGACTAGTGATAGAAGTCATCATAGACTCGTGGAATAGGATGATATGCAGCAGATGAAACTTAATGCAGAGAAATGGGAAGCAATACACATTTTGGTATGAGCAAGGGGAATGGGCAATGTAATGGGCAATTTTAAAGGTGGCGCAGAGCAGAGAAAGATGTGCACAAATCATTGAAGGTGGCAAGGTTGGCTGAAGATGTAATTAAGGTGGCAAAAGCAAAATACTTCAGAAATTGGAAATAAAATCAAAATATTCTGGAAAAACTCAACATTTGCAAACACAGATAGGATGCTGGACTTTCTAATTAGAGTACAACAGCAAGGAAATAATGATGAATCTTTATAAACTACTGGCCTTACTTGGAGCATTGAATCAAATTCTGGGCACCAGCCTTGAAGAATTATGTCAGGTTTTAGAGAGGGTGCAGAAAACATTTATGAGAATGATTCCAGTGATGAGGAACTTGAGTTCCGTGGATAGTCTGAAGAAACTTGGGTTGTTCTCTTGGAGAAGGGAAGGTTGAGAGAGAGAAGATTTGATGGAGACGTGCAAAATCACAAAAGATCAAATTCGAGTAGACAGAGAGAAATTTTCTCATACATGGGGAACGGGGATGGCGAAAGAATCAATAGCGAGATGAGGAAAAGCTTTTTTTAATGCAGCGAGCAGTAACTATCTGGAATGCATTGTCGGAGGGGTTAGTACAGGCAGATTCAAATCATAATTTTCAAAAGGGAATTAGATAAGTGCCTGACTCGGAAATATTTGCAGGGATGGGGAAAGGGCAGGGGAATGGGATTATCTGAGAGAGCCAGCATAGAATTGATAGGCCAAATGGCCTCCTACTGCACAGAACCATTCTGTGATTCCATATGATAACCATTACTGTAGATGAAGACACACAGACAACAAAGAAGATATATTTCAATAGCAGGAATTAGATGTCAACATGAATTAAAAGATTAAACCTATGCAATGATTAAACATTTATTTAAGCCTTTTTATTTGAGTTGCAAGGCTGAGGTAATTTGAATAAATTAACGTGTGAAGATTTTGGCTCTAACATCATTCATTTCAAGATGTATAAAATATTCCTTTGTAGTTTTCAAGTTGTAAACCATTCAGTGATTTATGATAGCTAAATGTTTGTAAATTACAGACCAAGAAAGCCTTTTAAACCACCAGATTATTGTCTCTTCAATTATGCTGAAATTTTAGACAGGTATTTCTAAAATAACTATTACAACCAATGACAAAGAACTATAATGTTGTCTGAGATAACGGAGGAGCTAATGACAGAGCCCTTATGGCATAGTGAAAGTCTGGTATTCCCTAAATTCAATTTCTTCTCCACCCATTCATTTTTTGAGGTTTGGGCTAAAGATTATTTGTATCTACAATTATTAATTTCCAAATAATTTAAAAAGGACTATGGCTTGATTTTCTTCATGAATTTGAGTTAAAAAACATGAGTAGGACTAAATAGTACCGAGGGATTATTTTCACTGGTTAATACAACTTTAAGTATTGCTACTTGTGTGGAGTTTGCACATTCTCCTCATGTCTGCATGGGTTTCCTCCGGGTGCTCCGGTTTCCTCCCACAGTCTAACGATGTGCGGGTTGGGTTGATTGGCCATGCTAAAATTGCCCCTTAGTGTCCTGAGATGTGTAGGCTAGAGGGATTAGCGGGTAAATATGTAGGGATAAGGGGGTAGGGCCTGGGTGGGATTGTGGTCGGTGCAGATGTGATGGACCAGATGGCCTCTTTCTGCATTGTAGTGTTTTTATGATTCTATACTTCATACCGAAGAAAATGGGCAGTAATGGCTTGTTAATGTATTCATTCAATAGTGGGCATAGGCGTCGTCAGCTGGCCAACATTTATTGCCCATCCCTAGTCACCCTTCAAGGGTAGTTGACAGTCAACCACATTGCTGTGCCTCTGGAGTCACATGTAGGGTAAAGATGGGAGATTTCCTTCCCTCAAGGACATTAGTGAACCAGATGGGTTTTTTCCGACAATCGATGATGGTTTCATGGTCATGTTGTTCTTGATCATTTCTTTGCAGCAATTAGTCAGGAAGTGGATCTGTTGCAACAAAGTCAGCTAGTTGAGCAGAGCATGAGGCTCATCAGGGATTTTGTGATGCAATCGTGCCTGGTTCAAACATATCAGTAAGAAGTCTCACAATATCAGGTTAAAGTCCAACAGGTTTATTTGGAATCACGAGCTTTCGGAGCGCTGCTCCTTGGTCAGCCACTAACCTATTGTGCATGATCCATGTCAGTGATCTCCAACTGATGTCACAGGAACACTCCCAGACTAACTCCAGGAGTCAACCACTTTGTCTTTTGCTCAGCTGATATTTTTTCTGCTTCAGCACACTGCAAGATACATTAAAAGTTCATTTATTTCATTATATTTCGAACTTCCGCAACATGCCCACAAACTGACAAATTCATTCATTTTCCTTTAGAAACCAGCTTTTACTGCTTCATCACTCACGTATGTGTCCCTGTTTATATTAAGATCAGTTGACTTGGCAACTGTGGGTCAATTCATTTAGGAGTGTCTGCTACCAGCAGGTGTTTCAGTCAACTTTATCTGCACAGTCGGAACAAGATTGGGCTGCCAGTCAGAGCAGAGTCTGTCCTGGGCTTCAGGGGGAAATCGGGTCAAGCTCAGGTTGCAACAGCAAGTGGAGATATTTATACCTATCAGGGACTCTACTTCACAGCCTGTCAAATGAGTTGGGGCGGCACAGCGGCACAGTAGCTAGCATTGCTGCCTCACAGCGCCAGGGACCTGTGTTCAATTCCGGCCTATGGTGACTGTGTGGAGTTTGCACATTCTCCCCATGTCTGTGTGGGTTTCCTCCGGGTGGTCTGGTTTTCTCCCACACTCCAAAGATGTGCGCGTTTGGTGGATTGGCCATGATAAATTGGCCCTTAGTGTTCGGGGGATTAGCAGGGTAAGTACATGGAGTTACGGGGATAAGGCCTGAGTGGGATTGTTGTCAGTGCAAACTCAAAGGCTGAGTGGCGTCCTTCTGCACTGTAGGGATTCTCTGATTCTATGAGTTGTTACAAAACTCCTTTTGGTCTACTTCAACAAAGCTTTGCACATTCCCTGACAAGTTAAACACCCCTTTATTTGATGACTGCTAAACATGATGACCCTACTACAACAACCACCTTTATTTTTATAGCACTTTCAATGTAATAAAATGTTCCAAGGCGCTTCACAGAGGCTTTGTAATAACCATAAGACCATAAGACATAGGAGCAGAATTAGGCCACTTGGCCCATTGAATCTGCTCCGCCATTCAATCATGGCTGATATTTTTCTCATCCCCATTCTTCTGCCTTTTTCCCATAACCCCTGATCCCCTTATTAATCAGGAACCTATCTATGACCTGGCCTCCACAGCCTTCTACGGCAAAGTGTTCCACAGATTCACCACTCTCTGGCTGAAGAAATTCCTCCTCATCTCTGTTTTAAAGGATTGTCCCTTTAGCTTGAGGTTGTGCCCTCTGGTTCTAGTTTTTCCTACTAGTGGAAACATCCTCTCCACATCTGCTCTATCCAGGTCTCGCAGTATCCTGTAAGTTTCAATAAGATCCCCCCTCATCCTTCTAAACTCCAATGAATACAGACCCAGAGTCCTCAACTGTTCCTCATACGACAAGCTCTTCATTCCAGGGATTATTCTTGTGAACCTCCTCTGGACCCTTTCCAAGGCCAGCACATCCTTCCTTAAATATGGGGCCCAAAACTGCTCACAGTACTCCAAATGGGGTCTGACCAGAGCCTTATACAACTTCGGAAGTACATCCCTGCTCTTGTATTCTAGCCGTCTCGATATGAATGCTAACATTGCATTTGCCGTCCTAACTGCCGACTGAACCTGCATGTTAACCTCAAAGGAATCTAGAACAATGACTCCCAAGTCCCTTTGTGTTTCTGATTTCCTGAACATTTTCCCATTTAGAAAATAGTCTATGCCTCCATTCCTCCTTCCAAAGTGCATAACCTCACACTTTTCCACATTGCATTCCATCTGCCACTTCTTTGCCCACTCTCCTAACCTGTCCAAGTCCTTCTGCAATCCCCCTGCTTCCTCAATACTACCAGTCCCTCTACATATCTTTGTATCATCTGCAAACTTAGCAACAGTGCCTTCAGTTCCTTCCTCCAAATTGTTAATGTAATTGTGAAAAGTTGTGGTCCCAGCACTGACACCTGAGGCACCGGCTGCCATCCTGAAAAAGACCCTTTTATCCCCACTCTCTGCCTTCTGCCAGTCAGCCAATCCTCTATCCATGCCAGGATGTTACTCTTAACATCATGGGCACTTAACTTATTTCACAGTCTCCTATGCGGCATGTTGTCAAAGGCCTTCTGGAAATCTAAATAAATCACATTCACTGGTTCTCCTTTATCTAACCCCTTGTTACCTCCTCAAAGAACTCTAACAGGTTTGTCAGACATGATCTCCCCCTGACAAAGCCGTGCTGTCTCAGTCCTATTTTATCATGCACTTCCAAGTACTCTGCGATCTCATCTTTAATAATGGACTGTAAAATCTTGCCAATGACCGAAGTCAGGCTAACCAGCCTACAATTACCCGTCTGCTGCTTCCTTCCTTTCTTAGTAGCGGTGTTACATTAGCTACTTTCCTGTCCTCTGGTACCCTCCCTGCCTCCAGTGATTCCTGAAAGATCACCAACAATGCCTCCACAATTTCCTCAGCTATCTCTTTTAGAACCTTGGGGTGTAGTCCATCCGGTCCAGGTGATTTATCCACCTTCAGACCTTTCAGTTTCCCCAGAACCTTTTTCTTAGTGATGGCCACTACACTCACGTGTGTCCCCAACACCCCTGGAGCTCTGGCATCCCACTTGTGTCTTCCACCGTGAAGACTGATGCAAAGTAACTATTCAGTTCCTCTGCCATTGCTTTGTTTCCTATTATTACTTCTCCAGCCTCATTTTCCAGTGGTCCAATCGCTATTTTTGCTTCTCTCTTACCTTTTATATATTGAAAAAAACTCTTCCTATCTTCTTTTATATTACTAGCTAGCTTACACTCATATTTCATCTTCTCCCCCCTTATTGCTTTTTTAGTTGTCCTCTGCTTGCTTTTAAAGGCTTCTCAATCCTCTGGTTTCCCACTAATCCTTGCCACTTTGTATGCTCTTTCTTTTGCTTTTATGCTGTCCTTGACTTCCCTCATCAGCCATGAATGCCTCGTCCTCCCCTTAGCATGTTTCCTCTTCCTTGGGATGAATTTCTGTTGTGCCTTCCAAATAACTCTCAAAAACTCCTGCCATTGCTGTTCCACTGTCTTCCCTACTAGGCTCCCTTTCCAATCAACTCTGGCCTGCTCCTCCCTTATGTCTTTGTAGTTACTTTTATTTAATTGTAATACCGTCACATCTGATTCCAGCTTCTCCCTCTTAAACTGCAGGGTAAATTCTATCATATTATGGTCACTGCCTCCGAAGGATTTCTTCACCTCAAGCTCCCTAATCAAGTCTGCCTCATTACACACCACCAAATCCAGAATTGCCTGTGCTTTGCTGTAACAAAATATGACACCAAAGCACAAAAGGATATATTATGTGAGATATCCAAATGTTGGTCACAAGAGTAGATTTTAAGGAGTGTCTTAAAAGGAGGAAAGACAGACAAAGAAGTGGAGCGTTAAGGAGGGAATTCCATAGTTTAGAGACTTGGCAACTGAAGGCATGACCGCCAGGCGTAGAGCAATTAAACTGTAGAATGCTCAGGAGGCCAGAATTGAATAAACAGAGGGTTGGGGCACTGGAGGAGATAAAAAAACATGGATGAGAATTTAAAATCATATTGCTGCTTAACCAGGAAGGCCGGCAAGAACTGGGTGGTGGAATAGTCAAGTCTAGAGGTTACAAAGGCATGAGTGAGGGTTTCAGCAGCAGATTAGCTAAGGCAAAGGTGAATCAGGCGATGTTACAGATGGAAATAGGCGGTTTTAGTGATGCCAAGAATATGTGGTCAGGAGCTCATTTTGGGGTCAATTATGATACCAATGTTGTGAACAGACTGGTTTAGTTTCAAATAAGGACTCAGTAGCTAGGGAATGGAGTTTGGAGCGGGATCGAAAAACAATGGGTGTGATCTTACTGGGTGTTCACCCCACGCTCCCACTGCAGTGAGGTCGGAGATCTTTGCAGCCAGCCCAATCTCCATTCACTGTGGCAGGATGGGAAAACCCCACTGCTGTGAACAGTAGTAAGATTCCAGTGAATGACTTCAGTATTCCCAACATTTAACTGGAAGAAACTTTTGCTCACCCAGTACTGGATGTCGGAGAAGCAGTTTGATTTGGAAGAGGGAATTGAATGTATTATCTCCAAATTTGCAGATGATCCAAAGTTGGATGGGAGGATGAGCTGTGAGGAGGATGTAGAGATGCTTCAGTGTGATTTGGACAGGCGGAGTGTGTGGGCATGTGTATGGCAGGTGCAGTATAGTGTGGATAAACGTGAGTTTATCCATTTTGGGAGCAATAACAGGAAGACAGATTATTACTTGAATGGGTGTAAATTGAGAGAGGTGGATACTCAGCGAGATCCTGGAGACCTCGTGCATCAGTCGCTGAAAGTAAATGCGCAGGTACAGCAGGCAGTAAAGAAGGCAAATGGAATGTTGGCCTTCATAGCGAGAGGATTTGAGTATAGGGATCGGGATGTTTTGCTGCAATTGTGTAGGGCATTGGTGAGGCCACATCTGGAATATTTTGTGCAGTTTTGGTGTCCTTACCTGAGAAAGGATGTCCTTGCTCTATTGGGAGTACAGCGAAGGTTTACCAGGCTGATTACTGGAATGGCAGTTCTGTCATATAAGGAGAGACTAAGTCAGTTAGAATTATATTCACTGGAGTTTAGAAGTGTGAGAGGAGACCTCATAGAAACTTATAAAATTCTAACAGGGTTAGACAGGGTAGATTCAGAAAGAATGTTCCCAAAGGTGAGGGAGTCCAGAACTACGGATCATAGTTTGAGGATAAAGGGTAAACCTTTTAGAACTGAGGTGAGGAGAAATTTCTTCACCCAGAATGTGTCTAATACAGAATGTAGTTGAGACCATAACGTTGTCTGATTTCAAGAAGAAATTAGATATTGCTCTTGGGGCTAAAGGGATCAAGGGATATGGGGAGAAGGGCGGATCAGGATATTGAATTTGATGATCAGCCATGATCAAAATGGATATTGGACCAGGCTCGAGGGGCTGAATGGCCTACTTCTGCTTCTAGTTTCTATGTTTCTATGCCCGGTAATGTTTTCTCCCCAGTCAAGATGGATATCATGGAGGTCGTGGGGATGGGTCATGTCAGAGATGTGGCGAGTGACAAGTCTGGCGATGCATGCTACAGTGCTCTCGGCAATGTTCCACTCTATTCCTTCTTACTAAGATCTGTCTTAAGAAAATACACAGGATACAGAGCAACTGCTCATAACAGCTCATCCCACTCACCCCTCGTCTTCTCTTTCAGGTGAAGCAAATACAGAACAGCCAGGGAATGAGGAACTGAAGAAGGCAGCACTATTGAAGATACAGCATCACTCAACCTTATCCTAGTACCAGGACTTCCACAATGCACTGATGTGCAGGAGAATGGAGAGGGGATAAGACAGCCCAGAAAGCAGTTTGTCAAAAGGAGAGCTTGCAGCCTTGCCCTGCTACAGAGGGCACAGGTGAAAACCTTGACTGCACAAGCCTATATATAAAGACCAATGCTATTCATCAAGACCTTTTAATTGCACAGAGGCAATTGCAAGTGAGTTTGCACAAAATGACTCAGAGTAAAGAGGAGTGCATGTCATCCACTATCGAACTGAGAGCATGCCATCAACTATGGAATGATTGGCCAGTTCTATGAAGATGTAATGAGAGCCACAATTGTGGAATCTCTGGTGACAGCTCTGACACCTTGGCTAGGAGCTCAGACTCTTGTCATTGTGATTCGGAGCTCTAGCATCTCCTCAGGCTTTCAATCCATGAAGGTTTTCTCGGCCCCGATCTGTTATTTTTCTCACCAGCCTATATTTTATTCTGTCCAATTCTGTGAAGGTTACTAAGCACAGTGCGGACGTATCTTCCCTCTTTCGATCCACTGTTTATTTTCAGCTTTCAGTTCAGATTGCCAGAATTATTGCTGTTTCTTTTAAAATGTATTGAATTAGGTTATTTTATATGCCATTGTGCACAAGTACCAACATAATGACTGGAATTTTACCGCCCCGGCCGCTCCGATTCTCGTGGCGGACAATGGAAAGGTCCGTTGACCTCGGGCGGGATTTTACAGTTTCAGGATGAGCGAGGCTGTAACATCCGCCCATTTTTAAAAAAACGTAAATGTAATTAGCTGACTAGAGGTTCTAATCCAGTCCAATTCTGAAGAAGACTCATATTGGACTCAAAACATTGACTCTCCACAGATGCTGCTAGACTTGCCAAAATAACCTGGTCAAGCCCCCTCAGTACTTTCTGCTTCCAGCGGACTCTGTTTGTGATTTGGATCCTAATATTGACTATAGCTTTTACTTCCTTCCAGGGGCAGTAACAGTTAATCTTTGCTGACCCATGTGTCATTTGAACAACAGGAGGGAAAAGGATGAAGGGCTGTGGGCACCGGTGGGGAGTTACGAAGGGACTGTGTGATTCTCTTAGTTTCTTGACTGCCATTAGAGAAGAGCCTTTCGCCTCATCCCTTTGGATTGGATGTGAAACCAGGTCACACAGATGAAAGTCTTGTTCTTTAATCCACTCTGACACCTCCTTCCCTGAGGAAGTGCTGCTGAGAGTAGTAGAAGTGTGTGTTCTTGCTCACAGGGCTGCAGGGTATCCAAATACAGCTGGCGTTGGAATGTTGTGAATGTTAAGAGGTTGTGGAAAGGTTTCGATCTTTGTTCAGAACCTGCTCTGGGCCTGAGTGCCTGTGAAATGTTCAGGGCAGTGCTGTCGGAATTCCTGAATTTATACCACCATCGTTTCAGCTGGAGCTGTTTAGGGTACATTCCTCATTCTGAAGTGTGAGGCCTTGGCTTTCTTTTGCTTTTTTACACCCAAAAACACACAAGTAAGTGAGCAGCTGGCAGGTGAGCTAGTTCTGCTTGATGGCATAACTTCTTCTTTCACATTATTGATGACTGGGAGGAGGATGATGGGATTGTAATCGGCTGCACTGGGTTGGACTTGCTCTGCCTCTTGCAGGTTGACGCGCGATATAACTCACGAGGCTAGAGATGCTCGAGGAAATAAAGGCTTTTATTGACTACTACAATAGAGCTACCATATATAATACACGATCCCAGACTGAGGGGTCCCAGACAGAGCAGTGAGCTTTATACCTCTCCCAGGAGGCGGAGCCCGACCGGGATGTACCATAATAACTATAATACAGGTAGAACAGCCCAACCCTAACCCCAACAGTAACATATATACAGACTCATAGTACTGGCCAGACCCTGGCTCAGTACTACCTGGTGGGAACCAACGATGGTTCACCACACAGGTTGGACATATCTAGGTCATTTATCATGTGGCTGGAAATGTACTTGTACAGCTAGGCCAGAGGTGCAGACAGTTCTGGAGCACAAGTCTTCAGAATTACAGCAGAGATGGCGGGGCCCCAAAGCCTTTGCTGTTACTTGGTGCTACATGGGGTGAATCAAATTGGCTGAAGACTGGTATCTGTGCCTAATCTTTTGCCTTCATGTTCTGGGCTGTGCTATCATTGAGAATGGGCGTGTTCATGGACACCCGCTTCCTGTTAGACGTTTAATTGTCCATTAACATTTGCAATTGGATGTGGCAGGACTTTAGAGCTGTGAGCTGGTACGTTGGCCATGGAATGACTTAGCTCTGCTGATAAACAAAATGCTTTTATTGTTTGGCATGTATGTGCTGTAATTTCACCAGGTTGGCATTTTCGTTGGATTTATACTTTGTTGGAGTGCATAGGATGTGCAGCAGAGTCCATCAAACATGCCATCAGTGGAGAGCCCTTGTTGCCCACTTTCTACCCTCGGATTTGTCCTGGTGATCGAGTTTCAGCTGGTACAGTGGACCTCCTCAGAATGAATGCATAATGACTGCAGCCAGGATCCCGGGAATTTCCCAGGTCATTGCTACCTATGATCACAAACCAGCTGGACTTTGAGAAACCGGAGCCGTTTTATAGAACAGAGTTAATGCGGTTCCATAAAGCAATCGACCTGCGTGCAGTCAATGACACTCTGCACCATTGGCAAGCCTGCAACGACTACAGTGAAGCTATATGCTCACAGTGCCTGCTTCTGTCCAGCAAGTGAGAATGAAGAGCAGTTATATAAAAACAAAATACTTCTGCTTTTATATAGGGGATCTGAAATAAAAACAAAAAATGCTAGAAAATCCAGCAGGTCTATCGGCATCTGTGAAGAAAGAAACAGAGTTAACATTTCAAGTCCAATGTGACTCTACTTTGGAATTCAAGAGAGAAACTTGGGAATGGTGGCACAGTGGTTAACACTGCTGCCTCACAGCGCCAGGTACCCGGGTTCGATTCCCAGCTTGGGGACTGTCTGTGAGGAGACTGCACATTCTCCCCGTGTCTGCGTGGGTTTCTTCTGGATGCTCCGGTTTCCTCCCACAGTCCAAAGATGTGTGGGTTTAGTGGATTGGCCATGCTAAATTGACCCTTAGTGTCAGGAGGAATAGCTAGGGTAAATGCATGTGGTTATGGGGATAAGGCCTGGGTGGGATTGTGGTCGGTGCAGACTTGATGGGCCAAATGGTCTTCGTCTGCACTGTAGGATTCTATGATTTGATTTATTATTGTCATATGTATTGGGATACAGTGGAAGTATTGTTTCTTGTGTGTTATACAAATAAAGCATACCATTCATAGAGTATGTAGGGGACAAGAAAAGGAGAGGGTGCAGAATGTAGTGTTACAGTCGTAGCTAGAGTGTAGAGAAAGATCAGCCTACTATTAGGTGCATCCATTCAAAAGTCTGATGGCAGCAGGGATGAAGTTGTTTTTGAGTCGGTTGGTACGTGATCTCAGACTTTTGTATCTTTTTCCCCAATGGAAGAAGGTGGAAAAGAGTATGTCCAAAATGCTTGGGGTTCTTGATTATGCTGGCTGCTTTTCCGAGGCAGTGGGAAGTGTAGACAGAGTCAATGGATGGGAGGCTGGTTTGTGTGATGGGTTGGGCTACATTCCCAACCTTTTGTAGTTCCTTGTGGTGTTGGTCAGGGCAGGAACCATACCAAACTGCGATACATCTGGAAAGGATGCTTTCTGTGGTGCATCTGTAAAAATTGGTGAGAGTCGTAGTGGACATGCCAAATTTCCTTAGCCTCCTGAGAAAATAGAGGCATTGGTGGGCTTTCTTAACTATAGTGTCTATAACTATAGGAAATGTAGTTGGCTGTTTTTGGATAGAGAGCTTCTGTGTTCTTTCTTTAATAATAGTGGAGAGCAATTAGATATCTGGTGCAAGTATCTTCAGCTGTGGCCTAGAAGGTGCCAGAAAGAAGCAAAGAAGTTCATGACCCGAATCTCCTTTACAACCACTGGCAATGCTGTCCTTGTCCTGCACTGAGGGTACAGTTATGGCGAGAGTAGAAACGCACATCTCACATTTACTGGGCTGAATTTAATACAGCTGGCATTGGGGCTGAAATGTTTGGGGCAACCCTGCCTTGGGACCTTCTGGAAGTCCCAAGCCACTTCTGTGCTGATAAAGCAATTAACTACCCTGGCTTTGAGGCTTCAGCCTACTGTCCCTCACAGAGATTCAGGTAGGAGAATTTCTCTCTGAACACCCTGGGAAGATGTGTCATCCTGCAGAGAGTCCTTGTTTCCCCCCTCCTTTTTGCAGCTGTCCTATTCTGTGTGACTTCTTATCATTATCATCCACCTAGTGAAGTATTCAGAGGGGAATGTCTACTAGTGCTCCTGTGTCTGGGAAATACTGGCTAAAGTCATCAAAATTTTCTTCAGTACCTGCTACGACACTCTGTAGGTTTCTTCAACTGTACACAACAATAGATATCACCAAACATTTGTAGAATGAAAGCAACAGTCAGAATGAATTAAAGGCAAAATACTGCGGATGCTAGAATTTGAAACAAAAACAGAAAATGCAGGGTCATCCAGACTTGAAACTTTGGTTCTATTCTCTCTCCACAGATGTTGTCAGACCTGCTGAGATTTTCCAGCATTTTCTGTTTCTGTGTCAGAATAAATTAACTAGCAACTGATCTGTGCTGATGGCATTATGATTTGTCTGTCTACATACAGCATGACTAACACGCTCGCTAATGTGGCACCTGGCAAGATTCATTCCATAATAGCATGCATCTTTCATTGATGCATGTTAAAACTCTAAGGGCACTCCCAGCACCTCAAAAATGGACCCAAACAGTCCCAATTTCTCACCCATTATCTAGTAGACAGCATTATATAATAAATCCAAAATTATAGACCTCTTAGCAATGCATGGATTCTTTTTACTTGACTGCAATCTGTTTTCAAACAGACAAAGAGGCGTAAGTCACGATGGCTCCATCAGATGGCTTCTATAGCACAGACATAAAATAGAAAGGGTAAATAAAACACAGAAGGGAAAATTCTTTACATGCTGCCTGAAGTTGCCTCAAGCACTTTCTCATTCTTTATTAAGTCAGTTCAATTTTCTTCAGGTAATTGAATCTGTCATGAGCTGTGGTTATGTTTTCCCTGATGCATTTCTGAAACATAATGGCTTAACTATAGCCTCACCCGAAGGATTGGATACATAGGATGAGACCTTACTAAAGAGACAGCACGATGGTACAGTGGTTAGCACTGCTGCCTTACAGCACCAGGGACCCGGGCTCGATTCCCAACTTGGTTCACTGTCTGTGCGGAGTTTGCACATTCTCCCCGTGTCTGCGTGGGTTTCCTCCCAGTCTAAAAGATGTGCTGGTTAGGTGCATTGGCCATGCTAAATTCTCCTTCCATGTACCCGAACAGGCGCCTGAGTGTGGCGGCTAGGGGATTTTCACAGTAACTTCATTGCATGTGAATGTGAGTCGACTTGTGACACTAATAAATAAAATGACGGTGTTGTTTCTGGCAAGAGAACCTGCGTGTTTCTCTCCAGTAAAACAGTCATTTTTCTCTCCAGATTTCACCACACTCTGCCAGAAAAAATCAAGGGGGCATGATTCACACCATCATAGAGGAGGACAGGGCTTAAACATGTTGGCAAAACCGGGCTGCTCAGAGATTGGGGTGTCATCTTTAAAGGGCGCCCCAATCAAAACTCCAATAAACCTCCCCCTACCACGTCACCGAGGCCTCAAGGGCTCCACTTCACACCCCTGATTGGAGCCAGTGTTTGCTGGCCCCTTCACTGATCATCAGCCTGTTCTCCTTCTTCTGCCCTCTCCCCCCGGTGATTACTGCCCTTCTCTCTTCCCCCTCCCACAATCATCGGCCCCCTCTCCCTGATCATCAGCTCCTTCTCCCTCCCCCTCCCCTGCAATCATCAACCCTTTCCCCTCCACAGCCAAAGCCAGCACTTACTATCCCACAATGGCCAGCGCCGGCACCCAGAACCCCCTGCTTGTTAAACCGCTCCCGGCCCACAAGCACAGCAGCATTCACCACACCCCCCCTGCCGCCCATGAGGCTTCCACTGGGACCCGCTCCTTGGCACAGGTTGGCAATGCCAGGGTGGCACTGCCAGGCTAGCATGGTGCTGACCTGGCAGTGCCCACCTGTACTAAGCCAGGGGGCAGTGCTGAGGGGCATTGCCAGGGCAATGCCTGGCGTCCACCCTGTCCAGTTCCCTCAGCACCATATATGTTTCAGTAAGATCAGCTTTCATTCTTCTTAACTGCAATGGATACAGGCCCAGCCTGTCCAACCCTTTCTCATAAGATGACCTTCCTCTGCCAGTTATCAGTCGAGTAAAGCTTCTAATGCATTGATATAATTTCATAAATAGGGTGACCAAAACTGTACACAGTTCTCTAGATATGGTCTCAGCAATGCCCCGTTCAACTGTAGCAAAACATCCAGACCTTCATTTTACCTCACCATTGCAATGAACAACAACTTTCCATTTGACTCCAAATCACTTGCTGAACCTGCATATTAACCTTTTGTGATTCAGGTACCGTAGACTCCCTACAGTTCACAAGGAGGCCATTCAGCCCATCAAGGCTGCACCAACTCTCTGACAGAGTGTCTTACCCAGGCCCTCTTCCTTGCAACCCTGCACATTAACCATGGCCAATCCACCTAACCTGCTCATCTTTGGACTGTGGAAGGAAACCGTAGCACCCGGAGGAAACCCACGCAGACACAGGGAGAATGTGCAAACTCCACACAGACACTGACCTGAGGCTGGAATTGAACCCGAGTCCCTGGCGCTGTGAGGAGCAATGCCAACCATTGTGCCATCAAGTTGCCATACCAGAACACTCAGATTGTATTCTCTCAATTTAAATAAAATACTGCTTTTCCTTTCTTCCCAGCCAAAGTAGACAAATTCCCACAGTACACTCCTTCTGCCATTTTTTTTGCCCACTCACTTAACCTTTGCAGATTCCTTATGCCTGCTGCATAACTCACCATACATTTGGTCCCTTTATCCAAGACATTGAGTGAAATTTTCCGATTTCATTTTCAAAGTGTTCGTTTGATCAGGAATAAGAGAGTGTAGCCCGTCAGCTCTGCTGCTGGCTTTTCCCGCCATATTGCTTCAAAAAAATGTGAAGGGGCAGGTCGCACAACATCGTGCTGGCAGGGCAGGCTCTGAACCAATCCACCCACCAGCAACTTAGGCTGTTGAAAGATCAGGGCACCCCTTACTGAAAAGAAATAAAAGGAGGAACACCCCGCATAACTTCCCACTCCATTCATAGAAAGCCCCCCACCACAAAATTCTCCCCCTACATGAAAACCTCCCACCATGGGACCCACAGCTCCCCCACCACAGACCCCCCACCACCTCCTTCATGGAACCCCTTGGCACTGCCTCATGCCACTCCCCAGGCAGTGCCAGGAGACAGTGCTCAGGTAATGCCCAACCAGTGCCTCTGCAAACCCCTGCACCCTTGAAGGCCCTCCCCAACGAATTGCAAAAAATTGGTTTGCAGGTGCAGCAGGTAATTAAGAAGGCAAATGAAATCTTGTCCTTCATTGCTAGAGGGATGGAGTTTAAGAACAGTGAGGTTATGTTGCAGCTGTATAAGGTGCTGGTGAGACCACATCTGGAGTACTGTGTACAGTTTTGGTCTCCTTACCTGAGAAAGGATATACTGGCACTGGAGAGGGTGCAGAGGAGATTCACTAGGTTGATTCCAGAGTTGAGAGGGTTGGTTTATGAGGAGAGACTGAATAGACCAGGGCTATACTCATTGGAATTCAGAAGAATGAGGGGAGATCTTATTGAAACATATAAGATTATGAAGGGAATCAATAAGATAGAAGCAGGGAGGTTGTTTCCATTGGCAGATGAAACTAGAACTAGGGGGCATGGCCTTAAAATAAGGGGAAGCAGATTTGGGACTGAGTTGAGGAGGAATTTCTTCACACAAAGGGTTGTGAATCTGTGGAATTCCCTGCCCAGTGAAGCAGTTGAGGCTACTTCATTGAATGTTTTTAAGGCAAGGATAGATAAATTTTTGTAAAGGAATTCAGGGTTATGGTGAGCAGGCAGGTAAGTGAAGCTGAATCCATGAAAAGATCAGCCATGATCTTATTGAATGGCGGAGCAGGCTCGAGGGGTCAGATGGCCTACTCCTGCTCCTAGTTCTTATGTTCTTATGTAACCCACCCCGCACCATGGCCGTCTCTGATGTGGTCTTTTGCACCCTAGAGGTTGGTGCTGTGCCGTACTCACCTCCTCACTCACCCTTGCAATCCATGGCACCTGGTCCACATTTTACGGGACCAGTAGTGATTTGTGCCCGTGTGATTTCCCACCGGGGAGGAGAGAACGTTCCAGGAGCGGTGTGTGGGGGCGGTGGGGGTGGGGGGGGGCGGGGGGAGATCGCTTGCCATACTCGCTAATGTGACTGAAATCAAGTCAATCTCATGCTAATCAGTCTCATGCACAGCAGAAAGAGGCTGTGAAGATTCCAAACCATTTGGCACCGGGCGCAATGCCCGCCTTTGGGCCCGCACGCAATTTTCCCGATTAGTGCGATCTGCGCCAGGCGCATCGTGGCTGGAAAATCACAGCCATGATGTCCCAACTACTGAGCAAAAACCACAACAACTCACTACTGGGGAGCATGAAGTTGGAAAACTGTTCCAATAAGTAATTAAATAGTAAGAATAATTATTCACAACCACTTTATCATCCTAGAACCACTAAAATAAAACCTATTTCCATTTCCCACCTATGACCATCAGTAATTATTCACTTTAGTATCTTCTTTCTCCCTGAATTCAGAAATATGCTCAGGCAGTTTAGTGTGGCTGTGAGGACAACAGGCAAACCTCGAGAGAAGCTCAACAGAAACCCAGTTTATACTTTAAATATGTTCCCCCGAGCTGCTGCTGAAATTAAAGTGCTGGAGTGGAGAAGCTCTGAGGGAACTCAACCCCCAAGTCCCCACCCACTCAAACTCATGATACAAGAACTGAGTGACTTGCTTTAATCATCACATTCATTTATCTCGACAAGTTCATTATTAATGACTCTTGTCAAATATTTGGCTCATTTTTCATATGGACAACTTTAATGCCTTAAGATAATAAAAGGGACTATTGAAGGGGGTTGTAATCTTCAAAAGGCCATCAGCATGAACAGTTAGTCATCGTTGTATTTTTAACTGTACCATTGGCACTTGACAGAGGAAATATGTTGTAATTACCTGAAGATCACCAAACATAACCAATGTTGGCTCTGGGATAAAATGTGCAGATATGTGCTGTCTGGTGTTGCTAGATTCATTCAAAGGTTTACTGCTGCAGTGTCCGAGCATTTGTCTATCTATAGAGTTAATTTTGACACTGTGCGTTAGTATAAATCAGAAAGCAGTGAATCAACAGTCTATTCAACTTTACTCTGTTTTTATTCCTATTAAAATCGGGAGAGATGTAGAGAGGCTATTGACTGATTAGCAACCATGCCATATTATCATACAAAGTCAAAACTGCGCACAATTTATGTGTGTAATTTAAAACAACAACAGTCATCTCTTAGAAAAACGAATTACATTTTCTGGAATGTCAATTTAATTAAAAGTTTGAATTGCAAAGAATTATAATTACATGCCTTGTCAAAAATATCCTTTAATTTTAGACTTAAATATCCCAAATAGAACAAAGCACCTGTGCTACTTTCTATTACAACGTAGCATTCTTTTCAGGTAGAGACTTGAATGTCTGGCTAACCTATAGCTCAGGGCAATGCTTAGTGTAGAATGCTACATGACGGGTCACAAATGCATATTTTCTTAATGGTGAAAGTCTGGCTACACTGGACAAAAATGTGAATTAAACCTTCCCATGCCCATCCATCAATGCCATAATGGGAAATAATTTATTCTGGACAAACAACCTGTAATAGGTATGACAGTTCCCTGCAACTAAGAACATAACCTGCATGGTGGCACAGTGGTTAGCATTACTGCCTCATAGCGCCAGGGACCCGGGTTCAATTCTGGCCTTGGGTGACTGTCTGTGTGGAGTTTGCACATTCTACTCGTGTCTGCGTGGGTTTCCTCTGGGTGCTCTGGTTTCCTCCCACATTTCAAAGATGTGCAAGTTAGGTGGAATGGCCATGCTGAATTGCCCCTTAGCGTCCAAAGATGTGCAGGGTAGATGAATTGGCCATGCTAAATTGCCTCTTAGTGTCCCAAGATGTGTAAATTAGATGGATTAGCCATGGTAAATGTGTGGGGTTACAGGGATGATGGGGGGGGGGGCCTGGGTAAGGTACTGTGTCAGAGAGTTGTGCAGACTCGATGGATTGAATGGCCTCCTGCACTGTCGGGATTCTATTCTATTCTATAAATATACTTCTGGTTAAATCAAGTGCTTCAGTGTGAAAAGCCCATTGCCTATTGCTGAGGCCTACAAAGCTGTAGCTTCTGTCACATTTTGGACTTGTGTTTGATTAATGGTTGTTAAATGACATTAAGTAGAGCCGTGATTAGGAAAGTGGAATAGACACCTATAAAAGCAATGGATTCTCATTATTTATTGCACTGAGATGATAGAATTTAACTAATAACTCAAAGTTTATAAATTCTGGATAAGTGATACAGCAATGTGTTAATCATATAAGTATGTGGTGCAAACATAATCCAAAACAACATAAACTGGATTTAAAATTGAAAACTCTGTGAGGATGTATTGTCTCAAACACAAGAAGAATAACGTCAGTGGACTGTGGACCATGCTATGAGATGATGGCCTGCACTTTGAAGGAACAGCATTAGCTGTTGGCTTTACTTACAACATCCCGAAGATATTTCTTGGGCTTGTCAGGGATAGATTTTTCCTAATCCAGCATTTGTTTTCATTCCAGTGCTCTCTATAAGGATCTGTCGTATCTGTGAACTGGGCAAGCAACAGAGAGGCTCCCAAACCAATTGGATTGAAATGTCCTCACTAACACATGTAGAGTTGTCCGAACCAGAAAATATGAAACAGGAATTATGAATTACATTGAAATGATATGGAGAAAATGAGGAAAAATGGAAAAAAATCCTAACAGGGAGACACACAAGAAACAAAGAAAAAACAAAACAAAATTATATCAGTTAGATTAATCGAGCATGATCTGCTTTTTACAAATCTGTGCTGACTACCCTTAATTAACTCAAACCTTTCGAAAGTCCCCTTTGGTATTTGCTCTGATTATTGTCACTAAAACCTTATTAACCACTGACGGTAAACTAACTGGCTATTAGTTATTCAGACTGCCTTTGCATCCTTTCTTGAATAAGGGTGTGGCATCTGCCACTCTCCGGTCCTCTGAAACCTCCCCCATATCTCGGGCAGATTGGAAAATTGTGGCAAGCCCTTCCACTATCTCCAACCCACTACCTATAGAATTGGGGAGTAAGTCATCCAAAACCAGATGACTTATCCACTCTAAGCCAGCAGAGTTTCCAGTGACTCCACTCTCCCTAGGGAGCTCTTATCTTTCTTACTTATTTGGCTCATGAATTTCAAGAGAAAACATTGTTTTATTCTTCGGGTGGATTTTCTGGCCGCACTCACCCCAAAACTGGAAAATCCCACCCGAGGTTAACGGACCTTTGCATGATCTGCACCCTCCCCATGCCCACTACAATTCCCATGGTGGGTGTGACAGGAAAATTCCCCCCCTTATGCTCAATGGGTTCAATTTTTTGTGTCCACAATTACAGATTTAATATGGCACAGATTTGAAATGGTTACGAGAGAATTAAAATGGTTACAGAAAATTATTACAGACTTAACGCATTGGGAGAAAGGAATAACTAAAAAAAAACAAGCTCTTTTGTTACGCCACTCTCAGAAGTTCAACACTTCACTGGTCAGATTACTCAAATATATTATTTTGCTTCCAGCAAGTAAACATTTGACCAATATCGAGCTTAAATATACCATTAACTGTGGTAATATAATCAAAGGTACAAAAACTAGCATAAGGGCACTTTTTCTGAATGCTCGTAGCATTCGAAACAAGGTAAATGAGTTGACGGCACAAATCATTGCGAACGAATATGATTTGGTGGCCATTACAGAGCCATGGTTGCAGGATGGTTACGACTGGGAGTTAAATATCCAGGGATATCAGACTGTTCGGAGGGACCGACAGGAAGGTAAAGGTTCGCCTACCGCCACAACAGGTCCATAGCAGATGCCATCTCCCTGGCTCTACACTCAACCCTGGAACACCTGGATAACAAAGACAGTTATATCAGACTCCTATTTATTGACTACAGTTCAGCCTCAGCTCAACACCATTATTCCTACAAAACTCATCTCCAAACCCTGTGGCCTAGGGTTCGGCTCCTCCCTCTGCAACTGGATCTTAAACTTCCTAACCCACAGACTGCAGTCAGTAAGGATAGGCAACAACACCTCCTCCATGATTATCCTCAACACCGGTGCCTCGCAAGGCTTTGTTCTCAGCCCCTGACTATACTCTTTATACACCTTTGACTGTGTGGCCAAATTCCCCTCCAATTCGATTTTCAAGTTTGCCGATGACACCACTGTAGTGGGTCGGATCTCAAACAATGACGAGACATGGTACAGGAAAGAGATGGAGAATCTGGTGAACTGGTGCGATGACAATAATCTCTCCCTCAATGTCAACAAAACGAAGGACATAGTCATCGACCTCAGGAAGTGTAAAGGAGAACATGTCCCTGGCTACATCAACGGGGATGAAATGGGAATGGCCAAGAGTTTCAAGTTTCTAGGTGTCCAGATCACCATCAGCCTGCCCTGGTCCCTCCACGCCAACACTATAGTTAAGAAAGCCCACTACTTTCTCAGGAGGTTAAGCATGTCTGCTATGACTCTCACCAATTTTTACAGATGCACTATTGAGGGAGGTGGTGTAGCTCTGATATTTAAGGATGACATCAGGGCGGTAGTGAGAGATAATATAGATTCTATGGAAAAAAAGGTTGAATCCATTTGGGTGGAAATTAGAAATAGGAGAAAAAGTCACTGATAGGCATTGTCTATAGGCCACCAAATAATAACATCATGGTGGGGCGAGAAATAAACAAAGAAATAACTGATGCATATAAAAATGGTACAGCAATTATCATGAGGGATTTTAATCTACATATCGATTGGTCAAACCTCCTCTGCACCCCCTCCAGTGCCAGTATATTCTTTCTCAGGTAAGACCAAAACTGTACAGTACTCCAGGTGTGGCCTCACCAGCACCTTATACAGCTGCAACATAACCTCACTGTTTTTAAACTCCATTCCTCTAGCAATCAAGGACAAAATTCCATTTGCCTTCTTAATTACCTGCTGCACCTGCAAACCAACTCCTTGAGATTCCTGCACAAGGACACCCAGGTCCCTCTGCACAGCAGCATATTGCAATTTTTTACCATTTAAATAATAGTCCATTTTGCTGTTATTCCGACCAAAATGGATGACCTCACATTTACCAACATTGTACTCCATCTGCCAGACCCTCGCCCACTCACTTAGATTATCTATATCCCTTTGCAGACTTTCAGCGTCCTCTGCACACTTTGCTCTTCCACCCATCTTAGTGTCATCTGCGAATTTTGACACACTACGCTTGGTCCCCAACTCCAAATCATCTATGTAAATCGTAAACAATTGCGGTCCCAACACTGAACCCTGAGGCACACCACTAGTCACTGATCGCCAACCAGAAAAACACCCATTTACCCTCACTCATTGCTTTCTGTTAGTTAACCAATCCTCTATCCATGCTAATACATTACCCATAACACCGTGCACCTTTATCTTATGCAGCAGTCTTTGGTGCGGCACCTTGTCAAATGCTTTCTGGAAATCCAGACACACCACATCCACAGGTTCCCCGTTGTCCACTGCACATGTAATGTTCTCAAAGAATTCCACCAAATTAGTTAAACATGACCTGCCCTTCATGAACCCATGCTGCGTCTTACCAATGGGACAATTTATATCCAGATGTCTCGTTATTTCTTCCTTGATGATAGATTCAAGCATTTTCCCTACCACAGAAGTTAAGCTAACCGGCCTGTAGTTACCTGCCTTTTGTCTACCTCCTTTTTTAAACAGTGGCAGCACATTTGCTGTTTTCCAATCTGTGGGAACCACCCCAGAGTCCAGCGAATTTTGGTAAATTACCACTAGTGCATTTGCTATTTCTCCTGCCATCTCTTTTAGTACCCTGGGATGCATTCCATCAGGACCAGGAGACTTGTCTACCTTTAGCCCCATTATCTGCCAGCATCCAGTCAGATCCCTTAATACCCTTTCCATTTTGATCCAATTGTGTTAAAGTCCAAAGCCACTTAGTTTGATATTAAAATGTAAGGGTTTAGAAACTGCCAAGCCACTGACTTGTCTGAAAATCTTTTGGAGCACAAAAGATTTTCCACTAGACCCTGGAGACTTTAGATATATTTACATATCAATCATTGTGTTAGATGCTGTGGTGTCAATAAGATAATTGTGTTTCTTTTCCTCTACTATAATGTTATGCAGTTATATGTAATAACCACAGCAGGCTACTTTTGTCCATAAAAACCCATGCCAGAACCTCAAAGATCCATTGTAGACTTACCTGTACCTCTTTCCAATACTTTCTGATGGGCCTTCCCAACACGAATGTTACCTGAGCACTCTCATTGAGGCCTCCAGATACAATGACCAACTACACATCCTCAATCCAAACTTGGGTCACTGGCTCATTGGATGTCCCTCGCCTTCCCACGAATCTGTCCAGCTTCTTATCCATTGGCAGGTAGAATATTCAAGCAGGCTTGGCTTTGAAGGTTTGGTTTCCTCTGCCGATGCCCGAGACCCCACCATTACTGGAGCAGCTTTACACTCCCGTGTGGATATCGGTAGTCTCATCTCTTCCACCATCTGCTCCATCCTGGCCAGCGGCCTTTCCATCTCATCTGCCATGACCTGGTGCCTGCACTGTGGAGTCCTGTCAACTATACCAAAATATAATGTGTGGTTTAAACACACAGACTGCATGAAGGTCAATAAAAACAAGGTTCCTTTATTATTGTATTTATTGGCATCAAAACTGTATAAACAGTTCAGGGAAAATATAATTCTAAGAAACAACTATTTACAGATAATATTCTGCGCCAATGTTGCAGATCTCTGCCCGAGCTGTGGCCTCAGCTTCTCTGCACAGTACGCACCTTGGGTATTCAGGTTTGCCTTACTGCCCAGTTCTTGGCTGCAGTTCTGCTCCCCTCTCTCCATGAGGCTTCTCATACTCTGGGGCATTGCCAGTCAGTTTGACCAGGTCACAATTCTCTTCTTGGCTTCGTGGCCACATTCAAGGTCTTCAAGTTGCCTGAAGCTCCTGCCACTCACAAGTCTTGGCTTTGCTATGTGTGCTTTTTTTCACCTCATGTCATTTGGCTCCAACCCCTCAGCTTGACAAAGACACAGCTCCATGCAGGGAGGGGCCCACAGGTACTGACTATTTTCCCTGCTCAGTGCTCTCCCCCACCATCGCCACCTGCTGCCAGAGGCCCTGCTATACTTACAACTCGTGACACTTTGTTCTGGCATGTTTACCTCTTCATCTCATTCTATTCAACTTTTCTTACACAGTCCTTTGTAAAATAGCCTTTACCTCTACAATTATAACAAACCTGTTCATCCGTCCTCAGGGCTGGCTTGGAGGGTTTACCCTCCTGCTGCCATTTCCGAGGAGTTCCTACTTTCATTTTGTATACCTTAACTTAAAGCTGATGGGGGCGATCTTACCAAAAGAATTCTAAGTGCCAAATGAGTGAGAAAACGGAAGAGAATTGCACCCATTTTTTCGGCGATTTCTCTGGCAAAATCTTCTGACACCATGCAAAAGAGGAGAAAAAGTGTGATTCACATCAGTAGAGGGGGTGGACAGAGTCTATTCTCGCCGGAAAGCTGGCAGATCAGACTAGAGGGCGCCATTGTGCATGCATCGATCTCTCAGTTTACTGTGCAACCCTGGATATCACCCCTGCCCAATCTCTGGCCTCCACCTCCCCCCCCAATCAGTAGCCTCCATTCCCCCTGATCGCTAGCCTCTACCCCCCGAATGCTAGCCTCCAACTCCCCCCTGATTGCAGGCCTCCAGCCACCAGCACCCCCCCCACCCCCCCCCCCCCCCCGCATAGCCCACCGATCACTACAACACCTCTTTCCGGACAATCACAACCCCTGTTCCCCACCCCTCCCCGGTCAATCACCCTGGCAATCCCCAATTCATAAATCATAGAATCCCTACAGTACAGAAGGAGGCCATTCAGCCCATTAGGTCTGCACCGACTCTTCAACAGATCATCTTACCCCAGCCCTATCCGCATAACACCACATATTTACCCTGCTAATTCCCCTAACCTATATATCTTGGGACACTAAGGGATAATTTATCATGGCTAATTCACCTAATGCTTGATATGTTAGGAATGTTTTGTCTTGTCAATTTTTCTTAGATCTACAAGGCTGGTGATCAACTGATTGGCAGTTTGATCTGATGATATTGGTTGCTATTGTGCACCAAATAGTTAATTTTGTAATGTTCCTTAAAAGTGTCAGATAACTGTTGATAACCGATGGTGTGCAGATTAACAATGAAAATCTTTACTGGCAGGTTAATCTTTCACATGTTGTAATCATATATTTCATAAACATTGACCTATCAAAGCTGAGGGCGTGAGGAATCTGATATCTTGCTCATCTTATTTTTCAATGCTTTCTTTAGGGGAAGGGTATTTCGCAGTATTAAGTTTTCTAAACTGTTTTTCCTTTTTATTTAATAACATAATGTGATCAATCAGAGATCAAATTGGGTTTCAATGGTATGAATTAAAAATTAATTGTTGAATGACTCAATAGAGCAACTTATCTTTAGCACCTCTCCCAATGTCGACTAATAAACACCTGTTCTACACTTCATATTTAATGGAACACAATACAAGTGATATTGTAATAGGCAATGAGGGAATGGAAGGTTTATTAAACAAGTCAGTTTTTATTTGTTTTCACAGTACATAAAGGGGGCAATCTAAAATCAAGCGGAATTACTTATTGGATACAAGGTAAATAATAAAATGGTAATGGATTATAATGGAATCTAAAAGGGACAAATATCCAAGAGATAATGATTTTCACCCGAGGGTACTACAGGAAGTAGGCAAGATATTAGACCTAATAATTCAAAGCTTTCTTGATTTGCAACTGTGACATTAGACTGGAAATGTGCCTGTGTCACTCCATTTAAGAGTTGGAAACAGGAACCAAGGGCTTGATTTTCAGGTACCTGTGGGGATGAAGGTAGGCTGTGGGGATGAGGGTACGCTGTGGGGATGAGGGTACACTGTGGAGATGAGGGTACACTATGGAGATGAGGGTACACTGTGGAGATGAGGGTACATTGTGAGGATGCAGGGACACTATGGAGATGAGGGTACACTGTGAGGATGAAGGTATACTGTGGATGTGGGTACACTGGGGATGTGGGTACACTATGGAGATGAGGGTACACTGTGAGGATAAGGGTATACTGTGGATGTGGGTACACTGTGGGGATGAGGGTACACTGTGGAGATGAGGGTACACTGTGGGGATGAGGGTACACTGTGGAGATGAGGGTACACTGTGGGGATGAGGGTACGCTGTGAGGATGCAGGTACACTATGGAGATGAGGGTACACTGTGAGGATGAGGGTATATTGTGGATGTGGGTACACTGTGGGGATGAGGGTACACTGTGGATGTGGGTACACTGTGGGGATGAGGGTATACTGTGGGGATGAGGATACGCTGTGGGGATGAGAGTACACTCTGGGAATGAGAGTGCACTGTGGGAATGGGGGTACACTGTGGGGATGAGAGTACACTCTGGGAATGAGAGTGCACTGTGGGAATGGGGGTACACTGTGGGGATGAGGGTACGCTGTGAGGATGAGGGTACGCTGTGAGGATGCAGGTACACTATGGAGATGAGGGTACACTGTGAGGATGAGGGTATACTGTGGATGTGGGTACACTGTGGGGATGTGGGTACATTGTGGGGATGAGGGTACACTGTGGAGATGAGGGTACACTGTGGGGATGAGGGTACACTGTGGGATGAGGGTATACTGTGGATGTGGTACACTGTGGGGATGTGGCTACACTGTGGGGATGAGGGTACACTGTGGAGATGAGGGTGCACTGTGGGGATGAGGGTACACTGTGGAGATGAGGGTGCACTGTGGGGATGAGGGTACGCTGTGAGGATGCAGGTACACTATGGAGATGAGAGTACACTGTGAGGATGAGGGTATACTGTGGATGTGGGTACACTGTGGGGATGTGGGTACACTGTGGGGATGAGGGTACACTGTGGATGTGGGTACACTGTGGGGATGGGGGAACACTGTGGATGTGGGTACACTGTGGGAATGAGGGTATACTGTGGGGATGAGGATACGCTGTGGGGATGAGAGTACACTCTGGGAATGAGGGTACACTGTGGGAATGGGGGTACACTGTGGGGATGAGGTTACACTGTGGATATGGGTACACTGTGGGGATGAGGGTACGCTGTGAGGATGCAGGTACACTATGGAGATGAGAGTACACTGTGAGGATGAGGGTATACTGTGGATGTGGGTACACTGTGGGGATGGGGGTACACTGTGGGGATGAGGTTACACTGTGGATATGGGTACACTGTGGGGATGAGGGTACACTGTAGAGATGAAGGTACAGTCTGAGGCTGCAGGTACACTATGGAGATGAGGGTACACTGTGAGGATGAAGGTATACTGTGGATGTGGGTACACTGTGGATGTGGGTAGACTGGGGATGTGGGTACACTATGGAGATGAGGGTACACTGTGGGGATGAGGGTACACTGTGGATGTGGGTACATTGGGGATGTGGGTACACTGTGGGAATGGGGGTACACTGTGGGGATGAGGGTACACTGTGGAAATGAGGGTACACTGTGGAAATGAGGGTACACTCTGAGGCTGCAGGTACACTATGGAGATGAGGGTACCCTGGTGGATGAGGGTATACTGTGGATGTGGGTACACTGTGGATGTGGGTACACTGTGGGGATGAGGGTGCACTGGATGTGGGTACACTGTGGGAATGAGGGTGCACTGTGGGAATGAGGGTACACTGTGGGGATCAGGGTATACTGTGGATATGGGTACACTGTGGATATGGGTACACTGTGGGGATGAGAGTACACTGTGGGGATGAGAGTACACTGTGAGGATGAGGGTACACTGTGGTGATGAGAGTATACTGCGGCAATGAGGGTACACTGTGGGGATGAAGGTATACTGTGGGGATGAGGGTACACTGTGGTGATGAGGAAACACTGGGGATGGGGATACATTGTGGGGACGGGGGTATGCTGTGGGGTTGAGGATACACTGTGGGGATGAGGGGACGCTGTGGAAGGTAAAGATGCCACTTAGCTTGTGTGGTTAGTTTCTGATGTGGAACCAACAGTGTGAGTTTAATTCCTATATCGGCATGAAGTTATCCATGAAGTCCTCTTCCCCCCTTCTCAACTGTACCCTTCGCCTGAGTTGTAGTGACCCTCAGGTTAAATCACCACCAGTCAGCTCTCTCTCCAAGGGGAGAGCACCCTCTGGGACTATGGTGACATTTTTTTCACACTGTGAAAATAGCATCCCCAGATGGTGCACTTGATACCGCTGGAACATGCTGCTATTTTCAAAGCAGGGGGAGCGTGATGTGAGATGGCAACCCGCTTGCTTCCAGATAATGGCCAGTTAAGCTCTTTGAAGAGCTTGTTAATCAGTTGGGGAGGACCAGAAGTAGATCCTCAAAGACTGGAATAAGCAAATGGCCAGGTGCACAAAGCTATTGTGAGGAGTGCGGAGAGACATTATGTTATGTGGTTCATGAATAAAAGTAATGAAAAGATAAGGATAAGGGTACACTGTGAAAATGACACCCCAGATGATGCAGAGCATGCACCATGATGCAGCTGGCCCTCTGATTTCCTCCTGCTCTATTCTGGAAGGCAACAGCTCTGTCATGGCTGCCGTTTGCCTTTGAGCATTGCAATCTGCATCAGATTCCCGCCTCTGTACAGCATCCGGCAGCACTAATGGGGCGCTGAGCTCTCCTCCTGCCCTGTTAATGACTTTCTCTTTCTTAATAGTGTTGCATTGTCAGTGCAGGTGCAGCATGCAGTCAGAACCTGGAAATAATCCTGGTATAAAGCTTCTGAACCCTGACTGAAAATCAAACCCTGGGTAACTAAATCTGTTTACTGTCTGTTGTGGGAAACTATTGGCATCTGTCATTAAGGATCGAGTAACTGAGCAAATGTGAGCTGATCAAAAGAAGCATGGCTTTGTTAATGGTGTGCTATGGAACTAATCTAGTTAGATATTTTGATGATTTCACCAATAATTGGGTAGACAAAGGATGGTCTTTGTATGTTATATCCATGGACTGCTGGAAGGCATTCTACAAGCTTCCACACAGTAGCTGATTTGCAAAGGTATCAGTCTGTAGACTTTATGATGGTGGTGTAGTGTTAATGTTACTTGAGTAATAACGCAAAGGCCCAGGCTAATGCTCTGTGGCCAATGGGTTCAAATCTCAGCAAAGCTGCTGGAATTTATATGTAATTAATAAATCTGGAATATAAAGCTAATCTCCATAATGGTGGTCACGATAACTACCATTGATTTTTGTAAAAACAACATGGAAGGAAATCTGGTTTGTGACTCCAGACCCACAGCAACATGGTCGATTCTTAACTGCCCTGTGAAATGGCCTAGCAAACCACTCAGTTAAAGTGCTATTAGGGATGGGCAACAAACGCTGGCCTTTCCAACAATGCCCACATCCCATGAAGGAAACAAAAAGGTATCCTTTTGACTTGGATTGGAAATTAATTGGGAGGTAGGGAGTAGAGATTGGGAATAAATGGCATTTACTCAGATTGGCAGTATGTGAAAACTGGTGTTTTTCAGAGATTTGTTCTGGGACCATAATTTTTTACCATAATTATTAATGACCTAGATGATCAAATGGAAAATAATGTATCCAAGTTTCCAGATAGGTTTAGATCAATAAGTGCTGCGAATTGGAACAGGAAGTTGCAAATGGACGGAGATAGATTAAGTGAAAGGGCTAAACTGTAGCAATTGGAGCTCAATATGGGCAAACGTGAGACTCACCACTTTGGACATAAGGGAGTGTCTAAGAGGGTGTGGGAGTATTTTCAAAATGGTGAATTCTCGCCTCTTGAACATCCCCAATTTAAATTGCTTCACTATTGGTGGCTGGATCTTCAGCTGCCTAGGCTCTAAGCTCCAGAACACCCTCCCTGTTTCTCTACATTTCTCTAGTTCTCTTTCCTTTTTTAAGGCACTCCTTAAAATTTATCTCTTTGACCAAGTTCTAGAAAAAGTGAGAGGGCATGGGATCCAAGGGGCTGCTGCCCTGTGGATCCAGAACTGGCTTGTCCAAAGGAGGCAGAGAGTGTGTATAGATGGGTCTTTTTCTAATTGGAGGTCGGTCACCAGTGGTGTGCCCCAGGGATCTGTTCTGGGACCCTTGCTGTTTGTCATTTTCATAAATGACCTGGATGAGGAAGTGGAGGGATGGGTTGGTAAGTTTGCCGGCGACACGAAGGTTGGTGGGGTTGTGGATAGTCTGGAGGGATGTCAGAAGTTACAGAGGGACATAGATAGGATGCAAGACTGGGCGGAGAAGTGGCAGATGGACTTCAACCCAGATAAATGCGTAGTGGTCCATTTTGGCAGGTCAAATGGGATGAAGGAGTACAATATAAAGGGAAAGACTCTTAGTACGGTAGAGGATCAGAAGGACTTTGGGGTCCGGGTCCATAGGACTCTAAAATCGCCCCGCAGGTGGAGGAGGTGGTTAAGAAGGCGTATGGTGCGCTGGCCTTTATCAATCAAGGGATTGAGTTTAGGAGTCCGGGGATAATGATGCAGCTATATAAGACCCTTGTCAGACCCCACTTGGAGAACTGTGCTCAGTTCTGGTCGCCTCATTACAGGAAGGATGTGGAAAAGATTGAAAGGGTGCAGAGGAGATTTACAAGGATGTTGGCTGGATTGAGTGGCATGCCTTATGAGGATAGGCTGAGGGAGCTCGGTCTTTTCTCCTTGGAGAGACGTAGGATGAGAGGAGACCTAATAGTGGTATATAAGATGTTGAGAGGCATAGATCGGGTGGACTCTCAGAGGCTTTTTCCCAGGGTGGAAATGGCTGCTACGAGAGGACACAGGCTTAAGGTGCTGGGGGGTAGGTACAGGGGAAATGTTAGGGGGAAGTTTTTCACACACAGGGTGGTGGGCGAGTGGAATCGGCTGCCGTCAGTGGTGGTGGAGGCAAACTCAATAGGGTCTTTTAAGAGACTCCTGGATGAGTACATGGGACTTAATAGGATGGAGGGTTATAGGTAGGCGTAAAAGGTAGGGATATGTTCGGCACAACTTGTGGGGCCGAAGGGCCTGTTTTGTGCTGTAGTTTTCTATGTTTGTAAGTTTTTGGTCATCTGTCCTATTACCTTACGGTGTGAAATTTTGCTTTAGAGTGCTCCTGTGAAGCGTCTTTGAATGTTTTCCTATGTTAATAGTATTGTATGAATGAAAGTTGTTGTTGTTATAGTATAGAAGTATAGAAGACTGAGTATACCTTGAGTATAGAAGATTGAGGGGTTACTGGGCAGAATTGTGAGTTGTGAGGAGGATACAAGGAGGCTTTAGGCAAGTTGAGTGAGTGGGTAAACACATGGCAGATGCACTACAACATGGTTAAATATGAAGTTATACAATTTGGTGTGAAAAACAGAAAGGAAAAGTATTATTTAAATGGTCATATATTGGAAATGTGGATGTAAACAGGAACCTGGGTATCCTTGTACATCAGTCAATGAAAGTGGAGAGGCAGGTACAACAAGCAATTAGGAAGGCAAAATATATGTTGGCCTTCATTGCAAGAGGATTTGAGTTTGAAGTAAGGATGTCTTACTGCAGTTATACAGAACCTGTTGAGATCACACCTGCAGTATTGTGTGCCATTCTGGTCTCCCTACCGAAGAAAAGACATACTTCCCTAGAGGGAATGCAGCGGAGATTCATTAGGCTGATACTGGGATTGGTGGAACTCTCCTACTAGGAGAGATTGGTTCAACTCGGCCTCTCTTCCCTGGAATTTTGAAGAATGAGAGGAGATCTGATTGAAACGTATCTACTTCTAACAGGGCTGGATAAACCCGATGCAGGAAGGATGCTTTCCTTGATTGGGGAATCTAGAACCAGGGTACACAGTTTCAGGATACGGGTAGACCATTTAGGACTGATATGAGGAAAAATTTCTTCACTCAAAGGGTAGTGAACCTGTAGCATTCTCTAGCTCCCCAGCGCAGTGGTTAGCACTGCTGCCTCACAGCAACAGGGACTCGGGTTCAATTCCGGTCTTGGGTCACTGTCTGTGTGGAGTTTGCACATTCTCCCCATGTCTGCATGGGTTTCCTCCCACACTCCAAAGGTGTGTGGGTTAGGTTGATTGGTTATGCTAAATTGCCCCTTAATGTCCCAAAATATATAAGTTAGGGGGATTAGCAAGATATGTGGAGTTAGAGGGTAAACGTGGGTAAGAGTAGGTGCAGACTCGATGGGCTGAATGGCCTCCTTCTGCACTGTAGACATTCTATGATCATAATACGAAATATGAAAACATATGTACTCCTCCATTTAATAAATACAGATAGACATGATGTATGGTTGTCTATACCATATGTTGCGACTTTTCCGGTGAAACTTGACCTGATTTTGTTTTCCAATCTCTATGATTTTTTTCCTTGATGCTTTTTCTTGTGTTTGTGTGTGAGGGAGATCTCTGGGCGTGGTTGGACGTTATAGTTTATGCAGGTGTGTGAGGGAAGATGTTTAAATGCAGACATTTGACAGCAGGAATCTGAGCAGAGAGATGGGCGAGGAATCTCACAGTGTGAGCCTGTGATCCTGGGTTTCAGACAGCACTCTCTCTGCTCGAACTGGGGAGGTGAGTCTTTCGGCTTTCAGGTACAGTTATTGATTCAGGAAAGCGCCAGTTTGCACGGATATCTCACCCAGAATGTGCAAATGAGGTCAATTCAGAGTTACATCTTCTTGCGAGGGCTGCACAATTGAAGAAGCGACTAGTTATTGAAAGAGGTTGGAACGGGGCGCTCAGTGTATATATTAGCGCACTCTATCAGTGTCGCTAAAGTCGAACAGACTTCACATGGCACATCAGATGGAAAAGACTGTGATCTTGATAGTTGTTACAGTTCCTTGTTTGGAATAATGCGATTTTTCTCAGGGATAAATGTATTGTATTTAATATTGAGGGTGGTTCTTTTCCGATTTGAAACCTGCAACTTAAGTTTATGTCCAAACTGCAGGTTTTGAGCCTTTATTGTTATTTTAGCTTTTTTTGCTCAAATATTATGTTTAGGAATAATTACCGCAACATCAATATTCAGTAACAAAGTATTTGACGGTCTTACAAAATTATGAGGTTATTTTAAAGTATTTTCCGGCTGAAACAGATGTTTTCAGGATTCCCATCTGGGAAGGGAAGATCTTCCCTTTGTCAGAGCACCAAGTTGCGCTTGGTTTGTTTCAACATGAAGATGTGCCTTTGGGGAAACGTCAATCATTCAGCCAGACACTAATCTTGCAATTCCTGTATCATTTCCGATCTTCACTCGTTATCCAATTTCACTGCTAAACAGACCGAATGTAGCCACTCAAATGAACTCCAACTGAGAACAAGCAACATTCAAATGGCTCAGATCTCAGATTCCACCCCCTTTTTCATGGACAGGAGTGTGGGGTTTACTATTCCAGGATGCAACAATTTAATGGGCAGCACGGTGGCACAGTGGTTACTACTGCTGCCTCACAGCCCCAGGGACCTGAGTTCACTTCCTGGGTTGGGTTACTGTCTGTGCAGAGTCTGCACATTCTCCCATGTCTGTGTGGATTTTCTCCACGTGCTCCGGTTTCCTCCCACAGTCCGAAAGACGTACTGGTTAGGTGCATTGGCCATGCTAAATTGCCCCTTAGTGAATCTGAACAGGTGCCGGAGTGTGGCAACCTGGGGATTTTCACGGTAACTTCATTGCAGTGTTAATGTAAGCCTGCTTGTGACACTAATAAATAAAC
Source organism: Mustelus asterias (assembly GCF_964213995.1). Lineage (NCBI taxonomy): Eukaryota > Metazoa > Chordata > Chondrichthyes > Carcharhiniformes > Triakidae > Mustelus > Mustelus asterias. The sequence goes on from NC_135801.1 coordinate 61,757,622, forward strand.
TTTAAATTCAACTGAGCACATCTATGAGACAACATTACCTGCCGCCTTTTGCGCACAATTTGACTTTCTTGAAAGCCACTCTGTGTATATATTATATTAGATGCACTTTTGAAACAAAGAATAAATTATTTGTACAGTATTTAGAAGTGTATCCCACTCAAGCTTTGACCCACGTCCTTGAGGAAGATTACAGTCTCACACTGTAAATCATTCACTGTATACAATGTTACTTAACCTCCAATTATCGACTGTGGGCACTTTTATTCATCATTCAACATCAACAGCCTCAAGTCACATGAAATATTGCAACTCTGCTACTTTATTCCTGGGGTCTGGAAGTGTTCTTCACAGTGTGGATGTAAATGATGCTTTCCACTCTGGGACCTAGTCCATATATCTCATTTTCTTTTTCCCTTGGCTCCTGTTAGCCTCTTATCTCCTTTTCCCTTCCCATCCCGTAACCCTGTCTGGCCAGCTTTCAGTACTGGCCTCCCTATTCCCTACTGTAGTGTTAGTGTACCTTTAAGAGTTTTTAAAAAAATTATGCTCACAGCCTTAAGTGATGTTATTGTTGGGAGGAGGAAAAAACTGGAAAGGTCAGGTGACAGGAGTTCATTTTCAGTTTCAGTTTGGTAGTTGGAGTGTTAGAAGCATCAAAGAGAAGTCTCTCTCCCTGTTTCTTCTTTGGAAATTCTGTGCTTAGCTGAAAACAAGGTCTTGTTTTCCTGAAGGGTGAAAATCTGCTATTGTTGGGGGCTGGACCAAAGTCTCTCTGGTGTTTTGGGAAGCTGTCTTGTCTTCAAACTGTTCTGAGTCTCAAGAGCATTTGACTGCAGAATTCAACTAATGGCTTCAATCCCAGTATTACGTGAGCCTTAATCTATGCTGTATTGAACCTATTTAAGGGGTTGTTTATGGAGGTTTGATTGGGACAGCTTATGTATATATATATATATAATATATATATATATTAATTAAGGGTTATACATTATTGCAGTTGTTTTGTTTTTGTTTGTAATTGTTAGAAGTTATTGCTAATTTTCTTTCCATACATGTTAATTATATTCTTAAATAAACTTTGTTTGATAAAAGCTCCCTAGTGGGACTTTTGAATCACACCTGAAATGGAACATATCATGCTTATCCTAGCCAAATTCAAGATGCAAAACTTATGATTCAGGGGGGCTTCATAAAACAGTTTGGAATTTCTGACCTGAACCATAACACTACCCAAACCCATCTTTTTTCTTCTGCTTTCCTGCTCTCCTCCTGCCACTCCAGGCTTGAACCTCCTTGAATCTGCTCACCCCTCTGCCTCTCCTGACATTTTGAGGCATCCATTGCTGCCCATTTAGCCCCATTCTCTTATCTCTCCAGGCTCCCCGCTGGGAAATCTACTGAGGACTAACCAAGCTAGCTTCCTTCCTGACCCGCAACCCAACAGATTAACAAATCTCCACCGCACTCTGGATTTTACTTGAGAATGCTGCTCACTCAGAAACAAGGCTCTTACCATCTACAACATTATTATGGATCATTGAGATGACACCCTGTCTTTGACTGAATTTTTGCTCATAACATCTCACCCATTGAATCATAGAATCCTACAGTGCAGAAGGAGGCCATTCAGCCCATCGAGTCTGCACCGACCACATCCCACCCAGGCCCTATACCTATAACATTAGCTAGTGCCCCTGACACTAAGGGGCAATTTAGTATGGCCAATGCACCTAACCTAAACAACTTTGGACTGTGGGAGGAAATCGAAGCACCCGGAGGAAACCCATGAAGACATAGTGAGAACATGCAAACTCCACACAGACAGTGACCCAAGCCGGGAATTGAACCTGGGTCCCTGGCACTGTGAGGCAGCAGTGCTAACCAATGTGCCATCGTGCCGCCCTCCTTATTGAAGTTGCCCCACCTGACAATTGTTTCCATCACTGGTCCCACAATGACAGTGTTGTTCATGTCACTACCTTGTTTCTCTCTCTCACTCTGCTCCTTCCACCACTTTCACCATCTCTGAGCACTTCACCATGTTTCAGCCTCTCCACTCCTTTGTAGTCTCCTGCTTCTCCAAAGACCATCCCAAATTTCTCACTGAAATATTCACACTTCTTTCCTCCCTCAGTCCTTGCACCAAAAGATATCTCATGCTCAGTGAGTTCTTATCCTTCTCCCTCTGACTTCACTTCTGTTCTCCTCCTCCCTGCTGTACAAAGACTAATTATTTCCCCTTTTTCTTCCAGCGGTGCTGTAACCACCAGATGTTGTAGAATCATTTCAGATGGGCTAAACATCATTGCCTGAGATAGACAGATTTTTAATCAGTCAGGGAATCAGTGGTTATGGGGATAAGGTGAGAAAGTGGAGTTGAGGATTATCACATCAGATCAGTCATGATCTCATTGAATGGCAGAGTAGACGCGATGGGCCAAATGGCCTACTTCTGTTCCTACATCTTATGGTCTTCTGGCATGCCCTTCATTTTGGCTCTTCATTTTGTTAATATCCTGCAACATTTCACAATCAGAAAAGGAAATGGGATCAGCACTGATGCTAGACATGGGCTTTATGGTGTGAGTAGGAGGGATAACAAAAGTATGAGACAAATGGACAGAGGGAGGCTAATAGGGCTCTTAACAGGTTACTTGCATTATTTATTTTTATATCATCACCTTTATTATACGATTCTTGTGCTAATCTTGAAGAGAGAAGCCAAATGCAATAAATTTGATGAAAAATTTCTTTCTACTAATTTCAATTTATCCACTGGCATACTTTGTCTGTAGGTTATGGGTCTGTAGCTGTTTTTTACTTGGAGAAAATTGAGACTGATGATATTAGTATTTTGGAAGATGGTGTTTGCTGTTCCGGCACACCTATTCACAGGCTTGAGGCGCAGGTGCAGGTTTCATCATATGTGCAGTAAGTTCAGCACATGATGAGTAAAGTGCTGCACTTTCAAAAGTAGGCTGAATTGTTTTGGCATTGTTTAATATTTCCTTTTGCTTCTTCTCTTTAGATGAACCTGGGGATGAGGTCCTTCAGTGGAAATTTGTATTTTGCCCTTTTCTTGACGATTTTGGGTAAGAAATTTTTCTAAAACTCTCTTTACCAGAAGTGAAAGATTGGAGAGTATTTGCTTTTGGAAGGGTAGATACAAGGGTAAATTTTTCAAGTTTCTACCTGTAGCAAGCAATCTCACATATCATAAGTGAGTATCAAACCAATTACAGAAAATGGGCTCCCTCCAGTAAGAACATTTAAATCAACTTTCTAATATCATCAAAATCTCACAATGTAAGCAATAGTGGAGTGTTCTATTCGACATATCTATTCTTTCTCACCATGGCATGCATTCTTAAACGAAGGATGGCAATGCTACTGAAAGAAATGATTTGCTATTATCTATTGAGTGATAGCATTAAATACTCCTTGTGGACGAGAAGTGAGAAACAGTAGAGATTTCTTAGCTTGGTAATACACTATTGGTCTGAAGAACTCTTTATATTTCAGCAGTCTGACTAATCCATGCTGCCAGTTATATTATTAGAGCAAATAATATCGAAGCTTCCGTCTTCTGTCCTTGCACCCACGAGGAATCCTTCCCAGATTCATTTAATATAGCATTATCAGCAGAAGGGTTATTATCTATGAAGCTAAATCCTGGAGATGAAAATTCAAAGCTCTAACACCACAAACTCCACTTTAATGTAACTTTCTATTACAGAAGAATTGAAGTGATATTAAAATAGATCATTTCTTAAAACAGAGCTAAAGTAACAGAAATGAGTGATAGATAACATACTTTCAATCAGCAAAGTTCATAAGTGAGCGTTTGTCATGCCCATACTACATTCCCCTTTGTATATTTTTAGGCTGACGTTAGACTCATTCAAAAACTGGCCTAAAAGTAGTGCATAGAGGAATGTAATAAAAACATCTGAAGCATTCATGTGTGAACCCTGCTGATCAGAACGTGTGCCCCATATGCGCATGACCAAGAGGGACACGGCAATGGAAAATTGCTCTGATCTGAGGCCAGGAATATGCTCTGTTTTAAGGAAGGACTAGCAGAAAATATGAATGTGCAGACTATTTACTGATGGAGCAACTTGCATTGATTGATGAAGCAATATTTGGAATATTTTGCATTGTACATGGGCACAAAAGGACATTTGGAAATTGTAACGAACCAGAGAAGAGTGACCAGAGTCACATGGAGAGAAAAATGAAACTTGACTTCATCAATGATAAACTTGAAAAGAGAAAGGGTTTTAAACTATTGAGAGAGATTAAAGCTTGATAATTTACCTTTGACCTGGAGTATACAACTAGATAAATATAAAACAGATGCAAATTTAATTATGTACAAGCAATATTGCAAGCATTCCTAATGTGTGCATTTGGAGCATATCACATTAATCTGCAGACCAATTCAACATTGAATCAAGCTAAATGAAGCAATTGGGCCAGGAGGAAGAATTACAAGTGGAAATTTGGAGTTATGTACAATTGAGTTTAAGAACATTGATTTTAAAGTCATCATTTATTTATTCATCTTTTATTTATTTGAGCAGTCTCCCAAGGTTGTGGCTTGCAGCAGCTCATGGCTGACAAAGAAACTATTGTGAAGATTTTGTCTTCAGGAAAATGTAAGTTGAGTTTATCACACAAACGTACAAAGCTAGATTTAGTGCCACCCTGAAACCAAATCCATAAGTTAGCTGAGAAACCCACCTGATAATCACCAGTTTACTAACTCAGTGCAATGAACATTCTCACTCAGTGAAGATATGTTTACATAGTCGGCCAATAATGGACATGAGTATGATTCAAAAGAAATATGTAATGGATTGAAAGTACCCCAAATCAACATCAAGCATTCTGAGATCAGGAGAATCATTGGCCAGAAACATCTTAAAACTCTATTTACTTTGCCCTAAATCTTAAACCCAATCTCAGCACTCGTACCACACCAGTTAAAATCTGTGCTCTGAATTGCTTCAAAAAGACCAGCAAACTTGGAATCTCCATAGCACTTTTCCTGATTCCTTTCGGAATTTCAGAGCAAACCCCAGAGACAGTTATAGAAAGCTTTGTTTAGACATTACCTGGAGGTCTGTGCTCCATTCTGAGAACCACACAAATGGAAGAGATATATTACCTTTGAAGTGAGTACAGCATAGTCACCAGAATGATCCTGAAGATAAAGGGTTAAATTACGAGGTCTGGATGTGTTAAAAATGAACGTTGCAAAAGTCCTAGAGGACAAGCTCCTCCTTTTTAGGGGGGAGAGAGAGCTGACTGGTGATGATTTAACCTGAGGGTTACCATACCTTAGGCAAGGTTGAGAAAGCAGGGCCTTCATGAATAACCTCAGACGGTACGGGAATTGAACCCACGCTGTTGCCACCTGCTCTGCATCACAAACAAGCTGCCCAGGCAACTGTGTTAACCAACGGTATATAGTTGAGGCTTGTAACCCCTTAAGTATAGAAGATTAATGGGTGATCAAATTGAAGTGATTAGGGGAGGGTAGATAGAGAGAAACTGTTTCCTCTGGTGGGAGATCATTGTAGGATTCCTGGGAAAAGGCAGGGTAGTGGGGTTGGCTGAGGCAGCACATACATTATGGACCAAAGAGCCTCCTTCTGTTCTCGAACCATTCTTTGATTTTATCCAGAACAAGTGCCTTAAAATGAAATAATTTTAAAATTAGAGTTGATGTCAGGAAGAATTCCTTCATGCAAAGAATAATGGAAATCAGGAAATCTTTCCTCCAAAAAGATGCTGAGGCTATTCAATTGAAATTTCAAGACAATATTGATAGACTTTTGTTAGATAAGGTTATTAAGGGTGATGGGAACCAAGTTAGGTTGATAGAATTAAGAAACTGGTCAATCATGATTTGATTGAATGGCAAAACAGGCTAAAAGGGCTGAATGGCCTACTGCTGTTCCTTTCCTTAGTCATTCTTTGGATGTAAGGGGCACTGTAATTACTGCCACCTTCTTGAACCACTGCAATCCATACACCCACAGTGCTGTTAGGGAGGAAGACCCCGGATTTTGACCCAGCACCAGTGAAGAAATGGCGATACCAGGGTGTGCTATCACTTTAAACTCTGTGATATGAGCAGAGTTCTTGAGTCCTCTGCCCACAGGCAGGTCTAATCCAGAGTGCTATGACCTCCAGCACAGCTAGGGCAGGAAGACAGGTCCCAAATCCACCCCAGTTAGAACGGGGATTCAACCCCACACTGCTGGAGCCAATCTGATCCACATTAGCGTCCAGTCAGTGGAGCCTACTGGTCTGCCAAGGAATCCAAGTTGCTATGGTAACATACACTTTACTATGGATAGTGATGGTAGAGGCTCCAATTTCATTCCATCACATGTCTGACCAGGAATCCTTCCCACTGTCACTGCCGTCTGTTGGAAGGATTTACAAGTTGATCCTCAATCTGTTTGGCTGGATAATGGACACATCTTCTTTGACCATGAGGTCCTTGAGTGAGTCTTGAACCCAGAGCTCCTGGCTCAGAGGCAGGGACACTCGCCACTGAGCCACAAGACTTTCAATAAGAACTGTCTCTCATTTGAATATTTATGCAAATATTAGGTTACCAAGTTTTGCTTGAACATATATTAACAGTTGAGGGTGGAAATATATTCAGTTGTTATCACAATTACCTGTATACTTGCGAAATTATTAATTACGAACACTCAACCATGTTTTATTTCCTTTTTGAGTAATTCAGTGTTCGTCAGTTATTGACATTTTGTTGCTGTTGGATGGATCCCACAGCATAGGAAAAGGAAGCTTTGAACGATCAAAGCACTTTGCTGCCAAACTGTGTGATATTCTTGATATTAATCCGGACAGGGTAAGAGAAAATGAATGTAATAAAATTAGCTGGAAAATTGAAGCATTGTGTTTATACTAATCTTGGATTGATTTGTTTGTGCAAATGTATTTTTTATTGATTATTCAGCTTAATTTATCCACCAGCTACTGGTTGAGTTTAAATGAAGGAGCAACAGTGTGAACAAACATTTTAATGTAAAACTATTTTTTATTATCTGCAGCACATTCATTCAGAAGCCCTATCTAAATCTAAATCCACACCTTCAAGTCTTGCTGTCCTGTCATCCCAATGGCCAGAAACTAAATTAAGCTAAATTGTAGATTTTTAAAAAACATTTAAGTCCTGCTGTCGTAATCAGAAATCCAGAAGTGTGACAAGCAATTTATCACAACATTAATGAATTACTTTTGGAGTGTGGTCATTGTTGTTATGTAGGCAGCGAAGCAGTAAATTTGCATAGTACAATCCCCACAAACAGTGGGCTTTGATGATGGTGGGAATAATATCAATCCTCACTGACTGGAAAGATAGTGAAGGCAGAAACCCTCATAACTTTAAAAAAGTACTTGCATCCATACTTGAAATGCCATAACCTACAAGGCTACAGACCAAGAGCTAGGAAGTGAGGTTAAACCAGATGGACAGGACTTTCTGGCCGTGCTTGCCCCAAGACCAGAAAAATCCCGCCCAAGGTCAACGGACCTTTGCATGGTCGCTCCCCCCACTCTGCGCCTGCTACGATTCCCGTGGCGGGCGGGACAGGAAAATTCCACCCAATGGCTACTTTACTCCTTGCACTTTTCTGTGGACACAATGCACCAAATGGCTTCCATCTGTGCTGTGAGTCCACATTCTGTGAATCCACACACTCTCTGAATCCACACATTCTGTGAATCCACACACTCTCTGAATCCACACACTCTGTGAATTCACACACTCTCTGAATCCACACACTCTGTGAATCCACACACTCTGTGAATCCACACCCTGTGAATCCACACTCTGTGATCTATGTTATTTTAATACTTTAATACTTAAGAATAAGAATTTACAGACTCCTATCCTGAAATCTCTTATCGTGAAGCATTCTTTTGAGCAGATTGCTTTAGCCCATTCCCATTTTGTCATGAGCCAAAACACATTAACTGGACTTCAGCTATTTTGCTCATTGATTGCAAGTGGCGAAGATCTGCTTCGTATCGGCATTTGCTACCAAATAAACCTGTTGGACTTTAACCTGGTGTTGTTAAAACTCTTACCGTATCGGTACCAACAGTGTTTCACAGCATTTTATGTGACAGATGTTCCTCAGGTGAAATATTAAATCATCCTTATTTTCCTAAAGTCAGTTGGACCATGACAAACTGCCATTTAGTTACATAGTGGAAAATACTACATTTGTCATTAGCTTAAAATTTATACTTTGTCAGGTAAATACCTCTGGAAATTTGGATACAGTTTCAGATACCAGACAAGTTGGGCGGCATGGTGGCACAGTGGTTAGCACTGCTGCCTCACAGCACCAGGGATCCAGGTTTGATTCCTGGCTTGGGTCACTGTCTGTGTGGAGTTTGCACATTTTGCCTGTGCTTGTGTGGGTTTCCTCCGGTTTCCTCCCAGTGTCCGAAAGATGTGCTGGTTAGGTGGATTAGTCATGCTAAATTCTCCCTCAGTGTACCCAAGCAGGTGCCAGAGTTTGGCGACTAGGGGATTTTCACAGCAACTTCATTGCGGTGTTAATGTAAGCCTACTTATGATACTAATAAATAAACTTTTAAAAAGTCTGATCAAAACTTAAACTTGATTAAAAGGCACAAAAATGATGTAATTCAGTTAGCACAATAATATTTACAATAGCTATGGTCACACCTCTGTCTTCAAATTTCATGTTTTTGTTTACACTCAAATAGATTCGCATTGGAGTGATTCAGTTCAGTTCAAAACCAAAAGTAGAGTTTGGGTTAGAAGCATACCCCACAAGAGAAGAGACAAAAGAAGCTATCAAAAAGATTTTCTTTAGGTAAGTGTGGCCTGTGCATAAACAAGTGGAGAGTACTCATTACTAGAAAACTCTAAACCTGTGCCAGAGATGCATACTTTGAAGAAAGAACCATAATTTCATTTTTAAATGCAAGCTTCAATAGTTCTCTGGAAGAATTATCCTGTGGTTTCTCTCAATGTTCATTCAGGGGAGGTGGCACTGAGATTGGCAGAGCAATAAAGTACGTGCTTCTCAAAGGCTTTCATGGAGGGCGGAAAGATTCTCTGAAAATCATTGTTATTCTGACTGATGGTAAATCACAAGACAATGCAACAGTGCCTTTGATGTCTGCTAAGAACAGTGGGATGACAATATTTGCTGTAGGAGTCAAACATCCAGAGTGAGTATATATTAAGGTGCTGAGAGAAAGCTGTGACACTGACTTATTTTGTGAGCAACAGTTGCTGCATTGCTCCTCACTTATTCCTTCTGGTGCAATCTGTAGATGGAAAGAACTGGCCAGTTTAGCCAGTGTTCCCAGTGAGATGCATGTGCTCTACGCAGAACACTATGATGACGCTGTCAATGGTTTGTACACTACGCTGACACAGTCTACTGTCTGCTCTGATGTGCATCCAGGTGGGTAGTTTTGCTCTGAATTTCCCATTCAACGCCTCTGGAATTGCTTGATGTGTCTAGAAATTTATAGTTTAATTTCCTACCTTTAGAAACCACAGTGCTCGATTTTCCAACCAGTTAAAATGTTCATTATTGCAGTTGGATTTCCAATCGTCCCTCCCAGTGGGGATAGCTCGCTGGTACAAAGCCAGAATAGCACCTCTATTGTACACCATGGAACATGTCCCATTTGCAATGAAGCTATAACTTAGACATCACTGTTGCCAGTATGACCACACACACTTGCTCATGTACTCACACAACATTCTGCTGTCTACCCTTTTAGTGGGGGAGGTAATTCATTTATTTTAAATGTGTCAGTGTTCCCATTAAAATAACAGGCAGCAGAATATTAAAAACACACACATTCAGAGTTTGTCTGCTCATCTTTTAAGCTCATGGCTACAATTAGCTTTTGTTTAAGCTTCTTATTTAGGTCATGCAGCACTTTGGGAGGTTTTATTGAGTTAAAGATGTTACATAAATATAAGTTGTTGTTGCTTTGTGCTCTGTGTCCGTATTTTGTGTAGTTTTGATCTTCTTAAGAAAGGATATAATTGCATTAGAAGCAGTTCAGAGAACGTTCACTTGACTGATCCTTGGGATGAAGGGATTATCTTATGAGGAAACGTTGGACAGGTTGGGTCTATATCCATAGGACTTTAGAAGAATGAGAGGTGATCTATTGAACATTCCTGGGGGGAATTGACAGGGGGGATGCTGAGAGGATGTTTCCCTTATGGGACAGACTAGAACTAGGGGACACAATTTTTAAAACTGGGATCTCCTATTTAAGACAGAGTCGAGGAGAAATTTTCAGTCAAAAAAGGACATGTGAGTGGTTATTTTCAACAGTTCGGGCAGAACTTTACTTCCTTAAAAAAACAATCACTCTCCAACTTCTGAGTGACACCCAGCAACTCTTCAACTCTTCTCCCCTTCTAACCAAGCACCTCTAGCAGAGCAGGCTCGATGGGCTGAATGGCCAACTCCTGCTCCTTGTTTGTATGGCCACAAAACCATCCAACACTTCCAACTGCTGGCTGAGGTTCCATTTCATTGTTGAGGTTGCTGTGGCTATTGTGTTGAGTGTCTCTGTGCAAATTTCTGGTAAAAACTATCAAGAAATGAGGATTTCCCACTCACAATAAATGGCAAAGTCAACCCACTGTACCCATGACAGATATCAGCTGTGGCTTGGAGTGATAGGGAAGAAGCCATGAATTAGCATAAAGATAAGATCCAGCCTGCTTCTTATTCTTCCTTCTGAAGTTTTAAGCCCTGTTGGGTCTTAGACACGATGTGGAGATGCTGGCGTTGGACTGGGGTAAACACAGTAAGAAGTCTCACAACACCAGGTTAAAGTCCAACTTTAACCTGGTGCTGTGAGACTTCTTACTGGGTCTTAGACACCACAGGCCAGACTTTCACTGATGAAGGGTGGAGGAGAGGAGGGGGGGGTGGAGGGGGAGGAAGGGGGAGGGGGAGGAAGGGGGAGGGGGTAGAAGGGGGAGAGGAGGGGGAGGAAGGGGAGGGGAGGTGGAGCGAGAGCAAGGAGGAGGAAGGGGGAGGGAGGGGAGGTGGAGGGGGAAGGAGGGGGAGGGCAAGGGAGCAGGGAGGGGAGGGAGAAGGGGTATGGAGAGGCTGGTGATCGGGGGTGGGGGCATTGGGAATCCCTTCCTCAATTGCCCATATGTGGGAAGCTGCTGCACCCACTTTTGCCAACTTCCTTCCATCACTAGACACCCAACGCTTCCCCCGACAGTCTTTCCTGTCTCCCACTTGGCGGCCCGTGGCAAGGAATAATTTTGAGGGGCCACATAGAAATGCCTTTCCCATTTCACAAGCCCAGCCCCTCATGTGGAGCTGGCGGGAAACACACCGCTTTTCTTGCCCGAGTTAACACTTTGTTAACAAAGGAGAAAATTCTGCCCCATGGTGTTTCTCAGTAACTCCCAAGTGATTGTACGTTAACTTACCAACATTTTGAATCTTCATTCAGCGCAGTTGAGGCACGTGCATTTGAGTAGAAGAACTCTACAAAATGGTCAGAATAACTTAAATATTATTTTCTCGAATGGAGGCTTGGTGACCCTGTCAATCATAACATAAAATGCAATGATTGATTTTAACTTTAAAGTTTGCTGATCCTTTCTTAGTTCTTGTGTTTTTTTGGGGGGGTTGGGTTCAGGGATGGGGAGAGCAGGGAATTAAATCAGCAGTGGTGGAATCAGATAACTTATGGGTGGTGGACACAATAGGATTGTTGAAATGGAACCTAGATGTTAGTGGGAGCTGGATCTGTGCTTCACAATTTTCTTCCCATTCTGAACCCATTTGAGGTTTGAACATTGCTGTGACTCCATAGTGTGAACCAGTTTAGTGGGGGAGTTGGGGGATGAAGAATTGTGTGTATGTGTGAAGGAGGGTATGGTTTGCGATGTGTGGAGAGAGATGTGAGGGAAAAGGGGTCTGTGTAAACTGCAGGGTTTTTAGCTAATGAGCACCTACATTTTCACTGGCTTTTCTGAAGCCAGAATCAGGCCTCAATGATCAGTTCGGCCGTGCCCACCATTTGAAAGAAAAATCACGAGAATTTAACGCCAGTTTGAATGAAGGTCATCTTGTAAAACGCGACCAATCATTTCAGTGCCAGTGTGAATTAGCTTTCTTTTAAAATTCACTGCCAGAGTTAATAAATATTTAATTCACTCGTATTTGATCCTTTTTTTAAACAGCCTGCAAATTGGTGTCACGGTTTTGTCAGAGAACAACTGTCAACGCGGAAAAGAAATATCTTGGAAACCATCTTTGCTGGAAAGGCAAAAATGACAGAACAAATTGGCATGGAAAACCCATGGCTACCTTCTGTCCTCTCTACATGTCAGTTTGTTTTGTTCTCAATAACAGCACATACTTTGCAAGAGTTCATCAACAGGGCATCTGATGGAAAGAATGGTGGCTGGGGGGACCTAAACAGAGAACATCAGCAGCATCCCCACATGCGCATATATGCATGTATACATTCTGGGCACACATCCACTCAGAAACATGCAAACATACACATACATGCATAAATACATGCATTTAGGGCGGCACGGTAGCACAGTGGTTAGCACTGCTGCTTCACAGCTCCAGGGACCTGGGTTCGATTCCTGGCTTGGGTCACTGTCTGTGTGGAGTTTGCACATTCTCCTCGTGTCTGCGTGGGTTTCCTCCGGGTGCTCTGGTTTCCTCCCACCGTCCAAAGATGTGCAGGTTAGGTTGATTGGCCATGCTAAAATTGCCCCTTCGAGTCCTGAGATGTCTAGGTTAGAGGGATTAGTGGGTGAGATATGGGGATAGGGCCTGGGTGGGATTGTGGTCGGTGCAGACTCGATGGGCCGAAGGGCCTCTTTCTGCACTGTAGGGTATCTATCTATCTAAAACCTTTCTTTTCCTCGGCATGTTGTTATCAGCGTTAATAATTGAACTGACATGAAAGATTCATCCATTTCTCACAAGGAAAATAACCTTCAAAATAATGTGCGCTGCACTGTACCCCTTACAGCCCAGTCAACATACACAATCACATAAAGAAGCGACTGTTACGGTCATGTATGGCGCGATTATTGACAAACTTTTTGATTTTGACCTACAAATCTTTACTTTGGTCAATATCTGTAGTCACATGCATCAGGATAATCTTTTCAAATGTGTTATAATGCATGGTTTAATGTTAGTTCTGTCAGACAAATCTCTAAAATACCATGGTTGAAAACTCAGTTTTACCATGCAATAATTAAATACCAGCTGGTTGATTTATTGAATATATACCAATTTGAAATAGAAGTGCAACCATGGCAAAGAGATGGATATATAATCAGTTTTGTAAAGGCTAATATACAGCGACAGTTTTGTTTTAAATCACAGAGAAATGTGGCTGCTCTATTTTAATAGTTGAAATTTTTTCATCCGTTCAGCTGGAAAAGAACATACAGTCAGATTCACATTCGCTGTTACCGCACCCTCTGTCCAGGTAAATATATCCTCCAGGAATTTCTGCAGGCTTCTTCCAATCTCCAGCCAAAGTTAGAGATCCCGTGTGGAAGTATGATCCTATCTTGGTTCCAAGCACCAAGTTGTCCAGCTGTTATACATTTTTTTCATTCGTTGTTTTTCACCTTCCACCTTTTTGGGTTTCATTGAGATGAAAAGTAATTCCCAACATTGTCACTTTGCAACTGCCTATTTAGATATTGCATGAATGAGTTGTCTTCTGCCTTTTCCTTTCATTCTGCAGTGAGTAATTAGCATCTACTTGAGTCCCACTTACCACCCCCCCCCCCCCACCCCCACTCCCCTCAGCTAAAGTCAGGTGGAGTCCATCAAGGGAAATATCAGTTGCCCTGCAGCCATTTAACAGCTGTTTATTGCCTGGATGTCAGGAAGTTCTGCTTCAGAGAGCTTCTGGCTGGTCAACAGCTCTCCAGCACTTGGGGACAGAGGCAGACAGCATTGGATTAGGATTTAGTTGGTGTTGGGGGATCTCACTGGGTGCCCTGGTGAGGGGCAAAGGTGGAAGGGGTTAGTGGTCTGGGGTTTGAGAAGTCAATGGGGTTTGGGAGAGCAGCTGGAGAGGGGAATATCTTGGAGCAGCTTCTGGTGGACCAGGGGGACTGATAAATTGGGACAACCAAACCCTCTGCTCACTGTGAGCCTGCGCAGGGACTGGTGGCTTGTTGTGGGCCTCTCCGACCTCCATTCACTCCTAGAAACAGCAGGATGAGGATCTTAAGTACTCTTAAGACTGTGATTACCCCCACTACCAGTAAAATTGGCAACAGAGGTGGGTGGGTAGATGGTAGGTCGGACTGACTCTTGCTGGATTTAGCGAGCTGCCTTCAAACCCGCCAGTGGGTGAACATAAAATCCAGCTCCTTATTACAGCAATTGAGATTGAGGAACTTGTCACTTGACTACAGTGAGATTGACAAAGGTACCATTGAGAAAAGGAAATGTTTGGAGCAGTATTTTTTAAAATGTGTGAATGTCAACCTTGGCCCATTTGATCTGCTTGGAGTTATCTCGGTTATTGTACCTTCAGGAGCTGTTTAGGTACAGGACAGCCAGGGAGGTCTGGTCAATGTGGATGTAAAACCCGAGATTGCACACATTTCAGAGTTATGTTGGTAGCAGAATTCACGCCCATTTCTCTTGTCCGGGGAAGATGTGAGATATGGGGAGGCCCAACGAAGAGGAGGAAATATTTTGAAGAAGTCTGTTTTCAAAGACAAACTGTATGGAAAAGGCCAAATCATGCAGATGCTAGATATTTGGAAAATGAACAGAAAATGCTAGAAATCCTCAGGAAGTTAATACTCCCAGAATTTTCTGTTTATGTGAGAATGCTTTCCTTGTGTTTATTGTAATGAATATTCCTATCTTCTGTACAGGATTTGATCAATTCCTATGCCTTTGAACAAATCAACCATTTATTACATATCTGAAGTGACTATAATGTTGGCATATTTATAACCTCAATGTAAAGCCATTCTTCTCATGTCTCTTAATTGTGAAGTGCCAAATATATGAAATGTGATTTTTACTCTGAATATTGTTGCAGATCCCTGTGATTCAGGTCCATGTCGTAATGGAGGAACCTGTGTCGCAGAGACTGTGGATGAGTACAGCTGTTTGTGCCCTCTTGGTTATGGTGGGGACAAACACTGCAGTGAGTATACATTACAACCACTTGAACTAAGGAATTGCAATTCATTTTCAGTCGTGTGAACTTCCATTTAGAATGTATTAGCATTGTGAAATAAGGCAGTGAATAACACCAGGGGGGTGAAGCATTTGAAAGGGGCCAAAGGACAATTCTACATATTTCAGGAGAAAGAATAGATTGAAGGATACAAAGAGAGAACGGGTAGGTGGTTTCTGGTCTTAGAAATAAAGACAAGCATGTTTGGGCTTATTCATCATCAAAGATGAAACACTTCTTCCTGCACTGTAACCTAAGGTATTTTATTGTGCATTTCTCAGGGATTTTAAAAAGGTAATCAATTTCCACTCTGACGAAGGGCCATCCAGATTCAAAACGTTGACACTGTTCTCTCTCCACTGATGCTGTCAGACCTGCTGAGATTTTTCAGCATTTTCTGTTTTTGTTTCAGATTCCAGCATCTACAGTATTGAATGCTTTGGCCTGCTGAGATTCCTGGAGTTTCACCAGAGCTCAAACTGACTCTTCTGTTAAATTTCCATCCCATTTAAATAGAGTTCTGCTCAGGTGAACAGGCAAGTCTCTCACACATCCCTCCCACATCTTGGGATCTCTGCAACACTCACAGGCTAATACAGGAATTCCAGCAAATACACCGCTGTTAATTCTTGCAGAACTCCACTGAGAACTGACCTGTGTGATGTTGTGGGTCTAGCAAAGGCCACAAAACAGAACGAGAGGCAGGTAATCGATCCCATCTCTCCCAGAAACATATTCATATGCTCCCTAAGCCACATTAGAAAAGTTCAACCCTTCTACCCTTCCCTAGATTCAGTGCTGCCATTAGAGTGGGATGGCGCCACCTCCTGGTGATTTCAAGGCAGATACTTTAATGGTGCCCATCCTCCCCGACCCCCAGTATCTAAATAATGCTGCCAAATCCCAGTGATATTGGACACGATTCACACCAGTGGATAGCAGTAACATTTCCGGGTCTCAGCCTGAAAATACTTTTCAAATTCAAACATTTTGGGCAGAGCTTTAATTTTAACTGCCAAGGGTTCAGGTGGGGCAGAGATGGTTAAATCCCCAACAAGTTGGGCCAGGCAGCTGACAGGATGCCATGCCACCTCCAGCTTTAACCAGGGCAGATTTGGAGGTGGACAGGGGACTGTTGGGGAAGTAATTTCAACATTTAAACAGGCAATTAATTGTGAATTTAACCCAACATTCTGGTTTTAGCAGCCAGACTTCAGGATTCCTAAGCTCTGTTTATTTATTATTAATGTCGCAAGTCGGCTTACATTAACACTGCAATGAAGTTACTGTGAAAATCCCCTAGTCGCCACACTCTGGCGCCTGTTCGGGTACACTGAGGGAGAATTTAGCATGGCCAATCCACCTAACCAGCACGTCTTTCAGACTGTGGGAGGAAACCAGAGCACCCGGAGGAAACCCACGCAGACACGGGGAGAATGTGCAGACTCCGCACAGACAGTGACTCAAGCCGGGAATTGAACCTGAGTCCCTGGCACTGCGAGGCAGCAGTGCTAACCACTGTGCCGCCGTGCCGCCCTGGAACTGGGCAGGGTGATCAAGATGAGAACACAGCAGGGAGCTGTTCCAATGAAACTGACTGGCATAATGGCCTTCAGATAGTGAAACTGCATTGGTGCTGGTCTGCCCATGTGAAAGGCTTGTGCTGATTGCACTTGTGCTGATGGGGTGATTCACACACGATTTCCAGGTTTCTAGGAGTCATTTCAGCCAGTCATCTTGATCTGCATTCTCCTCTCTCAGTCAGCACTGCAGCCTGGGAGCAGCTTATTTACATCACTCTTCATTACACCTTTAATGAGGAACAGTAGGAGCAGCAACACCTACAGCATTGGCAGCCTTCTCCTTGACCACAGGCTGCTCCACGTTACAAAGGGGATGGACACAAAGATCCAGCTCCAAGGAGGCAATGCCTAGACCTCCCACACAAGGTCTACAGGCAAAGGATCGGCTTTCCTGGCATTTCTGAGACCCAGTTCCTTAGGAGGCTCAAGCTTTCATGGAGCCTCCTGGAGCAAGTCCTCCATCAGGATGGATCCAGCAGGCAGTCATTGCCAGTAGTTGTCAAGGTGGTTATTGCTGGAGGGCCACCCCATGTGTGTGGCCTCTCCCGGAGCTGTGCATGCCCTTCCCCTGCAATGTAGGAAAAGTTATAAATGTGTAGAATTGGATTGTTTGGAGAGGAGGGAATGATCCCGATAGTGAAGGCAGACTTGGAGATATCAGTGAGGCTGGAGGTGGATGTTGGCTGTACAGAAGAGGAGTGAGGAGGTGCCTGGAGGGAGAATGAGTGGAGCTGCAAGGTACTGAGGAGAATGCTGGGGAAGGCCGAGTGTGGGGATTGGCATTTGAAAGTGAAACACAATTCACCTTTCCTGCCCTCTTGCAGCCCTTGTATCCAAATTCAAGGGACCACCAAACCTGTTGCTCAGTTCCTCAGCCACTTCCATCCACCTTTGCTTGGTTGGAGAGGCTAGATTGTTTCTCCCGTCCATGGGGAACATCACTTCACTTCAGTCACTCAGATCCCCCAGCAAGATCTCCATGTTCCGACAGCTTTAACAATCTTCAAATTGCAAAACTGCATAATGAATGACTGTGCTGCCTGTGTGAAAGGCCTGTGCTCACAACACTTGCTCTGAGAGTGTGATCTCATCGATTCACAGTTTTGGATGCCTTGCGGAGGTGGGGATGGGGGTTGGGGTTTTTCCCAAGTCTCTTTTCCCTTCCTGGGGTTGCTGAAACCTCAGGAAGCAATGTAGGCCTGAATGTTTGAACATGGACAGGGGGAGGATGGCTGGGGGATGTGAGTTAGGGCAGCTTCCGTATTGCACTTCTATAGCTCAATGCAGCCACCTCCAGCCATGTCAGATTTGAATCAGCTAGGTTTAGGAAAACAATGGCCAGAATTTTACTGCCCCACCCGCCACGGGAATCGGAGCAGGTGAGGGGCGGACAATGGGAAGGTCCATTGACCTCGGGCGGGATATTACGGTTTTGGGACGAGCGAGGCTATAAAATCCCATGCAGAGTATGTAGATTAAAGTTAGACATAAATGTGCATAAACTCATTGGGACTGTCAAGTTCATCGAAACTGTCAAGTTCAAAGGAACTGTCCATAGGAACTGTCCAAAGAAGCTGTTAAGGCATTTAAAGCTTCTGCTCTTTAAATATAAAAAACTCTCTCGTGTTTAAAAAAAACAGCACTTGCTATTTTACTCTATCTCTTGACATACACATGAGGGTTATAATTACTAGATTAGTGCTACATCATTGATTTGACAATTGTCCATAATCAGAGTGGATGCCTCTCAGTTCACAGTTTTATTGACAGCTCCAAGTGTTTATAGACATTTTACTATGGATTTCAATAGTTGTTTTTACCAGGGATTAACGAAAATTAAATATAGGAACTGGGTTTTTAATTGATGCAAGCGTTATTTTTTTGAAATAATGAATTCTTCAGTAGCCCCTTAAGAACTTTTATTTTATCTTGCCTTAGAATGGGTCCTGAGGTCTGTCCATGGTGTATACTGGGTGAATTTGCATGGTTGGTGTAAGGGTAAAGGATGATTGGTGGGGGGCATGGGTTGGCATGAGTTGGCATAAAGGGCCATGGTGATGGGTAGAGAGGTATAGGTTAACATGGAGGGTATGAGGGGCCATGGGGGTGAGTGACAGCCATAAGGTGGCATGAGTTGGCATGGATGAAGCATGGGAAGCGGGTGAGGTGGTGTGAAAGGTGAGGGTTGTTTTTTAAAAAACTTTACACTGCCAGTGCACCGAGGCAAGCTTTCTGCCCAGCCCCCATCTGCATCCAGCATTATCTGCATTCATTCCGGAGTCACCCACCACAATTCCCACTTTTTCTCTCCCCCACCCCCCGGAACAAAAAATCTGAGTTTTCCAGGTGGTGTTTGCGGAGTTAGGAATTGTCCTGACTCTGTGCTCCCAAACAAGGAGCAAAAATTCAGGCCATAGAATTCACCCATTCTGATTCCTTCTCTCACGCCCTCACCTTGTGATCGATTGGGAAACCCAGCAATAAGGCCTTTTGTTATTTTATTTCAGAGATCGATAGCTGCAGTATAAAAGGAGTACATATAGCCCACAAAATAATTATGTGCATTGGAAATTATGTCCTTTGGTGTTCGAACCAGTCACCCATTTATTTAGCTTGCATGCAGTTAGGCAATACAAGCTCCACACATCAGGTGTTCTTATGGGTCTCACTATAGTCTGACGATCCACATACATATATCTGAGCATATAAAATAGAGCCCATTATTTCAAAGGTAACAGGAACATCTCTATCTGGAGCCAGTAATACCTGGTCTGTGTGAATGAGGGAGTCTATAAGGTATGACAACAGGTTCAGTTGGTCATTTAATCTGATATTAACTCAAAGCATTGATGGACATATTAGTAGTGATTCTCTGACAACGTTTATGTTGGTTAAATAAACAAAAGCAAGGCAATAAAATGTCTTAAATTAATAGTTTAGAATGATAATGGGACAGCCTGGTGGCACAGTGGTTAGCACTGCTGCCTCACAGTGCCAGGGACTCAGGTTCAATTCCAGACTTGGGTCACTGTTTGTGTGGAGTTTGCACATTCTCCCCATGTCTGTGTGAGTTTCCTCCGGGTGTTCTGGTTTCCTTCCATCAAGTCCAAAGATGTGCGGGTTAGGTTGATTGGCTATGCTAAGTTGTCTGTCAGCGTCAGGGGGATTAGCAGGGTAAATGTGTGGGGTGACAGGAATAGGGCCTGGGTGGGATGTGGTCGGTGCAGACTTGATGGACTGAATGGCCTCCTTCTGTACTGTCGTGATTCGCTGACATCTTTTGATATTTATACTATTGATATCCCTTTATAGATTATATTTCATGAACGGACTAATTTTGCTCAAAATCTATCCAAATAGAAAATGTATCAATCGTAATAAACAATTTCCTTCACTAATTGTCTTTTTATTGTTTTGTCATACAGCTGGAAGCAGATACCTGAGTAAGTAGCTGACTAAAGCAATTGATTCAGTGGAAGATATCATTTCAAAACCTTGTCCCCATAAAGCAATGTATTTACATTCCCTATACAGTGTCTGCTGGCCTTCAGGACTGTTCTGTTAATTTGATGTTTCTGGTGGATGGATCATGGAACATGGGCCTCGAAGGATTCCTTCAAGCTAAAGCTTTTGCTAAAAGACTTCTTCAATCCGTCATGACTTCTTCAGCAAAACTCTTAGTGGGCTTTGCTCAGTATAGTGACGACGTGTGCATCGAGATTGGAATGGGACAGTACCGTGACTTCAATGACTTGCTAAAAGCAATAGATGGCATAGCCTTTAATGGAGGTAACACTTTCACAGGAAAGGCCCTGCGTTATGTAGCTGAAAATGGTTTCAGCGAAGGCTCCAGGATGGATGTTCCTTATGTCCTTGTAGTTTTTTCCAATTCCAAATCTGATGACTCGGTGACACTCCCTGCACAGCACACAAAAGAGAAGGAATTATTTATTCTGTCTGTTGGTAAAAAACATATACTAAATCAACTAAGCCACATTGTTGGAGATGTTCAACTGTCATTTGCTTATAATGAATCCTACGAACTCTACAGTAAGGTTCTGGAGCTCAGTTCCAAAATATGTGGAATTAATGCACCTGGTAAGTTTTATTGTTTTCTTGTCGGTTAGAGTCTATAAACGTGCATTTTATCACAGATTTTAGCTCAGGGTGAAATTTGAGTGGGTGGATGGTGAGGTAACTTACTGCAGCAGAAATGAGGCTTGGGTCTTTTTAATTAGAGGCAACGACAAAAGATGCCGCTAGTTTTGCGCAGTAGGAAGATGACAAAAGCTAATCTCACCAAACCCTGATCCCATTGTGTAAAGTAGCTTGTATTCAAATCTAATGCTGTATCTGGAAATTTAATGGGTATGAATGTGCAGATTTATTCCTCTAATATCTTGAGTAAAGTCTCCTGTAAAGTAAAAAAAAACTGAAGTAAAAATCTCAAGACATTACCTTTTGTTCATAGAGAAAAGTACTCTCGGGGAGATGTTCTGATATTCCAGCAGCTGCAACATTCAGTTCCAAACCTTAAAACCTTAAAACTTTTACTTGACCTTTTTTTAAAAAAATAATGAAGGTCCTGGGAATCCACAGGCTGTAACTCTGCAATGATAATGGATGGTGGCTGAACTAACTCCTCAGAGGCCAGTATCTCTTCACCAAACTTAGATTTATTTATATAGTCAGTAACACTCTGACTATATACTTCCTCAGCAGAGTATAGATCCGGAGTGCCAGTAGCCCTGACATTCCACATTACATACATGGGCAGGGCTTCCTACTAAGCCAACTTATTACTGCCTTAATCAGGGAGTTTTCTAAGAGTTCCCACCTCATGGGTCTCGTTAAAGTCAATACAGTGGCACTGGTGATCTCTGCCTGTATTTTGGGGCCAGTGACAAACTATCCCATTTGATGTTTCTAAGTGCCAATAGAGATGCATCTGGGTTAGTTAATTGCCAGTTACTTTTCTTTGGCAGTCTAAACTGTAACCCATTCCTGAATAACCCAGGTTGATCCACTTTTACTAGGGTGGTTGTCAGTACGCTTCTATTCACAGGGATCCAGGATACTCTCAAAAGACCAAGGCTGCAGAAACTGCTTGGAGATGTAGGTTGTGGGCTCCTTCCACTTACCCATCTCTCAACCGTATGTGTGGAAACTGTCTCCCACTGCCTGCACATGAGTTTGATTCTCTTGAAGCATTGTCATTTTGAAGATTGGACCTCCGAGAACTGGGTCCCTGTGTTCCTTAGACGAAGGTGACCATTTCTTCCATTGGAGGAATGGCACTATTCTACAGTTCCACTTTGCAGTCTCACTCATGCTCAGTGACTAGACCTGGATAAGGCCTCTCTGATTCTCTAACGGATTTATCCTGAGTGAGCATCTCTTTACTGGTGAAAATAGTGATGCCAGGATGCAGTTGGTGAGAACATGGAGGCAGTTAATGGCTCAGCATTTGTCCAGGCAGTCATTGGAGCAGCTGACCTCCTCCTCCCAGGCCCCTCTATGATGTGAAACACTAAAGAGTTTAGCGGTGACCACAGTCTCATCTGCCTCTGAAGAAAGCGAAAGTGAGTGAAGGGCAAATATTAACATAGCTCAAGGAGCTAATTTGCATGTGATTAACCTTTGTCAACCTTCTCCTGCTGTTTCAAGGGGAGATGGTAGCGTAGTGGTAGTTTAACTGGACTAGCAATCCAGAAACCCGGGCTAATGATCCAGGGACATGGGTTCAAATCTCACCGGCTGATGCAATTTAAATTCAATTAATAGAAAATCTGGTTCACTAATGCTCTTTAGGGAAAGAAATCTGTCAAGTGATTTCAGATGCACAGATTCTTAATTGCTCAATTAGGAGCATCGTCGATTCTAAACTGGTCAATTAACCTGGTGTTGTTAAACTTCTTACTGCAATTAGGAATGGACAACGAATGCTGAGCTAATTAGCAACGTCCACATGCCAGGAATGAATAATAAAAATAAATTCTCTACCAGGCTCTCCAGTACATTTGTCTATCAAATCTGCTATCATCACACCTTTCCTCAAAGAACCCCTTAATCCCTCCATCCTTACAAACGACCAAACTATCGCCTTTCCTCCCCAAAGACCTTGTGTGTACTTTTCACAGTATGTTGGATCAGTTTCGCAGCCGCCTTTTCTTGCCTGATTAAACGGCACTATGTGCAATTTTAGAGTGCTGGCGAGGGTCACACAGCCAGTGAGAGGGTCGGAGCCTAAACACGTCGGCAACACTGGGGATCTGAGATCGGGGCACTCTTTTTAAAGGGCACCCCAATCAAAGTTAAATTGAAGGCCCATGGACTTCAGGAACACCCCCCTCCCATTCCCCTCCACCTCACACAACACCAACGCAAAAATCAATGCATCTACACCCCCACACAACACAAAAGTCAATGCACCCACACCCCCACACAATGCAAAGATCAATGCATTTACACCCCCACACAATGCAAAGATCAGAGCACCCAAACCCCCACACAATGCAAAGATCAATGCATCCACACTACCCTCCCTCCCCCACAACGCAAAGATCAAAGCACTTTCCTCCCACAGTCTTCATCACTGGCACCACCCCCCACCCTTCTTCGTAGGTTCCATTCCGACACACACCCTACAGGCATCATGGTGAGCCCACCCACCCCCTATGAGCGATGCCCTCCTCACAGGCATCGGGTCCCTCCTGAGGCACTACTTCCTTCTTCACAGGCACAGGGCCACCACACATATGTAGGGCTCTCCACAGGGTTCACCCTTGGCACTGCCATCCTGGCACCGTTAGGTTGGCACTGCCAGGGCAGTACCAGGGCACAGCTCAGCCATGTCCCACACTATCCGGGGGCTGCATCTCATGACTGGTGTTTGTTTTTGAAAACTAGTTGTGAATCCTGTCAGCGTGTTGTCACGCTGGGTGGGTGAGACGTTGTGGAGAGGGCAGAAGCAGCGGTGTTAAACCCACTAATCAGTTAAATTTATTATAATCTATGCTAATTAGGTTCACTCTCCTCATGCTGCAAATCCCATTTTTGGATTCTCACCATATTTAGTGACATTACAGGATTTGGGCCTGTGACCGGCTCTGCTGCTAATTTGCAGCCCTTGAACCTGTTTTGACCTCCCAAATTTGTGCCCCATTTCCCCAGAACTCCATGTTTGAATCTCTCCTATTAAGTTTCCGCCCCTGTTCCAGTATTAAAATGCCATTGATCAAATTCATCAATGTCATCCTTTGTGACTGTGACAGGAACAGACTAACCCTTCTTATCCTCTCACACTTAACCACACCATCCTCCATTGTTGTCCAGCTGGGTGAGGCTGCTGTCACCTGGTTCCATTTCATGGACAGAATGCATGGGCCCTCTTACTGCCCACAATCAATATGCTTCATATAGAAACAGGTGTGCTTCCCACACTTGGAGTGTGTTTTCTAATTAAAAAATGTAAGTTTATGATCAAGAAGGTTATTTATTCTCACATACTTATCCCAAGTTAATGCAATGTCACACACACACACACATATACATTAGTACAGATAAAGATAGTGCGACAGTGCACATTTACAGATTACGGTTAATTCTGTCTCTGGTTTATGTTTTCTAGTCTCCCACGTGACAGACCTGTGGTTTCTTGAATAGATTGAATGATTTAAAATGGAGGTGAGGGTTTTGTGGAGTGAAAGGTTCACAGTTGGTTGTGTGAATCTAAGTTGGGGGGGCGGGGTGCGGGCGGTCATTTGAAACTGGAACAGGTTAAATTCTTTGGCTGCTCAATGACTTTCAGCCCCTTTCACAACACTCTTGTTCTCAGAGACCTGATACTGTATGTAGACCAAATGACAAAAGTTACCTGATTTGTAGCAGCCATCTTTACAGCTTGTTTGTGTCCAATATATTTAAAAGTATTGACTGACAGGTCCTTATATGATATGCCTATATTGGCTATGACAAATCATAGCCAGGGAATCACCTGCTCTCTTCCTACTTCCACAGTTATCACTGGTGTCCCCTAAGGATCTATAAGACCAACAATACTGATAAGATTAGCACTTCCTAATTTGCTTCTGGAAATTTGTCTGAAAATGGGCAATAATTTCTATAGGAATTCTGTCAAAATATGAAGAATTTGAAAACATCTTTTGTTTGAAATTTGCCTCACTGTGGGACCTTTAACACAGTTGGGAAGAATGGGATTAAGCATGGGGTACTCTCAGTGGTACCAGTGTAAACCTAATTGAGTTAACCGAGATTCAGAGCTGTATCAAAAAGTAACATTTTCTGAGATAATGGAACATAAATTGGAATATGTCAGTGTTGTGTAACTTTATTATTTTGCAGGTTGTTTCTCCAAGCCTTTAGATCTGGTATTTACTGTGGACGCTTCTGGTAATGTTGGAAGACAGAATTTCCGTCAAATAAAAGGGTTTGTGAGGAACATCATTTCACATTTTGATATCGACAAAGACCTTACACAAGTTGCTATGGTGATCTACAGCAACAAACCCCGAACTCTCTTTAACTTGGATTCCTTTGACAGTGAAGGAAAAATTAAAAGGGCCATCAGTTCAGGCCCATTCCTGGGTGGGAGTGCTCACACAGGGAAAGCACTTAAATATATACTGGAGGATACCCTAGCCATCCAGAAGGGAGCAAGGCCAGGAATCCACAAAGTTGTTGTGATGATTACTGATGGACAGAGTTCAGATGATGTTGTCCCTGAAGCTGAACAGCTGAGACAGAATGGAATTGCGGTATTTGTATTGGGAGTGGCTGATGCTCAGACAACGCCACTCTTGAGAATTGCAGGGAGCCACAAATTCATAATTCCGCTTCGTTCCTACCAGGATCTTAAACATTATGAAATCAAGTTGGTACGAAGAATATGTGAAGGTAAGCTGCACCAATAACAATACTTCATGCACTTAAAAGCAGAAGAAGAAATTTTAACAAGGTGGGATGCTCAAATTTTAAAAATTCTCAAGTCTGGCAGCAATCTGCTTTGAACCCACCCACTTCCATTTTATCAGAGGAGGGACCGGGTTGGGGGAAGGGGTGGGGTGGAACTAAATCACTCATAGTACATCACTGTTAAGAACAAAGAAACGAACAAAGAACAGTACAGCACAGGAACAGGCCCTTTGGCCCTCCAAGCCTGCACCGATCATGATGCCTGCCTAAACTCAAACTGTATGCACTTAGAGTCCGTATCCTTCCATTCCCATCCTATTCATATATTCGTCTAGTTGCCCCTTAAATGCCGTTATCGTACCTGCTCCCACCATCTTCCCGGGCAGCACGTTCCAAACATTCACCAGCCTCTGCGTAAAAAAACTTGCCTTGCACATCTCCTCTAAACTTTACCCTACGCTCCTTAAACCTACGTCCCCTAGTACTTGACTTTTCTACTCTAGGAAAGAGCATCTGACTATCCACTCTGTCCATGCCATGAGTTGTAGGGTCTGCATCCTCCATGTGCACGCCTGTATTTGCAGGTCAATAGCTTTGATTTTCTCAGTACAGAGCTGGGAAACCTCTGGTCAGACTATTAGTCTGACAACAGAATTCTGTAGGTGGGGGAGAGTTGGAGCTCCATGCCACCAATGGTATGAGGACATGAGGCAACTCAGTCTATGGGTGGAAGAAGGGATTCAAGTTTATATAGATTTTGGGATAATTTTAGATCAAGA
Organism: Mustelus asterias; assembly: GCF_964213995.1. Lineage (NCBI taxonomy): Eukaryota > Metazoa > Chordata > Chondrichthyes > Carcharhiniformes > Triakidae > Mustelus > Mustelus asterias. The sequence continues at coordinate 61,784,200 of NC_135801.1, forward strand.
GGTGGTTATACCCAAGAGGCTTCACTACAATAATTGACAGAATTTGCTGTGTGAATTTTTGCTGATGGAACCAGCAAAGTGAAACTGAGAAATATGCTTTCAATCAGACTTCTTACTGAAGTAGATTACATATAAAACAAGCAATCTGGAAGCACAATATTACCATGGGGTGGTTTTAATATCATCGTCTTTGTAGAAATTAGTTTTATTTGAGACAACAGTGGGGAATAATCTATAAAATCGAGGAGAGAAGCAGAGACAGATTAAGTCTCCTGCAGAAAACTGACTAAAAGAATTCTGCAACAACATTGACCATCCATTATAGATCACTGTAGAGAAACAGTGGAAGGAAGTTATGGACTGTTAAAAGAGGTTTGTAAAAATAACAGGTTTATTTTGAAAAAAAAAACTTTAGCTTCTGGGAGTTTGTTTGAAATAACATTAACAGTGGGGACCAAAGTAGGGTTTGAACCATAGAAAATGGCTTTGAACACTTTCCAACATGTAGAGACATTTTAGCAGTAATGATGGTAAACAACAATTGTAAGTTATTTACAAATCGTCGTTTGACAGTACAGAACTTGAGTATTGGTGAGAAAAGAGACATGCTGTTGAAGCCTTTTATCTTGCACTCATCAGGACAGAATCACAAGGAAACCAAATTTTTAAAGAAAACAATCTTGAATAGGTGTAGCAGAGGACAGGCCTGCATATGAATATATGTAACTTTTAGCATGGATAAGTGAGGCACATTGCAAGCCTGACAAACAACCAATTTAAGATTATCAGTTGGGCTTGCAATGCTTATGCTTGTTAGAAGTTAGATGCAGGGTCTTGTCCTTTACAAACAAACAGAACATGCGGGTATTGCGCCTTTTTCAACTAAACAAAAGCTTGGAGGACAACTACTCTTTGGCGCTTCCCCCTGGCAACGCCTTGATCAGAGTCGACTCGCTTGGTTTGAATTTAAACAAAAACTTGAGGGGTAACAGTTCCCTGGTTCATTCTCCATGGCAACATCTTTACCGATCAGAGTCTGCTTGCCAAACAATCAGCACTCTTTTCTCATGGTAGTAAAAAAATGTTATACCCTTTGAAATTTGGTATTCTTGTGATTCCATGCAAGACAAAAAACTTTGACAGCATCTCTCTTTTCAACAAAACCTAATTATCGCCAAAACTGAAAGAAAAGAATGAATCAAAAACAAACATATTGAACTGGTATAAAAAAGTGTGAGGCTTATTTTCCAGGCCCTTTCCACTGCCTAGGTATTCCATAGATGTGGAGTGTCTAAAATGCATTGCATCTAAAATTTGGGTGACACATTGCTGCTAATAGTTAATGTAGACCACCCTGAGATTATGCAGTCTGGCTACTGGGTTCCCGTAAATCACTTTCTGACTTTTTTTTCTTTTTTCAGAAACTCAATATTGCAATATTTAAAGTAGGGTCTAAACAACATACAAAAAATATACCATTCACACAACAACGTACAGAAAATATACCATTCATACAACATCCAGAAAATATACCATTCACACAACAACATAGAGAAAATATACCATTCACACAACGTACAGAAAATATATCATTCACACAACATCCAGAAAATATACCATTCACACAACATCCAGAAAATATACCATTCACACAATAACATACAGAAAATATACCATTCACATAATCAAATATGTCACCTGAATTGCCTTTGTGTTTTTTAATGTTTTCATTTTTTTTTACTGAAAAGTCTCAACACATTCCCAACTGCTGGGTCTGGACTTGATACTTTTGCCTAGAATGGTGACATTGAACTGAATTTGTATTGTGCACTCAGTACATACCTAATTTCTTCAAATGCATTAGCATTGTTCAGTCCGCTCTACTGATGGAATATTGTTCTTTGCCTCCTAGCAGTTCCTGCCGTGTAGCTTCACTTCTAGTAATTTTGAAAAACAAGAGGACAAATTTCAAAAGTTTCACTGAGGTATTTATTTTATTTGTGTGTTTTTTTAAGCCCAACAGGTGGTTTGTATGTGTAATGAGTGGGAAAAAATGAGATACCTGTTATAGGGTTTGTGTTTTATCAACTTTAGAAAATGGAAGAGGAATGGAAAAGCATGCGGGTGATTCTCTCAGCCGGCTGCGCTGCCGGAAATCGGAGTATCTCCCCCCACCACCCATTCTGATCCCGCCAGAGGTGGTTCATTTCAGTGGGGTTTACCAAGTGCTCCCCACAAACATGTGGCTGACTATGCTGGAGGGAACAGAGGCCATTGAGGTCCCCCCAGGAGGTCAGGGGTAGGGGATGCCCCATGGACAGTGCCAGCTGGTAGTGCCAGCCAGGCACTCTGGCACTGCCCAACGGGCACCTTGGCACTGCCCACTAGGCATCAGGCAGTGCCAAGGGGCAGGGCTATAGCGGGCGGGTCAATCGGTGGGAGTGGGAAATCTGCACTCGGGATCCGTGGCAGAGAGAGGGAGGATGCCAGCTGGGGGTGGGGTGGTTTGGCAAAGCCAGCAATTGGGAAGGCCAGCGATATGGAGGCCAGCAATGCAGGGCTACTCGCATGCACTGATCTCAGCGCTGACAGATCGGCGCATGCGCAGTGCTCCGCTCAGAGCTATGCTGCCAGCCTCTCGGGCAGGAATAGGCCCCACCCACAGATTTACAGAGGGAATCCCACGTAAGCACTCTGTGATGCAGAGTGTGGGAGATTCATTCTGAAAATCACGCTAAAAAAAAAATCGGCGGGAGTTACCCCCAATTTCACGTGAATTGGGGACTTAGAACTTTTTTGGGAGAATCCCGGCCCCCAGCTTTCTTTGCGGGGTGGGGGGGGATTTTCCACTCCCATATTCGGCAGGTGTGAATGGCAGCGGAGGCAGAGAATCGAGGGAGTGTGTTTCAAAACGCCTGACAAATCGGTGGGATTTCCCCACTCAGCTGACCCCCCCCCCGGCCAATGATGTAATGGGCTTCCTGCTAGGAAAGGTCGGGAACCCCATTATCACATATTTAAATGGAATTAGCAGGCTTTCCTGCTGTTTTACTCCCTCACATAAGGATTCCCCCTCCGCCGGCAAGACATCATGTTTACAACAGTTAACAGGGACCTGGCGAATGGAACCCATGATGTGGAGATGCCGGTGTTGGACTGGGGTAAACACAGTAAGAAGTCTCACAACACCAGGTTAAAGTCCAACAGGTTTATTTGGTAGCAAAAGCCACACAAGCTTTCGGAGAATGGAACCCGCCAGGGGCACACAGATAGGTACAGCCCCAAGGGGGGAAGAAGGCCATGCCTGGTAGTACCCTGCGGCTGAATCTGTCAAGGGCTGAGTTTGCTGGTAGGAGCCCTTTCTGCCAGCATGATGTTGTGGGACCCACCTCCAGGATTTCTTTAGCCAATATGACAAAACAAAATGGTGGGAAAAGCGGCAGTGTGGCCAGTGGGCTACACACCACTTTTCCCACCTGACTTAACATTGTCAAAAAAAGAGAAAATGCTGCCCTTCATGTTTTCAAAATAAATTAGTTGAATTTTGAAGTCAACTATTTCCAACTGACCACTGGAAAGTATCAGAGTTCATGGCTTATTTCCACAAGATTTTAATAAATAAGAGGGCAATACAGATCACATGTGTTCTTCAATATATTTTAAAATAGGCAAGATTAATTTGCATGGGGATAGTTCAACAGGATAGTAATGGGAATGAGGGGTGGCAGTAAGATGGAGGTTGAAAAAGTAGGGAAAGTACACATAATTTGGAAAAGCAGACCCCTTGTGGCATTTTCAGTCTGTTGGTGGCTTTATTTCTCATCACACTGCACCATGCCATCCCACCATGTTAAAGGATGAAAAATTGAGGGAAGCAAAATAGACAAGAGTAGACAAGCAGAAGAGAGGCAAGAGGCAGAAGCAAAATAGGAGAGGAATAGCAATACAAACACACCAGAGACAGGTAAGAGGGCAAATAATCTCTGCAGATTAGCATACTCAATGCTGTAAGAGATCAGCTAGTATCAACATTAAAAGGGGAATTAAAATAATTGGTGGGATTTAAATTTTTACATCACCAATATACCTTACCCTTGTTCCTGGAAAATTTTAGCCTTGCACTGAAGTAACCATGGGATAGAAGCTTTGCTTGCTTCAGACATGGTCACCACCATTAGGAGACAGGGACTCTCCACATCAGATCCAGTATATATTCCTAACAACCAGTCATTGAAGAGGCTGTGTCACATTCAAGTTGAGATTGAGCTTTGAGTACCTGAGAAGATTCCTTTTTATTGATATATGGGAAACATGGTGGGGTGGGATTGGGGGTGGGGGGGGGGGGGGGGGGGGGTGGTGGTGGGGGGCGGAGAATGGTGGCATGGGTGGTTGTAGCTTTCTATTATTTCCAGAGGGTTTCTAACACATCGTCCCCTGGTCCTAGATCTTCTACTAAATTTACAGTGATAGCTACCCTGGAGGCAAGGAAACCTATCTTTGGCAAATTATGGGACCGGACACTGCAAGCTTAGACAGAGTTAGCTGCAGCCCCAGGCAGGTTACATCACAACACTTATACTAAGCTGTGGAACAGCCCCACCTGCAAAGTTTGAAGCCTAATGTCTGAATTTTCATAAAGATGAAGGAGGTCTGTGGCATAGTCAAAATGGTGCTGGAGACCCCATTCCAGCCTGCAACCAAACCTAATGCCTACCATTTTCACCAGGGGAGATGGGGTGGGTTGTAGTTTGGATATTCATAGTTCACAGAAGCAGCTGCACATGTAAAAGTGCTACTGCCTTCAAACAGATCCAACTTTCAGTTGTGGGATGTCCAAAACACACCAGAGACAGGGACAATTTGCACTTTTCAAGCAAATTTGCACTTTTCAAGCAAAGGTCTAAAGCTACCAAAATTGTTTGGAGAGGTATGATAGCCTTATGGAGAGGCTCAGTGATACCTTTGGAGAAGTAAGGCGCTCTTTGGGAGAGATCAAGTGCCCTTTGGAAGAGGTCAGGTTCCCTTTGGGACTGTTTAAAGTAGACATGAATATGTGATTACGTAGTTGAAGGAATATAAATGTAATGAATGGGGTTTTAATGAATGAGAATTTTTTTCAAATGAAATCTGCAGGAGACAACTAGAATTTATTTTATTTAATCTGAAGTCTGCCCACGGTGGAAACTGGGTGAGTTGGCATGGAGAGTGTAAGGGCAAAGAGTGGTAGACATGAGGTGGCACTAATTTGGCATTGGGTCTATAAAGGACCATGGGAGGGCATTAGTTGGTATGGAAGTTATGAGGAGAATGACATGGAGGTGAGGTGCAATAGATGAGAAGTGGGGAGTGAGAGGTTTTGAGGGGTGAAGGTGCAAGGACTGTTTTTTGTTTTTTTTCACAGCTGGGATGAAGTCCCAGATCACCACGATGAGTCTTTCAAATAGCCCACCTGTACAAATTGCAGCTCCTGTGGCTGCCTCCACTTTCCAGGAACAATGGGCTTGACTCTCATTGACACCTTCCCCCAGATTAAAAACTAGATCATCTGGGGCAGTCAGGAGTTGCACCTTCCTCACCTAACCTTGCGACTTGGGCCAGGTGAGTAAAGTGTAGCACAGTGGGTCCCCCAGGTCTTCAGTGCAATAAAATCAGACAAAAGGAACCCTCACCCCTTTTATGACACTAGTTGCCATGAAGCAGTTAAGTTTAAAGATCCAGCCACTTTGAGAAGCCTGGGAGAAGGTAGGTGTGTGAGGAAATGGGCAGATGGGGGTGTGGTGATGGGTCCAGTGGTCATTGAGGGGGTGGGGTCAGGTTGTCAGTGCAATGGGTTGGATGGGCTGGAGGGATTGGGTGGCTGGTGGGGATGGAGTTGGGCAGCCACTGGGGTAGATAGGATGTGTGGAGGGATGTCGGGTGGTCAGTCAGGATATGAGGAGGTCAGTGGAAGCTTGGGATGGTAATAGTGGTGGGGGATAGTTGGGGGGCATCAGGAGTGTAGTGATGATCATTAGGGGGTTCGGATGATAGACTAGGTGGGGATTAATCGGAGGATGAGGAGTAGTTGAAAGTGAATCAGGAGAGCCATCGACGGGGGTAGTCGAAGCGATTGGGAGGTAGTCAAAGGTCGTGTGGATAATCATTTGTGTGGACAAGTAGTTGGGGGATTGGAGGTGTATCTGGGAAGTGGGTGGGGGGGGGGGGGTTGGTCAGGAGGATTGTTAGGAAGCGGTGAGGGGGTAATCAGGATTTCATGGGCAATTCCATGCAGTCTTTGTATGGGAACATATGGTGGCCTTCCCAGCACATCTTCTGAGGTGCCACCTGGGTACAAGCCCCTGGAGATAGAAATTTATGGGCCCAAGTGTTTATTAGAGTCATAGAGGTTTACAGCATGGAAACAGGCTCTTCGGTCCAACTTGTCCATGCCGCCTTTTTTTTAAACCCCTAAGATAATCCCAATTGCCCGCATTTGGCCCATATCCCTCTATACCCATCTTACCCATGTAACTGTCTAAATGCTTTTTAAAAGACAAAATTGTATGGGCCTCTACTACTACCTCTGGCAGCTTGTTCCAGACACTCACCACCCTCTGTGAAAAAATTGTTCCTCTGGATACTTTTGTATCTCTCCTCTTAAACCTATGCCCTCTAGTTTTAGACTCCCCTACCTTTGGGAAAATATATTGACTATCTAGCTGATTTGTGCCCCTCATTATTTTATAAACCTCTGTAAGTTCACCCCTCAGCCTCCTACGCTCCAGAGAAAGAAGTCCCAGTCTATCCAGCTTCTCCTTATAACTCAAACCATCAAATCCTGGTAGCATCCTAGTAAATCTTTTCTGCACTCTTTCTAGTTTAATAATATCCTTTCTATAATAGGGTGACCAGAACTGTACAGTATTCCAAGTGTGGCCTTACCAATGTCTTGTACAATTTCAACAAGACGTCCCAACTCCCGTATTCAATGTTCTGACTGATGAAACCAAGCATGCCAAATGCCTTCTTCACCACTGTCCACCTGTGACTCCACTTTCAAGGAGCTATGAACATGTACCCCTAGGTCTCTTTGTTCTGTAACTCTCCCCAATGCCCTACCATTAACTGAGTAAGTCCTGCCCTGGTTCAAACTACCAAAATGCGTCACCTCGCATTTGTCTAAATTAAACTCCATCTGCCATTCGTCAGCCCACTGGTCCAGTTGATCAAGATCCCGTTGCAATCGGAGATAACTTCCTTCACTATCCACTATGCCACCAATCTTGGTGTCATCTGCAAACTTACTAACCATGCCTCCTATATTCTCATCCAAATCATTAATATAAATGATAAATAACAGTGGACCCACACTGATCCCTGCGGCACACCGCTGGTCACAGGCCTCCAGTTTGAAAAACAACCCTCTACACCTTCTGGCTTCTGTCAAGAAGCCAATTTTGTATCCATTTAGATACTTCACCCTGGATCATAAGAAATAGGAGCAGGAGTAGGCCATCTAGCCCCTCGAGCCTGCCCCGCCATTCAATAAGATCATGGCTGATCTGAAGTGGATCAGTTCCACTTACCCGCCTGATCCCCATAACCCCTAATTCCCTTACTGATCAGGAATCCATCTATCCGGGATTTAAACATACTCAACGAGGTAGCCTCCACCACTTCAGTGGGCAGAGAATTCCAGAGATTCACCACCCTCTGAGAGAAGAAGTTCCTCCTCAACTCTGTCCTAAACTGACCCCCCTTTATTTTGAGGCTGTGCCCTCTAGTTCTAGTTTCCTTTCTAAGTGGAAAGAATCTTTCCATCTCTACCCTATCCAGCCCCTTCATTATCTTATAGGTCTCTATAAGATCCCCCCTCAGCCTTCTAAATTCCAATGAATACAAACCCAATCTGCTCAGTCTCTCCTCATAATCAACACCCCTCATCTCTGGTATCAACCTGGTGAACCTTCTCTGTACTCCCTCCAAGGCCAATATATCCTTCCGCAAATAAGGGGACCAATACTGCACACAGTATTCCAGCTGCGGCCTCACCAATGTCCTGTACAGATGCAGCAAGACATCTCTGCTTTTATATTCTATCCCCCTTGCGATATAGGTCAACATCCCATTTGCCTTCTTGATCACCTGTTGCACCTGCAGACTGGGCTTTTGTGTCTCATGCACAAGGACCCCCAGGTCCCTCTGCACAGCAGCATGTTGTAATTTCTTTCCATTTAGATAATAATCCAATTGCTATTATTTCTTCCAAAGTGAATAACCTCGCATTTGTTAATGTTATACTCCATCTGCCAGATCCTCTCCCACTCACTCAGGCTGTCCAAATCTCTCTGCAGACCTTCTACGCCCTCCACACGATTCACTTTTCCACTTATCTTTGTGTCGTCTGCAAACTTTGTTACCCTACACTCAGTCCCCTCCTCCAGATCATCTATATGAATGGTAAATAGTTGAGGCCCCAGTACCGTTCCCTACGGCACGCCACTAGTTACCATCTGCCAACCAGAAAAGCCATTTATTCTGACTCTCTGCTTCCTGTCGGATAGCCAATCCCCAATCCACGCTAACACCCTACCCCCAACTCCGTGTGACCCAATCTTCTTCAGCAACCTTTTGTGAGGCACCTTATCAAACGCCTTTTGGAAATCCAAAAACACCGCATCCACCGGTTCCCCTCCGTCAACCGCACTAGTCACATCTTCATAAAAATCCAACAAGTTCATCAAGCACGACTTTCCCCTCATGAATCCATGCTGCGTCTGCTTAATCGAACCATTCTTATCCAGATGGCCTGCTATTTCTTCTTTAATGATGGATTCCAGCTTTTTCCCAACTACAGACGTTAAGCTAACCGGCCTGTAGTTACCCGCCTTTTGTCTATTTCCTTTTTTAAACAGCGGCGTAACATTAGCCATTTTCCAATCCGCCGGCTCTACCCCAGAATCCAACAAATTTTGATAAATAACCACTAACGCATCCGCTATTACCTCTGACATTTCTTTCAGTACCCTAGGATGCATTCCATCCAGGCCCGGGGACTTGTCCACCTTCAGTCCCGTTAGTCTACCAAGCACTGCCTCCCTGGTAACATTAATTGTATTGAGTACCTCTCCTCCTACCAACCCTCTTTCGTTAATATTCGGTAAACTATTTGTGTCTTCCTCCGTGAAGACTGACACAAAAAACTTATTTAAAGTTTCAGCCATTTCCTCATTTCCCACTATTAGAACATAGAACAGTACAGCACAGAACAGGCCCTTCGGCCCACGATGTTGTGCCGAGCTTTGTCTGAAACCCAGATCAAGCTATTTCCTCCCTATCATCCTGAAGTACTCCATGTGCCTATCCAATAGCTTCTTAAATGTTCCTAAAGTTTCTGACTCCACTATCCCTGCAGGCAGTCCATTCCACACCCCAACCACACTCTGAGTAAAAAACCTACCTCGGACATCCTTCCTATATCTCCCACCATGAACCCTATAGTTATGCCCCCTAGTTACCGCTCCATTCACCCGAGGAAATAGTCTTAAATCCCCCCTCTCGTCCTCCAAGGGTCCAACATTCACTCTTGCCACTCTATTCCTTTTTATATATTTGTAAAAGCTTTTACTATCATTTTTTATATTTAGAGCTAGCCTAGCTTCATAACCTATCTTTCCTTTCTTTATCGCTTTCTTTTATCCTGTGAGGTTTAACCTTATGAAACAACCTACCATGCGGTTCCTTGTCAAAGGCCTTGCTAAAGTCCATGTAGACAACATCAACTGCACTGCCCTCATCTACCTTCTTGGTTACCCCTTCAAAAATCTTATTGTTGAGTTTCCTGTAACAGTGTTGAAGTGCCACTCAGTATGTGGCATGCAATTCACTCAGATTGACGATATTTATTGATCTTAACAGGGCCACTCCAGAAATATTCACAGTGCATTAAATGCACACTTTTTCAATACGTGGAGGGTCTTATTCAGCTGAAAATAAACTGGAGCAATGAAAATAGCATTTTAAAACACTTCAATGAACAATCAACAGAAGTCCTACCTGCTGCTCTTTGATGCAAGATATGTTTAGATTGGTCACAATTTAACAATTAAGCTTAATCCTCTGCGTACTGGATAAAGAATCACTAACACACTAACTTGTTTTTAATTTCTCATGGTCCAAACTTTTGTGTAAATAGGCATGTTGAGTGCTCTTTTGTGATGTCCTTTGCCATGGCCATGTGCTATCTGCTGCATAATCGCTTGACACCATCGCAACCCTCAGTACATATACTGAGATGTGTGTGTTCTGTAGAGTTATAAACACTGTATTCAGTAAAATTATGTATTTGTTTCTTACAAAATGACAATAAATTATGTTTTTCATTTTTAACATTGATTTGCAATACCTTTGCTCTCTATACTCATTAATAAACCATACTGAGTGGTATATCAAACACAAAATTACATCACAAGAATTGATAAACCAGATATAATATAGCTTCAACACATAAAATATAGATCATTTAAGATGTATGCAGTTATATTTTAGAAACACTACTATCTCCAAAAATGTTTCCCAATAACATAAATCATTAAAAAGAACAAATCTATTCCAGTATTTGTTATTTTTTAATTTTACACCATAATCTTCAGTTTGAAAGGCAAAGGTATCAATTGTTTTTCACTTTATCTTAAGGTGTAAAATGATTTCACACGACAGTTGTTTATTAATCTTTAGACATATCTAAACATATTCAAAACATATAAGTCTTCCATTCCTAAGGTTTAGAATAGTACATGAACTGGTGATAAGGTAACTAAAATATATAAACATGGAAAATAATTAATTGAATAAAATAATTGAGTAATTAAAACACATTAAGAATGGCAGGACAGGTGATTTGTCATGGGTGCAGCGTGTGGGAGCTCCTCGATGTCAGTGTGATCCAGGGTAAACATGTCTGCAGCATGTATTTGCAGCTTAAAGAGCTTTGGTTCAGAGTTGTTGAGTTGGAGGGCCATAATGTTATCCAATTTAGGAAGATATGATAAATCAAAAAGTGGAGACAAGGCAAGAGAGGAAGGTACTAATATGTGAAATGATAAACAGACCATTTTGAGGGTCAGTTATCTCAGTTGGCTGGACAGCTGGTTAGTGATGCAGAAGGCGGCACGGTAGCACAGTGGTTAGCAGTGCTGCTTCACAGCTCCAGGGACCTGGGTTCAATTCCCGGCTTGGGGCACTGTCTGTGTGGAGTTTGCACATTCTCCTCGTGTCTGCGTGGGTTTCCTCCGGGTGCTCTGGTTTCCTCCCACAGTCCAAAGATTAGGTTGATTGGCTATGCTAAAATTGCCCTTAGTGTCCTGGAATGCGTAGGTTAGAGAGATTAGTGGGTAAATATGTAGGGATGTGGGGGTAGGACCTGGGTGGGATTGTGGTCGGTGCGGACTCGATGGGCCGAATGGCCTCTTTCTGTGCTGTAGGGTTTCTAAGATTCTAAGAACAACACCAACAGCACAGATTCAATTCCTGTGCCGGCTCGGGTTATTCATAAAGGCCCCATCTTCTCAACCTTGCCCTTCGCCTAAGGTGTGGTGATCCTCAGGTTAAATCACCACCAGTCAGCTCTTCCTCTCAAAGGAGAGAACAACCTATAGTCATCTGGGACTATGATGATTTTACCTTTACCTTGAGAAAATCAGTAGATAAGGTTAGAAATTATAAAAATAATAAAGGGACAAAACTAAACGCTCTGTATCTGAATGCACATAGCATTCAAATCAAACCAGATGAAATAATGGGCCCAATTCTCTCATCCCGACGTGCACCTTTTTTTGGCACATTGGAATGGGAAAGTCTCGTCTGTGCTGGAAACCGGCGGGAAGAGAAGTAAGTCATTTAAATCTGTTTTTAATATATTTTAAATCTCATTATTGGGACTGGCACGGAATTCTCCAGGCCTGATAGCATCTCCCACTCCACCAGGAACATTTCACTCTGGCACTTGTGGGGAACTAGCAGGAGACACCGCCGGAGTGAAGGGGGGGCAATTGGGGCCCCCCTGGGGATTGGGTAGCTGGGGGTGGTGCCCCCCTGGGCATGGGCACCCTGGCAGTGCCAGCCTCTGCTCTCTGGCACTGCCCAAGGGGCAAAGTGCCCATGCCCAGAGGACACCTTGGCATTGTCCATCGGGCATCAGGCAGTGCCAAGGGGTAGGGCCTATTGTGGGTGGGGCCGAGGGGGCGATCGGTGGCAATGGGTGGTCCTGCTGCCACTCTGCATCTGTCAGGGCTGGAGAGGGGCGGGGGTGGTGGTGCTGGAGATGGGAGCGCTCCGGGATGGGGGTGGGAGTGTTGGGGAGGGCAGCTCTGCGGGGGTCCCAGGCTGGCCAGCGATCGGGCTGGCCAGCAAACTGTGATCTGACAGATCGGGGCCACTGCACATGCACACAGCTCTGGAACTGTCAGGCTCCGGCGTGAATAGGCCCAGCCCCCCGAGCTTTTAATGATATTCATGATTGTGACCTCTGCATTGCACGGAGTGTGGGAGATTCGAGTCTGAAGTTGAACTGAAAAAGCAGTCGTGATTTACACTAGTTTTCTCGCCAATTCAGCACTTTTGGGAGAATCGGGCCCAATGGTACTATCAGATAGCCAATATAGAGACAGGATGACATAGATTGGAACTGGAATATTGAAGGGTACATGACATTTAGGAAGGACAGGAAGCTGGGAAAAGGTGGAGGGGTGGTTCTGTTAATTAACGATGGTGTTAGCACAATAGAGATGGATGACCCACGTTCAGGAAACCAGGGGTGGAATTCTCACCACCTGCCCTTGTTGGAGAATCCAGCAGGGACCAAGAAGTCAGAAACTGGCCAATGTAAAATCACGTTGCAATTTTCCCAATGGCAGGTTAATGGTGGATCGGTCATCTCACTGGCTGCGGGTGTGAATGCCTTTTGCATTTGTTTGTGTTTCATGAATGCTCATTAAAACAGCTGTCCAGCAGCTTCCTGTCAGGTCTTCCAATCTTGTATCATGCCAGCAGCAAATCACATTGGCATCAAACCCAAGTGGTAAAGAGTGGCATTCACAAGGCAGCCGTCAGTTCGTAAGGGACTTCGAGGTGAGTGCAACTACTTTCTGCCATAGTGCTGCACTGCTCCTGATGCACTGAACACCACTCTGCCATGGCAGATTGGTTCCTGCTTCCATCTCCATGTTGAGCTGGTCTTCATGGACAGCCATGATGTGAAGATGCTGGCGTTGGACTGGGGTAAACACAGTAAGAAGTTTAACAACACCAGGTTAAAGTCTAACAGGTTTATTTGGTAGCAAAAGCCACTAGCTTTCGGAGCGCTGCTCCTTCGTCAGATGGAGTGGAGGAGCAAGGAAGTGGATGAAGAGGTCAAACAATGGCAGGCAGAGGGAAGACCTAGGGAGGGAAGCTGAATCCTGACAAGTCGGCATGATATGCAGACAAATAAAGGGGCCTAAGGGCTAGCACATGTATTACTGGAAGTGGGTGAACGCAGACTACAGATTCTGGAGCAGGGGACTGCTGGTATAGCACATTAGGGAAGGTTCGCACCAATATTGAACAGTTCAATACTGCAGGTTTGTGAAGGTTACTGTTGTCCATCATCCTCTTTGGAAATGGGAACTCTGACGAAGCTCCTTTTTAAGTTCAGAGACTGGCAGAGAGGAGTCACAGGGTGCAGACATTCCTGCTACAAAATGGAAAGAGTAACAGATGATAGGACCTCACAGTCAGAAGTTAGAAATGTTGGAAGATTGCTAAGCTGGGCTCTGGGGCTCCTTCTTGGACACATAGTCATAGATTGTTGGTACCATTTGAATGGATAATGTCTAGCTCAATTGCACAGGATGCACACCCTGTTCCCTGGAAGCAATAGCAAGCCAGATTTCTAAGTTTGTACTCTTATATGGATAGGCAAAACTAAATAGCTTCACATCATAATTTTAAAAGCTACACAGTGTAAGACAGTATTGTAGCTTTGGAGAGTGAAGGATTCACATGGTAAATGTATGGGGTTACAAGGATAGGGCAGGGATGGGCCTGGGTAAGATGCTCTAAGAAGTCTCACAACACCAGGTTAAAGTCCAACAGGTTTATTTGGTAGCAAATACCATAAGCTTTCGGAGCGCTGCTCCTTCGTCAGATGGAGTGGAAATGTGCTCTCAAACAGTGCACAGAGACACAACATCAAGTTACAGAATACTGATTAGAATGCGAATCCCTAAAGCCAGCCAGGTCTTAAAGGTACAGACAATGGCTGGCTTTAGGGATTCGTATTCTAATCAGTATTCTGTAACTTGATGTTGTGTCTCTGTGCACTGTTTGAGAGCACATTTCCACTCCATCTGACGAAGGAGCAGCGCTCCGAAAGCTTATGGTATTTGTTACCAAATAAACCTGTTGGACTTTAACCTGGTGTTGTGAGACTTCTTACTGTGTTCACCTCAGTCCAACGCCGGCATCTCCACATCAAGATGCTCTATCAGAGAGTTGGAGCAGGCTCGATGGGCCGAATGGCCTCCTTCTGCACTGTAGGCTTTCTATGATTCTAGTCAAACTGGCTTCCATTGTACCATTCCATCAATGAAGGGGAGTCACGAGTTCACAATTAAGGCCATTCATAAAAGTGGCGAAATGGCTTCCAATCATTCACCAAGAACAAACACACAGTTACGATGCCAAGTCAATGAGTGGATGTTAAAGCCACATTGGTTCAATTATGTAAATCACAAGTTCTCACCGCCAACAGGGTTCCAGATGTCACATCAATGGAGTGGAATGCTGTTCAGCTCTATGTGTGTGCTCGAGTCCCAGGGGTAAGGTAGCACGAGGAGCAATGCAATATAATATGCCAATGCTTAGCTACCCAACTCCTCCCAAAGGTCCACATCTTTGCACTCAGCAGTCTTTAACCATCCTGGTCTTCAGAATCTCTTTTCAGAGAAGAGGCAAAAGTGAGATTGGATCCAGTGATCCAGGCAGTTTTATACGAATCCTCATTCAAGGCAGGAAGCGAAGGAGGGAAAGCTGTCTGTACATGCAGCTCCATCAGGAGGCGGTACATGTGGGACAAGGCCAGGATGAGCATGAGCATCAACAGGAGGTTGAGGAGCAGAGATCTAGACTGTGGAGATAACTGGCAACACCAAGGTCTATCGTCCACTTTCTCCCTTGCTCCAAATGAGAGGCAGTGCAGGATCATCCAGAGATCTGATCCACCACATATGCCACTTGCTCTAAGAGGACCTGATGCCAGTGGCCCTGAAGATAACGGTAACAATTTATTTGTCTCTTGGTCTTTCCAGGGAGCAACTGGGGACCTGTGCAGCATTTAACAGTCAGTAACAAATCGGCGCATTCAGGTGACCAATGCCTTTTACAGGAGGGTCTACATTAAATAAACTTTGCTCTGGAGAAGGACTCCGAGATTCACAGGCTTTGCAGCTATCTCTGGATTGCCAAGAGTGCAGGGTACAATAGACTGCACCCATGTGGCATGGTAGTTAGCACTTCTGCCTCACAGCACCAGGGATCTGGGTTCAATTCCAGCCTTGGGTGAGTGTGGAGTTTGCATGTTCTCCCCGCATCTGCGTGGGTTTCCTCCTGGTGCTTCAGTTTCCTTCCACACTCCAAAGATGTGCAGGTTAGGCGAATTGGCTATGCTAAATTGCCCCTTCGTGTCCAAAGATGTGTAGGAGGATTTGTAGGGTAACTGCATGGTTACGAGATAGGGCAGGGATGGGCCTGGATACGATGCTCTATCAGAGAGTTGGTGCAGGCTCGATGGGCTGAATGGCCTCCTTCTGCACTGTAGGGATTCGATGTGGCTATACAAATTCCCTGGCACCAGAAATCAATGTTCATCATCCTTTTCATCAACATAAAGTTGGTGTGTGACCATCAAAAGCACATTCTGCACATTTGTGCATGATTTCCTCAGAGTTGCCATGACTCCTACATCTGCAGTCACTCCATGTGCCTGGGATCTTCGAGGGGCCAGAAAGTCTGCAGGAATGATTGCTGGGGGATAAGGGCCACCCACTTAAACAGTGGCACATGATTCTAGTACTTTTCCCTCAGACTCCAGCTGAGGAAAGGTACAACGCTGCTCACACCACCACACGCTCCCACATAGAGCAGACCATAGGCCTGCTGAAGATGCGATTCAGATGCCTAGACCACTCAGGTGGCTCTCTGCAATTTTCACCGGAGAGGGTTTGCTGTATCATTGCAAGTTGCTGTGCCCTTCACAATCTGGCTGTGTAGAGGGGAGACCCTGCCAGATGGTGAACTAGAGGAGTCTAAAGTTAAAATAGGAGCCCTCCATGAGAAATGAAGATGAAGAGATGCAGGAAGCCCTAGGGAATGCTGAAGAAAAATATAAGCCCCCTGATGCAATGGAGACGGGGTGACTTGAGAGGCATGTCTTTCCACCTCGAGACAACTTCTACGGAACAAAGTCTAACTGCTGTGCTTTGCCAGCACATTGGACGATTGGAACCGATTGCTTTTGCCTTACCCATACTACAGGGGACAGAGGCAATATGCTCATCGTGCGAACACTATCTACAGACATTTTGGGAAATACAACCTTTTACTTACATGACAGGTTTGCAGCATGTTATTTTACACACTTCACACACACCATTAACCTTGTTGAAAAAGCCTGGAGGCTCCTTATGCTCATCACAGAGGTTGAGCAGATGGACTTTGGAGCTATTACATAGAGACATTGACATCACACTAAAAATAACTACTTTACTATTACAACTGTTGGCTTATGATGGAGATCTTCATGTGTTCATTATCTTTGATTGACCGCGAATCACATCCTGTTATGAAAGAACCCATTGACGCTGCTTCAGACATGTACATGGATGGTTCCTATTATCAAGTTCAAGGATCATCACATACAAGTTATGCTGTATTATTACCAGGAATATTAAAAGAAAATGTGCCAGACACTCCTCCCATTATGTAGAGATACTTGCAAAAATACAGTAAACATTTGGTCAGGCAGTGCCTATGCCATTAATACCATATTAACACTCCCTTTATATGACAAGAATTCATATTGTCCATAGGAGGTAAAGCTTTGGTTCATGGTGCCTGGTGGGCAGAGATCTGGACAGCCCTTAACAATTGTCGCCAGCCTTGTTGCATTGGCAAGGTTGTTGCCCATAGAACAGGATTGACTCACAGCAAAGGCAATGCAGCAACTGACAAATCATCCAAAAAAGCTGCTGTGTCAGGCAAATTTGATACAGAGACTATAGAAAATTCCTCTGCTGTAACTGCAATCACAATAAGCATTAGAGACTGAGCCACATTTGCAGATGCAATACGAGACTTTTGCAGAAGTCATTACATGGCACAGTCAAGGTAAGTCCTCTCCTCAACCAACTCCTTGGGTTACAGACATTATCTTGTAACAAGTGCAAAATGCAGGTCGGTTGCTGATACATGATTTAAAAGAAAAAAAATCATAGGTTGTGCATTCTCCTGGAGGTGGGCAGGAATTGTTATACATCATCCACACTCATGTGATAAGACATTACACTGCACTACATGGTCCAAAGATGTGCGAGTTAGGTGGATTGGCTATGCTAAATTGCCCCTTAGTGTCAACGGGACTAGGTAGGGTAAAATGCCTGGGGTTATGGGGATAGAGCCTGGGTGGGATTGTGGTGGGTGCAGACTCAATGGGCCAAATAGAATCCTACAGTGCAGAAGGAGGCCATGATTCTATGGTTATTGCCGACCAGATAATCTCAGAGACAGCATGGTTGCCAGGCATGTGAGATGCAGTCAATCTCTACGTCCCATGATGCCTGCCATATCTTCAACAAAATCTTCCCACAAATTCTCACAGGGCTCTTCTAATAAGTGCACCACCCCCTGAAGGACCCTGGACACTCAAATTGCTTTAATCGAATCACTGTCAAAGACACAATGAAATGATGAATACGCATTGGTAGCAATAGGCCAGTCGTAGGTAGATCGTGAACAAGGCTCACATTTCACAGGAGACATTTTCAATCAAATGCATAAAATTATTGAAAATTATACATACATTTTACATTAGTCACCACCTGAAGTGTTCTCAAATTGTAAAGGAGGAAACAGAACTTGAACAGCAAAATTGAAAAGTTGTGCACAAACTACCCGCTCAATGGGTTAACATGTCACCACTGTGAAAGGCACAAGGCAGAGAGAAGAAATGATACCACATTAAACCGTTAACAAGCGAGAGTGAATACTGCAATTTGCTTTGTTACAGAAATATAATTTGATATTCTATATCCTGATGTTCATGGCCTGCCTGGACTTTTCCTTCAGGATCAACATCTTGTGAACAGGAACAAAGGACTCAGAACCAATGCCATTTCCCATGAGAAAATGTGATTGGACCAATTTTGGCAATTTCGCTGGATGTCAATGTAAATATTGTGACATTGCTGCATTTTTGTAAAAACTGTGATTAGACCACAGATGGGGAATTTCTTGTCATTTTGATGATCAGAACCCGGGGAAACAAGCTTGTGGGTTATCTTTCACTTGCAAAGTGGGTTTTCAGATTTGGAAGGATGAGGTCAGAAATCAGTGTGTGTACATAGGCTATGGCATCTATTGCATCACTACAAATAGCATTTGGATGAAGTGTGGGACACAGTGGTGACCCATGGCAAAACCTACTTTTTGTTTCGAACCTACTTAAGTAACCCTGATTGAATGTGCAGTTCTATTCCTGATATCCACTCACAATATCACTGAGCTGAGGATTAATTTTGGAATGCAGGAGCAATTATCAAAGGCCATAATTCAGCTAGGCCACCCTATAGTCGCTTTGTCCCTGAATTTGAAAGATGTTAAAACAACTGAAGCTTTCCATACACATTTAGTTAAGATGCAGCAAGTTAATGAGAGGAGAGAGAAAGGAATTAAGGAACTTTATGAGAAAATATATTGGTGACAAACTGTTGTCAGTGCAAGTGAATACCCCTGGTTAAGAGCTATTTCCACCATCTTTGTGTTCATACAAATGATAACCACATTTGTTGTTCTTTTCATCCTTTGTTACTTTAGAGTTCTCACCAGGAGACTACAAAGTCATATAACTGATTTGGGCTGGAAGTCAATTCTGAGGTCCAAGAGAAACCTATCAGATAAATTGAATAGCGAGGGATCAATATATATTTCACTTTCAATCCGAGGAGTGTTGGTAGTTTCAAAATCAATAGTTTTAGTGTGACTATCATTTTATAGTTTGAATTGTTATTTTGTGCTAAATTGGCAAAAGCCATTTTAATAACAACGAAATCAGTATTATTGGAAACCAAGCAGATTAGTTAAGTAGACAGCCTTAATTGTAAGACAATTAAAGAATAAGTAATTCATTGATAAATATGTTAGAAAGGTTGGAAATGTAATACAGAACACCCAATTTTATAATTCTTACTGTGACAATATTAACACTTGATTATTGATACAAATTCTTAAAATGATGAGGGAATTATAAGATCTACCCTTCTGCCCATCTCCAATTGCTCTTGAGAAATGAGCTGCATTCTTGATCCGCTGCAGTCACTGAAGGTATACTCAGTTCTGTTAGGGAAGGAGTTCAGGATTTTGACCCTGCAATACTGAAGGAATGTTCATACATTTCCAAGTCAGGATGGTGTGTGGCTTGGATGGGAACTGCCAGGTGATGGTGTTCCCATGTGTCTGCTGTCCTTGCCCTTCTAGATGGCCGTGGTCGTGGATTTGAAAGGTGCTGAATAAGGAGCCTTGGTGAGCCTCTCTTATATCCACCCTGTAGCTCCTGCCCAAAGCCTTAAATCTTTGTCCCTAGTTCTCATATCATCAGCTGATATGAAGTTTTAGTTTGTCTACCTTGTCGAAACTTGTTATAATCTTGTACAGCTCTATCGGATCACTCACCTCCCTTGTTTTGAGGAGAACAAACCTCACCTGCTCCAACCAAACCTTGTTGATAAAAATCCCTAATTCCTGGAACCATTCTGGTAAATCTCTTCGGTATTCTCTCAAGGACCCTCACATCCTTCGTAAAAAATGCTGATCAGAACTGGATGCAATATTCTAATTGAAGCCCAACCATATTTTATGAAGTTTTAGCATAACTTCCCTGTTTTTGTACTCAATGCATCTATTATGAAGCCCAAGATCCCATATGATTTACTATTCGCTCAATATGTCCTGCCACCATCAAAGTTTTATGGACAATAACCTCAGGTCCCTCTGTCCTCTCACACTCTTTACACTTTGCCGTTAAATTTATGTGGTCTCTCCCTATCTCTTCTGCCAAAGTGCATCATATCACACTTTTCTATTAAATTCCATCTCCTACTTGTCTGCCCATTCTGCTAGCCTATGTGTCCCATAAGTTGAAAAAAAATGTCCACGATTTGGGGCAGTACTGAGACCTGGCTCCCCTTGCCTATTAACTGGAGAATTAAATATTTGAAAAGGGAGTTGGGAACCCATCATCTTGCCCATACTTGGGTTTGAACCAGGTGAGTTTGGAGGCTACAAGAGAGTCACTGGTTGTATACACGTGGCAATCAAGGCACCCGCAGATCAACCAGCAGTCTTGGTCGATCGCACGGGGTTTCACGTCAAGTTAGTTTATGACCTTGGTAAGTATATCCAGGAAGCTGCCATAATTCATTTGTTCTGTGGTATTCACACCTCCTGCAGATTTCCTCTCCTCCACGTCTCCCAGGAGCCAATTGCTGGTGCTAAGAGTTACCCACTGAATATCTGGCTAATGACTCCCATGAGGAACTACCACTGAGCTATATCACTATCAGGGAAAAATATATTCAACTGTGTTGCTCAAGATGTGGTTGAGGTGGCTGGAGAGAACTGGAGCCACCCGTCAGTATAACCCAGTAAGGATGCCGAGAATGGTGATGGTCAGCTGAGCCCTTCATAACATCATGCTGCAGAGTCGTGGAGCTGCGGGTGAGGAAGGTGCAGAACGACCAGCATTTGAAGGAGGAGAAAGCCAGATGTGACCCTGGCACCTGCAGCCATCTCCTCCACGTCATGTCACTTAATCTACGCTCGTGAGGACAACTGACAGTACCATAAGAAACCCTCTGCCACTCCTCCCAAACACAATTCATTCCAACAGCCAACTATCACATTCGCATCCCTTTCCTTCTCAAAAAAGCTGATCATACTATTCACCCGAGGCCAGTATCCAGGGTGAATGGGGGCAAAGAACAGAGTGGAGGCTTTTGAATGAGGAGCTCAAATAAAGTTTTAATTCATTGCAATAGACATCTTTATAGATACATTAACATTGTTCTAAGCACCCTAGTGAATCGCCCTGGACAAACTAATGGATGTCATGATGTGGAGATGCCGGTGTTGGACTGGGGTAAGCACAGTAAGAAGTCTCCCAACACCAGGTTAAAGTCCAACAGGTTTATTTGGTAGCACAAGCCACTCATGGCTTGTGCTACCAAATAAACCTGTTGGACTTTAACCTGGTGTTGTGAGACTTCTTACCAAACTAATGGATGACAGGGATTCCCGTCCAACTACCAGAAGATCAGTAGGGAATGTATCACTAGGGAACATATCACTGCCAATGCTAGCTGTCCCTCAGCTAGAGATGGGAATTCCACCCCTCACAGCAGCAGAAGTCACACGTCAGAGAGCTGCTGATAATCTAATCGTCTGATAGCAGCACACAGATTTCCCACTGAGGCTTCACTAGTTGCCTTTTGTGGATGATCCCCAAGATGTGCATTTACATGCAGTTGAGAACTTGAAGTGCCTGGCTCTTTGCCAGGCCTCTCCCCTGCTGTCCCTTTCTCCTGTTCAGATCATAGAATCATAGAAACTCCACAATGCAGGAGGCCGCCACTCGGCCCATCGAGTCTGCACCGACAACAATCCCACCCAGACCCTATCCCCACAACCCCACATATTTACCCGCGAAACCCTCTAACCTACGCATCCCGGGACAGTAAGGGGCAATTTAGCACAGCCAATGCATCTAACCCACACATATTTGGACTGTGGGAGGAAACTGGAGCACCCGGAGGAAACCTACGCAGATATGGGGAGAACGTGCAGACTCCACACAGTGACCCAAACCGGAAATCGAACACAGGTCCCTGGGGCCGTGAGGCAGCAGTCCACCCACTGTGCTGCCCATCATGATATGATGTGTTCCTTACCACGTGACAACCTATCTCTAATGCGGTGGCCATCAAGGGGCGGCATAGTGGTTAGCATGGCTGCCTCACAGCGCCTTGGACCCAGGTTTGATTCCTGGCTTGGGTCACTGTCTGTGTCAAGTTTGTACGTTCTCCCCGTGTCTGCATGGGTATCCTCCGGGTGCTCTGGTTTCCTCCCACAATCTGAAAAATGTGCTGGTCAGGTGGATTGGCCATGCTAAATTCTCCCTTGATGTACCTGATCAGGCGCCGGAATATGGCGACTAGGGGATTTTCACAGTAACTTCATTGTAAAGTTAATGTAAGCCTACTTGTGACTAATAAATAAGTTTTACTTTATAAGGCGTGTGCTTCTGTGCTGGTGGAGTGTGTGCAGGAGTCATTTGACAGAACATCCTCAATGTTCACCCTTTTCTCAGGATTCCTTGGCCTGTTTCCTCAGGAAGGACCTGAGAGAGATGAAACAAATGAATTAGTGCTGACATCAAGAATGCATCAATTTAGTTAATAGTACCATCAATTTAAAATGAGTCAGTGTTAAATACCAAGTGGCAGTGCTTCATCTAATGCTGTTACCAGAACCCTGGGTCACTCCTGTCTCTCCATCACTGATATCCAGTGTGCGCTCCACCCTGCTGATTTTGTGGACATCCTTTTCCATTATGCTGTAGTTAACGTGGCCACAACTACAGATCCATCTGTTTCTCTTTTTCTCCCTGGATTTGAGACTCTCATCTCCTTCAATCAGAGAACAAAGAGCTATGAGTTGTTGTGTGGAGAAGATGGAAAGAGAACATTTGAGGAGATTGACAGAGGAATGTGTGCAAGAGGACAGGATGAGGGCAAGTGTCTGTTGAGCAGGAGATTGGAGGTGGTGTCTGGAGGGAAAGGAATGCATGTCTCTGCAAGGTGTGTTTGTCAGAAGAGTGCTGTGTGGGAGAATGCAGGGTCAGAGAGTTATGACACAACTTGCTGGTTCGAATTAGATCATTAAATCTCTTGCTATACTTTATCCAGGTTCTGGCCACCACACTGCTGCCAGCTTCTACTACTTCCAGCCACGTCCGTTTAATTAGACAGCTAGCCTTTCCCTGCTGTCCTCAGGAAAAAGGACATTTCCTCTTGCCCTTAAAACCTCAAATCCAAGGAAGAGGCAGAGAGCCATAAGGGACAACCCTTCCTCATCTTCCTTCCATTCTACTCCTTTGTAAATGCTTCACTACCAAGATTTCCTGCAGCTATTCAGACCCCTGCCTTTACATTTCGAGCCTCCAATGACAGATTTGGCATGTCATCACACCCAACCACTTTTGATTGGTCATAATGATGTTAGTTACTGTGAGCCATTTAACACGCTTCACCTGAATCGATTCAGCAGTGCGGTGCTTACACCCCTAAGGAATATGGTCAAGAATCAAGAGGAGCAGACGATAAAGGATCTAGAAAATGTAGCTTTAAAAACTGAAATTGTTTGTGCATTCATCATGAGACAGAGCGAGGGAGAGAAGAATTGAGACCCTGCGTAAAATAACATTCTTACACACTAACATGTGGGAGGCTTTTACAAGAAAGTGGTAACACATGAATGTATCACTTAGGACACCTCTTGGAAATGTCTCAAAAAGTGCTTATATAAAATGAAATGTTTGAAGTCCAGTGTTTGCAACGATGTAGCAAACATGCAACAGCTCTTTTATACACAAGGTGAATGATCAGTGGTTTTAACACAGTGACAGAAGGTGCATTCCAGCACCCCGCCCACCCCTGGCTACATATTCAAATATGCATTTGTTTTAAACTCATCTTTTTAGTGGCAACTAGCTAGATCACGTATAGAAGCTAGGTCACATATAGATGTGAACTGACTTGTGTTCTCCTGAACACAAGTCAGTTCACTGGCTGTGAGCAGGAGAAACTAAATTTGGTAAAGGAGGGCTCAAGTCTTTTGCATATGCCTCCTTTGATGTCCATACCAACATGATGGACAGTATACTTCCAACTTGCAATGCATATGTATGCTATTATCCTTTTGGACACTTTGGACTTTGAACCACCAATCCCAGCATGTTATTAGACCATTTCTGAATTAAACAGGTTGTGATTAGTTTGAAACTCAGTTGACTTGTTTGAGTATACAAAATAGCTGTTGCGTGGGAACAGGAATGGGTCATCTCAGCACTTCAAGCCTGCTCCATCAAGCAATTTGATCATGGCCAATTTGTAGCTCAACTCATTTTATCCATCTTTGTGATCCATATCCCTTTATCATTGACTAATGAAGTATAACAATTTCATTCTTAAAAATTTCAATTGGCCCAGCTCCAATGCACTTATGGTTGGGCGTGGGTGTTTGATCCTTCCAGATTTTCTCCATCCTGTGTGAAAATTTGCCTCTTCGTTTCTCTCCTCAATGGCCAAGCTCCAATTCTGGGATAGTACTCTTTTGATCTGGATATCCCCACCCGAGAAGATCACCCATTAACCTTCTAAACTTGATGAAATTGGTTAAAGGAAAAACATTGCTCAGCAAAAGGTCAAACACTAGAGTAACTGAGTTACAGGAATGAACCCAGACTCCTGGATTAGCTGTTATACAAAACAATAGGTATTTTCAGCACTAATAAAAGGAGTGCTGAAAAACGTGGCTAAAGAATGTGGATTTGACCTGCATCTAACTTCTGTTTTGAAGTTGAAAGAAAATAATTTAAAACTTTAAAGAACAACACAGAAGGATCTCAAACAATGATGAGACAGAATACAGGAATGAGATAGAGAATCTGATGAACTGGTGCGGCAACAATAATCTCTCCCTCAATGTCAACAAATGAAGGAGATTGTCATCAACTTCAGGAAGCATAAAGGGGGACATGCCTCTGTCTACATCAACGGGGATGAAGTAGAAAGGGTCGAGTGCTTCAAGTTTTTAGGTGTCCAGATCACCAACAACCTGTCCTGATCCCCCCCATGCCGACACTATAGTTAAGAAAGCCCACCAACACCTCTACTTTCTCAGAAGACTAAGGAAATTTAGCATGTCAGCTACCACTCTCAAACTTTTACAGATGCACCAGAAAGCATTCTTTCTGGTTGTATCACAGCTTGGTATGGCTCCTGCTCTGCCCAAGACCACAAGGAACTACAAAAGGTCGTAAATGTAGCCCAATCCATCACGCAAACCAGTCTCCCATCCATTGGCTCTGTCTACACTTCCCGCTGCCTCGGCAAAGCAGCCAGTATAATTAAGGATCCATCGCACCCCGGACATTCTCTCTTCCACCTTCTTCCGTCGGGAAAAAGGTACAAAAGTCTGAGGTCACATACCAACTGACTCAAGAACAGCTTCTTCCCTGTTGCTGTCAGACCTTTGAATGAACTTACCTTACATTGAGTTGACTTTCTCTACACCCTAGCTATGACTGTAACACTACATTCTGCACGCTCTCATTTCCTTCTCTATGAAAGGTATGCTTTGTCTGTACAGCGTGCAAGAAACAATACTTTTCACTATGTTAGTACATGTGACAATAATAAATCAAATCAAACATAAAATCTACAATTTGAAGACAAATGAATAGTGATATATTTTTTCACATTTCAGTACAGCAGCAAGCAAAGATTTTATCTCTCCTTTAGATTTCAGCTAAACAAGCAATACAATTGTCCTCAAACTGTTTGGGACCAACTTGTAATATCTGTAAACAGCAATGTCTCCATAATTAGTGGTATTTGATTTGACAAATGAAATTTATTTGCTGCATTATTCACGAATGGGTGTACTTTGATAAATGTGGCCACAGATAATTTCAGTGCATAGCAAATATGAATTCTGTCAAGTGGTAATGCCAATAAAATTATGGAAAAAATGGAAAGGAGAGAAGAACAATCAGGAAACCATAATGAAACTTTGTGATAAGGAATGATACAGCTCAGTTCAAACGGCAACAATCTCACTGCTTAATACTGACATTCCCATTGCACTTCAATCTCTTAACTGCTGGTGCATCTGAATTACAAACTTGTTCCTTCATTTTTGTTTTGCAATGTTCTATCTTAAAATTGTACAATTACAAATAGTTACCTGCAAACTTTTTTTTAAAGAAAACAGAAACCAACATAATGAACCTTATTTTAAAGAAAAGAAACATGTTTCACAGCTTTGGCACTGATTCTCATTTCTGTCAGGAGGGAATCACAATCTCAGTCAGATAATGCAACGAGGAGGAGGCAGTGAATCCAGAAAGAGGGCTTCAAAGTCAGCAGCTTATATTTTGCACCTGAACAGAATGATCGATCTGTGCTCCTGCCCCTTTAAATTTTGAAGTAACAGTATAGCCACTTCCTGTTTAAAAGACGGATTTTGAAGGTGCCTGTGCTACAGTTTTATAACACTGGGCTGGTGATAGATTTAATCTTCGAATATTGAGTTCACTGGCAAATTTTCTTGCTTTCTGATAGAAGTAGAGCGACATTTCCCGATCCACAAGGAAGTTGTGGTAGATTGTGGCAAGCCGGGTACAGATTTTCAGCTGAGACTTCTTACTGCCTAGATCTGTGGCTGCAGCAAGAGCTAAGTGGTAATAGCCTGCTGCATCATGTGGATCCTGCAATGTGAAAAAAAAGCCATCAACCAACTTCCATCATGTATTACAATGTATGAATAAGGATGAGAAATAGTTAGCTACACTGAGTAAAGTATCTGAAATGGCTCCCTTTGGAATGTATTCATTTAGCATTAGGGCTCTACCAGTGCTTTGGAAATTAATACAGCAACCAGACCTTTATGTGAAGAGATATTTTCTGGAAGAGTCCCCCCCTCTTCGAAATCTGCATTATTCTTCACTGTTCTTCAGCCCTCATCTTTTTTGAGACTGTGTTAGCCATCAACGTAAACGGTGATGCAGGCCCAAAATCGTGTGAGAGTTGGGAAACTAGCTCGCTGGCAAGATCTTGTTTCCTGATTTCCCCCACTCCTTGCCTGTAACATAGTGGTTAGCATTGCTGCCTCACAGCACCAAGTTAAAGTACAACAGGTTTATTTGGTAGCACAAGCCACAAACTTTCGGAGCACTGCCCCTTCCTTCATCAGGTGAGTGGGAGTCGTGTTCACAAACAGGGCATATAAAGACACAAACTCAATTTACAAGATAATGGTTGGAATGCGAGTCTTTACAGGTAATCAAGTCTTAAAGGTACAGACAAAGTGAGTGGAGAGAGGGTTAAGCACAGGTTAAAGTGATGTGTATTGTCTCCAGCTGGGACAGTTAATGAGATTTTGCAAGCCCAGGCAAGTTGTGGGGGTTACAGATAGTGTGACATGAACCCAAGATCCCGGTTGAGGCCGTCCTCATGTGTGCGGAACTTGGCTATCAGTCTCTGCTCAGCGATTCTGCATTGTCGTGTCGTGTAGGCCTGTGCTACCAAATAAACCTGTTGGACTTTAACCTGGTGTTGAGAGACTTCTTACTGTGCTTACCCCAGTCCAACGCCGGCATCTCCACATCATGGCCTCACAGCGCCAGGGACCTGGGTTCAATTCCGGCCTTGGGTCACTGTCTGTGTGGAGTTTGTACATTCTCCGTGTCTGCGTGGGTTTTCTCCGAGTGCTCCAGTTTCCTCCCACAGTCCAAAAATGTGTGGGTTAGATTGATTGGCCATACTAAATTGACCCTTGTGTCAGGGGGATTAGCAGGGTAAATATTTGGGGCTACTTGGAATAGGGTCTGGGTAGGATTGTGGTCGGTGCAGACTCGATGGGCCAAACGGCCTCCTTCTGCACTGTGGGAATTCTATGATTTCTCTATGAAAATGAGGTTCGGGGGGGGGGGTAGTTTGAAGGGATTTTATTTTTAATCCTGTTCAAGCCCCCCTTTAAAGATGGTGCCCTGATCTTTGTGGAGCCGACATTGCTGGCTGTATCATGCTCCATTCCATCGTGGTAATGGTGGAAACCAACACCACCCCCACACCCACCAAATTATTAATTGCCTAATCTTCAGTTGAACTGCTAGAGAAATGAGCATTAATGGACTGTTGCACCATTACTCTGGAGTTTTCAACAATTTACCGTCAAAGTTATGGTGTGAGATCAGGGAACCAGAGTAGAAATTCTATTTCTTAATGTTTTGCACATTGGGGCAAATGATTCATGTATTCATGAAAAATTGATCATTATTCCTCCCATTGTGGATGACGTCCCTGAAATTTAATAGGTTATAAAGATTTTCCTTTCATGGTTAGACTTACGTTCCAATTTGAACGGCATTCCACTTTTATTCATTTCTTAGATAGATCTGACATGTGGGACCATTAAACTTCATACAATTAGTATGAGATATGAGCTACTTTCTTCCCTCCTTGTTGACTCATTACAGCATCTTGCTTTAGGAACTCAAACCTTATCATGTGGCACAGCACATAACAATATGAAATCAAAGTTAATAGCATGCAAATAGGGGGCAGCGTACTGAGGGGGAAGATTCTGCCCTCTATTTCAGGGCTAAAGTAACTGACCTCTTCTTGACTTACATATTTATCTACTATATATTATCTTGCTGGAGCTTTACGTCAGTGACATCCACAGGAGTTTCCCTAATCTCTTGCCTAATCTTCAGCTGAAATTTTCAATGAAGTTTTAACTGCATTGCCTTCTGCATCCCAAAATTGTCTGTGTAGCTTTATGAGTATTATGTCACTAAATTGACTCATCTTTCATGTATGAATTGTGCTCAGCCCAAAGGCAGGTCCTTGGCTCATTGTCTGATGATGCTTCATCCTGAATCATTTTTCTTGGCTGTTTGCCATTGCCTTCCACACATGAGAAAAGGTCCCAAGTAGAATTCAGCTGGAACGGGAATCGAACCCACACTGTTGGCATTATTTTTTCACAGGATGTGGGCATCGCTGACAAGGCCAACATGTAGAAGTCACATGTAGGTTAAACTAGGTAAGGATGGCAGATTTCCTCCCCTAAAATTCTAAGTCATATGTTAGCTACCTAATCAACTGAGCTAACCAGCCTCTCACTGGCACAACTGCACATCTCAATATTCTACTTGGATCATATCACTACAACCATCACTCCACAGAACTATTATGTTTCTCACCTTAAGATCATAGAATGTCATTTCTCCCAGTTGTATGTAAACTCTGACATAATAAATTGTCTCCTCATCAAACTCCAGTGGACAGGAACAAAGGGAAAGTGCCTTCAGATAAAAGTGTTCAGCCAGTTCACACTGACCAAGGAACTGATGTATTATTGCTAGTCGATGATAAGCAACTCGCTCATTGAGTGCGTCTCCTATTGAATAAAGAGATATATGTAATGAGTGTTTCAGAGAACAATAATAGCAAAGTATTACTAATATTGAAAGTAATAGAGCGTTCTCCTCTTTGAAATGTTAAATTGATGTTGAAGAACAATATGTTGAGAGTGTCAAGTACTGGTATATATTCCTGCTTCTATATTACAATGGGGCCAAGGATCTGTGGCCCTTGCCGCACATTGCTGCCATAACTCAAGGTGAACTACACTGATACTTTGTGCTGTTGGCTGAACAGAGTTTCAAATTGAGTTCCAATGTTTCTTAATTTATCCAAAAGATCTGAAACTATCTTCTGCCTTTACAAGTACAACAGGTGATACATTAGAGCAGCAACACTACACCAGTTCTTCCCAAACCGACCTCCACTAACTCCAGTAGTACACACAAACACAGTACATATAAATGCATGATATAGAAGACAATAAAACTTTACATTGTCCAATCATTATTAAAGTCAGACAAAAATTCTTGCCATAACTCTTTTTAAACGAGTCAATCATTTACAATCTAAAGTTAGTCATATTTAACATCTACAATTAATTACCAAAGCTCAGGTGCTCGGATGAATAACTTTATTGCAGTTTTCTACTTATAAGTAGAACTTCCTGAAAATGTCATGAAAACCTTACTTTTCCTTCAAAATTAGTTGCTGTGGATACCAAACAGTTTTTACTACATCTGTCAAATGAAGCACACCTGGCTCAAATACATCTGAGTTTGTAAAAGAGAAAAGTGCATTTTCTGAAAAATGTTTAGTTCATAAAAAATGAAAATTGGAAAATGTTCTATTGATACAGTCTGAGATTGGGGTTACTGCATATTGTTACAACAAAATACAGACAGCTTTACTCACTATGGTATAAGGGACCTAGCTGTGCTTGATGCTGAGATTCGGTGCCTACACCCCACAAAAAATTAAAATTTCCCAGTTTGCCAAGTCTGAAATTGGTCCAAAAAATGTTGGGAAAAAATCCTCCCATGTTTACATGGCAGAGGTTGTAGCTATGCCCATGTTTTTACAGGATATATGGAACATTCTTTGTTTCAGTGCTACTCAGATTCCCTTCCCCACCTCTTCTCTGGTACATTGATGACTGTATCATTGCCATTTCCTTTTCCTGTTCTTGCCTTGAATTGGAAAATTAATCAGCTTTGCTTCCAATTCCACCTCTCTCTCACCTTCCCATGGTCTGTTCCCAGCTCTTCCCTACCATTCTCTATCTCTATCAATGGATATTCAGTATAAGCCTACCTACTTCCACAATGGCCTCAAGTACACTTCCGCACACCCCCGCACTTCCTGAAAGGACTCCATTCCATTCTTTTTTCTACCTCTGTCACATCTCTTGAGGATACAACCTTCCAGGACCATGATAGGACTTTCATTGTCCTCAACTTCTACCACACC
Organism: Mustelus asterias; assembly: GCF_964213995.1. NCBI lineage: Eukaryota > Metazoa > Chordata > Chondrichthyes > Carcharhiniformes > Triakidae > Mustelus > Mustelus asterias. Next base: position 61,815,168 of record NC_135801.1, read on the forward strand.
ACTTTCTTGACTCAACAGATCATTCTCTGCCATTGCTGTCACGTCCAGTGTGATTGCATCACCAAACGCAGTGGAAGGACCATTCCCTCCAATGATATACTGGTCAATCAACTCCAACACCCTGTCACCGTGTTTTTATTTTCTCCTGATCATCCATCCAATGTTCTAAATACTCTGTGAAGATGTAACAGTGATTTATATTTACTTCTTTCAATTTAGTATTCACTGCTCAGTTTGTTCTACATGGGTCAGACCAATGCAAATTAGGTGACCACTTTGAGGAACAGCTCTGTTCTGTCAGTAAGCATGACCCCGAGCTTCCAGTTACCTGTCAGTTTAATTCTCCATCTTGCATTCATTCTGACCTCAGCCTCCTACAATGTTCCAATGAAGCTCGATGTAAACGCGAGCAATGGTACCCCATCTTTCAATTAGGCATTTTACAGCCTCCGGACAACACTGGAGTTCAACAATTTCAGACTGATCTCTGCCCCCATCTGGTTTTCATTCATCTTTTTCTTGGATTGCAGCTGTTCATCATTCTACCATTCACACCTCCGCTAGACAGCTCTGATGAAAGGTTATCAGGCTGAAATATTACTGATTCCTTTCTCCACAATGCTGCCTCATGGACTGAGTATTACTAGCACTTTTCTGTTATTGTCACAAAACAATGTTGGGCTTGAATAAAAATAGAAAATGCTGAAAAGACTCAACAGACCTGGCAGCATATCTGTGGAGAAAGAAACAGAATTAATGCTTTGGGTCCATATGACCTCCGATCTGAAGATGTGAAACATTATCTCAGTTTCTTTCTTCATAGATGCTGAGTTTTTCTAGCATTTTCTGTTTTAATTTCAGATTTCCAATATTTGCAGTATTTTGCTTTTATTTTAGTATGGCCTTGAATTCTTCTATTGAAGTCACTTTTGATAACCGAAAATGATAACTGCAGAAATATTCTACTTCTGCCTAATCTTGAGGCAGATTCCACGGAAGCGCAAGTCTAATTTTAAATTACACATTTGGGTAGAAACTGGAATAGTCCATTCATTCTCTTAGGCCCATTGCCGCTTTCAATTACACCATTATCATAGCATTTTGCAAGAGTGTGTTCCAGATTTTCACCACTCTTCATGGGTACAATAAATAATCCAAATGATCAATAATGGAATAACATAATTTTGACAGGGTGCTGATTTCTCAATATTCTCTTGTGTTTATATGCATTTATTATAGCGATAGTACTGCAACATCTCCATTATAAATGCTCGTTACATATTGGACTACCCTATATTTAAAAATTCCATTACTGAATAACCTTGTTTTTTTCTATAAAATTATGAACAAAGCACTACAAAACTGCACAACTAATAATTGATGATATTTCATTAAGATTGAGACATGTTTTGTATCACTCAGAATAATATAAATCAGTGATTCAGCTCCCACCCCTCAGAATTCCGAATTTGATTACAGTGAGTTTCTATATTTGTTCAACAGGTTTGAGTATGTCCAACAGGTCCACGTGATGGCTAGTGTGTAGTTGGAGAGATTTACTTTGCTTCCAGCTTTTTGTGTGCTTGTTTGCTTCTCATTTTCAGCCTACATCACAAGCTAGCAGCAATGCAAGAGCCAAATATATAAATTTCTCCCAGTCAGTATACAACCTCTCTATTGGCAAGCCCTCAGCTGTGCCTCCTTCCTGGAGACATATGGAAACATAGTGAAACCGTGTCATGTGACCCAGAAGCAGGGCACCATAAATCAGGGAAGAGCCCAAGGCAGGGGACAGAGAAAGGCCCCAGTTAAAGAGGAAGAGGGGCAAAGAAAGAGGCTCCAAGCAAAAAAAGGCTTTTACAGTTGGCAGACTTTAATTAGTGAGGGTTCAGGAGAAAACCTGACCAAAGAGGGCTCAGAAGAAGCCCAGAAGATGCAGCAGAAGTTTAGCGATTGCATGTTGCAGACCATTGTAGTGAAGGTATCCCTTTGGAGCAGCAGTATTCTGTTCGGCACAGCTGAAGTTCGTGAATTGTGTTCTAGTGCATACTCTGGAATCCAGGGGAAGGGGGACTCGGAAGACCAGACTGAAACCCTGAGATGTGTGCAATTTATTGAGGCCAGCTGAGTTGGAGTGACTTTTGAGACTTTGAAGGCGAAGACTGGAATCCCTCCTGAGAGAGATAGAGTTTCAACAAGATTGGTTGATTTGCAATATCACTGATGATCAGTGTGATGATCACTGAGAAATCTGTGGAATCTGACCTGGTCACATCTGCCACTTATTGTGCAGTGTGGTGCATTCAATCACAATTTGCCTGTTAATTCACATGTGCCTCATATTAACCCTGTAATAGCTTGGCACTTGGAATTAGAAGAAGAAATGCCTGACACAAGTATAACAGTTCAGGTTAGCTAGAATTGACTTGTAGGTGAAACAGCTTGAGATAGAAAGATAGAGAAAAGCAGAAGCTAAAAGTAAAGAAGAAAAATAAATAACAAAGCTTGAACTTCAGAGAAAGAAATTAGCAAGGGCTAGCCAACCAGGAGGAAGTTGGATGCAGGGACAGAAGCCGTCTGGTGCAGAGGCAGGCTGTTTTAAAAAGGTTCACCTTGGTGCCAGGTGACTTGGTCCCAGTGGGAAAAAGAACACAAAATGCCCTCCAGCCCTCACACCCCTTCCCCCTCCAAATACTCCCATGCCCCATACATGCCATAACCCACCCATCAGGCCCCCATTCCAGGCTCTTTCACTTCCATGTCTATTGACCCACTGTACATTCCAGAAACGATGAAGTGGGAAGTGTGAAAAACGCTTTCAAAAAATGCACTCCATTGATAAAATTTCTTCTATGAACAAAAAAGTTTGGACCAAAAGCTAATAAAAAAGTGGCCATCATTCAGACCCTTTGAAGTTTCAGAAACCATAAAACACCAGCACTTGAAACCAATTGAGCTATGCAAACATTGAAATTGAAGCAGAGATTGGAGAACCTGAGCTATCGAACAATGTTTCCTCTGGGTATCAGGTGTTTTATTATTTGGCTCTTAGCCAAATGTATGTAATGAGACTTGGCCCAAAAATGAAAACCAAGCCCCGAGTTTGTAAGGAAATTCACAAACGCAAGAGAGAACATTCAAAACCCAAAATAAAATTGGACCGTTAACTTACATTCTGCTCAATTACCAATTCTACCATGGAAATATATTATAGAAATGAAATAAAAGCAAAAAGGCTCTACTTACCAAGGGTCACACTGAGTGTCAGAGCAGTTTGGGCATATTCTACTGCTTCTGCATATACCTTCGCATGCAGCAATAGTTCTGTCAACTTGTTACAGAGTCTGAGTTCCACCTTCATATTTTCAACTTTGACAGCGAGGGGAAGTGCTCGGTCCTGTTAACACATACATGAAAATTGAAAACTTGCGTGCCGAACTGAGGTTTAATGAGATGTGATGGCCGAGTGCTATTAAAGGTACTTACCCTAAAGAAGGAAGTGGCTTTCTCTCGGTCTCGGGATCCATTAAAGAACACATCCCCCACAGCTTCAAAAACTTCCATTGCAAACTCCAATTTTTCTGTGCGCACAGCAGCATCTTGAGCAACCTTAAATGTTTGTATTACAAAATGTTTATATAAATCAGCACCTGCAAATCTTTTTGGAATCCACCCACGTTCCCAAGTTTTCTCCTGAAGCTACTGATATTTGCTCATTGTATGACCACAGCTGCTGATGGCAGTCAACATTAGCCAAATGTGATCAAAGCGTATTCATTGCAGCCAAGGACTATCTTAACCTTATCAGACATCTAAATAGCTGCCTTTTCAAACAAAATCACTGACTAGTGGTGAAGGGCAGAAACCTTGGCTGATTTTTTCCCTCTCTATCCTGGGAAGCTGAGAACGATACTACGCTAAGAAGCTAACTCAGCACTGACATGAAGAAAAACAAGAACCCATCTCATCTGCATTGTACCATAACACACTTGTTGCTGCATTGACTCATTAACCCATTAAAGAAGGTTATTCTATCTTCCGGGTTGCTTCTAAAACAAATAAGCAAACTCAACTTATTCAATATCTTCTTGACTTAGAATTGATTAGCAAAAACTTGCAGTGCACTATTCAAGGTGTACATCTGATAGAACAATGATAAAGTCCAGAAAGAGGACATTTACTTCACTGTGCTTGTCTGGTTTTTGGAAAGAGATATTTAATTAGCCCCATTCCCTTGCCCCAAGATCCTGCAATTGTTTCCCCTTCAAGTATTTATCTAATTCCCTTTTGAAAGTGAGCATTGAATCTGCTTCTGTTAGCTTTTCAAGCAGTGCATAAAACTTAATTGCATAAAACAATTCTGCTCATGGTGCCTCTCTCGTTCTTTTACCTTAAAAACGTATCTTTACTTACCCCGACTCTTCTCATTTTTCTACTAAAGATGATGATTTTAATCCTCTTAATCTTCTTTGGGCCACGGTGAACAGACCCAATTTCTCTAGTCTTTCCATATAACTAGAGTCCCTCATCCTGGTACCATTCTAGCAAATCTCCACTGCACCCTCCCCAAGAACCTGAAATGCTTCCTAAAGTAAGGTGCCTTGCATTGAACGTAATACTCCAGCTGAGACCTAACCAGTGATTTATAAAGGTTTAGCCTAACCTCTTGCTTTTGTACTCTATGTCTCTGTTTATAAAGTCAAGGATCCTGTATGTTTTTTTTTTAAAAAAGAGAAAACAACCTTCTCAACTCGTCCTGCCACTTTGTGTATATTCTCCCAGGTCTTTTTATTCCTGCACCCCTTTAATATTTTACCATGCATCTCCTACTGCTTCTCCTCTTCCGACCAAAACTAAATATAATTTCACACTTGTGTTAAATATCATCTGCCCTGTATCTGGCCCTTTCACCAGTCTATCTGTGTCCTCCTGAAGTCTTTTACTAACTTCCTCAGTGTTAACTACATTTCCAAGTTTTGTATCATCTATAAATTTGGAAATTATGCTCTATATACCCAAGTCCAGGTCATTTATATATAATCAAAAAGAGAAATGGCCCTAACATTGACATTTATGTTACATTCTATCCTTTCACCAATTTCATATCTGTTGTCCCTTTATTCTATGGGATTCAATTTTGCAAACAAGTCTAGTATGTGCAACTTTATTAAACCACTTTTGAAAGTCAGATACAATACCATCAACTGCACCAACTTCACCAACCCTCTCTGTTACCTCATCAAGAATTCAGTATTAGTCAAGTACAAGTTGCCTTTAAAAATTAATGTTGGCTGTCATTTATTAATCCATATATTTCCAAGTGACCATTAATTTTCCCTCTGTCTATAACACTAGATCGATCTTCCTGTAGTTAGGCTTATCTGTAGACATTTTAATTTTATTTCTATTGATTTTTAAGTGAACCTTTATTGAATCATACTTTGTAATCACCGATTACAAATTAATGATGTGATTGTGCCAGATGTGATTAAACTAGATGAGATTGTACTCTGATTATTGATCATATAATCAGTGATATTAGTTGTAGACTTTGACCTTTCCAAGAATTTTTCTTGTGCATCTTATTCACAGATTTTGTTTTGACTGAACATTTTTTTCTAGATACACCACTGCAAAACAAATTTGTCTTTCCATTGCTTTAAAAGAGCAACTGTTCTTACCATATTGGCCTCGATGACCTTGGACTGCCGCCTTTCAATGAAGTTATCTTTTCTTTTTATATCAATTATAATTTTTTACATTAATACTTTAATTGTGAAACATTTATTAAATTGTTTTAATGTTACAAGGGTTACCTAGGGTTGTCATTCATTTCGGTTACATCCAGAGTATAACTTTGAATTTCAGTGAGGGACAATTGGGAACCAGCTAAAATTCTAAGGAAGTATGGAATGGTACAAGTTCTAGGTGCAAATCCTCTTTACAATTGTAAAATCATAATTTCCTAGAATCATAATTCATTTTTCCTGGAGAAATTAGGAGTTTGCATGCAAGTTCTGCAGTCTTGTGATGAATTGCAGTTAGGAAGGTAGTGCCCCAATACTTGGTCAATAACATGATAAAATGACAATTGTGAACACATCTATTAAAAGTTAATAACTTCAGTTATGCACAAATCCCAGAGACCATTAGATCATCATGTCTGCTTGTTTTAGTTCTTAAATACTATTTTACCTGCATGTACAGGTCCACCAATTCATCCTCTCCTAGTACGTAATGTATCTTCCCAGCCTGCAGCCAAGCATATGCTTCCTTCTCCTTCTTCTCTAGATCTATAAAGATTCCAAGGCTCCGTTTGGTATACTCCAGTGCTGACCTGAATGCCCTTAATTTAAAAAAGGTAAACTTTGTTACAAGACTGGGCGGCACAACAATTATCACATTGCCCTTTCAACACCGAGTCCCTGCACTTTCCTGGTGGCCCTGGGCATACATTAACACATTTGAATTCGATCTTAAGCCAGTTCCTAATTGGACTTATCCACAGTAAAAAACTACACACAGCTGAACACCAATGGTTACAAAATCATCTATGAAATTTCCTCAAAATTTATAACAACATTCATGTGCAAATTCACTTGGCGATCTTAGATTCTGGCTGTGGACCTTGCGCACTTATAATAGCCTCCTACCAGAGGTAATATTTATTGATGAAGACAACACACATGCACACATCAATCAAATTACTTTTGCAAAAAAAATGGGAATCGACTTTTACATGAGTATAAAATGTATCAAGCCAAGTAGCAACAAGGAACATAAATACTCTGGCCGAAATGTTGCGACCGTTCACCCCGGCAGTATTTTCCCATCCCACTGCAGTGAATGACAATTTGGCTAGGCACCAAATTCTCCAACCTCACTGCAGCAGGAGTGTGGTGTGACTGGCCGGTAAGATTGTGCCCTCAGTATTAAAAAACTCAGGTCTGTTTCTCTCCCCACAAACGCTGCTTGACCTGTTGAGTATTTCAGATTTCCCGCATTGCAGTATCCTTTTTTTCCAACTTATGCAAATACTCAAACTCATCTCCATTGAGAGGCAGTAAAATACTGTACAATGCTTGTGTGAGAAGATGGCAAAACTGAATTCTAATCTTTTTGGGGAAGAGGAAAATTTTCTTTACTTTGTTTGAAAAACCCAGTTTGTTTTGGTACCTTGCAATAGGCATATGTGCTGAACAAAAGAGAAAAAGAATCACTTTTACCCATCTAACTGCACCCAGCAAAGGAAACAAGAGATGTTCCAAACATAAATAAAACTCCATTGCAAAACTTTTATTTATTCTCCCTATTATAATCTACGTACAGAAAAACAACATTGCAGACTGTTGATCTGTATTTGATTTTTTAAAATTTATTCACGGGATGTGAGCATGACTGGCTGGACCAGTATTTATTGCCCATCCCCAATTGCCCCTTGAACTAAATGGTTTGCTAGGCCATGTCAGAGAACATTTAAGAGTAAACCACATTGCTGTAGCTCTGGAGTCACATGTAGGCCAGACCAGCTAAGGATGGCAGATTTCCTTCCTCGGGACATTAGTGAACCAGATGGGTTTTTCCGACGGTCAACAATGGTTTCATGGTAATCATTAGATTTTAATTCCAGATTTTTATTGATTCTGAGTTTCTTCATCAGCCATGGTGGGATTCTAACCCCAGTCCCTGTATCTTTGGATTACTCGTCAAGTGACAATACTACTGCGTCACTGCCTCATCAATTGGTGAACACCTAACTCCATAAAACTCATGATCCTGCTCTCAAATCAATTGAAATTGTTCCCATTCAATTACCATAAAATATATTAATTTATTAAAATGACTCCGTTCTTTTTAGATGTACACCCAATTCAATCACCTTTGAGGTGACTTTATAGCCCACCAGTGTTCTCCCAGAAGGAAAATCTGGTAAAACTTGGAAATGACTGGTACAGACTGGAGTTCCATTTTAAAATGTACAAGACTGGTTTGAACAATACCAGTCACCTCCAAAGTTCTGAAGATTTTTTCTTTCTGGGCTCGAATTTCCATGAACATCAAGAATCCCGCAAAACTGTAGCAGGTTATGCCAATCCCCAGAGCCAACATGATAAAATGTATTTGCAGCCCCCACGGATCTTCGCCCACTGGCAGTTTTACAGTTCAAATAAAATAAGAAAATTGTTAATAATCAGGACAAATAATCAGATACTTTTTACTGTAAATTCCTGACATGGTTTCAATAGCTTCTTTTAAAGTTACAATAAATAAATAATAACGTTGAAACAAACAGCCCCATCACTTGAAATCTTCAAGACCTGTCTTTAGATTATTTCCATTTTCATGTTTTCATTACCAGGACGATACTCAATTTACAGAATCTAAAAATATAAATTTAAAATACAGATCAAAATTGATATTTTGCTAAATTTAATGATTTTTATAATGGAGTTCACTCCTATCTACAGTTTCAGGACCTGCTGAACGACGATGGTCTTGCTGACCTTACTGTGAACTGTTCCCCAGGTAGTTGTTAGACAAATAAAAATTTGGGAGCATAGGGGGATTGGATGGAGAGGGGGAAAAAATGAGCCTGTAAGTATCAATTTAAAACTTTTTCATAGGTTTCTATTTCAAAACCAGTTGGGAGTGATTGGTGTGCCATTTGCATGCTTCTTTGGTGCTTCAGACACAATGGAAAGGAAAAACAAATTTGCATTTATAGATGACATTTTATGTCCTTGGGATATTAATATGTTTTTGGAGTCAATTAATTACATTTGAAGTGTGATTATTATTATTTTGCATGCAGCACACAACTGAACCACCGAGATGGTTAAGGGAAATAGGCACATGAGAACACTATCACCTCCAAGTTCCCTTCTAAGTCGAGCATCATCCTAACTTGAGCACGTTATTGTTTCTCAATCTACACTGAATTTAAATCCTGGACTTCCCTACATAAGTGTTGTGGAAACACCGTCATAGACTGCAGCAGCTCAGGGAGAAACTACAGGTCTTGCAAGCACCAGAGATAAATGTTCCAAAAATGAGACGTGGTTTTCACAGAGCCAGGTACCACATGATAGGAACAAGATGAGTGAACAATAAATCTATTTTGATGGTGTTAAGGTACAAATACTGGCCACGACACCAAGAGGAACACCTTCTCTTCTTTGAAACATTGCCATATCTTTCACAGCCATCTGGGCAGACAGACAAGGCCCTAATTTAAATTTCATTGACAAAGGAAGACCTTCAATCCTGCCACAATCTCTCAGTACTGCAGGTAACTTGGTGCAAGACCTGAAACTACAATCTTATCAAAACAAGTACAGTTGCTGAGCCAAGCTGGCACCCTAAGTTATGGGAAGGACCTTCAGTGGCATTATTTTTATTAATTTCAGAGGCCTGTGGACACAGGACACATCAAGCATTTGGTAGTCCTCAGGCCTCCGAAACCAATAATATGAAATTGCCTTTCAGTGCATTTTCTAAATTATAAGTGAATTAGGGAACCAAGAGTAGCCAAGGCGAGAACAACAATACAAAACATTAGTTACAATTGACCCATCTCAGGTCAGTTTGCTTAACAGGTCAAACATGGCTAATTTAGACACCAAGAGGATACATATCTGACCCAGAAAGCTTCCCAGCCATGGACTCACTTACATGCCTAAAACAGGTTTGTGTAAGCAGTGCAGGTTAGAGGTATAGATATATTGCAATAGCCCAGAAAGAGGGTCCGTTGCTGTGGGTTGAAGGCAGCTGCTGAACTGCCTCATAAATAGAGCTTTCTTTCTGCAAAATTTACCCTGTAGAAAAAAATCTTTTGACCATTCACCACAGGTACGAACATAAACTTGCATCAAACTCCTCCTACAATTTTTTTAATGCAGGCAAAACACCCCTACATAGACTTGTGAAGTGTGAAGGATACAAACAGAATAACACATTAAATACAAAAGAAAATATTCCACCATTCACTAGACACTAAGTTGTGGAATCAGTCAAAATGAAAAACAATCAGCTGGAAAACTTCACATTTCTGAGCATCCCCGAATTCAATCCCTTTACCTTTCAGTTCCCAGGGTGAGGTATAGTTGACTGGTGTTTTGTAAAACATGCCCCTCCAGTTCCTTGTCAGCCAGTTTACGAGTGAGGTAAAGCAGAAACTCATTGTAGATGATGCACTGGGCTTCATTAGGGAGGACAGAATTGTAAAACTGGCATAGCAACTGAGTGGCTAGTACTTGGCCTAGATTCAAAAAGAGAAAAAGTATAAAGTATAGATCAGATGCTGGAGACAGACAACTACCTTACTGATTATGATTCAGTGCATGTCCTGCTTGTAATAATTCTAACAAAATTGGCATTCCATATATTATAACAGGTCCCATACATGCAGTAGGACAGCAATAGGCCTGAAGGCATTAACCAATTTAGTTGTAAGAACTAACAGCCTGGGGCAAATTCTCTTGATTTGGCAACATGTTCCAAAAGTACCAAACAATAGATTGGAGAGTTGATTGAGTAATGTTAATTTATTTTACTGAGAATGAAGTACACTTTTTCCTATATTCCATTTAGAACATAGAACAGTACAGCACAGAACAGGCCCTTCGGCCCACGATGTTGTGCTGAGCTTTATCTGAAACCAAGATCAAGCTATCCACTCCCTATCATCCTGGTGTGCTCCATGTGCCTATCCAATAACCGCTTAAATGTTCCTAAAGTGTCTGACTCCACTATCACTGCAGGCAGTCCATTCCACACCCCAACCACTCTCTGCGTAAAGAACCTACCTCCGATATCCTTCCTATATCTCCCACCATGAACCCTATAGTTATGCCCCCTTGTAATAGCTCCATCCACCCGAGGAAATAGTCTTTGAACGTTCACTCTATCTATCCCCTTCATCATTTTATAAACCTCTATTAAGTCTCCCCTCAGCCTCCTCCGCTCCAGAGAGAACAGCCCTAGCTCCCTCAACCTTTCCTCATAAGACCTACCCTCTAAACCAGGCAGCATCCTGGTAAATCTCCTCTGCACTCTTTCCAGCGCTTCCACATCCTTCTTATAGTGAGGTGACCAGAACTGCACACAATATTCCAAATGTGGTCTCACCAAGGTCCTGTACAGTTGCAGCATAACCCCACGGCTCTTAAACTCCAACCCCCTGTTAATAAAAGCTATTTTTATTTAGGTTTTGTACACAAGTCCTTGAATACTTTGCCATGAAATGTGCCAATTAATCCAAGTATGACATGGTGAACAAGCTCATTAGTTCAGGCTATTTTTATCCGAGTAGGTTAGATATACATAAACAGGGGAATAAGGCCAGCAAAAAGCTACAACAGATTGTTTGCACTATTTTGTGTCCTTCATTCCAACGCATGTTGAAAAACTAGCAGAAAAAAAGTTGAGTTAAGACTATTAATGAAAAGTGAGGTCTAGGTGTCAGCTTGTATTAGCACAGTGAATGGTGTGTAATGCTTTAAGATGTAATAATTTGGGATTCGTGTTTCCCACTGAGCTGCTAATTGCCAGATATTACTGCTATAGTTAGCAGCCAAAACTGAACAAAAGACAAGCCTTCTATTTAACAGACTAAGTGTCATGCCAGCCAGATGTAAAATGAGCAGCCAATGCTTACTTGCTGTTTTTATCAGAGATTTTCCTGCACTCTCTAAGAAGGGTGTGGGAAAGGAAGCGACGAGCAGGACGGTCGGGGAGGGCTGCAGCGAGTGGGAGGGAAGCAGCAAGCAGGACGGTTAAGGAACAGGAGAGAGTTGGCAAGGAGAACCCATTCCAAAATGGAAGCCATTGGGTCACGCAACATTAAGTAGGCCTCAGTGGAAAGCAATGCTAAATCGCAAATCCCAACGCAAAATGCACATACCAGCCTCATTATATCCACAATGCTAAAGTGGAGAGATGCTGAATTAGGCAACTTAAAAATGAGGACATATTTTTCAAAGCTCCCACAGCTATTAAAATATTAATTATTTCTGCTGAAAACAGTCAAATTGATACTTCACGTTATGCTCTCCGTTATAAAAAAGGGCAGCTGGTTAGCTCAATTGGCTGGATGGCTGGTTATGATGCAGAGCAACGCCAACAGCACGGGTTCAATTCCTGTACCAGCTGAGGTTATTCATGAAGCACCACTTTCTCAACCTTGACCCTCACTGAAGATGTGGTGATCTTCAGGTTAAAATCACCACCAGTCTATAGTCATCTGAGACAATAGTGATTTTACCTTTTTTTTTTAAACAAAAAGACGGGCAATTGGTACTAACCAGAATAAAGTGGAGGGTTGCATGGAGACATTTAGTTGATTTGGGCAGCACGGTAGCACAGTGGTTAGCACTGCTGCTTCACAGCTCCAGGGACCTGGGTTCGAATCCCGGCTCGGGTCACTGTCTGTGTGGAGTTTGCACATTCTCCCCGTGTCTGCGTGGATTTCCTCCGGGTGCTCCGGTTTCCTCCCACAGTCCAAAGATGTGCGGGCTAGGTTGATTGGCCATTCTAAATTGCCCCTTAGTGTCCCAGGATGCATAGGTTAGAGGGATTAGTGGGTAAATATGTAGGGATATGTGGATAGGGCCTGGGTGGGATTGTGGTTGGTGCAGACTCAATGGGCCGAATGGCCTCTTTCTGCACTGTAGGAATCTATGATTTGGGATGGGGTCAGCAATGAATACAAATTCTCTGATCTACACTCAACCTTAATGAGTCTGCAGTATTGCCAATTTAAATGATATGAATATATCTTATTATGACCTTATAAAACATCTGGTAACAAGTTACTTTGGTCTATAAAAAGGCAAGTACTTACTTTCAATAAGATTTGCTTTCAGTGCAATTAGAAGTGCCCATTCATAACAAATCACCCCATTTTCTTTTAATTCTTGTTCAATGTAGTACTTGGCCAGCATAATTAGAACCTGAATAAAACTATCAGAGGCAACATCTTGCAGTTCAGAGAAGATACGAATGGACTTTAAAAGAAATCGTTCTGAAAGACTATGGGCCTTTAAACAAAGGCAGAGTAAACCAAAATTAGCATTTACAATTGCTTGGTTAAGTTTCAGTCCTGAATCCACAGAGATTGATAACGCTCTATGATAGTTCTTAGCAGCTTCCTTGACATTCCTCATTCTTCTGAAGGAGATAGCAGCCATATTGTAAACAATCCCCTGTTGTACAGGACAACTCTGAACAGAAGGCGATTCCAGTATTGCATTTAAAAAGATAACAGCTCCAGCAGGTTGGTTATTCAGAATGTGCAACCAAGCAAGAGAAATGAGTGCATCAACCATCTCCTCAGTACTCGTGGGGGCTTCTGTGTTAATGGCCATTTTCATGTAATGAACTGCTTTTCCATACATTCCATGCAATTTGTAAATCTCTGACAAGCTGAGGCAAAGGGCTCGGCTGATGCTGTCTCGTTCAAGAATATTTGCTAACGAAAGTGCCCATTTAAGGTAGGGTGTTACTTGTGTTGGAATTGTCGGAGTGACTCTACCCATTCCACAAAGCTTTGAGGCCCCTTTCATGACAAAGTTAGCACTTTTCAAACAATCCATTAAAGTTCTAGTAGGCTGTATGCATGAGTGATTTACACAGCTTATAGCAAGGTTTTGCAGACATTTTTTATAATACAGTGATCCCAATGTAAAATGAAAGTCTAAAGAGCTCCTACTTTCTAACATCATGGTATTTCTCAAAAACTGTAGTCTTTCAATGAAAGGCAATGCATCGTCATACTGTTTAAGACTGATGTGAAGTTTAGCTAGAAGAAAGCATGCCCTTGCTTCAGTATGCTTATTTTCTGACAGCACTGCCCTCCCTAAAATGTATTTCAGAACTTCAGCTTCCATTTCAGTGGTACTGATGTAGTTTGGGATACCCAAGAGTAAGGCTGCAATCTTCTCAAAAATGGCAGAGCACTTCTCTTTGTTTTTCTGCTTCAAGTATATAGCAACAAGATTGGTGTACAGAGCGATTAAGAGAAATAGATCTCTGAATTGTCCTTTCATTACACAGAGAGCCTCTTCGAAATAAACTCTGGCCTGAGAGTACTTGAGTCTCTTGGCACACATTCTGCCCAGAAGAAAACAGATTCTTGTTTGAGCCCATTGCATCTGTCTCTTTCTTGCTGCCTCTCTTGCCACCTCGAGATAATGAACCACTTCTTCCTCTTCATTATAGCCATACAAGGTGGATTTTAGAAAGGAATAACAGGAGTCGTACAAGTTTTTGAAGTCCTTGCTGTATTCCTCATTATCGAGCATGACTAATAAAGGATGAAATATTTCACAATTGTCCAGATTTCTTATGTGGCCTATAGAGAACCTGGGCTCCTCAGGGATAAGGCCATCCTCCTGGTCACGACTTACAGAATTCCTTTCAATGATTTCCCTCCGATTGCCTGAAGGGATATGATTTTTCTCTTTTACATCATTTATAGTCTTATTCAGCTTGGCTTTCAACAATTCCATTTCTTGAGTACTTGAAGTTTGTTGTTTTCCTGCAAGGAAGACATTGTTATTTACCTACAGCATTAAAGTAAAATCTAGCAATTAATTGATTCTAGCTTATACCATAAGCAAGCTTAAAACACTTTATTACACTGTGGTTGTAGAATCAGAATATCTTATTACTTAACAGTTTGAGCATTGCTGAAAAATGACATCGTCAAGAACTGAAATAGGCTGCATCAAAGTCATCCTGCGAGATAATGGCTTCTCAGATCAGATCATTGCTTGCTGCATATTGTGCAAACTCATGAATAGGCCCAAGGTTGACACTTTTGGTCCTGAAAAGTGCCCAATCTGCCGTGAAGGACAAGGTATCTCAACAATTTGAGCAACAGGTGAAGCTAGGCTGTTTCACTTTGCAGTAGTAACACTCAGTGTTCGCCACTAACAGAATGCTGCTGTCAAGCTGCTAGGGTCCCCTAGCAGAGATATTTGAATCTTTGATAGTCACAGGTGAGGTGCCTGAAGATTGGAGGATGGCAAATGTTGCGCCTTTGTTTAAAAAGGGCTGCAGGGAAAAGCCTGGGAACTAAAGGTCAGTGAGCCTCACATCTGTGGTGGGTAAGTTGTTGGAAGGTATTTTGAGAGACAGGACCTACAGGCATTTAGAGACGCAAGGAGAGTCAGCATGGCTTAGTGAGTGGAAAATCATGTCTCAAATTTAATTGAGTTGTGTGCCAAGAAGGTAGTGCAGTTGATGTTGTCATCATGGACTTTAGTAAGGCCTTTGACAAAGTACCGCATGGTAGGTTATTGCACAAGGTTAAATCTCACAGGATCCAGGGTGAGGTAGCTAAGTGGATACAAAATTGGCTTAAATGATAGAAGCCAGAGGGCGGTTGTAGAGGGTTGTTTTTCAAACTGGAGGCCTGTGACCAGCGTTGTGCCTCAGGGATCAGTGCTGGGTCCACTGTTATTTGTCATTTATATTAATGATTTGGATGAGAATATAGGAGGCATGGTTAGTAAGTTTGCAGATGACAACAAGACTGGTGGCATAGTGGACAATGAAGTAGTTATCTTGGATTGCAACGGGATCTTGATCGATTGGGCCAGTGGGTCGATGAATGGCAGATGGAGTTTAATTTAGACAAATGCGAGGTGATGCATTTTGGTAGATTGAACCAGGGCAGGACTTATTCAGTTAATGGTAGGGCGTTGGGGAGAGTTACAGAGCAAAGAGATCGAGGGGTACAGGTTCAGAGCTCCTTGAAGGTGGAGTCACAGGTGGACAGTGGTGAAGGCGGCATTCAGCATGCTTGGTTTCATTGGTAAGAACATTGAATACCGGAGTTGGGACGTCTTGTTGAAGTTGTACAAGACATTGGTAAGGCCACACTTGGAATACTGTGTACAGTTCTGGTCACCCTATTATAGAAAGGATATTATTAAACTAGAAAGAGTGCAGAAGAGATTTACGAGAATGCTACCGGGACTTGATGGATCGAGTCATAAGGAGAGCCTGGATAGACTGGGACTTTTTTCTCTAGAGCGTAGAAGGCTGATGGGTAATCTTATAGAGGTCTATAAAATAATGAGGGGCATAGATCAGCTAGATCTAATCAGTATATTTTCCCAAAGGTAGAGGAGTCGAAAACTAGAGGGCATAGGTTTAAGGTGAGAGGGGAGAGATACAAAAGTGTCCAGAGGGGCAATTTCTTTCACACAGAGGGTGGTGAGTGTCTGGAACAAGCTGCCAGAAGTAGTAGTAGTGGCAGGTACAATTTTGTCTTTTAAAATGCATTTAGACAGTTACATGGGTAAGATGGGTATAGAGGGATATGGGCCAAATGCGGGCATTTGTGACTAGCTTAGGGGTTTAAAAAAAGGGCGGCATGGACATGTTGGGCTGAAGGGCCTATTTCCATGCTATAAACCTCTATGACTATGCCAAAAAGGACATTCTGCCTATCACACAAAGGAGTAATGTGGTATATGAACTTCAGTGCTGCAGTGATGCTAGGTATGTAGACTGTACATCCCAAATACTGGCAGATTGTATCAAACAACATGTCTCTTCGGCTGTTCACAACAGGCAAGGTACTAACCCTGCCCAACCAGCTCCTGCTTGCAAAATTCAAAACAGCGTCAAACATTAGATGTGATTCCGTGATTGAAAGACATTTGTTAAACAATCTTGAGTGTGCTAAGAATCACGTTGTTTTCCAATTTATAACATTAGGCTTGCAGTGTTGTACAATTGTGCGCGCTAGAAGCTACATATATTTGAAAAAGGTGCTATTCTTTGCGGGCAGAAAGAATATTTATACATTGTGCCCATTTCAACTAAACAAATCAGGCGACAGCCATTCTCTGGTTCATTTGCCAAGGCAATGCCTTAGCCAACCTGCCTGGTTTAAATTTAAACTAAGCTAGGCAGTTAACTGTCAGTCATTAATTAACTGGTGCATTCTCCATGGCAACATCTCTACTAGCGTCCATTTGCCAACCAATCTACACTCTTCTCATGAAGTATAAATTGTTGTTCCCTTTACATTTGATATTCCTGCGAATTATCATGAGTACAAGATGAAAAGGTTTGGTAACAAGTCTTTTTCAGCAATACTCCCAAATGACATCATCATAGTTTACTTTATTTCTAAAATACACACAGAAAAGTTACATGTACCTGTGACCAGCTACGCAGAGAACTCCACAATTGTATAACACTAAAAACAAATAGGGCTAATCCAGTTTAAGAAAACATTGAAATAATTTGCAAATATACTGATTTAGTTCCATTTACCACCCCACCACCCTCCCCACTAAAATGGTTCTGTAAATTCATGGATGCAAGAAAATCAAAGGCCTGTGATCCCATATGAAATGATATCTCTTATAATGCAAATTAATGTTCAATTTACATTGGATTACCTTTTTCATCCTCAAATTGTGGATCCAATGGTTCCAATTTATCTGGATATAAAAATACCACAATGATGAAGAAAACACAATGTTGTTTAGTCTGTTATCCTCTACAATCAACATGAAATCCTCCCTCATATGGTGTCCTATACAATATTTATTCATCAATCCACATTATAAAAAATAGTTCATCTGCTCATTATTCCATTGCTGCTTGCAGGAGCTGGGTATGAGCAAATTCAGTAAGAGTTTTAACAACACCAGGTTAAAGTCCAACAGGTTTATTTGGTAGCAAATGCCATTAGCTTTCGGAGCGCTGCTCTTTCCTCAGATGGAGTGGATATCTGCTCTCAAACAGGGCACAGAGACACAAAATCCCCCACAGCTTGCCTCCTGGACTTGAGGAAGGAGCAGCGCTCCGAAAGCTAATGGCATTTGCTACGAAATAAACCTGTTGGACTTTAACCTGGTGTTGTTAAAACTCTTACTGTGTTCACCCCAGTCCAACGCCAGCATCTCCACATTATGAGCAAATTGGCAGCTGCATTTCAATAGTGATTACATTTCAAAGATAATTCTTTATTCTAAAGCATTTTGAGGTGTCCAGTGGTCAGAAAAGACACAATATCAACACAAGTTAAAAATAATAAAACACACTTTCCTACTAGCAACAGTAACCAAGCTTTAAAAATAATCTATTGGCTGTGAAGTAGTTTGAAACATATTGAACATGATGCAGTACTTTTTAAAATTTACTTTTAGGAATATAGGAATGGGATAGGTAATTTAGCCCCTCGCACCTGTTCTGTCATTCAATGGGCAACCTATGACCTAACTCCATATACACCCCTTTGCCTTTGGTTAATTTTTTAAAAAAACTCTTACCATGGATTTAAAATTTATATTTGATCTAGCATCAACCACCATTTGTGTTAAGAGAGTTCCAAACTTCTACCATCCTTTGTATGCAGAAGTGTATCCAAATTTCTCTGAAATTTTAGACTCTGACCCTTCCTATTTTTAGACTCCCAAACAGGAGAAATAGTTTCTCTCTATCAACCCTGTCTGTCCTAAATTCCAGGGAGTAAAACCCTGGTTTGTGTAATCCATCTTCATAACTTAACACACCCTCCAGATGTTGGCAATAGTATCTATCCCTAGTAGCCTTTAGCACATTAAGAATCAATCTCTGGCACAGTGGTTCAATTCCCAGTTGGGTCACTGTCTGTTTGGAGTCTGCATGTTCTTCATGTGTCTGCATGGGTTTCCTCCGGGTGCTCCAGTTTCCTCCCACAGACCAAAAGACGAACTGGTTAGGTGCATTGGCCATGCTAAATTCTCCCTCAGTGTACTGAATGGGCACTGGAGTGTGGTGACTAGGAGATTTTCACAGTAACTTCATTGCAGTGTTAATATAAGCTTACTTGTGACACTAATAAATAAACTAAAAACTTTACACATGGATTAGTCTAGGTAAGGTGGGCAGGTCCTTAACCTATGCAAGAAGTCAGAGGGGGGAGAAACAAGGATAAGAACAAAAGACAGAAAGGGGAATAAGAAAAGTGATAGGCAGAGAAACCAAGGGCCAGAGTCAAAAAGGCTCAGTGAAAAATAATTGGAAACGGACAAGGAATGTTATAGAGACAAGCCTTACCGCTTTGTACCTTAATGTACTGAGCACTTGCAATAAAGTAGATCATACAAATAGATGTAAACGGGTATGATATAGTTGGGATTATGGAGACATGGCTGCAGGGTGACCAGGGATGGGAACTGAACATCCAGGGGAATTGAGTATTTAAGGACAGACAAAAAGGAAAAGGCAGTGGAATTGTATTGCTGGTTAAAGGGAAAATTAATGCAATAGTGAAGAAGTACATTGGCTCGGATGAAGTGAAATCTGTATGGATAGAACTGAGAAACACCTAGAGGCAAATAATGTTAGTGGGGTTGTATCTCCACCCCCAAACTGTAGTGGTGATGTTATGAATGGCATTAAACAAGAAATTAGAAACACATGCGATAAAGGAAAATCTGTAATATTGGGTGACTTTAATCTGCATATAAATTGGGCAAATCAAATTAGTAACAATACTGTAGAGGAAGAATTCTGGAGTGTGTACAGGGTGGTTTTCTGGAGCAATCGTTGAGGAACCAACCAGAGAACAGGCCATCCTAGATTGGGTATTGTGTATTGAGAAAGGAATAATTGGTAATCTAGTTGTGCGAGGCCCCTTGGGGATGAGCAACCATAACCATGATAGAATTCTTCATCAAGATGGAGTGTGATGTATTGATTTTGAGACTAAGGTCCTGAATCTAAAAGTGATGATGGTGGATAGGCAATGGCAAACATTCAACGAGTGCACGAATGAAGTGCAGCAACTGTACATTTCTGCCTGGCATAAAATAAAAAAATGGGAAATGTGGCCAAATCATGGCTTACAAGGGAAATTAGAGATAGCATTAGATCCATAGAGGCATACAAATTGGCCAAAAAAACCCAGCAGGCTTGAGAACTGAGAGCAGGAGCAGTTTAGAGTTCAGCAAAGGAGGATAAAAGATTCAGAAGGAGAAAATAGAAGAGACTGAACTTGCAGAGAACATAAAAACTGATTGTTAAAGCTTCTATAGGTATGTGAAGAGAAATAGTTTTATGAAGCCAAATGTAGGCCCCTTACAGTCAGAAACAGGGGAGTTTATAATGAGGGACAAAGAAATGGCTGAACAACTAAATATATACTTTGGTTCTGTCACCATGTACCAAAAATGTTGGGGAACACAAGGTTTAGTGAGAGGGAGGAACTGAAGGAGTATTAGTATTAGTAGGGAAATGGTGTTGGGGAAAATCGATGGGATTGAAAGTTGATAAATCCTCAGGGCTTGATAATCTGCATCCAAGAGTACTTACGGAAGTGACCTAGAAATAGTGGATGCATTGGTGGTCATCTTCCAAGATTCTATAGTCTCGAACAGTTCCTACGGATTTGAGGGTCTCTCATGTAACCCCATTATTCAAAAAGGGTGGTTGAGAGAAAACAGGGAATGACAGACCAGTCAGCCTGATCTCGGTAGTGGGGAAATTGCTAGGGTCCATTATAAAAGATTTAATAGCAGAGCACTTGGAAAATAGTGGCAGAATTGGACAGAATCAATATGGATTTACGAAAGGGAAATCACGCTAGACAAATCTACTGGAATTCATCAAGGATGTAATGGGTGTGATATTTTTAGACTTTCAGAAGGCTTTCAACAAAGTCCCACCTAAGAGATTAATGTGTAAAATTAACGCACATGGGATTGGAGGTAATGTATTGAAATTGATAGAAAACTAGTTGGCTGACAGGAAACAAAGAGTAGGAATAAAGATGTCTCTTTCCACGTGCAGTACCACAGAAACAGTGCTAGGATCCCAGTTATTCACAATATATATTAATGATTTAGATGAGGGAAACAAAAGTATTATCTCTAAGTTTGTAGATGACACAAAGCTGGGTGGGAGGGGTGAGGTGGGGGAGGATGCAGAGATGTTTCAGTGTGTTTTAGACAAGTTGAGCGAGTAGCCAAATGCATGGCTGATGCAGTATAATGTGGATAAATGTGAGATTATTCAATTTGGTAGCAAAAACAGGAAGGCAAATTACCTGAGTGTCCTTGTACACCAGTCATTGAAAGTAAGCATGCAGGTGCAGCAGGCGGTAAAGGCGGCAAATGGTATGTTGGCCTTCATTGAGAGAGGATTCTAGTACAGGAGCAGGGATGCCTTGCTGCAGTTATACAGGGCCTTGGTGAGACCAAACCTGGAATATTGCAAGTAGTTCTGGTTTCCTTATCTGAGGAAGGATGTTCTTGCTCTGGAGGGAGTGCCGAAAAGGTTTACCACACTGACTCCTGGGATGGTAGGACTGATGTAGGAGGAGAGATTGAGTCGGTTAGGATTATATTTGCTGGAGTTCAGGGTAAACCATTTCAGACGAAGGAGGAGGAGAAATTTCTTCGTCTAGACAGTGGTGAGCCTGTGGAATTCTCTACCACAGAGAGCAGTTGAGGCCAAAACATTGTATGTTTTCAAGGAGTTAGTTATAGCTCTTGGGGTTAAAGGGATCAAAAGGATACGGGGGAAAAGCGGAACGCGGTTACGGAGTTGGATGATCATCCATGAACATAATGAATGGCATAGCAGGCTTGAAGGGCCGAGTGGCCTACTCCTGCTCTTTTTTTTATGTACCTATATTTAAGAGGCATCAGAGAGTCTGTTGGGTTTATTGTGCTAACCCACAAATTACCATATTTATTAAATTCAATTTTGCAATATGCCATGATGGGATTGAAACTCATGGCCTCTCAATTGGCAATCGATCTCATGGCCACAAAGCTCCTATAAGCCCACTTAAATTCTACCTCATTAAAGTTTATTTCTACTGTAGTTCTCACTTACCTAATCGATAGACTTTACTGACGTCAGTCTGAGTCATCTCCTGGAGGGTCTTCAAGGAATCTTCTTCATTGAACGCATCCAGCTCCGCAAAAAAGTATTTTTCTGCTTCATCAATGAACAGCAGATTTTTTGCCCTAAAGACAATCATATTATTTTGAAGAATGTGATATTCTGTAACAGGCCACAAGGAGGTGTATGAGATTACTGCCGGGTGAGTATACTTCCAGTGTGCTCTCCCAGCGAGGAATCCCCTCATTTTTGCTCTATTTTCCACCAATGCCAGGTTTGGAGCTCCTTGCACATCATTGCAGCGGCATTAACTCCAAGCCCTACCAGTCTGTGACATGGTGCACTGCAGCTGACAACACTGTATAAACTGGCATTGTTATCAAAACATTAAATACGATTTGAAACCATTAAATAGAATTTTAAATTTCAATTTTGTGGAGAACACTTGTTTTAACATTAATCAGCAGAGTGAAATGGTATGTTACCTACACTTCTAACACACTGATAGCTGTAAAGAACATTGTTGTGCAGAATACTGCAACATACATATGCACAGAGGGTGCTGCGTCAATTTTAGCATTTAACTGCTAGAATTACTAAATTAAAAAGGTATGCGTATAATCACAGGGTTTAAAACAGCAGTGACATGGAGTGCTAAAGTCGAGATATATGTACAACTTTCTTGCAATAACGTGCATTTGCTTCAGTGCATCATGCTAGTGCAATGGTGATCCTATTTTATAAATATTATAGTATTTAAGTCTGAAGCAAAAGGTCAAAAGTTTTTGCAGTTTTTAGATGTTCCAAAGTAGGGAGAAACTAACTTAAGTTATCTAATTGTATTTAAACGTTGTCTTCTGTCAGCCACATATGTAATTTCCTTGATGGAAATGGAAGGGACAGATCTAGTAAACTGTGGTGTGGTTTTCTCTGCTCTTGATGGTATTTAAATCAGACAGGGAGGAGTCAAGAGGATGCCTTAGTGTGAAGCAGCAGTGATGTCAGCAAGCAAGTAGGCAAACAATCAAATTGAAATATTCGCACACTTAAATATTCAGATAGCAAAATAAAAATGTGACTGTATTAAGACAGAAATTAAAACAGGCTATTTTTTAAAAAATGTTTTTAAAAAGTATATGAAGTATAAAATAATGTTTAATCATTGTAGAGAAACGAGAAGTGTGGTGATTAAGGTTAGTGAATTACAAGTTAGTGAATTACAAGCACAAATAGCAATATAGGATAGCATTGATAATAAAAAGGGGGCTTTTTAATGGCGAGGACTGGATCCTTCGTATAAAGGATATAAAGTGTTCAGAAAAAATATAAATAAAAAAGGAGGTGTGGTGGAAGTACTGATTAGGAAAGTCCTTTTAGTGTTGGAAAGCGGGGATGTCCTTGGGGACAAGGACAGAGTCCACTTGGTTAGAATTGAGAAGCAGAGAAAGGTAAGACCACTTGGGATATTCTATAGGTCTCATAGTTGTGAGTGAGAGATAGAGGAACACATCTGCAGGAAATCACAGATGTGGAAGAACACTTGTGATGGCACTACTAGAGGATGTTATCCCAACCAATATTTGGGTAATTGTTAGTGTAAAGAGTGAAAAGGGGAGGAATTTCTGACAGGTGTTTGGGAGATGTCCTCAGCCAAACTAGAAGCGAGGCATCGTCTGATCTGGCGCAGGGAAATGAGCTGGACCAAGTAGAGCCAGTATTGATGAGGGAACATTTAGGTAAGCGTGATCATATCATAAAAAGCTTAGATTAGTAATGGAGAAGAGCAAACAACAATCTAATATAGAACTTCAAAAAAGGAAGAGGCTTAACTTTAATGAGTTGAGAAGGGATCCAGCCAGTGTTTTTTTCTCCAGCGATTACTCGCCAACGAGTATGATTGTCCACATAAGAAACTACGTGTTATTGGTCATGGATTCTTGCATGGCTGCTGAGTCTGATCTTAGAGCTGCATCTTTGACCACACACTCGACAGGTGTTTCTGGGAGTTGGGGTTGATTCTTGGGCACCAGATTGCAGGTATTCCTTTCCCAGACCGCCTCTTGACAATTCTCAAATAATTGTATTCCTTTAAATCAGGAGATTCCTCCAGGTAGGATTCTTCTGAGCAAGGATCTTTCAGGCATTGACATCTAGGTTGCATTTCTTGAGGTAAGCCTTCAGGGTGTCTTTGAAGCACCTCCTTTGTCCCTCTCTTGTTCGGGTGCCTTCCTCGAGTTGGGTGAAGATGATTTTCTTTGGAAGTCGGGACTCTGGTATCCTTAGCACGTGGCCGGCCTAGCGGAATTGGTTTCGAATGATCATGGCCTCAATGCTGGTGCCCTTGGCTTCTTCAAGGATGCTGATGCTAGTATACCGGTCCTCCCAGCTGACACAGAGCATCCATCTCAGATAGCGTTGATGGCACCTCCCCAGGGCCTTGAGGATGCCTTTAAGTAGTCCAGCTTCCTGAGCTATATAGAAAAGTTGGAGGATGACTGCCTTGTACATGAGAATCAGCACAGATAGTCATTGTTCAAGACTCTCAGCCTGAGGCATCCGAAGGCAGTACTCAAGGATTGAATACAATATTGGATCACCATGTTAATATTAGCCTTAGAAGAGAGGTGGCTCTCCAGGTAGGGGAAACGTTGCACATTGTGGAGGGATTTCCCTTTGCTCTTGATGCAAGAGAGAGAGACTGGATCTTGGCCCGGGATGGGTTGGTAGAGAACTCGAGTCTTCATGAGGTTGAGGCCAAGACCAATTCCTCGTTACGCTTCCATAAAGGTATCAAGCATGGCTTAGAGATTCTCTTCTGAGAGAGTAGAGATGGCATTGTCATCTACATACTGAAGTTCCATGAGTGATGTCAGTGTCATTTTCTTCCTGGATTTCAACTGGTTGAGGTTGAAACATTTTGCATCCATCCTGTAGATGATGTCCACTTAATTGGGAAGCTTGTTCTTGACAAAGTGAAGGATGGTCGCAATGAAGATGGAGAAAAGGGTGGGGTTGATAATACATCCATGTCGGACTCCAGTCTTGACCTTGAAGGTTTGTGTCATATTTCCGTCGGTGAGGACTGTCACTGACATTGTGTCATGGAGGAGTCAGGAGATGTTGATGAATTAAGCCAGAGTAAAATGCAAACGGAGGCTGTGAAGTTTGCACATCCTCAAAGCTTCTGCATGGGTTTTCTCAAGATGTTCCAGTTTCCTCCCATGTCCAAAACTGTGCAGGGTAGGTGGATTGGCCGTGGTGGATGCAAGGGGTTACAGGGGCATGGGAAGGCCTGGGTGGCATGTTCTTTTGGAAGGTCGGTGCAGACTCGATGGCCCGAATGGCCTCTTTCTGCACTGTAGGGATTCTATGATAAATGACCTGGGTCTAGAAATGCAGAATAAAACTTCAAAATTTACCTATGATACCAAGCAGTGAGGATTGCCTACAATAGTACATAGATGGGCTAGCAGAATCAGCAGACACGTGGCAGATGGAATTTAATATAGGTAAGTGTCAGGTGTTGCAGTTTGGCAGAAGCAAAAGGGAGAAGCAAAATAATAGCAAAGTTCCAAAGGGTTTACAGAGACAGAGGGACCTGGAGGCCCATGTGCATTGATATTTGAACCTCGCAGTGCCAACTGGTGCCAGGGGACAGTGCAAGTGGGCAGCCATTCTGGGGAGCCAAAAAGGGGGAGAGTTCCTTTATGTGAGAGGAGAGGGGGGCAGGATGAGCATCGAGGCCATTGAAGGGGAACTTGAGGGCATGCAGAGAGTGGGAGCTGGCAGTGTTGGGGGGAATTGCCAGCAATATTTCTGTGATGGTGGTGGGGGTGGGTGGGGGGGGAAGGAGAGGAATGATTTTGCGGTAAATGTGGGGTTCCCTACATGATTCGGTCGTGATAGGGGGAGCCTCCGATGATTTGAGCATGGGGGACGGGGTGGGTGGAGCCCCCGATATCTCTGGTGTGGGGAGTTTATTTTTAGTGCTGATTAGGAATGCTTTACAGACGCTGCCCCAATCTCTGTGGAGCCTGCCCTGCTGGTTTGAATAGGCCCCACCCTGCCAGACTGACAGCGTAAACCCCACCCACTTTTTTTTTCAAAGAGACTCAAGATCTGAACTGAAATCCTGGCTGTGCAACTAGAGAGATTCACGCTGGTTTTCAGTCAGAGCCTGACACAGAAAACATATGGGAACATTCTACACACAGTTTTTGGGTGGAAACAAAGTTAAAGGACAGAAAACAATTGGATTAGAAGGTACAGGTGTAATTCAGTCATTTTAAAGCCATTGATTTTGTCCTTATTTTCTCTGCCAGATGTAGAAGGGAATCTTCTTATATAACCTCATTGTGTTGTAATACACCAAGGTCACATCTGTTTCCATTATTGGCAATAATCTTTTCAGATGAGACACTAAACTAAGAACCTAATTCCTAACAGATAGACATGTTGATATAAAAAGATCTCATAGCACTATGCTGCAAGGTGTTTGGCCAATATTTATCCCTCAATTAACATGACAGGACAGATTATCTAATCATTATCACATTGTTGTTTGTGGAGGTTTGCTGTGCATAAATTGGCTGCTGAGTTTCCTACATTGCAAGACAGTGACTACGTTTCAAAAGGATTTTGTTGGCTCTGAAGTACTTTGGGACATCCAGTGGTCATGAAAAACACAATATAACTGCAAGTCCTTCTTTTTCATAGAACACCATAAAAACAGATAATTTATTTCATTGCTGGTTTGTGGGTCTTGCTGTGTGCAAATTCACTACCATCTTTCTCCATATTACAACAGTGACCACACTTCAAAAGTGTCTCATCAGAATTTGAGATTGCAAAAGGGACCACAGAAATACAAACATGTTCTTTTGCAAAATTAGAATATGACAAGTTTACATAGGATGCTTCCATTAATGGTGGACCAGGATTTTGTTAATAGAAAAAGTTGACAAGGATTGTGAAGATGCAAAATGTTCATACATTAATAGATGCAGGGATTAGGGGATTAACTGTCATAAATTAGTAGTAAACTGTTCTTTTACTTTCAAATTGATTCAAGCAACCTAACACGTTCAGAGATAAAAGACTTATATAACCTGACTGCGGTTCCATGTGAAATTATTCACTTCAGATTTAACTCATACTTACTAGTTGTGGCTCCATAACACAAATCTGAACATGATTTAATACAGATAGCATCTTCCCTTAAAGTAGAATGACAATGGTTTCTAACACGAGTAGAAGACTTCCCAGTTCTGATAAAAGGTAATCAACATTATTAACGGGTTCTCTTTCTATAAATACTACCTGACCTGCTGAGTATTTCCAGCATTTTCTGTTTATGTTTTAGATTTCCAGTGCCTGTGGTATTTTGCTTGAGAATGTTACATTTTTTGGGGGTAGAGATTGTTGTGCACTAGTTAACCAGCAACAGCTTAATTTCTCAGCAGAGGCACCCATTGGTCTGGGTTCTCCGGTAGCAGGATTCTCTGGTCCCACTGGCAGCACACCCCTGGTGGCAGGTTTCCCAGCAGCGTGGGTGGCTTCAATGGGAAATCCCATTGACAGTGGCAAACCAGAGAATCCTGCTGCCAGTGAACGGTGCGCCATCTCTCACTGCCAAGAAACACGCAGCTGGGAGGGCAGAGAATCCTGACCGTTATGTTGAGTACAGAAAAATTGCAAAAAGTTTCATCAGTATTTGTAGGAAAGAGTGAAGATGGTAGAATGTGCCAAGGCAGACAACCTGTTAAAAAAAATGACATTTAAATTTTCCTTCTCTGCTTATATTTTGAAGGCATGTAACATTATTTTATTGGATATCTTCTTTATATCCAATAGTTGCAGGGAAAACCAGAACTTCTCAAAAGGTAGTCTAATTTCAGGTTAGCACATTTTGTGTCTTGTGTTTGAAAAATAGGGAAATATTTCCTTTGCTCTCTACATGGGAGATTTTGCTGGGTGTGCAGTCATTCACATGGAGTATATTCAATATTAGACAGGTTTGAACACGTCTTTGAACCAGCTCAATTTTCCTCCATTCCTTCAGGGCATTAATAGTCCCAGGAGTCCACTATGACTATTTAATAAAGCTACATTAAGAAACGTTGGTCTGATTGAACCACCACCGCAGAAAATATAACCCATAAAAGGACCTGGTTAACATTCTGTCTACAATGCAAATCAGTTAAGTTTTTCCATAGATTCATAAATATTTATAGCATAGAAGGAGACCATTTGGCCCATTGTGTCCATACTGGGTCAACAAAGATCTGACCACACTAATCCCATTTTCCAGCGCTTGGCCCATAGACCTGGAAGCTACAACAGCATAAGTGAATATCTAAATGCTTCTTAAAATGTTGAGAGTTTCTGATTCAACCAACCTTTCAGGGAATGAATTCCACACTTCCAGCCACCTTCAGGGATCTATGGATATGCACTTCAACGTCCCTCTGATCTTCAGTACTTTCCAGGATCTGACCATTCATAATGTAATCCTTTGTCCTGTTAGCTCTCCCCAAATACATTACCTCACACCTTTCCAGGTTGAATTCCAGTTCTGTTAGCATCTTCTCAAACCACAAAGTTTAAATCTTAGAATCCTGGCTACCCTTCCCCGAGCTCTATCCAACATGTCAATGTCATTTAGAGTGGAAAGCAATCAGAATTACACAATGGTTTTAAACTGTACTGTGCAATATTAGTAATGAACTTGTTTGGAAATTTCTTTGATATTTTAGTTAACCCACACAAAATATCTCCCTCCATTTTTTTTTTGCACAGTTGACCTTATTTTTAAATGCTGTGTGTGTGATATCCAGTTCTCAATTTCTTGATTCATCTCATCTTTGATGCTACTGGTTTTAACCCAAGTGTATAATTTCAATGGTATGCACAGCCTCCAATTCCTTGTTTAAGATTGACAATGAATCATAGGATGGATGTAGCTTAATTCAATGACGTGTTCCAAAAAGTGAAAAGAAAAACTACTTACAGTGGCATAAAGTCTTTTGGTTTCACGTGATTTATTTTCACAAATCCAGTTTTCCCACTTGCTTCATTTCTCCCCAGAAACCACTGCAGACATGTGCTGAGGAAGCCAACGATCACAATCCCGTCCCCCATCTGGAAACTCAGCTCGTCAGGTCCAACACCATCGTAATCGACCACTGCTATGCAGGACCCCTGTCCTGGACAAACAATTAAAGCATGTTAAAAACCAACTTTTTAAAGACACTGCCATCTATTTGCAATGCTGCTTTTCCTCAGCCATCTTCTTAAAGCTGATGTCCTTTATGTTTAATTACTTTTCTCCATCTGTATTTTTCTCTCTACGAACTGCTTTAAGACATGAGCAACTTACCAAGTGGATGAGAAAATTCTGCTGCCATGTTGTTCCATACACCGAGGCCATCACCATACCCTTTGAAAAACCATCTAAAAACAGACAAAATTCCCATTCAAAATTATTCAGCCCATATAATGATTATTAACCTTGAGCCGGAATATTCTTGCCAGCTTATAAAACATATCCACATTTATAAAATTCATGTGAGAAAGCATAACTTTAGGCTCCAATACAAAGTTTTCCACTTTTCTCTTGCCTGTCTGCAATTTTCTGCCCATAAGCAATAAATGGGAGAAACATTGTGAGCTAGCAAATGCTGAGATGGTATATAATATGAGAGACGGCCATATGGAAGCAAAGGTGACTTGGAGGGAAGCTTGCAGATAATGTTCCCATGCGTCAGCTATTTTTGTTTTATAGATGATAGAGATCACAAGTTTGGAAGATGCTGTGGAAGGAGGCTTGGCAAGTTGCTGCAGTGTATCTTGTAGATAGTATACACTGCTGTCACTGTGCCCATGCGGTGGGGAGAGTGAATGTTAAAGGTAATGGATGGGGTGCTGATCGTGGGAATTGTTTTGTCCTGGATAGTGGTGAGCTTACTAAGTGTTGTTGAAACTGCATTTATTTTAAAAAGTGGAGAGAATTCCACCACACTTCTGATTTTTGCCTTGTAGATGGTGGACAGGCTTTGAGGAGTCAGTCAGGAGACAAATTTATTTGCTGTAGAATTCCCAGTCTCTCCCTGCAAGTTCATTATTTTAAAGAAACAAAAAAATTCTGAGACCTACTGATGAAAAGGGACGAGAAGCTCCACATGTGATTTTGAAACCAAAACTTTCTTTCCACTGACCAGAGACTGTCCTGACCATTTGGAACCACATTTTGCATAGTCAATAACAACAAGATCATTCTGTTTGGGTTCCTGGTCGTCTTCTTCACTTTTCTGAAGACTGAATGGATGACTGACAAAAAATACTCCTGAAGGGAAACAAAAAGTAATATGAACTTACAAACATTTGGTGACTTTCACTTCTGATCCTACCAGAGTGTGGGGAGTTCAGGAGATGTTGGCCAGAACTTTCAGGCTGGTCACACGGTGGATCTTCTGGTCCCGCCGCCAAAGGTGCACCCCTGCTGTGGGTTTCCTGGCAGCATGGGGTGGAGTCAATGCGAAATCTCATTGATAGCAGCGGGACCAGAAGATCGCGAGAACCACAACGCAGGGAAGGCAGTGAATCCCGCCGTTATCTCAGTTTACTATTGTATCCACTTGACAAGTGAGCTAGTCCACTGGGGATCGCCAGACTTGAGGGGACCACAGCCTGCAAAGGTGTTCACTGGCCTTCCTTAGTTGTCCCATTCCTTCTGCTCAAGTTCCATTCTGATAAAGGTGACCTTGTTCGTGGTGAATGGAGGTT
Source organism: Mustelus asterias (assembly GCF_964213995.1). Taxonomy (NCBI): domain Eukaryota; kingdom Metazoa; phylum Chordata; class Chondrichthyes; order Carcharhiniformes; family Triakidae; genus Mustelus; species Mustelus asterias. Next base: position 61,845,810 of record NC_135801.1, read on the forward strand.
CACCAGAAGGGTCATGGACTTTGGTTTTCAATAAGGAATTCACAACTTGGGCAGTTTTGAAAATATGACCTTACAGTAACAAGAATAGGTTATCTGGTCCAGTAGCTCCAGTGCTACTTAAAATGTCTAATTAATAATGAGATTATGCTCATGTTGGGCAGTAAGAGATTGAAAGAGTTTCCATTTCAGGTATTCAATATCAGTGAGGTGCAGAACCTGCATTCTTCATGAGTTTAATATCCTTATCCTGATTTTTAAATCCCTTCATACCCAACCCTTCCCAGCTGTGGCAGCTTGTATATTCTCAATGTTCACAGCTCCACCATGGCCCTAAATCATGGAATTCCCTTCCTAAATCTCTCCACCTCTCTATTTCTCTCTCCTGTTCTCTCCCCCTTCAAAATGGTCCCTACAGGTTCTCTTTGAGCAAGTCTTTAAGTCCTAACAATTTATGTGGCTTAATGTCAAATTTTGATCGATGATGAGGGCATTCAATAAAAGCAAGTCGTTGAATTTGTTAGTTTTTTCCAAGTTTAAATGCAATTCAGAATATCTGATTCTCACCTTCCTGTAAAAGAAGACTTTTGCACATCATTTGGACAGACTCTTCACTTATCTGCACCTCAATCCTGGCATCCTCTTCATCAAGAGAATTCAGCCAAAAGCCTTGATCTAACAGTAGGTTCTCCATGCAGTGGCCAACAAAACCTAAACAGCAACAGAAATTGTAATTGCAGGTTAAGAAGTGCAAGCGGTTGATCATCTAGTAATCTATCAATCGCTATTTTCTACTTATTGATACCAATAGGCCTCCACAACAGAGATTTAAAAATACAATTTGCAATATTAATATATGCATATAAAGTATATTTCTTCTAAAGCATTTCTTCAAAAGGTGAACTATAAAGAATCACCTCATCTGTGATATTGAAAGTTAATACCTAGTGAGTAATATGTTGAAAATTTCCAGATTTCTTCAAATGTTTTAAAAGTGATCACAATCATGTCTTCATCACTATGTATGGACAGCAGCCTGGCTGAAAGCTCCTGAGGAAGAGAAAACAAATGTTGACTTATGTGACTACAAAGCAGATGATGCATGGTAGAATGCTGACTTGTATAGATACAGTGCAATATTCCTAAACCAAAGCAGATTTTCTTCAGAAAGCCAAGTTGAAAAAGAAACAATCAATTACATAAACTTTTTGATGTCATGTGGGGTTGGTTAGCCTAGTTGCCTAGATGTCTAGCATGTGGTTCAAAGCAAGGCCATTTGCATGGGTTTGATTCCCATTCCAACTAAGGTAGACTTGGGATCTACCTTCCTGCCCTGCTTCAAAGAGTGGAAGGCACTGGCAAACAAGCACTGACAAAATTTCAGAAAAAAAATGCTCAGGATGAAGTACCAGCAGACAGTGAGCCAAGGAACTGCCTTTAGCTTTGGACAGAATGCATGTGAATGAATTACTGAAGTTCTATGTTTTACATAGAGTAGGTGCTATAAATAAGGAGGAAACAAATGGTGTAGTCACGCTCTTGTTTTGGCATCGCCAGACAACCATATCTAAACTGCATCTGAAATCATGCTGATTAGGTTATGCTTCAGGGTTCCACTGAAACTTATTTACATAATCATAAATGTAAAGTCTTCCAGAAACCAGTGCAATTAGGCAATGTAATAGCTTTCTTTATTTTCTTTCAAATGGAAAGCACATACAGCATTTACAATACTCGACTCAAGCACATGCTGCTAACTAATACATAAATGTGTCCTTTGGGCAACAAGCATTTTAATTCAAAAGCAAGAGCAAAGAGTTGTAACCATAGTTCACAGGAGTATGTCAATTGTCTTTAGGAACCCGTCAACATTTGTAAGGAGGCCCCCAGATAGAAAAGTTTCAAAATGATTGAAGCAACTAACCAGTCATGAAAAATAAACAATTTTAAAAAAAAATCACATTTTTGATGTTCAATTGACAAAGATGCATCGATTTTCCCGAGTTCCTAAATCTGGAAAGAGCTGGAGGAAAATCCAGTATGGGCATTTTCCCTGTAACAAATGTTGTAATTAAAAGAAACAATCAATTACATAAACATTTGCGATGTCATGTGGGGTTGGTTAACCTAGTTTTAATTCTTAAAAGCTCTGACATACTCTGCACTGCTCAAATTGTTTGAATAAACACTGCATGCATATATAGCGCAAGTTTAAAAAATATTAATGACCTCAACTTGGGTATTCAGAACATAATTTCACAAAACTTGAAAATGTAGTAAACAGTGAAGAGGACTGTAACTGACTTCAGAATGACTGGACAGGTGAGATGGGAAGACATAGTAGACGTTACAGAGAAGAGTAAAGTGGTGCATTTTGAAAGGAAGAATTAAAAGAACTACAAAGTTAATGGTACAATTTTAAAGGGGCTGCAGGAAAATAAGAGACCTGGGATTTAAATGCAGAACATGTTGAAGATGGTAGGACAAGTGAAGAAGAATGTAAAGCAGCATAGAACCATAGAAAATTACAGCTCAGAAACAGGCCTTTTGGCCCTTCTTGTCTGTGCCGAACCATTTTTTGCCTAGTCCCACTGACCTGCACTTGGACCATATCCCTCCACACCCCTCTCATCCATGAACCCGTCCAAGTTTTTCTTAAATGTTAAAATGCATTTACCACTTTATCCAGCAGCTCATTCCACACTCCCACCACTTTCTGCATGAAGAAGCCCCCCCTACTATTCCCTTTAAACTTTTCTCCTTTCACCCTTAACCCATGCCCTCTGGTTTTTTTCTCCCCTAGCCTCAGCGGAAAAAGCCTGCTTGCATTCACTCGATCTATACCCATCAAAATCTTATACACCTCTATCAAATCTCCCCTCAATCTTCTACGCTCCAGGGAATAAAGTCCCAACCTATTCAATCTCTCTGTAACTTAGCTTCTCAAGTCCCGGCAACATCCTTGTGAACCTTCTCTGCACTCTTTCAACCTTATTTACATCCTTCCTGTAACTAGGTGACCAAAACTGTACACAATACTCCAAATTCGGCCTCACCAATGCCTTATGTAACCTTACCATAACACTCCAACTTTTATACTCGATACTCCGATTTATAAAGGCCAATGTACCAAAGGCACTCTTTACGACCCTATCCACCTGTGACATCACTTTTAGGGAATTCTGTACCTGTATTCCCAGATCCCTCTGTTCAACTGCACTCTTCAGAGTCCTACCATTTACCCTGTATGTTCTACTTACAGGATCCTTGGCTTTATAAATACAGGATCCTTGGCTTTATAAATAAAGGCACAGGGGTAATTTTAACTCAAATATGGGCGAGCTGGCATGGGTGGGAGATTAAAAACTTGAAACAGTAATCAACACAAAATCACCCAATTGTGGTTTTATCAGAGGCGAGAAGCGGGGCAAGTCAGCAAAACGCACAGATGAGGTCAGTGAGTGGTTGAAACCTTTTAAGGAGGTTATGGGTCCTCACCTCTCTTTCAACCAGCCTGTTTTAGGTGTCAATAATTGATCAAGATCTAACTGAATGGTGGAAGAGAGTCATGGGACCATACAGCCTGCTCTTTGCTTCTTAAATCACAATAGAGCATTGCACTTTAGTTTCCTCATGTCATCCCTGGTTCATTTGCCAATCACTTTAAATCCACAGTTTTTGATTAATGACCTTTCTGCCACTGGAAATAGTTTCTCCTCATTTACTTTATTTGAACACCTCTAATTGAATCTCCCCTTAACCTTCTCTGTCCCAAGGAGAACAACACTAATTTCTGCACATAATCCATGGTATTCTAGTAAATTGCTTTTGCGCCTTCCCCAAGGCCATGACATCTTTCCTAAATTGAAGAATTTAATATAGTGCTCCAGTTGAAACCCAACTACTGTTTTTAAAAGATGCAGCATGATTTCCTTAATTGTACACAATTCCTCTATTTATAAAGCCAAAGATCCCATATATATTTTTCCTTAAACACAGTCTTCTCAACTTGCCTGGCCACATTCAAAGATTTGTGTACATACACCGTATGGTCTCTCTGCTCTTGCATTCCCTTTAAATTTTTACACTTTACTCCCTATTGTTTCTCCTTATTCTTCCCAAGTAATTCATCAATTCCCTCTTCTCCACAGTAAGTTGCATCTGCCACGAAAATACCAATTTTTCCAGTGCGCCTATGCCCTTCGGAAGTTTGTCACTTTCCTCCTCATTCTTTATTACATTTGTGAGTTATGCATCACCTGAAAATTTTCAAATTTTGCTCAATATACCCAAGTCCAAGTCATGCACATATATGGAAATGAGCTGCCATTCCAAAACCCACCTCTCGGGAATAGAACTACATACTCATCAGTCTTAAAACAACTGTTCACAACTAACATCCCTTTTGTGCCAGACAGGAATGTACAATTGTTCAACTTCATCCATGTGTAATGTTTGCCATTGCCTATCCATCATCATCACTTTAAGTAACATTCCCCAATCCATTATAGCAAAAAAGTCGGGCAGCATGGTCAGTGCAGTCTTGGAGGGCCAAAGGGCCTGTTCCTGTGCTGTAATTTTCTTTGTTCTTTAATTAGATGTCCCTTTATCGCATGTGTTTCCAATTTCCTGTTTAATACCACCCCCAACATCATTATATGGGGATTTATATGCAACCCCCACTAATGTTTTTTGCCCCTTGGTGATTCTCAGCTCTACCCATACTATTCTATGTCTTCGGAGCCAAAAACCTTCCTCACTATTGCATTAATTTCCTCTTTAACCATCAATGCAACCCCACCATCTTTTCCTTTTAGTCCGTCCTTCCTAAGTACTGAATATCCCTGGATGTTCAATTCCAATCCCTGGTCACTCTGCAGCCATCTCTCTGTAATCCCGACTATATCACATCTGTTTCCATCCATTTGTGAGATTAATTCATCCACTATTTGTGAATACTCCATACATCAAGACAAAGCCTTGAAGCTTGTCTTTCAACATTGTTTGTTGCACTCACATTACTTTTTGCTATGGCCCTCTGATTCTGGCCCTTGATTTCTCTGTCTCTCTCTTTTCTTATTCCCTGTCTTTTGTTCTTATCCATGTTTCCCCCTCTTCTGACCCCTTGCATTGGTTCCCATCCTCCTGCCACTTTACATACATAGCCTATTTGCCACAGCACTGTGCCAGTCACGTTACAATGAATAGCACATTGCTGGGGCTGTAGGGTTGGTCAGATTCTGATCTTTGCCTGTGTTGTCTATAAGGACACCACTGTACTGTGGCACTCATGCAGAACTCCACTTCCACAAACAAGCATCTCAACTGGGGTGGGGTGAGGCGATGGTGGGATGACTAATACAAGGTGGGCAAATGGGGAAGTAAAGCTGTGCGAGGGGGGGGGGAAAAGGAGGCACGATGGAAAAGGCGGAGGGTCAAGGAGGATGAGGAACAATGTTAGACAGATGGAAAAACGAGATGTGGGATGCATCAGCTTTGCCACTATCGCAGACTTCCCAAGAGTGCAGGGTGTAATAGACTATATCCATGTGGCTCTACGGGCCCCATGGCAGCCGGCACTAATGTTTATAAATCGCAAGGGCTACCATTCCATCAATGTACAAGTAGTGCATGATCATCAGAAGCACATAATGCACATTTGTGCACAGTACCTTTGGAGTTGCTATGACTCCTACATCCCAAGTCACTCACAGGTGCCTGGAATTTTTGAGTGGCCAGTACATCTGCAGAAATAGCTATTTGGGGATGGGGTGTACCCACTGAAATGCTGGTTGATGACACTGGTCTGACGCCCTCAGTCATTCTGAGGAGAGATACAATACTGCTCACAGCCACACATATTCCCTTTTAAGCAGACCATAAGGATTCTAAAGATGCACTTCATGAGCTCAGGAGCTCACTACAAAACACTCCCCACAGGGTTTCACACATCATCGTAGTGTGTTGCACCCTTCAAAATCTGGCAATGTAAAGAGGTGATCCCTTGCCAGAGGGTGATCTAGAGGATCATGAGAGTTCATCGGAGGAAGATTCGGAGGTCCAGGAAGTTCAGAGGACTGCCAAGGGTCAGTATGAGCATGATTATGCTATAGAGGAAGGAGGACATGAGAGGCATGCCCATGATACTTTAATTGATGATAGGTTGCAGGAAGAGTCAAGTTAAGTGAGGGCATATGGCCACATCTCTCCTCATCCTCAATCTCAGGGGATGGCCAACCACTAGCAGCGAGAGTCAGTCCAGCATTCACACTGGTCTCATGAATCGCCAGATCATGATCTTGCTTTGGTCCTCATTGGCCTGTGAAAGCACTCACTCTGGAAACTGAAAGTCCACTCAGGAACAAGAGTGATGTGAGAGAAGACTTAAAGCTTTTGCCACCATCTAATGATGCAAACACTGCTGCGGAGATGAGTACATGCCTAGGGATCTCCTCCTCCTGTGCATGTCTTGTCTTCTGCCACTGCGGGGACACACATATCATTAGAATATCAATGCTGATGACCTTTCCTCGCTCAATGGTGCTTCTTGTCGAAGGGTTAGAAATGCTTACATCACACACTCCAAATAAAGATTAAACACATCACCTTGACATCATATAAGGGTGCAGAGGCCGGTTCAACTGAAGTTGACATCACATGAATGCTAATTTTAAAATGGGACACTATCACTGAGTGGGAAGATGGCTAAACCTCGACACAAAAGGATTTGTACAAAATCACAACACCTACAGTTGACCAAGATTTTCAAATAGCCATCAAGTGTATTGACAAAAGTGCAATTTCTTTACAATGTAGAACACCTGTGACAAAAGTAACATCAACATTTCTTAACTTTCCTAACCCTACTGCTCCACATGTGCAGTCCCGAAACCCACAGCAGAGATGGAGGCAGCCTAACTGCTACACCCTAATGTTTGTGATGACCTTGGAGGACATCCTCTGATGCCCCAAGGCCTGATAAGGGACTCCTGCTCAGTGGCAGAAGCACCTTTGGTGGCCTGAGCAACTGGAATGGATGGGATCACAGGGAGCAGGGGCTGAGAGCGGATGCACACCTTTGGAGATCCTCAATCGTCTCTCTACACTGGATGGTGCTTCGGGTGTGGTTTCCAGCCACGCAGACCTGCTCTGCAACAGTCTACCACAGTAAGAGTTTTAACAACACCAGGTTAAAGTCCAACAGGTTTATTTGGTAGCAAATGCCATTTGCTACCAAATAAACCTGTTGGACTTTAACCTGGTGTTGTTAAAACTCTTACTGTGGTTACCCCAGTCCACCGCAGAGATGTGAGGTTAGTGCGCTTCCTGGAGCCATCCCTGGGATACAGGATACGCCTGTGCATTCACACTCCTCCGAGGTGTGCAGGTGAAGCAGGGTGCTTGCTGCCTTCTTCGAGGCTTCCAGCTGCCTTCTTCTTGTTGCCAGACATCTGTGACAGTCTCCTGAAGACAGGTGGGCTGTAGAGTGTGAGATGCACGTGGTGGACTGGCATATGGATTGGACTGGACTGTATATGCCGCCTGGACCTTTAAACTCACCAGCAGGATGGGCACTGCCAAAATCTGTCACCACATTTAGTCTCATAAGTGAATAATTCCTCCCAATGTTTCAGGTCGAGATGCCCCGTCATCAGGAATGAAGTTAGATAGAAATGGAATAGGTTTTAAGCTGGTGGAAATGATGGGGCAAAAGGAGGATCAAAAGGGTGGATAGGGTGATAGGGTGGAAGGCAGGAGGCATGAAATAACAAAAGATTTCAGGGTGCAAAAGCCAAAGAGAGTGGTAACGAGTGCAGTAAAGAAATGAAAAAGGTGTCCAGGTGAGTGAGTACAGAGTAGCCATCTGAAAGAAACACAAAGGAATATTGAAAGCGATTAGACAAGACAGAGGCTGAGTTCATGATCCAAAATATTTGAACTCAATGTTAAGCACAGAAGGTGATGGAATACTGAGTTGAAAGATAACTGCGCTATTCCCCTCACTGGTCTTGACTTTCACTGGAACACTGATGCAGGCCATGGACAGCAGTGTCAGAGTGCGAATGTAAGAAATAGGAGTAGGCCATTCAGTCTCATGAGCCTGCTCCATCAGTCAAGAAGATCACGGCTAATCTGATGCGACATCAACTCTTTTGCCTGTCTTTAAGACCCTTGACTGCTTTTCAATCAAAAGCTTCAAATGAAGCCTTGAGTATATTCAGTGACCCAGCCTCCACTGCTCACTGGGTGAGAAAATTCCAAAAATTAACCATCCTCTCAGAAGAAATTCTCCCTCATCTTATCTGGGAGACCCCTTATTTTTAAAACTGTACCCCCTAGTTCTAGATTCCCCCACAAGAAATATCCTCTCAGCATCAACCAGTCAAGTCCCCCCTGCCCAATTAGTGTTGTCTCACTAATGTCCTGCACAGTTACAAGACTTCCTTATTTTTATACTCCATCCCCCCTTGCAGTGAAGGCAAACATTCCATGTGCATTCTTAATTGTTATACTTGCATGATGACATCTTGTAATTCATGTACCAAGACACCCAAATCCTTCTGTACCACAGCATTCTGTAGTCTCTCTCCATTAAAATATTCTGCTTTTCGATTCTTCCTTCCAAAGTGGACAACTTCACATGTTCCCACATTATACTCCAATTGTCAGGTTTTGCCCAGTCGCTTAATGGATCTCTCTCTCTTTACAGACTCCTTGTATCGTTCCCACACTTGCTTTCCTACCTATCTTTGTATCATTAGCAAATCTGGCTAAACTACAGTTGGTCCCTACATCCAAGTAATTAATCTAGATTGTAAAATAGTTGAAGCCACAGCATTGATCCTTGTGGTACCTGACTAGTTACAGTTTGTCAACTTGAAAGTAACCATTTATCCTGCCTCTTGGTTTCCTGTTAGACTGTTCCTGTTAGTCCTTTATCCATGCTAATAATCACCCTAATACAATATGCTCATCATTTGGAAATCCAAATACACTCCATCTAGTCGTTCTACTTTATCCACCCCATTTGTTACATCCTCAAAAAAACTCTTAACAAATTGTCCAACACAATTGCCCTTTCACAAAACTATGTTGATTCTGCCCGATTGTATTACAATTTCCATATGCCATGCTACCTCCTCTTAAATAACACATTCTAGCATTTTCCCAATAACAGAAAAAGATGGAGAATTAAAATGACAAGCAACAGGAACTGCACTATAGGAAAGGGAGGGGTTGTTGTGGGTGACTGAGGAGTGGACCAGGGTGTTGCAGAGGAAATGGGGCCTTCTGAATACTGAAAGATGAGTGCGGGGAAAGATGTTTGCGATGGTGGCATCAAGCTGGAGCTGGGGTTACTGATCCATTTAATACAGAGGTCAGTAGCACGGAAGGCAAAGACATGCAGAACCTTATATGGTTCTGGGAGGGCAGAGGAAGGGGTCAAAGTAGAAGAGCATGAAATAGATCAGAAACGGTGGAGGGCCCAGTCAACCATGCTGGGCATGTGCAGAATCCTTAGCTAAGAAAAAAGGACAACATGTCAGAAGTGCTAGTGTAGCAGATTGCATTGTCTGAACAGATGAAACAAAGAAACAGCACTATAGTGAGAGGCTAGTGTGTTAGTGAGAGGGTAGAGTAGCTGTGGATGCTTAGCTAAAAATAACTGGAAAGAAGCAAGGTAGTATAAGGAATAAAACAGACTTGATAAAGGTCAGACTTGAAATGTTCATTCCTGTTTCTCTTTCTGGAGATGCTGCCTAACCTGCTGAGCATTTGCAGCATTTTCTCTTTGGATACCAGAAATCTGAAATAGCTTTCTGCTTTTCGATTAAGGATTTTATAAGGGCTGTGGACAATTAATTAGATAAAGAGAACAGCAGCTGAAAAGCCGAAGCCCAAGGATCCTCTGGAAACACAAGAGAAAGTAAGGAAGTAATTCGTACTTGCAACTTACTTCCATTCTTCAGTTGTTCCTGATCCCTAACTCAGGCATACCAGTCCTGAGGGGATCTCCATGCAGGTCCCAACACCAGCATTTTGAAGATTCAGAGTCGAGGAATCCTGGGGAGGATACTTTGAAAGTTGAAAGAGGAGAATCAGGAACAGCCACTCCTTTCAGTAAGAGTGCTGGGTCTGTGCCAAGGGCTGGTACATGCTCAGGTATGCCCAGTTGGGGTCCCTCAGTAAATTCCAGGGTCACATCAAGGGGACAGATATTCAACTGCATGCATTTCCCATTCCCTATTCATTTTACACTCCTGACTTGTGCCTTGTAGATGGTGGAGGGGTTTTGGGGAGTTAGTGATTGTAGGATTCCTATCCTCTCTTCTGCTCTTGTAATAACAGTATTTATGTGGCTAGTCCAGTAGAGTATTTGGTCAGTGGTATCCCCAGGATGTCGATAGTTTAGGCATGGGTTTGGTTTCAGAGGAGTTGTGAATAGTGCTGAGCACCATGCATTCATTAGCATAATGTCACTTCTGACATTATGATGGAAGGAAGGTCATTGATGAAGCATTTGAAGGTAATTGTGCTCAGGCCACTATCCTGAGGAACTCCATCAGTGATGTCCTGGAACTGAAAGGATTGGCCTCTTAACAACCACAACCATCTTCCTTCATGCAATCATAGAAATCATAGAAACCCTACAGTACAGAAAGAGGCCATTCGGCCCATCGAGTCTGCACCGACCACAATCCCACCCAGGCCCTATCCCCATATCCCTACAGATTTACCCACAAATCCCTCTAACCTACGCATCTCAGGACACGAAGGGCAATTTTTAGCATGGCCAATCAACCTAACCCGCACATCTTTGGACTGCAAGGTACAACTCCAACTAGTGGAGAGCTCCCCCTACCCTGCCTCGATTTCCATTGACTCCAGCTATGCTAGGACTTCTTGGTGCCATATTCAGTCAAAAACTCCCTTGATGTCAAACTCTCACCTGATCTGTGGAATTCAGCTCTTTGATGCATACTTGAACCAAAGCTGTAATGAGATAAGAGTGACCCTGGCAGAACCCAAACTGTGCAGTGAGCAGGTTATTGCTAAGCAAGTACTGCTTGATAGCATTGTTGATGACTCTTTCCATGCTGATGACTGAGAGTAGACTGATGAGATGATAATTGGCCTGATGTGCAACAAAGAGAAGTCTTCTATATTGTCACTTACATTAAAGAGGGCAATGACCTCTCCACAGTCATTCTCTAGAATGCGCAACTTTCCTCTCAGCTTGTCCTGTAGCTGAACGTCAGGAAGCCCTGTTGTTTGTTGCTTCATTATTAGTTTCAGTAAAATATCTATCACAGAAACAAAAGGCAAGTATTTATACCCACAAAGTTACTGCACTTTGCCCTTATATATACACAAATAGTTTGTATTTGATTTACTAGCCACTGCCATTTTACTTTAGGAATTGTTATCTGCATTGTCAGTTCCTACTAATTGTTTCCTGCTAGAAGTAACATGCTGATATATGACCTTCTCCTGTCACTAGAGTTCTCCAGTAGGATCAGGAATATCATGGCACCACAGCCCTGCAAAGGAATTTTGGGCTTTGTATGCTTTCATGAACCACATTTTAATTTCCCTGTCTTTTTTTTCTGCAATAAACATGCACCTCAAAAGAAAAAGGTAGCCTGGAAAAAGGATCTCACTGCAGTTTTCTTCATGCTACTCCACGGTGCATTAATAGCTGCTGCAATCATGGAAAGTCTGCTTTTGCCTTCCTTCTTTTTCCCTCCCCCATTTGAATGTTTTTGCTGCCATTCAACGGGAAAACGTGACCAAGCCAAGATCAAGCAAAATATGCAACTCATGACAATTAATCCAAATGTTAGTTAAAGCTCAGCAGGATGGGGTGGGGGATGGGCTCAGAAGTACATTTTCAGAAGACTTGCACTGTCAGTCGGCTAATAGATTTCTGGGCTCTTAGCCAAGTCTCATTATGTATTCTTAGATATAAATTAGAAAGGAAAGATTTGCACAGCTATAGGGAAAGAGCAAGGGAGTGAGACAAATTGGATAGCTCTTTCAAAGAGCGAGCACATGCAAAATGGGGGAGAATCCAGAACTCGGGGGCACTGTTTTAAAATGAGGGGTCACCCTTCAATTTAATTTAAAGTGGCAGAATAAACTTGTGGTGCTTGTTAAAAGAAATTGGTGGGCTTTTTGATATGTTAATTCAGGTGCAGTTTTTGTGTGACAAATTTGAAGCAGTAGCTTTTGAGAATGCATTTTCCTATTCATTACCAATTAACTCGACAGAAGAATTAAGTGCAAGTCTCTGCATATTGTGTACTTACATTCTACACTATGGTACAGTATTGTGGAAGTACAGTGCATAACCTCTCCGTCTCATATTGGTTCAGATATGTTATACTAAGCGGACACACAATGTAGTTGCTGCTGTGTATGTTGTGGATCATCCTCACCTGTTTCCCAATTTCCCACACCTGTTGGATCATGTAATGGCTCTTCAGGAAGCATAAAAGATGCTTCATTTTCTTCCAATGGACCCTGTACTAGAATGCATTGAATTAGAAAGAATATCAGGAGATGGTGCAATCCTTCTAAACATATTAGCCCAGAATTTGCAGAATTGGTGATGGCAAACTGTCACAATTCACCATCATTACCCCTCAATCATCTGACTGAAACTTCAGGATTAAGAGCAAATGCAGATTAGTGTGGAAATCCTGAAATTATTACCAACTTGAATTTTATGGACAGTTATGTTTTGAACTGTTTCTTTTAATTCAAGGTAAAATGGAACACTTGGAGATGGGTTGTGTCCTCCTACAATATCTGCTAGGTGACAAACCCATGGGACCCTCTTGTCAGCATTTTACAGTACAGAAAGGTCATTTGGCCCATCATGTCTGTGCTGGTCAAGTACTTATCTATTCTAATCCCATTTTCCCAGCACTTGGTCTGTAGCCTTGTATGCTGTGACATTTCAAGTGCTCATCTAAATGCTGCGAGGCTTCGGCCTCTCCCAGCCTCTTAGGCAGTGAGTTCCAGATTCCCACCACCCTCTGGGTGAAAAGGTTTTTGTTCAAATCCTCTTTAATCTATGCTCCTTAGTTATTGACCCCTCTACAAAGGGGAAACACTTCTTCCTTTCTACTCTATGTTCCTCATAATTTTGTATACCTGAATCAGATCCCTTCTCAGCCTTCTCTGCTCTAAGGAAAACAACCCCAGCCAAACCAACCTCTCTTCATAGCTGAAACTTGTCATGGAGACAGAAACTTTCAATGAGTTTTGATTGGAGTATGGAGCATGTTTAAATACTGAGACAAAAAGGAGAAAGCAGCTGGTCCAAAGATGTGCTGCCTCACAGGCTCTCAGTCAGACAGAGATTTGGGAAGAAGACCCACAGCAGATACTTCTGTGCCATGCAGAAGAAAAGGGACTATTTCTTGATTAATTATCAGAGTGCAGATGAGGATGGATTCCCAGTTGGAAGAAAAAGGCATTTGGAGAGTTAAAGATCAAGGAGTCGCCAAAGGGTGCCTTGCTACTTTATAATGTTTAGAAGATTGAGTGAAGGGACTTTGTTTAAAAGCTCACTGGAAAGTTCACCCTGCTGGGACAGGAAGAAGAGATATTGTTAGAGTCAGGAGTTGACTGGAGCCTTAAGCACAAGGCTACATTTCTCTGGAGAGTGTTTTGTAAAACCATGGCACGGGGCTTTTGGTTGTATTATGAATGTAATGAGGAATAACTTCTCTGTAATTTAGTGTATTTATTGTCTACTAAGTAATGCGGATTTGAGTTTATTTGTTGAGGTAAAAGTCTGAAAACACAAAATCTTGTTATCCAATTCTTTGCTTTGTTCACAGGGAAATTCATTTTTTAAGTTGTTGGTCTTTATGGGGATTGTAACAAAATTGCTGTCTGTTATTAACTGCTTCACCATTCACCCCCACCCACTCTTCTTATTTAAACAGTTCACAAATACATTACACTTTCAAATTACAAACCAGAATACAATCTCACAATAAAAAATTATAAAAATAACAATATCCACAATAAACATGCCACCTTTAATACAGTAGCACAAACAAACTTAGCACAATAAACAAACAGCTAGTGTGCATTGCGAGTTATCCACAACCGGCCTTTCAAGGTTGCAAACAATTCACAACGTCTGTAAATCAGCAAGCTATAATATAAACACAGTACTGACAGCTAACACAGCATCCTTTAACCAACAACAAAAAACTTCCTTCCAATAAGAATGGGATTCATTGTAAGTTATCTACAACTTTACAGGGCTTTGCCCTCCGTATTTTCCTCTTCCGAAGGTTTTGCCCCCCAGGGTTCTGCTCTCGGGGCACTAACCCCCACCCACACAGTCAGTCTGTGAAATCAATCGACTTGGCAGGAACTCTCTCTTTTCCACTCTCACATCATTAGAAACCCCCCCACAAAATTTGCACCTTGTTCAATGCAATTTAATGTTTTTTTTAAAAAGGAGATCTGAATAACAGCTGTGATTGATCTAGTCCTAAAAGAAAATGGAATGTTATTAAATGTCACCATTGGTGATTACATTTGATAAAGTTAGTTATGTGAAGAGGCAATGGCGTAGTGAGAATGTACAATAATCCAGTGGCCCAGGCTATTGCTCTGTGGACACAGATTCAAATCCCACTACAGCTGGTGTTATTTCAGTTAATAAACCTGAAATCAAAAAGCTAGTCTCAATAATAGCAGCCATGAAACCATTGTTGATCCCATCTGGTTCACTAATGCTTTTTAGGGAAAGAAATCTGCTGTCCTTGCTTGATCTGCCCTACAGGTGATTCTAGAGCCTCAGCAATGTGATTGACTCTTTAATGTCCTCTGAAGTGGCCGAGCAAGCTACACAATTGTATCAAAGCACTACAAAGACTACCAAAACGAAACCAGGATCAAACTAGACATTGGTGAAGTACGGTGGGATTCCTTATGTCCTGGGTCACTTTGGTTACTGTGAAGGCCTGTTCAGAATCCTGGAAATGCTCAGCAGATGGGCTGTGGCAAACAAATTCTCAATGGCAGAACAGGCAGAGGAAGTCGCACCAGCTGGAATATCTCAAAGGCTGATCTGACAGACAAAGGTTGCAGCAGAACGAAACTTCTAATCAGCTCCACTTCCTTGCCATTGGTTAAGTTTTAATTTTGACAAGACATGCGTGGAAGATGGTTTGCAATGGTTCCCCCAGCTAAAAGATGTCATACACCGGTATCTTTCTAAGCACATCTTTCAAACCTGTCAGTGACTGGCAAATTGTGACTGGAGCAGAATTTTAGCAAAAAGACCATTCCATGAACTTACAGAATCCCTACAGTGCAGGAGGAGGCCATTTGGCCCATCAGGTCTGCACCAACCCCTCTTTCTATCTTACCCAGACCCTACCCCCGTAACCCAACTTATTTACAACCCTAAACTACATATTTTGGACACTAAAGGGGCAATTTAGCATGGCAAATCCACCTAAACCGCACATCTTTAAAAAAATTTTTTATTAGAGTTACAAGTAGGCTTACATTAACACTGCAATGAAGTTACTGTGAAAATTCCCTAGTTGCCACATTCCGACACCTGTTTGGGTACACTGAGGGAGAATTTAGCATGGCCAATGCACCTAACCAGCATGTCTTTCGGACTGAGGGGGGAAACCGGAGCACGTGGAGGAAACCCATGCTGACACGGGGAGAACGTACAGACTCCTCACAGACAGTGACCTGAGGCCAGAATTGAACCCGAGTCCCTGGTGCTTTGAGACAGCAGTGCTAACCACCGTGCTATCATCTCTGACCTTGTGGATTATTATTTGTTTGTTTGCAGAGGTCCAAAGATGTGCGGATTAGGTGGATTGGCCATGATAAATTGGCCCTTGTGTCAGGGGATGAACAGGATAAATGTGTGGGGTTCTGGGAATAGGGCCTAGGTGGGATTGTGGTTGGTGCAGACTCGATGGGCTGAATGGCCGCCTTCTGCACTGTAGGGATTCTCGGTGGTTTGAGCTTGTTATAGACCAGTACCCATCTCGGATTTCCAACATATAGAGGGCCTGGCGGGGCTTCACGACAAGGCGAGGATCAGGAGATGGCAGCTTTGGCTCCTAATATCATCTGGAATGTCCAGTCATATGTTAACAAATACCCAATGTGCTATAAAGTCTGCAGATCCCAAATCAGTATCAGCTATCTTTGGAAGAGAATCGCTTATGAGAAATAACCAATAATTATAATAATAAACTACAATCAATTTCATTTTGAGACAGATAAAATTTTCACCACAAAGATATCTAGGTTTCTCAACTTTCTTCAAAGTTAACAGTAAAGCACCTTTGCTTTATGCAGTTTTCCACAATCTAACAAAACATCCCACATCAAACCATCTGACATTTTAAAATTGTCCCTGTTGGCTGATATCAGCAGAAAGCATCGTCCACCAGCAGCTCATGTCAGGAAATCAGCTGAGCCCTCTCAAAATTTTCCATTCAACTTATCAAATGGAAAACATGCATCCAAATTCCTTGCTTGTGTGTTGCTGGTGGGCTCCTCTGAGCCCAACTCATTCAATTGACTTAACCTGCGTATTTTCAGAATTCTCTCTATTTCAAATTGCTTTTTCTTCCTTTTCATTTTACAGCTTGGTTGGAATTACTTTATCATAAATCTATTGCAACCCAACCTTATCCATCCAACTAACACTAACACTAACACTAACACACCTTTCAATCCTACTCTGCTTTCATAACTCCAGCGAAGCAGGATTCATGCCTCACAGGTGGACTGAGACCCTGATGTGCTGGTCTATCCAAGAGGAGGTCATTAATATGAAGGAACTGGCTAACTGTGCCAACTTTAGCATTTGATGGGCGAGGCAGTTGCCACAGTGGAAAGAAAGCCAAACAGATCAAAACATTTGAAAGCCCACTGGAATTAACTCCTTGGTCAAAGGGCCAACTTAAACTGTGCAACATTCCTCATTTCAGGACTGGGTGACGTCCTGGAACACACTTGTGGACGCCACTTCCTCCAATCCACTGACCTGGACACCAGTAGTCTCTTAATGAATGATTATGGCAAGGCGATAAAACCTGCAAGGAATTTAATGGATGAAATAATTTCAACTCTTTTTTATGCATGTCATTAATAGTTCCCCTACCTGTTCCCATCCTCAGCAGTGATGATTCCTGGTTATCTGCAGGGCAGAGAACCGGTGTTTCTAGGTCCCACCCATTTTCTGCCCCCTGATAGCCTTACACTAGTAGTCCACTCCAGGCTCTGAGAAAATATAGTTATACTTAGGCATTTGGTATTCACCTGGGCCTCCTTGCTTTCCTGCTGTTGAGCCTACATCGCATTCCAATAAGTTGTGTGACAAGTCAGTCCCGTAGCCTGAGGATTTTGATGAATGGAAGGATGTTTTCCCTGAAAGAAATAACATGGAATTTGCAATTGTTTGACATTGCACAGAAACGGAAAGAAATGATCATTTAAATAGTTTGCAATTATTTAGTGGTTGGTGATCTGACACTATGGTATATACATTTTTTAAAAATGTAATTATTAAATTATTAATATTGTAACTAATCAAGATGTCGTCAAAAACACCCACAAAGTTCCAGGTCTGGGGTTGTGTTTATTGCATTCAAAAGAACCAAGTCCCAATTAATGCTCTTTTCAGGTACAGTTCCTCACTGGAAATGGCCGATTGGAGAATCAGTAAAATAATCTTCTGCACCTTAAAGAGGTGTGACTGTGAAAAAATACTTCCAGTTCAGAAGGTCTAATGTCCCAGTGAGGAATGTGGCAGGGAAAACATTAGTTGCCTATGTGTTAATTGAAACCAGACATCCTGGCCCACTGAATGCAGAGGTGGTGTCCAAGTGACCAAAATGGTCAGGTCCCAACATCTTCCAATAGACTTATTACTTTGGCAGTGTTTCTAGCCTCATCAAGTGGGCATCTGAAACGGGTCTCTGATGGCCTGAAACCTCTTAATGGTGCCAAGGAACTTCCCAGACTTTGGGCAGGGAGATTTATTTATGTCTGAAACGGAGGCCTTAAATCTGATCGAAGCAAATTACATAGGTACAAGAAACAAGTTGACAAGATAAATTTGGAAATTACATTTAAAGATATTATGGTAAAGAAGCAATGGCAATCATTTAGGAATTGATTCATAATTTGCAACAAATATACAAATATGTTAAGAAATAAAAAAAGGAGGCAAAGTAGTCCAAAAGTGTCTAATGAGAGAGTTAAAGATAGCATGAGACTAAAGGATGAGACAATAAGTATGAAAATTTGAATGATTTTAGAACTCAGCAAAGGACGACCAAGAAAATGATCACGAAAGCGAAAAAAGAATGAGAACAACAAGCAAAGGACTTCTAAAAAAAAACCACATTAGCCTGAGTCTTCCAGCATTTAAAGATTTTTCTGACTCAACTCTATTGCCCATTTCTTCCAGGATCTCTTGATCCCAGATGAAGAAATACAGAGGGCAGCATCCCCTTCTAACTCAAGTGAGATGAGTTGAGTCAGGAGAACAAGAGGACACACCCCATTTTAGTAGCACCAGATACCACATTCTGGTAAGTATTTAAAGGTCCAGTCGTTGAATGGGTAGGTGGGTGGTCAGGTCTGGGGGTAGTCAGGTCAGATCAGGATGGGAGATAGTCAGGTGTTGTTGTGGACTTACCCGGATGTTAGACCAGGTTTAATTTGCCTAACATTCTCTGCGTAATAAAATAAGAAGGGAATTGCCCATTGGAAGTTTAAAGTTTCCAGGCAATTCCCATATTGGTCCCTGCTCCAGGACTTCCACAGCGTCCCTTTGCATATCTTCCTTTGTATCTTTGAGGATTTGGGCCATTGTAATCATTGTAAGGAAAAGATTAGTGAAAGAAAACATCTGCGCCTTAAGAGGCAGAGACAGGAGAGGAATAATGGGGAAAAAGCGGCAGGGGCATTAAACAAATACTTTGTATAACTTCACAAAAGACGACAAAAAACATTCTGGAAATAATGGGCTACTAAGGGTCTAGAGAGAATGACAAACTTAAAGAAATTCATACAAGTAAATATTGTAGGAGAAACTAAATGGGACTAAAAATTATCAATGGTTTGCATCCCAGCAATTTAAAGAGTTGATTGCAAGGATAATGGATGTATTGGTTTTGACCTTCCAGAATTCCCTAGATTTTAGAATACTGCCCTGTAGAAAAAATAAAAAAAGCAGAGTGTGTTTTAAATTGAGACACACTGAGAAATGTTAGTATTCAGAGACTCTCGAGTGTGCTTATATATCATAGAAATCATAGAATCATAGAAACCCTACAGTGCAGAAGGAGGCCATTCGGCCCATCGAGTCTGCACCGACCACAATCCCACCCAGGCCCTACGCCCACATATTTACCCACTAACCTATACATCCCAGGACTCTAAGGGGCAATTTTTAACCTGGCCAATCAACCTAACCCGCACATCTTTGGACTGTGGGAGGAAACCGGAGCACCCGGAGGAAACCCACGCAGACACGAGGAGAATGTGCAAACTCCACACAGACAGTGACCCAAGCCGGGAATCGAACCCGGGACCCTGGAGCTGTGAAACAGCAGTGCTAACCACTGTGCTACCGTGCCGCCTGTGATATGAATCACAGAAAATTACCAGGCAAATACAACAAGAAGGAAAGGTACAATAGCCTTTGGGATTGGAGCATAAGAGTAAGGAAATCTTATTACAATCATATAGAGCCTTGGGGAGACTACACCTGCAATACAATATATTGTTTTGATCTCCTTATCTAAGGAAGGATATACATGCCTTAAAGAGACTGTAATAAATGTTCACTAGACTGATTTCTGGGATGAGCGAATTGTCCTACGAGGAGAGATTGAACAGACCAGACCCATACTCCCAAGAGTTAAGGAGAATCACATATGACCTGATAGAAACACAAAATTGTTAAGAGGCTTGGCAGGGTGAATACTGGGAGGACGTTTTCTTGGTTTGGGGAGTCTAGAGCTAGGGGTCACAGTTTTGGTTTAAGGGGTCAGTCATTTATGACTGAAATTATGAGGAATTCAAAACAAGTTTAGCTAGACTTCCGAGTTCTAAAGGAATCAAGGGATATGGGGGATGGTAAAGTTGAGGCTGAAGATCAGCTCTGATCTTATTGATTGGTGGAGCAGGCTTGACTGCCAATTAGCCTATTCTGGCTCTTAGTTCTTTGTTGCTTATTTCAGATTGTTAGTTTGGATTTTCAGCTCCATTATGTACTTACAACTTTACGTAGGGCAGTCTAAATACAAAACAATTGGTGCATTTAAAAAAAAATTAACACTGTAAAGTTAACTATTTTATTTTAATAGTGCAAAATATTCCAATGAGATTGAGCCGGTGCTTTTTTCAAACACTGCCAAAAGGTAGCTGACCGGGAGGATTTTCATGAATAACTAGCATTGCTGCATAGTAACCACAGGAATGTCAACCATCAGGTTTTTCTTTACATAGCCATTCACTACAGTTATACGTAGGGCAAAGTCATCATTGGGCATCAGTTCAAATCAAATACAACTTGAGGGGGAGGGGAGAAGAAAAATGTGTTTGCGTGCCTTGGCAATTTAATTACAATTTTTCCATTAGAACTTCAGCCAGGTAGTACACAACACACTACCTGGGATATTAAAAAGATCTGGTCGCAGAATAGTTTATAACATGAATGTCAGGAAATCTAGTAATGGACTGAACATTCAAGAACTAGTGTTCTACCGTGTGTTCGATTCCAGAATTGTCTAGTGATTTTAAGGCCCTGGATTGAGGCTTTTAAAAATATCAAAAAATCTGGATCTTTTTGAACCATTATTGACCAAACTAAATGTTTGCTTCTCCTTCACTGTTATCTGCTATGTCGTTCAATGAAAAGGCAAAGTTCAAAACCTGCATTAATTCAGTTTTCAACAGTCAGAACAACATTTTCAGAATTTGCTGACTACAGGAAGAGGATACACATCCCTCCCATAGATGGTGAGCACTTTGGCTTCTTATCCCAACGGATACAGATGATTAACTTGAAATCAGAATTATGAACTCCATTTCTACAGAACAAAAATTTCCTGTTTACTCAGCAAATTCAAATATCATTCACCAGCAATTACATCACCCGTTTCACTTTAACCCTTTCACCACTTTCACATTTCTGGATGCTAATTCTTTTACCAATGACAAATTGAGTAAAGAGGGAGTTAGAGAATGAGTGTGAGAATGACAGAAATGAGTGAGGGCAGGGAAAAGTAACATTTAGAGGATTTCAGCAGTGCTTTTTATTTTGTAAACTTGGATTTAGCTCCACATAAATTCTAATAACTGCCAACAGAGAGAATAGAGTGGCATATATAATGTTACAATCTGTTTATAACAGCCTTTTACTGTATTTGGATTTTGTTTACCCAAGCAAGAAATTCCTCGATTCAGAGAATTCTGTCAAGAGTATACATTAGAAAATTGCCCCTATATTGTACTTTTTCAAGTACCTTACCTAGCAGGTTTGCTGTTGTGTAGTATTTCTTATATTTAGAAAATTTAGTTCACTATTATCAGCTTTTAAATTTCTAAGTATTTTCTTTGTCTCTTACTACTCCTTAACTGGGCATAGTACAGGTTCTGGCAGCAATCTGAATCTCTGCGGCATCCTCATCAAAGCAAGAGTCCATATAGCTTAAAATATCAACATTCTTGTTAACAAAAAAAATCCTCCATCTGAACAAGAATTCTTGCACTAAAAGTGCAGCATTGCTTTCCTACATAGGTGCAATATGCTTTATAATAATGTTGCTAACACTGAGCAAATCCCAAGTCTCAGATTTTCACCTGCAGGCCAGCCAGGTTTGTGGTATTTGTGTTACAGCTTACCCACCCCTGAGGAATCTATGTTCTCGGCACAGTGCCACCGCTTCAAGTGGCATCAGGGGATCAAATTCCCCCCACCTCATTCTTTCTCTCACATTTTCTTCTTTCTAAACATTTTTGCTCCGAACCTTCCTGTTCAAATTTTTTGCACGCTCTATCCTCCTCTAGCTCTTTCCTAGAATCATAGAATCCCTACAATGCAGAAGAAGCCATTTGGTCCATCGAGTCTGCACCGACTCTGACAGTGCATCTTATCCAGGCCCTCTGCCCTGCCCTAGCCCTGTAAACCCACATTTACTATGGCTAATCCACCTAACCTCGACATCCTGGGACACTAAGGGGCAATTTACCATGGGCAATCCATCTAACCTGCAAATCCTTGGATTGTGGGAGGAAACCAGAGCACCTGGGAGGAAACCTTCACTGACACTGGGAGAATGTGCAAATTCCACACAGTCACCCAATGCCGGAATTGAACCCGGGTCCCTGCACAGCAGCAGTGCTAAGCACTGTACCACTCTAGGAGATACTCCATTCAAATATTGAGCAGGGCTACTATAATGACAAATAGTCTTTCCTCATGTCATTGTTTTCTTAATAAACAGCATGATGCTAGTGTGAGCCCATATATACATCCTGTCTATTCAAGTTTTTGCCAGTCCCCCTTGTGAGTGGAGTACAAAGCATGCAAGAAATGACAGAACTTCAATAGTTTATAGTGATTGATATCCTAATAATAGAAGGAAAGCTGTGGGATGACTCAAAATCAAATCAGAACATATACAGTATGCCCAGCAGCACCTGAAAGACAAAAGATGGGTTACATTTTGCAAGTGCTGAGGGCAAAAAGGACTGGACAACAAGCACCCTATGACCCATGTTTCTTTTGAGCACAGATCCCCATTTTGCAGTGGAATGCTAAAATTCTTTTATCATGTAAAATCCTAATCCACCTTTATTTCAAAGCCTATCCACCATCTACAAGGCACAAGTCAGGAGTGTGATGGAATACTCTTCACTTTCCTGGATGGATGCAGCTTCAACAACACTCAGGATAAAGCAGGCCGCTTGATTGGCACCACATCTACAAAACATTCAATCCCTCCACAGCTGATGCTCAGTACACACTGCCGCTACTATCTACAAGATTCACTACAGAAATTCACCAAAGATCCTTAGACAGCACCTTCCTAACCCACGACCACTTCCATCTAGAAGGACAAGGACAGCAGATGAATGGGAACACCACCACCTGCAAGTTCCCCTCCAAGCCACTCACCATCCTGACTTGGAAATATATCACCGTTCCTTTGCAGTCACTGGGTCAAAATCCTGGAATTCCCTCCCTAACAGCATTGTGGGTCAACCCACAGAACATGGACTGCAGCGATTCAAGAAGGCAGTTCACCACCACCTTCTCAAGGGCAACTAGGGATGGGCAATAAAAAAAATGCTTGCTAGCCAGCCAGCGACGCCCATGTCCCACATATGAATTAAAAAATGCCAACAGACTTGCCAATGTAGCACCTGCTGTTTTAGCTGCAGAAAGTGTACATATATTTCCAGCCAGAAGTACACCACTCACCACATTTGCTAGTGACAAATAATATGCATCCTTTACCTACAAACATGTGCTACATGTACAAATGAGAGAACTAAAATGTGTTCCAGCCCCCTTGCTAACATACGTTTTCTGTTTAGATCTTTTCCCATTCTTCTCTTTCTTAGGCAGCCCCTTGGGATTGAGGATGGTTTGCTTCCACTTCGGTTTGGTGAGTTCTGAGGTGGCAGACTCTGCCACATGCAGGTCAGGTGGTGCCTGGGAGGTCAGGTAGGTGAGTTGTTTGGAGGTTTGTGCATCCTCTCCAATGCCTTGACTTTATCTCTGAATGTCCCAGATGAAATCTCTTGGTGCCTTCCCGGATGAACCTTCTCTATTTTGATTGGTCACAAGCCAGGGACTCCAGTGGGTTGGCCTCTTCAGGGAATGCCCCTGAAGGATTTACGTAGTTCTCCTTCCATGGCCAAGTTCAAATAGAGCTGTTGCTTCAGGAGCCATTGTCAAGTATACAAATGGCATGCTCTTCCCAGCAGAGCTGATTTTGAGTGAATAGTAGCTTGATCCCAAGCATTTTGACTTGGGAGAGGATGCTGCAGTTGGACCACTTTTCTTGCCACTATATTTAGAGGATCTTGCGAAGAGTGACTTGTGTTTTTACAATAGTTGCGTCTGGTGACTCTGATAAAGGTAGCAAGATATTTAATTTTACCAATTAGCCTGTATCTCTAGAGTTTTAAAGAATGAGAGGTAATCTAATTGAAATCTACAAAATACAGGGTAGTTTCAGGTAAGATGTTTCCCCTGGTTGGAAAATCTAGACCCAGAACACAATTTCAAAATAAAGGCAAAGCAACTTCAGACCGAAATGAAGAGAATTTTTTTACTCCAAGGGTTGAAAATCTTTGGAATTCTCAGTCACTGAGTATTTTTAAAGCAAAGATTGACAGACTTCTAAATATCAATGACAAAGGGCTATGGAGATAGTGTGAGAAAAAGGCACTGAAGTGGATGATTAGCCATTATCGTATTGAATGGCAGAGCAGCCCCTATGGGCTGAATGGCCTACTCCTATGTTCCCAAACGCTGGTGGAAGTACCAATTACACTACAGGTGCCAGGGTGTGGTGAAAAGGGGATCTTCACAGTAACTTCATTGCAGTTTTAATGCAAGCCTACTTGCGACACTAATAAATAAACTTAAAATAAATTCCATAAAGTACAGGTGTACTATAATAGTAAAGCTATTAAAGAGATCAGAACATTTACACATGCAAACAGGCTTAAAACTGAAGATGAGCACAAAATAATGACAATTCTGTGTGTTTACTTCCTCAAAGTACTTAAGGAAAGAAATTAATATTTTCTTACTCCAAAAAATGAAAAAAAATGGCTGAAAATTCCAGGGTCAATATAAATGAGATAAAAGTCTTAAGCATCTTTTCAGGGGTTAGATTTTTAAACTACTGGAGTTGCGGATAGTGGTGAACATTGTCAGAGAATACAGGAGGATATAGATAGGCTGGAACATTGGGCAGAGAAATGGTAGATGGAATTTAATCCAGATAAATGCGAAGTGATGCATTTCAGTAGATCTAATGTAAGGGGGAGCTATACAATAAATGGCAGAACCATCAGGAGTATAGACACACAGAGGGACCTGGGTGTACAAGTCCACAGATCCTTAAAGGTGGCAGCACAGGTGGAGAGGGTGGTGAAGAAGGCATATGGCATGCTTGCCTTTATAAAAGGTTGGCATATGATGTTGCAGCTGTATCGAACGATGGTTAGGCCACATTTGGAATACTGCGTCCAGTTCTGGTCGCCACACTACCAGAAGGATGTGGAGGCTTTGGAGAGAGTACAGAGAAGGTTTACCAGGATGTTGACTGGTATGGAGGGTCTTAGCTATGAGGAGAGATTAGGTAAACTGGGGTTGTTCTCCCTGGAAAGACAGAGGATGAGGAGCGACCTAATAGAGGTGTATAAAATTATGAACGACATAGATAGGGTGAACAGTGGGAAGCATTTTCCCAGGTCGGAGATGACGAACACAAGGGGCACGGGTTCAAGGTGAGGGGGGCAAGGTTCAACACAGATGTCAGGGGGACGTATTTTACACAGAGGGTGGTGGGGGCCTGGAATGCACTGCCAAGCAAGGTGATTGAGGCGGACACACTGGGATCGTTTAAGACTTATCTAGATAACCACATGAACAGACTGGGAATAGAGGGATACAAAAGAATGTGGGCACATGAGCGGCGCAGGCTTGGAGGGCCGAAGGGCCTGTTCCTGTGCTGTATTGTTCTTTGTACTGTGCTGATGTAGAGAAAGAGAATCAAATTTGAGGGTTCCCATTTAACATTACCAGGGAGTCATTGGAAACCAGGGCAAAATGTCAGATTGGAACAGGCCCATTTTCAAGGAAAGGTGACAAAAAAGACAAACAAAACCCCAATGGTCATACTTCAATTCCATGTAAAATGATGGAACTAATTAGAAAAATTAACAGCAATCAGCACAGTTTTAGAGGGGGAAGGTGCTTTGTGACCAACAGCAGCACCCACCCTTCCCCCGATTCTGAACAAGTCAAAGCAAAAGTCAAAAGTCAATAGTAGTAAAGTGAAAATTTTCCAAGAAGGCATTTCAAAAGTTCCAAATCGGAGGTGTCCAGTTAAACACCAAGGTGTGGAGATTCAGGTTAAAGTTTGCGAATGAATTAAGATTGGTGGTAGGGTGGAGGCTGTGTATTGGGGGGGCGGGGTACTAAGTGGAGTGAAGTAGGGTTTAAACCCTCAACTGATTCTATTTACATTAATAACTTCAATCAGAGCACAGAATTGCAGTTATTCATGGCCTGCGTTGTATTGTACTCTATCATACCTAAAAATACACAACTGTGCTAAAATAACATGTTGAGATTTTTTTTGTAAAGGATTGGATTCCACGAAGTTAATTTTTTTAAATAAGCACACACGCCCTGTTATTAGCAAAGAAATTAATGAACAGTCTTTAAAGGAAAATGCGTAAAAACATCCATGTATTACCGTTTGAGTTCGGTACCATGTCTGGGGGGTGACTGACTCCTGTTAGCGGTTGATCCAGGAACTCGCTGTCAGGGTCGCTTCCTGGTTCCCCCACCTCCTGGGGATTGCTTTCGGAGTTCATGCTCGACCCTTCCTCCTCGATGGTGTACAAAAGGAAATCCTCCCCAGAGGGAGCATCACCCCACTCTGCATCCTCCATAACCACAAACCTGCTCAAATGCCAAACTTGGCTCTGCTGTTAAGTTTTGCCAGCGCTGTCACGGGATGTTCCTTCTTTCCAAGTGTTGTTTGGTCGCTTACACCCCGTTGCATGGTCATTATTTTTGAAGAATGTGCCACATGCTGTTGATAATTGCAACTCACTTTCCCAGTCAGGTTTTTAATCCTGTACTTCCGAGTATGTCAGACTGGAACACACTCCTCCCTCCCTGATATATTAAGGGACTTTGCATATTTTCCACATTAAAAACAAAACTTCTTATAATTCTGACACGCCTCCTAATTTGCATGAAATAAACTATGATACCATGATAAAAAAATTTATTTCAACCAATTTCACGTTTTGGATTGTAACAAATAGTTCAAAATTAACAGCCCAACAACGAGAAAGCCTTAAACTCCCCGATTACCATCTGACCCCCAGGTTCCCCCACGGTCTCCCCAACCTCATCTGACAAGCCCCACCACCCAGCTACCCCCATGATTCCCGTCACATCTCCGACCCGACCCGACCTGACTAGTTCCCAAACCACTCATCTAATTACCTCCACTCACTCTACCCATCTACCAATTTAAACAGCCACACCATTCATTCATACACTCATTTACTAACGTGCTGAGATGCTTGGGGACTTTTAAACACTTGCAGAATACGGCAGCTAGGGCCATAAAAAGGAGCAGGGCTACTATGCAGATTTTCTTCAATGGTCTCTGCAAAAATTCCTGTCCTGAGAGGGTTCTGCAGGGTCCTCTTTGAAAGTCAGAACCTTTTCACAGCTTGGCCTATTTTTTACTGAGATCAGGTGTAATGACTGTTCTTGTCTGCTTGAATCTAGTACGTCTCTTTTGTGGCGATCCTGAATTGGATTTAATCTGAATTTGTACTGGTTTTTGGACCAAGAAAGGAGATGGATTAAGGGCTTGTTCTGTCCACTCTGCATTGGCTTTGTAACTCTGAGAAAGAATAATTTTCAATATATGCAAGTAAGTCTAAGTGAGCTTTCTGTCTGATCAGATTCACACTTGGGTACTGACTTCAATCAGGAGTTTTGAGCCATCGTGTGATTTCCATTTTGTGGTAAATACAGAAAGTCTAGTTGTTGGAAAATCTTAAATTCACTATTTCATTTTTGGGAATACAGAGTTTATTTTGGTGAGACCCAAAGGATTTCCAGTGCTAACTAGACTTGTCAATGCCTATTCCTGTAACCCCACATATATTACCTTGCTAATCTCCTGACACTAGGATCAGCATGGCCAATCAACCTAACCCGCACATCTTTGGACTGTGGGAGGAAACTCATGCAGACATGGGGAAAATGTGCAAACTCCACACACACAGTGACCCGAAGCTGTGACATGTCCTTTGCCTGGTTGCAGCCAGGATCCTCCATGCTCCCTTACAGTGACAGAGGCTGACTGGCAGCCCAGTCAATGCACCCAGCATCTTGATGTGGATGCTCATTCAGCAGTTTCCAATTTGCTGCCCCATTGAGGTCTTCATCTGAGCCCTTGGCAGCAGAGCTCATCTGTGACCTCACCCTCCAGTGAACAGGCAAACAAAACCATCCTTCACCCCGGCCTGGTTAAGGCCCACTTGTATCTGGATGACTCATCACGTGAGGATTCTGCACAAACAGATATCAGTCTCCACTCAATTCTATTCTCTTTACATGATATCAAGAAATGGCTGGAAGTAGCAAAGCAATCGGCCCTGACAACATCTCAGAGTCAGACTGAAGAATTACTCAGATAATTGTAGCTCTAAAAACACTCAAGGAGCTCAACACCAACTAGGACAAATAGCCCACTTGGTCAACACCTCATCAACCCTTCAGCATTCACTCCCTCCACCACTGATGTATACTGACTACAGTGTGTACCACCTGGAAGATGCACTGCAGAAACTCAACATGGCTCCTTTAATAGAACCTGGTTATCGTCATGAGGAAGAGATGGTTAGGAAACTATATCAAATATTAAGTTCTCATAGATATTGCTGCCTCACAACGCCAGAGACCTGGATAAGATGCTATTTCAGAGAGTCGGTGCAAACTTGATGGGCCAAATGGCCTCGTTCTGCACGGTAGAGATTCTATGGAAATTGTACAAGGTAATTCATATTTAATGCCAAATAATAATTCTGATTACTTCATTTGTTTCCCACAATAATATTTAGCCAATTACAACAACTCTACACTTGCCTAATTACAATAATTAATTACTAACGAAGAACACCTACATGGCTATATCATCCAAACATCCACAGCTGCAGTTATGACTACTTTCTTGTGGTTTTCAGAGTTCCTATATTGTCTCTTGTTCAGTTTGTTTGTGCAGCCCATCTGCAACTGTGGGAACTGCACAGAAACACCTTCACAGCAGCTTCCCAGTGAACTGTGCTGTACTCAGTAATTTTAACCCCTTTAGTAGTGACCCTATTTAGGCAAGCAAACTCATACAGATAAATATAACATTTCTCTCGGACAGACATCTGTTAATTTATGGGTACAAGTTGTATTTTTTTAAGACAGCCTGACAAATTATGGGAAATTTCCACCTGTGATGTCCACAGTGCTTACAAAGAAGATAATCCAGAGAGATTTTTTTGGGTGGAGTTAGAGCTAAATTAATTTAAAAGCTTTCAGTGAACACTGAAAGGCTATGTCATCACAGAGTTTAAGAAGGTTCTCTGACTTCAGTTTATCTGTGTTTGCTGGGAGAATGTTTGATTGCAGTTTGGACTTTGTGTGGTTTGCAGCTCACAGAGAGGCCCTAGAAGCTGTTAAGAGGCAACAGGCAGTGAGGGCTCAGAGATGTCCTGGGGAGCTGAGAAGGTGACAGAAGTTCACTGGTTCTGTACCAGGCAGTTAGGGTTCAGAGAATCCCTGGGAGCTGTTTATGAAACAGTTCCTCACAGGTGCAGGAAATGCAGACAGGCTTCACTAGCATGCTACTGATCCACTGAGAAATAAACAAGACTAGAGTTTGGAGAAACTCAGGGCAGTGTCAGCTTAGTGAAGCTAGAGGTCAACAAAAGAGTTGGAAGTGTGTCGATAATTAGAGGCGTGAGTGCAGCTTTCTGAATCGGAGGAGAGATTGAACTATCCAGAAGTGAGTAGTCTAACAAGTTCCCTTTTCTTGACATGCTGGTTGAGAAATCCACTAGTGGGTTCTCTACTACTTCCTACTGCAGGATCATTTCACTGGTTACTATACGGGTTGGGATTCCTACACCTACACACGCTGTAAGATTGGCCTTATTAGCAATCTCAATAATAGGGCATGAAGCATTTGCTCACTGTGCAAGCTTGATACTGAGAAAGGGCACATTAATATTATCCTGCAGGTAAATGGCTACTCCAATCAGATTATTGCTCACCATATATCATACACTTTTGGATCTGAAAAGTGCCAAATCTACCGACACTTCCCTTGGGGTCAGCGAGAGGATTTAAAGGGATCCCCCAAAAGTAACCAGAGCTTGAAATGGGAGTAACCAGGCAAGAAATGGAAGTTCACTCCTTTGCGATGGTCAAACTTCCTGTGCTTGAAATCAGTCAAGTAAAAATGGTAGGAATGTCGTGGAACTGCCGCCCCATATGTCTACAATGTTGCCAATAGGTGGGAAGGGGACGGGGTTTGAAACCGGTTCTTATCTTTTAGCATTAGGTATCTTTTCTGAATTTTTTACACAGTGTTAAACTTTGTAATTAGTGAAAGAAATAACTATGGTAAAATTACATTTTGTTTATTTCTCAGTGGATCAGTAGCATGCCAGTGAAGCCTATCTGCATTTCCTGCACCTGTGAGGAACTGTTTTCGATGGATGGGAATATTCCAGCAGCAAACACTTGAATTTGATGGAAAAGCTTAAGAACCCTGTGTCAAAGTTTTAACTTGCATATTCCTCAAAAACTGCAATCACCCCACAATCACAAAATATATTGCTGACTTTTTCTATTTGCATTTACATAGAAAATAGGAGCCATTGAGTCTGCTCAACCATTCATTACGATCTTGGCTGATCATCTATTTCAATGCCTTTTTCTCACGTTATCCCCATATCCCTTTATGACCTAAGTATTTAAGCTGTCAGTCTCTACTTTAAACACACTAAATGACTGAGCATCCACAATCCTCTGGGTTCGAGAATTTCAACGATTCATAGAATCATAGAATTCCTAGTGCAGAAGGAGGCCATTTGGCCCATCGAGTCAGCACCGACTCTCCAACAGGGTATCTTACTCAGGCCCATCCCTGCCTCATCCCCAATACCCCATGTATTGACCCCGCTAATGCCCCTACCCTACACATCTTTGTGACTCTAATGGACAATTTACCATGGCCAATCCACCTAACCCGCACATCTTTGGACTGTTGGAGGAAACCGGAGCACCCAGAAGAAATCCACGCAGACACGGGTAGAACGTGCAACTCCTCACGGACAGTCACCCAAGGCCGGAATTGAACCCGGATCTCTGGCGCTGTGAGGCGGCAGTGCTAACCACTGTGCCGCCCTATTCACAAATGTCTGAGTAAGAAAATTTCTTCTCATCTTGGTCCAAAGTGGCTTCCCTCTTATTATGTACCCTGGTTCTAGACTCCCCAACCAGGGGAAATTTCTTACCTCCATCTACCTTGTCTATCCCTTTAGTATTTTGTATGTTTCAATGAGATCACCTCTCATTCTTCAAAACTCTAGAAAATACACCTAGTTTCCCCAATCTCTCTTCATAGCATGGTTCTGCCATCCTGGCAACAAGTTTGCTGAACATTCGTTGCACTCCCTTTATGGCAATACTATCCACCTTAAGGTAAGGGGACCAAAACTACACAGTACTCCAGGTGCAGTCTGACTAATGTTCTATACAATTGAAGCAAGACTTTGCTACTCCTGCACTCAAATTCTCTTGCAGTAAAGGCTCATATTCCATTAGCCTTCCTAATTGCTTGCTGCACCTGCATGTTAGCTTTCAGTGACTAATTGATGGGGACACCCAGGTTCTTTTGTATATCTATATTTTCCAATCTCTCACATATTCTGTATGAAAAGCATATACCTTGGCCAATAGCACAATGTTCTAAGGCATGATGGGACATAGTCAAGTAAAAAGAACCACATTCCTCGGAACAATGCGCCCATTGAGCAAAGGGAAAAGCAACTCTATCGGTGTGGACTCCAGACAGTCCCAGTGGTCCCAGTCAGTTTTAATGAATAGGACGTACATTATACCTGATAAGGAAATGTCAGGAGACTGTGAGAAACTCTTAAAGTTCATGAACTGATCACGCAGTCCCAACCTGTCCAGGAGTAAATGTTATCGGCCAAGGTAAATAATCCATATTTATAATGATTGGCTCATACCTGGCTGGAGTGAGCAAGGAGGTGGGCAAATGGATTTTGAAAATTATATAATTGTAATACTGATTGTGATGTAATTTCAGAGTGATTTGGAACTGCCCCAAATCTCTCTCCTTTGTACGTTGACCCAAGCTTGGAAAATAAAGTAACTTCTGTTACCAGAATATGTATCTTTGTGAGTATGTGTGTTAGCTGAGCCATAATTAAGAGATGAAATCCTCCACCTGAAAGCCAGCATAATACATGGTCTCTGAAAACCACTCCTACACTCACCATTTGAGAAATACTCTGCACATCTGTTCCTCCTCCCAAAGTGGATAACTTCATATATTTATATCTTCCATCTTACATTCCACATTATATTCCATCTGCCATGCTCCTAACCACTCATTGAACAGGATTTCCTGACCCCGCTGCAGTGGGTCTCCTATGGTGGATGGGGTGAGCCATTCAAATGTCTGTTGACTTTGGCAGGACCAGAAGATTGCACCGGGGGAGAGCTGGAAAATTCTGAAAACCAAGTCTGTCCAAATCCCCTTGAAGCCACTTTGCATCTTCCTCACAGCGCACATTTCCACACAGCTTTGGGTGATGTGCAAACTTGGAAATATTACATTTGGTCTCCACATCCAAATCGTTGATATATATTGTGACGAACTAGGGACCCAAGTACCAATCCTTGCACTACCCCACTCGTCACAACCTGCCAACGTGAGAATGACCTTTTAATTCCTACTCTTTATTTTCTGCCAGTTAACCAATCCCTAATCCATGCCAGTATATTGTCCCCTATCCCATGTGTGTTAATTTTGCTAACCAGCTTCCTGTGGTGGCTTGATTGAAAGTCTTCTGAAAATACAAGTACACTATGTCCACCAACTCCCCTTTATCAATTCTGTTCGTAATATCCTCAGAAAGCTCCAACAGGTTCATCAAATATGATTTTCCATTCATAAATTCACATTGACTATGCCTAGTCAGATCCTTATTATCTAAGTGTCCACTTGTCACATCCTTTATAACCGATTGGAACATTTTCCATATTGATGTGAGGTTAATAGATCTGAAGTTTCCCACTTTCTCTCTCCCTCCCTTCTTAAATAATGGGATGGCACTTGCTACCTTCCAGTCTGCAGAAACCATTCCAGAATCAATAGAACTTTGGAAGATGATCACCAATGCATCCACTATCTCCATAGCTAACTCTTTCAGTACTCTGGGATGTAGGATTTCAGGTACAAAGGACTTCAGTCCCATTATTTTCTCCAATACACACTCCTTACTAATTTTCTTCAATTACTCATTCTCCTAGTCACTTGAATCTCTAATTCTGAGATTCTGCAATGTCGGAATAAACATTCCAAAGAACATTTCTAAATAAAACCTATATTACTTAGAAATATCAACCAATCAACCTTGTGCCTTCACTTCATGCCTGTCTTCCACATGCCTTTGCGTGTCCTAGTGCGCCTGTGTGGTGCTATCCCAGTGTCTGAAGCATGAATGGTGGATTGCTGCTGACTTTCAATGGAGAGACTGCAGATGGCCTTGGAGGTCAACCATGAGCAAGGCTCAACTGTAGATTACAGTATCTCAAAATGGGTGGCACCATTCTGGGCTGGCCGGCTGACTGGCAGGAGTTGGAGAATGAACGCTGTCATCCTGAGGAAGGACAGCTGGTTCATACTCAATGGAGCAACTGAAATTTCCTACAGGTAATACCTCAGCAATCCAATAAACTGTTGAAAAACACATTGCCAGAATGCTATGATACCCTGCCAGCTCTTTTGAATATTGATATCTGCAGCCAGGATACTAGCAGTCACAGCTTATATGCTAGCAAACTGAGATGGCATCGGAGCAGTTTGAGCTTCTTTAGCAGTACTTACATGTCAAGTGATTTCTGCCTTTGCTGGAATGGAAGCTGAGAACTTGGTCATCAGATAGGGTCCACAAGTGTGCTAATGGAGTTAACCCATACTTCAATGCTAGAAAGCATGGCCTCCAACATCTGTGCAAAGCTCCATAATATGTCATGCAGGATTTCTGGTAGGCCTGTCAGTGCACTAGTTATGCAGACCTATCAGTCTTCTTCTGCCTGCCCACCAAGGACTCATCCGTGTCCCTTGCGTAAAAACACATGTGTTATCCTGCACACAGGTGCAATGGCAACTGCACAACACCTGCTCCCACCACTTCTGTATCTGTGTCTTTAAGACTAATTCACCTCGACATGCCTTCTCCCATCGTGGAAGTCCTTGCTTCTGCAATGGTCAGCCTGCTACTCTCTGAAGGAATATGCCACTGAACTTTTGATTCTGAGATCTGGACTCACGTGAAACCAAAATTTTTATTTTTATTGTGATCTTGCTGTGTACGCCTTCTTTCCCTTATCCCTCTTTTATTGTATTAGTGCTAAAGGGAAGGACATTGTGAAATCCCTTCCTGTGTATTGTGTGTGTGTGTGTGTGTGTAAAATAAACCAACGCTCTCATTTTACCTTAACTCGAGTTTGCTGTTTGGCTATTCATAGAGGATTGGATAACACCCAACTGAAGGATTGAAAAAAAAGTCACCACTTCTAAATTGCGAAATCGGAAATCAAAAATGCCTTTCTGTTTACAGACAGGTGGTGAGAGGAAAAATAAGGGATGTTTAACTTAATGTCCCTCCCTTGTGAGTGACAACAGGTTGATGCCTCATTTTTAGGTATGCCTGGTGCTGTTCCTGGCATGCCCTCCTGAACTCTTCATTGAACCAGGGTGATCCACTGGCTTGGTAGTAATGATAGCTTTAAGGAGATGCCAGACCATGACGTTGTGGATTGTGGTTGAATATAATTCTACTGCTGCTGATGACCTGCAGCGCTTCATGGATGTCCAGTCTTGAGTTGCTAAATCTGTTCAAAATCTATCCCATTTAGCACGGTGGTACTGCCACACAACAGAATGGAGGGTATTGTCAATATGACGACAGGACTTCAACTCCACAAGGACTACTGATGATCACCCCTACCGATACTGTCATGGACAGCTGCATATATGGCAGCCAGATGGTTGAGGATGAAGTCAAGTATGTTTCTCCTCTTGTTGCCTCCCTCACCACCTGTTGCAGACCTAGTCATTTAGGACTTGACCAACTTGGTCAGTTGTGCTGAGCCACTCTTGGTGATAGACATTGAAGTCCCCCACCTAGAGCACATTCTGCACCTTTGCTACCCTCAGTGCTTCCTCTAAGTGGTGTTCAACATGGAGGAGCACTGATTCATTGGCTGAGAGGAGATGGTACATGGTAATCAGCAGGAGGTTTCCTTTCCCACGTTTTACCTGATGTTATGACTTCACTGGATCCAGAGCTGATGTTGAGGACTCCCAGGTTGACTTGTTCCTGACTGTATACCACTGTGCCACCACCTCTGCTGGGTTTGTCTTGCCAGTGGGACATAACATACCCAGGGTTGGTGATAGTGGTGTCTGGGACATTATCTGTAACGTATGATTCCATGACTATGACTATGTCAGACTGTTGCTTGACTAGCCTGTGAAACAGCTCTCCCAATTTTGGTACATGCATCAGATGTAGTAAGGACTTTGCAGGGTTGACAGGGCTGAGTTTGCCATTGTCGTTGTTGGCACCAAGCCAGTGCTGGGTGGTCTGTCTGGTTTCATATCCTGTAGGCTTTTTAGTAATCTGATACACCTGAGTGCCTTGCTGGTAGCATTGCAGAGGGCATTTAAGAGTCAATCACATTGCTGGAGTCACATGTAGGCCAGACCAGATAAAGATGGCAGATTTCCTTCCCGAAAGGGCATTCACAAAGAAGAAGGGTTTTTATAACAATATACAATGGTCTCATGGTCATCATCAGGCCTTTAATTTCAAATTTTTATTTAGTGAATTCCCCAGAGCATTGCCCTGGTCTCTGAATTACTAGCCCAGTAACACTACTACTACTACACTACCGCCTCCCATACCTGCCTGTCAGGGTGCAGCAACACTCCCTTTAATAACCAACAAATCACCAAAACTCTTCCAAGAGACACCATATTATTTCCACAAACTTTTCAAGAGAAAAATAACAACTATTTAGTTCCTTTAATATAAGAAAACATCCCAAGTTGCTTCACGAGCATTATAAAGCAACATTTGACAATGAGGCACAAAATGAATGGTTGAAAACCAAAATGCGGCTGAAAACCAAATGCTTGGTCAAAGAGAATGGTTTTAAAGGAGGAAAGAGAGGCAGAGAGGTGGAGAGTTTTAAGGAGGGAATTTCAGGGCCTGGGTATTAGGTAAAATCAGGAATGTGCAAAATGCCTGTGTTAGATGAGTGGAAGATATAGCATATAGAACTTGGATGACCTTAAGTTTATGGAGAATAGAATTTTAGAGGCTAGCAAGTAATGCTTTAGTACAATCAAGTCCTTAGGCTATAGGATAAGGTTCTCTGCAGTAGATGAGCTGAGACAAGGCCAGAGTCAGCCAATGCCTCAGAGATGGAAATATGAGATCTCACTGATGGAACAGACTCATGGTTGGAAGCCAACCACCGAGCTAAACATGACACCAAGGTTCCAAAAAGTTCAGTTGAACCTCACATGAGGGGATGGAGTGGTGATGCATATTGCATCATGGTGGCCTACCCATCCATTCTATTTTATGTGCCTCCCCCACCCATCTCAACCATGGGTATGGAGGGGTTGATCATGAAATTCTCTCCTATGGACTTGATAGTTAGGGAACTGAGTTTGCAGCAGGGATCTGAAGACAATGCTTTGGTCTTCCCATATTTAATGGAAGGAAATTTCGAGGTCGAGGTCCTCACCGGCGAGGATCACAGATGGCCCCTACCAACAGGGACCAGATGTGATGGGCTCGCTGGTGGGGCCAGAGGCCATTGAAGCCCCTCGAGTGGTCGGGGTGGTGTGGCGAATAGGCGGTGGAGGTGGCGATTGATGTTGTGGGGGGGGGGATGTCTGGGGCGACGGATGGGGGGGGGAGGGCGATGTCCTTAAGGGCAATGGGTGGGGAGGGGGTGACATCTGTGGCAGGGGGGAATGGCGGAGGGGGGAGAAGAGTGGCACATCTCCCAGTATACTCTCCAAATCTGCCAGGTGTCCAAGGGGCATGGAAATTAAAATGACAAGACCACCTCACAGTTGTCATACAGGAGTGAAGATTTCGATCAGTGAGATGTCTGAAATCACCATGCCAGGAATCATAACCATAAGAAATAGGAACAGGAGTAGACCATTCGGCACCTTGAGCCTGCTCCACCATTCAATGGGATCATGGTTGATCTGACATTCCTCATGTCCACTCTCCTACCTTTTCCCCAAAATTCTTGATTCCCTTACTGATCAAGAATCCATCTGCCTCAGCCTTAAATATACACAGGCACCAAAATTTTGATGCCATTTATACCAGCGGGATCTTACGATCCCACCAATGGCGCACCCCTGGCACAAGTATCCCAGTGGCAAAGGATGAGTTCAACAGGAAACGTCGTTGTCAACAGCAAGTCTATACGATCTCGCCACCAGCAAGGGGTGCACTTCCATGAAACACATCGCATGGGGTGGGGGGGGGGGGGGGGGGGGGGGTGGAATCCCAGCCAAGGACTCTGCCCCCACAGCTCTCTGTGGCAAAGAGTTCAAAGAGTTCCAAAAACTCACAAACCTTTGAGAGAAGAAATTCCCCCTCATCTCAGTCTTAAATTGGTACCCCTTTATTCTGAGACTATACTCTTTAGTCCTAGACTGTGCCATGATGGGAACGTCCTCTCTGCATTTATCTTGTCAAGTCCCTGTAGAATCTCATAAGATCACCTCTCATTTTTCAAAATTTCAACGCGTGGAGTCCCAATCTGTTTAACCTTTCCTCACAAGGCAATGCCTCCAAACCGGGGCTCATCATAGTGAACATTCTCTGCACTGCCTCCAATGAAATAATATCTTTGCTTAAATAAAGGGACAAAAACTGTTCACAGTACTCCAGATGTGGTCTCACCAGTACCTTGTACAGTTGCAGCAAGATTTCCCAACTCTTATACTCCAACACTTTGAAATAAGTGCCAACATTCCATTAACCTTCCTGATTACCTAATCTTTAGGTATCCCAGAGTTAGAAAGGGCAGTCTAGCCACTAGACCCTCATCCCAGGGGACAGTGTAGAATTCAACCCTTTGCCCTGAGTTCGAGCCTACCCAACCCCAGGGCCCTTGGTGGACCCTCTCTTTGCAGCCTGGAAGGGCAGAGGGCACCTGGGCAATGTACCTACCTCCTTGAACCCCTCGGGCTCCAACATGCCAGGCCAGGGTGGCACTGCTGAGGGGATGGCCTGAGGGATGGGTCTGAGAGGGGTGCCTGATGGGGGGAGGGGGGTGAGCTGAGGGGAGGACCTGAGAGGCAGAAGGGGGTGGAATCAAGTCACCCTCATGCATGTGTGGTTTTTTTTGGGGGGGGGGTGGCGGGAAAGGTGTCCCATTATTTTAGTGGTTGCGGGGGGAAGTGGGGGGGTTCTAGGTTGCTCCACTTTCCTGAGGGGTTGGTAGTGCTCCCCTGGTCAGCGGGGAGGGCGGGGGGGTTCACCATTTCCGTGATGGGGGTGGGGGTAGGACCTCTTCTGAACGCAGAGCCCTTTAAAAAGAACGCCTCAATCTTGGTGAAGGCGGGCTGGCTCGCATGCTTCCAGTTATGCATATTTTTACATGCTAAAGGTGGGTGAATCCCACCTGGGAGGTGCTGCAAGCACCAGTGGCAAACACTCTTGTTTTCCTGCTAGTGGGAGCACTCACAAATGGATGAATCTCACCCTATATTTGGCACCAGCAGAGTTAATTCCTCCAGTCAAAGATTTCTAAATCTATCACTGCAAACATTACATTCATGGTTTTTTTCCTAATTTTTACAACTTGTGAAATATTGAGAATAGTTGTGGCTTCAGTCATGACAAGTTGATGTTTCACTGCACTCACGTTGTAATTATTTCTTCTTTAATGCTATACTTCAGGTTATTAGGTTTCAGTTCTCACAAAACAAACTGAATTTCAGAATGGGATCACACAACAATATTTCAGTAAATATTCTGAAATCCAATCTAAGAAAAACAAATTAACTTATTTAGTCACCATGAAACAGTGGTTATTGCTCTTTATTTGGATGTTTTCCAGCTGTCTGATGGTTTTTGATCTGTCGCCTCTTTGGGACTGTCAGTTTTTTTGAAGCCTTTCACCGTTATCTGAGTTTTGTAGGTTGCTGATGATACATTGAGAAAGCACTGTACTGTCATTTTTCTTTTGTACAGTAGATGGCAACCTAGTTTCATAATTGAAGTATTTGAGAGTATTTTTGAGTTATTTAATGCATGCATTACCATTACTGAATCCCTCACTGCTGAATCCCCCACTATCAACATCCTGAGGATTAACATCCTGACCAGAAACTGAACTGGACTAGCCATATAAATACTGTGGCTAACAGAGCAGATCAAAGGCTGGGAATCCTACAGTGAGTAACTGGCTCCCCAAAACCTGTCCACCATTTACAAGGCACAAATCAGGAGTGTAATGTAATGCTCTCCACTTGCCTGCATGAGTGCAGCTCCAACAACATTCAGGAATCTTGACACCATCCAGGACAAAGCAGCCTGCTTGATTGCTAACCCAACCACAAACATTCAATCCCTTCATCAGCGATGAACAATGGCAGCAGTGTGTACCATCTACAAGATGCACTGCAAGAACTCACCAAAGTTCCTTTGACAGCATCTTTCAAATCAATGACCATTACCAGCTAGAAGGACAAAGGCAGCAGATACCTGGGAACACCAGCACCTGGAAGTTTCCCTCCAAGTCACTCACCATTCTGACTTGGAAATATATCACCGTTCCTTCAGTCGCTGGGTCAAAATCTTAACAGCACTGTGGGTGTACCTATATCTCAGGAAACGCAGTGGTTCAAGGAAGCTCACCACCACCTTCTCAAGGGCAATTAGGGATGGACAATAAATGTTCGTCTAGCCAGTGACGCATGCGCCCTGTAAAATGAATTTTTAAAAAATGTATGCATTAAATATGAAACAGAAAATTAAAGTGTCCCAAGAGGGACTTATTACAATATTTATTTCACAAATACTTCTTTAGTTCACAGGACAGGCTTTTCTCTTTCAGTCAATTAAAGCAGGATGTTGTAGCTAAGGCCAGACTAAGCTTCCCGTTGTTCCACATTATTTCTGGTTCTCTTGCTTTTCCAAGATTTAAGCATATTGATAGCAAATGTGTGGAGTCACAGTACCATTACTGAACTAAACTTGAAAATATTATTAGACCCTAACTCCAAGAGAATCCACAGAACAATTTTCCACTCTTATATAAAACAATAGATCATTTTCTGAGGCATTGCACACAGGTAATTTGATAAAATGTAAATTTTTCCACTGAAACGGGTTACGCGTGGAATTGTTTCAGGCCCAACATCTTAAACACACATATTGACCTTTTGAAGGAATGCTGTGCAGAGTCACCAGAATTGACCAAGGTTCCAAGGGTTATGTTGTGAGGATGGATTGCGTAAACTAGTCTTATATTTCCTGGAATATAGAAGTTTAAGGGATTACTTGATTGGGCATTTTTAGGAATTTGAAAGGGTAGGTTAGGATAGACCAAGAAAAACCGGACAGAATCCAGTACAAGGAATATGACCTTATTTCTGAGTCTGGCCAAACAAGAAAATTGTTAGGAAACACTGATTCTTGCAAAGGATATGAAAGGGCAGAATCTTCTGCCCTCTCTAGTGGTGTATTTGGATAAGGGGAGGGCATTTAATTGGGTGGGAGGGTGGTGGGTGACGCCATTGCCTGACATCATGCTGCAAGCCCGACAAGTAAACTTGTGCAGACAGTTTGTCATCTTTTGGTAGGGCGAGGGGTTGCGGGGAGTGGCTCTCTTTCAAAGACAATCAGTCTTTCAAAGACAATCAGTGCCTGATCCAAGACCCAGCATTAGGAAATGGGATCTCACTGTGAGCAACCTCAATGTTCTTGCTGCTGATCATCCCTACATTCTGTGAACTCCACACCATTAAAACCCGCCTGTCATTACTTCACTGGCTTAGGTCGTTCTGTATACCTGAGCTTCTGGTGGCTGTTGTTCTGGCAGAAGCCACCATTTTTCCATGGCTGAGCATAAGAGCTTCTCAGTAGCCCTCAGTAACCAGGAACTCTTGTCCCTGGGGGTCCTGATATCAGAGAAAGGACCACTGCTGGTCCCTCAACTGACTTGTGGTTTGGCAGGCTATTCCCAAAGAAGACCGCTTGCCCTCTCTCCAGCTGGCAGGCAAGGCCCTACTGCCTGCATAAGATTCTGCCCAAAATGTGTATGTTTCCTACAGTTTGATCTGCATCTTGTTCTTCAGTTACAATTTAATTAGAAGTTGTGTTCTAGATTTGTCTTCCACTATTTCATACACCTTAGCAAAATGTCATCTCTGG
The DNA here is from genome assembly GCF_964213995.1 of Mustelus asterias. Taxonomy (NCBI): domain Eukaryota; kingdom Metazoa; phylum Chordata; class Chondrichthyes; order Carcharhiniformes; family Triakidae; genus Mustelus; species Mustelus asterias. Next base: position 61,887,414 of record NC_135801.1, read on the forward strand.
AGTCTCCTTTCACACTTCCTTCAAAGGTTATTGTGGAAGGAAGTGGGATCTGGAAATCTGGTCAACAGGTGCGATGACAATAATCTCTCCCTCAATGTCAACAAAAGGAGATAGTCATCGACTTCAGGAAGCATAGTGGAGAACATGCCTCCGTCTACATCATTGGGGTCAAAGTAGAAATGGTCGAGAGCTTCAAGTTTTTAGGTGTCCAAATCACCAACAACTTGACCTGGTTCCCTTATGTCACCACTATAGTTAAGAAAGCCGACAAACGCCTCTACTTTCTAAGAAGACTAAGGAAATTTGGCATGTCCGCTATGACTCTCACCAATTTTTACATAGAAAGCATTATTTCTGGTTGTATCACAGCTTGATATGGCCCCTGCTCTGTTCAAGACCGCAAGAAATTACAAAGGGTTGTGAATGAAGCCCAGCCCATTACTCAAACCAGCCTTCCACCCATTGACTCTGTCTATACTTCCTGCTGCCTGGGAAAAGCCGCCAGCATAATTAAAAACCCCGTGCACCCCGGACATACTCTCTTCCACCTTTTTCCATCAGGAACAAGACACAAAAGTCTGAGTCACGTACCAACAGACTCATGAACATCTTCTTCCCTGCTGCCATCAGGCTTTTGAATGGACCGACCTCGGATTAAGTTGATCTTTCTCTACATCCTAGCTATGACTTTAACACTACATTCTGCTTCCTCACCTTTCCTTCTCTATGAACAGTATGCTTTGTCTGTACAGCATGCAAGAAACAATACTTTCCACTGTATGCTAATATATATCACAGTAATAAATCAAATCAAAGGATGTAAATACATTGGAGGTGGTTCAGAGGTTTACTAGAATGATATCTGGAATGAGCAGGTTGTCTTTTGAGGGAAGGTTGGACAGATTGGGTTCATTTCCAGTGGAGTTTTGATGTGTGAGATGTGATTTGATTGAGGTTCTTAAGATCCTGAACGGTCTTGACAAGATTTTGTCGCGACACTACGGACTTCCTACAGAAACTCAGCACACATGGAGCAGTTGAACCAGGAGCACTCCTCCTCACAATGGATGTCTCGGCACTCTACACCAGCATCCCCCATGATGATGGCATTGCTGCAACTGCCTCAGTACTCAACGCCGGCAACTGGCAGTCTCCAGATGCAATTTTACAACTCATCCGCTTCATCTTCAACAACCAGTTCTTCATTCAGACACACGGAACAACCATGTGTAATGATGTGTATTGTCTCCAGCCAGGACAGTTAGTGAGATTTTGCAAGCCCAGGCAGGGCTTGCAATAAAACTCTGTTGCAGTTACAGATAGTGTGACATGAACCCAAGATCCCGGTTGAGGCTGTCCTCATGTGTGCGGAACTTAGCTATCAGTCTCTGCTCAGCGACTCTGCGTTGTCGTGTATCTTGAAGGCCGCCTTGGAGAACGCTTACCCGAAGATCAGAGGCCGAATGCCTGTGACCGCTGAAGTGCTCCCCAACAGGAAGAGAACACTCCTGCCTGGTAATTGTCGAGCGGTGTTCATTCATCCATTGTCGTAGCGTCTACATGGTCTCCCTAATGTACGATGCCTCGGGACATCCTTTCTTGCAGCGTATCAGGTAGACAACATTGGCCGAGTTGCAGGAGTATGTACCGTGTACCTGGTGGATGGTGTTCTCACGTGAGATGATGGCATCCGTGTCGATGATCCAGCACGTCTTGCAGAGGTTGCTGTGGCAGGGTTGTGTGGTGTCGTGGTCACTGTTCTCTTGAAGGCTGGGTAGTTTGCTGCGGACAGTGGTCTGTTTGAGGTTGTGCGGTTGTTTGAAGGCAAGAAGTAGGGTGTGGGGATGGCCTTGGCGAGATGTTCGTCTTCATCAATGACATGTTGAAGGCTCCGGAGAAGATGTCGTAGCTTCTCCACTCTGGGGAAGTACTGGACAACGAAGGGTACTTTGTCTGCCGTGTCCCGTGTTTGTCTTCTGAGGAGGTCGGTGTGGTTTCTCGCTGTGGCGTGTCGGAACTGTTGATCGATGAGTCGAGTGCCATATCCTGTTTTTATGAGGGCATCTTTCAGCGTCTGGAGGCGTCTGTTGCGATCCTCCTCATCTGAGCAGATCCTGTGTATATGGAGGGCTTGTCTGTAGGGGATGGCTCCTTTAACGTGTTTAGGGTGGAAGCTGGAGAAGTGGAGCATCGTGAAGTTACCCGGGGGCTTGCGGTACAGTGAAGTGCTGAGGTGACCGTCCTTGATGGAGATGCGTGTATCCAAGAATGCAACCGATTCCAGAGAGTAGTCCATGGTGAGTCTGATGGTGGGATGGAACTTGTTGATGTCATCATATAGTTGTTTCAGTGATTGTTCACCATGAGTCCAAAGGAAGAAAATGTCATCGATGTATCTAGTGTATAGCATCGGTTGAAGGTCCTGTGCAGTGGAGAGGTCTTGTTCGAACCTGTGCATGAAGATGTTGGCATATTGAGGTGTGAATTTGGTCCCCATGGTTGTTCCGTGTGTCTGGATGAAGAACTGGTTGTTGAAGGTGAAGCAGATGAGTTGTAAATTTGCACCTGGAGACTGGCAGTTGTCTGCGTTGAGTACTGAGGCAGTTGCAGCAATGCCATCGTCGTGGGGGAATCTGCTTCAGATTCACCCTCATTTGAAATTAACTCCTCCCGAAGCCTACCTCTTTATAAGATAGGTTAACTTTTGGGTGGGTCCAATATTACACTAGCCAGCGATCTGTATCAGGTGCTTTGGTAATGAGGTCCAAGCCTCAAAATGGTCCTTGCTTTCTGGCAGCACTTTAGATTTCAAGTAGACTTACTTTATCAGTCAGTCACTTGATATTTTAAATCTACTCCACTGTTATCTCGCTATGATATATTTTACTTCAATAATACTTTACTTAGGTTTTGGACACTTTAATGTTCCTGACTTATCTTTTTAAAGATTAAATGTAAGAAAACTTAAAAGTTCATAGTTTAAGGATAACACAATTGTAAGCTTTTACCTCCAGAAACTTCCTAACTGAATGCATTCAGGCTCAATGGTGCAGTTTTAGCCACCTACCCCTGTGACTATTGCACCTGTTGCCTCTGCCCAGGATAAGGCTTTATGCTGATGACATGGACATAAGTTCTATATACATATAAAATCAAAAACATATATTTTCTCATTTCTAATATAGTAAGTAGTGTTGATGTTTTCAAATTTATTCCAACTCAATTTCTCTGCATGTGTGCTCTGAGACAGTGGTTATTTCATAAATATCCATGTCCTGAAGAGAGAGACATGAACCTAAGTTACAAGTTTTTGCTGGCTAAATTTGGATTTGACTGGTTAATTTTTCTAAATCATGTTCCAACGGTCAGAAAATGCACGAGCCATTTTCGTGCACAATTGTGAGTTTTTTATTAAATATTGTAAAAATTATTTGCAAGATTGTAATTGAACATGTGATCCCAGCCAATTATTGGGGAATAAAACAATACTCTGAAATTACCCGAGTCTACTTATGTTTGGTCACGAAGACGGGGCTCTTCTCGAGACCTCTGCCAGCTTCCTCATCTCTACGTGTCCTATACTCACTGCCCTCTGTGCATATGCATTATCCAGTATGTAATTGTCATTCAATTATATACAATTAGTCTAAATTGCAGAGACACTGCCAAGAATAAAATGCAGTTCAAGTAAATCATAGAATGTGTGCCACACAGAAAGAGGCCATTTGGCCTGCCATGTTTATGACAGCTCTCTACAGAGTAGCTCACGTCATCCCATTTCTTTGGCTTTTCCACATGATCCTACAATCTTTTTTTCTTCAGATAATCTAATGGGTGGATATCTTCTTGTGGGTGAGTCCAGGACTAGGACTAGGACTAGTTTTAACATTTCTCACTACCTACTCTGTCCCGACCCCTCATGAATACCTCTATCAAATCTCCTCTTAATCTTTTCTTCTCCCAAGCTGAGCAGCATCAGCTTCTCCAAACTATTCATGTAACTCAGCGTTTCCCAAACTTTTCCAGCCACTGAACCCTTTTGACCTCCCAAGAATACTGATGGCACCCTAACAAATATTCTTAGTATCTAGAAAAATTAAACAACAAAAAAAATTATTATTGCGTAAAGATTGGTACAAACATACAAAAACAAATTTAAAATATATTTCTATGTCTTATATGTATACATTTACTATAATTAAAATTTATCTTACACTTAAGTCCCCCTTCTCTCAGCCTCCCACAGTTCCAGCCTTGGCCCACATCTCTCTCAACTCCCACAGCCCTTTTCAGCCTGGCCCCTCTCGGCGTTGGCTCCAGCCTCTCCCACCCCATGAACGCAACCTTCCAGCCCAACCTGCGAGTTTGAAGTAAATTTTAATAGACTTTGCTGGTATTTTCAGCTCATCCAATCAGAGATCAGATTCTTAGTTCATTGGCTGCTGATAGGCTGACTAGCGCTCCTATCAGTAGCCAACAAAGTTAAAAAAACACCTTTGGTCAAGCTGGAAGGGCAGCTTTTCTAAATATTTAAAATGGCCAGACCACCCGTGGATCCCCTGGATGAGACCCACGGAACCTACTTTGGGAAACCTTGATGTAACTGAAGTCCCTCACCAATGAAACCATTCTCGTGAATCTTTTCTGTACCCTCTTCACATTCTTCTTGTATGATGCCCAGAATTGGTCACAATATTCCAGTGGAGCTAACTCAGTGGCTGGAATTTTACCACCTCGCCCGCCCTGGAATAAGGGCAGGTGAGGCTCGCAGAATTGAATTCTCCATTGGATTCAGGTGCGATTTTATGAGCCTCGCCCGAGCGAGGTCGTAATATTCCGCCCAGTTTTTATACAAGATGATCATAATGTTTCCTTGCTTTTGTATTCCATGCCCCTATTTATAAAGCTCAGGATCCTGAGCCTTGATGCAAAGTCACTGTAGGCTGCCATTTCTATTTGGTTCAATAAAGTCTCTCACAGGGACAGACACTGATGAAGACTGTTATCCTTGTACATGAAACATTGGGCAGAATTTTACCAGCACGTCCGCCCGAGTTTCACATGATCCCGCCCAAGGCCAACAGAGAATGCTGTTCTCCGATTCTTGCCCGCCCCTGGGATCAAGGCGGGCGTGCCGGTAAATTTCTGGCCATTGTGTCAGAAAGTAGAGAGAAAATAGATTTTTCAACCCTGGAAATGGTGCAGAGAAGCCACTGAAAACCCCCCAAAACACAGAAAGGTTAAATCTGCAAAAAAAAGCTGCTGAAAAGGGACAAAAATAATGGCTGCAGTAAATCTTCCACTTCCATCTCCAGTCAAAAAGAACAGTTTTATGTGGCAAAACGGGAGGTTTTTCTACATACAATGGTAAAAGTATGAGATTGTATCAGACTTAATCGACAAGCTTGAAGAGTAACTACATTTTTAATATTGTTGGGGAGGGACTGCTACAAAGTGTATACCATCCTAAATCTAACTGATGAGCAAAGAAAAGGGATGGCAGAGATTATGAGCACCTTGAACGCACGTTTTGAACCCGAGTTAATGTTACATATGAACGTTATGTATTTGACACTAGAGTTGAGAGAGAAAATACGACCTTGGAATGGTATGTGACGGTAGTAATGAATCTGGCAGGATCATGTGAATCCGCACAGCTAAAACGAGATCTGATTAGGGGTAGATTAGTCTTGGCCACGCGAGACTCTTGCTGAGAACAAGTGTACTGAAAGATACTCAAGAAAGTGAGAGACGTGCCAAAATGTGGACGTTGTGAAATGTCAGCTAGAGCATATGGATAGCAGAGCAGACCAGGAGATCCATTCAGCTGAGAGATGGTCCAAGCGAAAGCTGAGCAATCACAGAAAGGGCAGGATGCAAATAACATGGAGGACAACATACACAGGAAAAGAAGGATTACCCAGCATGGGGAAAACAGTGTCTTAACTGCAAGAAGCAGAATAATTTCGCACACAAGTGTTTTAACAGAAAGATGTCACACAATCTTTAGAGATGGCCGCTGGAGAACTATCAGCAGACACATCTGAGGAAGAACTATATAAAATACAATAGGTTGGTTCAGATAAGTCTATAGATGACAAATGGTTTGTAACTGTTACCATAATGACTGCAAAAGAGAGTACCAGGCAAACAAGAAATGCCATATAGATGTGTTATGCAACATAAAAACCTTAACAGTTCTGTGTGAGGTGGCGATCTGAAAATGGTTCAAACATGGACAAAAGAGCTGAATGCCAGAGGTGAGGTGAGAGTGACTGCCCTTGATATTAAGGCAGCATTTGACCAAGTATGGCATCAAGGAGCCCTAGCAAAACTGGAGTCAATGGGAATCAGGTTGGAATCATACCTGGCACAAAGGAAGATGTTTGTGGTGGTTGGAAGTCAATCATCTCAGCTCCAAGATATCACTGCAAGAGTTCCTCAGCGAAGTGTCATTGGCCCAGCCATCTTCAGCTGCTTCATCAATGACCTTCCTTCCATCATAAGCTCATAAGTGGGCATACTCGCAGATAACTGTACAGTATTCAGCACCATTCGCTACTCCTCAAACACTGAAGCAGTTCATGTCCAACTTCAGCAAGAGCTGAAAAATATCCAGGCTTCGACTGACAAGGGGCACGTACCATTTGCACCACACAAGTGCCAGGCATTGACCATCTCCAACAAGAGAGGATCTAACAATTACCCCTTGACATTCAATGCCATTACCATTGCTGAATCCCCCACTATCAACATCTTGAGAATGACCATTGACCAGATAAATATCGTGACTAACAGAGCAGTTCAAAAGCTATAAATCCAGCAGCGAGTAATTCACCTCCTAACCACCAAAGCATGTCCACCATCTGCAAGGCACAAGCCAGGAGTGTGATGGAATATGCTCCACTTGCCTGGATAAGCGCAGATCCAACAGCGGTCAAGAAGCTCAACGCCGGCACGGTGGCACAGTGGTTAGCACTGCTGCCTCACAGCGCCAGGGACCCGGGTTTGATTCCTGGCTTGGGTCACTGTCTGTGTGGAGTTTGCATATTTTCCCAGTGTCTGCATGGATTTCCTCCGGGTGCTCTGGTTTCCTTCCACAGTCTGAAAGACATGCTGGTTAGGTGCATTGACCCGAACAGACGCCGGAGTATGGCGACTAGGGGAATTTCACAGTAACTTCATTGTAGTGTTAATGTAAGCATTACTTGCGGCTAATAAATAAACTTTTTTTACCATCCAGGACAAAGCAGCCTGCTTGATTGCTACCCCTTCCACAAAACATTCAATCCCTTCACCATTGATGAACTGTGGTAGCTGAGTGTACCATCTACAAGATGCACTGCAGGAACTCACCAAAGTTCCTTAGGCAATACCTTCCAAACCAATGACCACTACCATCTAGGACAAGAGCAGCTGATAGCTGGGAGCACCACCTGCTGGAGGTTCCCCTTCATGTCATTCATCATCCTGACTTGGAAATATATCACCGTTTCTTCACTGTTGCTGGGTCAAAATCCTGGAACTCCCTAACAGTATAGTGGGTGTACCTACATTCAAGGACTGTAGCAGTTCAAGAAGGCAGCTCACCACTACCTTCTGAAGGGCAACCAAGCAATGAGCAATAAATGCTGGTCTAGTCAGCGACGCCCACATCCCATAAATTAATAAATAAATGAAACCCTCGAAATTAAGATTGAGACTGTATGATGGCACGATACTCATACCAAGAGGACAAATTAATCTGACCCAATGCAATGGCAAGAAGGAAACTCTGGCGTTATGGTTACTGGCAAGAGATGCTGAATGAAAGCAGCAGCTTTCTAATGACGTTCTGGATGCTGTTCAGGGGATACAGGATGGTTGCCATGCCTTTTAGCATTACCATTTCTCCAGAAGAACATGAATGCAGACAACATGAGGTAGTCAATGATCTTCTCAGCATGGAAGCCATATTGGATGATCAGCTAGTCTATGGATGTGGAGACACAACATATGATGCCATAGCGGGCTATGATATAAATTTAATATGGCTGACGGAGAGAGCGCACCAGATAAATTTGAAGCTGAACAAGAACAAATTGCAACTGAAGATGCCTGAAGCCAAGTACATCAGTTTTGAATTGATGGCAAAAAGCTCTTTGCCTAGATGCTGACAAGGTGAGAGTTGTAGCAGTGACACAGTGATATGAAAGCAGTGCAACGATTTGTTGGATTCATGAACTATTGAGCTAAACAATTGCTTAATTTGTCAGCTGAGTGTGAACTATTATGCATGCTCACTGCCAAGAATGTGCTGTGGTAGGGAGATAGTGGATTAATTGAACAGGTATTTTGCATCAGTCTTCACTGGAAAGGATACAAGTAACATATCAGAAATAATTGTAAATCATAAAGTGGAAGGGAGGGAGAAATCAGAAAAATTGCAATCACCAGGGAAGTGGTTCTGAGAAAACTGTAGAAGCTGTTGTGAAGAGAGAATAAGGAGGCTACAAATGGACTTAAATAGGTTAGGTGAGTGAGCAGAGATCTGATAAATTGAGTATGATGTGGGAGAATGTGAAATTGTCATTTAGGCAGGAAGAATAAGAAAGAAATGTATTACCTAAATGGTGAGAGATTGCAGAACTCTGAGATTCAGAGGGATCTGGGTGTCAGAGTGCATAACACAAAAGACTAATATGCAGGTGCAGCAAGTAATTAGGAAAGTTATTAGAATATTATTATTTATTTGAGAGGAATGATTACAAAAGTAGGAAGGTTGTGCTTCACTTGGATAGAGCACTGATAAGATCACATATGGAGTATTGTGTATTGCATTGGGCTCCATATTTAAGGAAAGATATGGATATATTAGAAGCAGTTCAGAGAATGTTTACTAGACTAATATCTGGAATGGTTGGGTTGTCTTATATGGGAAGGTTGGACAGGTTAGGCTTGTATTTACTGGAGTTTAGAAGAGTAAGAGGTGACTTGATTGAAACCTTTAAGATCCTGAGGGGTTGACAGGGTGGAGAGAATGTTTTCTATTCTGGAAGAATCTTGAACTAGGGGTCATGGTTTAAAAGGGGTCGTTCATTTAAGATTCTCTCAGGGGGTTGGGTGCCTTTGGAACTCTTTTTATCAAAAGGCAGTGGAAGTGGAAACTTTGAATATTTTTAAAGCAGAGCTAGATAGATTCTTGATTACCGGGGGGGGGGGGGGGGGGGTGGTGGTTATCAGGGGTAGGCAGATGTGGTGTTGAGGTTGCAATCAGATCAGCCATGATCTGATTATTGAATGGTCGAGTAGGCTTGAAGGCCAAGTGTGTATGTTCATAATGCAATCACTTTGCTCTCTTTCTCAAATTACCCCACTGCATTTCTCACCACTATTGTTATTATATTTTGGCAGCAATATGATCAGTGAATTGCCATTTGTGTGCAGTGGACTGTAGGGAAGGGTTACAGATCAGAGAAGAGTCCAAGACCTTACAGACAAAATTGAAGCCAGCAGGCAAAGACTGTATTTCACAAATCTGGCAAAGGAATATGAAGTATGCCACCTGGGAGGAGGTGGCATCTGCACCAAGAATGACTGCCAATATGTACACTCTGATGACAACATTTTGAAAGGCACAGAAAATGATGAAAAATCTGGACACTCTGATATGTATTGTAGAAACCCATCCGATCTATCCAGGCATTGAAAGAGCACTTTCAGCAAATCATTGGCCCTTTCAATTATCAGTCTGGGGCTCATTCTTCTGCTTCTAGGCTTGGGCTCAGGTTTGTTAGAATGGGGTCATTAGTCATGGGACTAAGGTCATGCCTTGTATCCCGTCAGGCACCTTCCCTGAAGAGACGAAGAAGTGCCGAATGCTGGTGGATGAAGACATCAGGAGTGACATGAATGATCCAATGAGTGGTGTCAAGAAGAATCTGCATATTCATGAATCTCTTCTTGTTCATATAAGTGAAAGAGTGTCCGCAGTTCATCTTCAATGTGACATATGTGCCCTCAATGACATCTTGTATCTTAGAAAAGCCAGCAGCCCTTTACTCTCTGCTGCCTAACTGGGATGCACAAGCTCATGAAATGACTCTTTTGCTAAACAGGAAGAACAGTAAATTGTTATTGTTTAGAGTAGAAAAGATTTTTTTATTAAAAATGAAAAAGGTACACTAATTCACCTGATATTGCAGCAAAAATATGTATAAAAAGATGAACACAAACTTTTGGCATAAATAAAGGATATATGGATATTTGTGCAATATATTTGTACATATAACATGCATAGTTATACATCTCAGTGATATTTAGTTCAAGCATTATGTGAATATCACACCTCACTGGGACTTGTTACATTTCAGTTAACAGTCAATTAACACAAGTCATTAAAATTGGTAAAATACTATAAACAAAGGAATATCAAACATAGGACCAGTAATATTTATTTATAAATACTTATAATTGCAGGCAACCTGACAGATAAATACTGCAACTGCATGCAGTACACTGGCATTTGGGTTGAGTCCTGACGATGATAGGAAATTGCTGTCCAAGTTAATGTAATCCCTAGAATTAGGAGTTACCTTTGCTAGGCTACAAAGCATAAGCAATATATTGGTTCTCAAGTGATGTTCAGCTGCTTTTTTATTAATCTGTGCTGTGTGATGCATTTTTAATTTAATATTTTCACACTTTTAACATAATTAATATTTCACTATCACAGCTCCAAAGGCTGGTAATTTGGTTCCTGGTCAGTGTATTTGAAGGTCGGGGAGAGGTGGGGGTTGTAAAATATTAATGGCCACTTAACTGCAGCTTAAGGGCCTCATTCTGCCTCCGTTGCTGTTTTGTGTGTGGCAAGGAAAGGCAGGGACAAGGCTGATAGCCCAACAGCAATCACCTCTCAGGCTACTGCTGGGCAAGAGAGTGTGCGTGTGCTGGAGGGAGGTGGGGGTGGGGGGTTCTTCTTTACAGGCTCTTCTGTGCTCAATGGAGGTAACCTCACCCCAAGATCAGACCATCCCTTTTAACCCTCCCCAATGCTTCTAACCCAGTATCCTCCACTCTCACCCCCTCACTAGGGTCTCCCAGTCAGGCTCATCCAAATGCCAGACTTACCTCAGCTTGGGCTCCATGATTCTACTTTCTTGGGAATTAGGCAGCTGGGTTTTTGGGTGGGTGGGGTGGAAAAATGCTTCCACATGAAATACACCTCTATATCTTCTTTGCAAAAAATTGATTCAAGAACAAATTTAAAAAGAACCTAAGGTGCGGTTTGTAACATCGAAATAGATCTGTGAGGAGGTGAAAGATCTGTCTTTCATGACCACAGGATGTCTCAGGCAATCAAATACTTTTGAAATGTAGTCACTGCTGTAATGTAAGATATGCGGCAGCCAATTTGTACACACTCCACCAAGCAGCCATATAATAACAACCAAATCCATTTTGGTAAGTTGATTGGGAGAAAATATTGGTTAGAAAATGGGATAGGTTCCCTGCTCTCCTTTGAAATAATGCCCTGGATCTTTCATATCCACTTGGGTAGGCAGATGGGGCCGCAGTTTAAGATCTCATCCAAAAGACAGCATCTTTAGCACTGTAGCACTCTCTTAGTATTGCACTGGAGTGTCAGCTTTGATTTTTTTGCTCAAGTCCTGGAATGGGACTTGAATCCAGAATCTTGTGACTCAGAGAAGCAAGTTTCATCAAAGCAACCAAAACTGCCACTGAAAAAATAGTGAATTAAATTTAAGAGTTAAAATTCATGTCATGCAGCCTTATTCATAGGGCGAACAGACTTCCATCTACTAATTTGAAGATCAGAAACTCAGGAGGCCATGAATCAGACACACTGACCTCAATGTCCCATCTGCTCCCTCTTTCTAATCAAGAAAGATTCAGTGCCAGGAATGCCAAATTATAAAATCACCTCAGTAATACATTGGTGTGAGCATTCTGCTCTGCACATTTTGTTTGGGGGAGGGGGGGAGGGGAGGATCATGGCAAGAAAACATTTTCACATAAAATCCGCCCCCATATCATACAGTTAAATTAACCTGCAGAAATATTCACAAAAACATGGGACAGGGTAGTTAGAAGCAAACTAAGGGGTCAAGTAGGGCTGGTAGTTGAGGCAGAAACTATGTAAACGTTCAAGCCCAGACAGAACTCAATCGGAAATCTTGCCGTACAAATCCCATTTTTGACCATTATGGGATTTGCATTTGCGGCTAATGGACCTGCTAAATTCCACCCAACTTTTTGTATCTAAATGACTCTTCTACAGAACTTTAACTTGTCTATTCTTTCCACAGATGTTGCCTGACCTGCTGTAAATTTCCAGCATTTTATTATTTGTTGTTCAAATTTCCAGCATCTGCACTTTTGTTTTACTTAAGAACATCGTGAAATTTTATTCTGTTAACTAAATTCCAATTTTACCATTTATTTATCATGTAACTGACTGGTATATCACTCCTGTTAAAATGAAACTAGCAACTTCTGAAGCTTAATCTTTTACTGTTTGTTAACAGTAAACATGAAATTGTGAAATGCTTTTTGCAGTTCAATAGAAAATAGTGCCTCTCAATCTAAAGTGCTCTGTGCATTGACGAATCTTTATTACACATTTTAATAGGCATTCACTCCATTTTATTTCAAAAAATACAGTTTGCAATCAATTTTAGGTTAGAGTCATAGTCATAGATTCTGCTGAGTTAAAATATGTAGGTGTAAGTGAAAAGAAGGTGTTTTAAGAGCTTCTCATGCTAAGGCCAATGTGTCACTGCTCATTTATATGCAAGGCGTATTTTGGGACGATGAAAATGTGGGAATTGCGGGATGCGAAAAGACCAAGGCCCAGCTGATTCACCTTTGACCATCCAGGTAGTCACATGATTTTATCAGGTAATTTGTTTGGACTTGCTTTCTGTACTTAAAATATATACCATTAACATCCTGCTAACAGAGAACATTCTATAAAACAAATGAAATTTCAATAAATAGTTTTGAGAGGAATAGAGCTTTGGGAGCTGTGCAGTGATGATAAAATAATGTAGCTATCAAAATATCATTATGGCTTTGATGTCAAGGATAAAATATTCATTAAGTGGTCCTCAGGCTCATTTGACACAGGTATGTTATCATTTTTAATATAAAAAGTGTAACAATCTACAAGATTCAATGTGACTGACAAAATCAGCAATTGGTGCACACGACCGCTTATAAGAAATACTTTTAATAAATGGATAAAGGCGTTTAATTTACTTAATAAAAACATTGGACTTTATACTAGCTTATCAACTGTAAATGGTGCTAACATTTCTGGCAGTTCTGAACTGTGGCGTATTTTGGCAAAAAAGCTTTATCGATCCTTGGCTTGGGTTTGTTTTACTAATCCCAGGTTTTTTATCCTAGAGTGGGTGTGCAGAGATGGGAGATTTCCCGGCTTTGGGAATCCAAGCTTTAAAAATGTCTTCCTGAAGGTTGGATTTTTGGCCAGGAGTGGAAGGGTGGGTAGGCGGTGCAGGCTGAAATAGGATTTGGGGCAGGTGACCCTGAATCAAATATGGAGGTTGCCAGGTATGGATCTGGGCTGGGTGGAAGGCTGGCCTCTGTGCTCCAGCACTGGCGCCTAGATAAATAAAAGAAGTCCTCCAGCTCTCATTCACCCTGACAAACTCCCTGTTCCCCATCCATGCCAACCAATTCACCCATCCACCCACGCATCACCCCTCATACTCCCTCTGCCCCCCATGTCCCTCTACCCACCCTCATGGCCCCTCATATCTGCTGTGCTAACTTAGTGCCATCTCATGCAAATCTATGCCTCTCACGCTTTGCCTTTACACTCTCCATGCTAATTCACCTCGTACCCTTTGACAGTTCCTTGGCAGCTGGACAGTTCCAATGAATTTGTACATAAAAATGAAAAATCATGTTTGATGTTAACAAACCTAAAGAATGCCTTACCTCTCCCAAAGATATCAAAGAACAAAGAACAATACAGCACAGGAACAGGCCCTTCGGCCCTCCAAGCCTGCGCTGCTCATGTGCCCAACGAGACCATTCATTTGTATCCCTCTATTCCCAGTCTGTTCATGTGGCTATCTAGATAAGTCTTAAACGATCCCAGCGTGTCCGCCTCAATCACCTTGCTTGGCAGTGCATTCCAGGCCCCCACCACCTTCTGTGTAAAATACGTCCCCCTGACATCTGTGTTGAACCTTGCCCCCCTCACCTTGAACCCGTGACCCCTTATGTTCGTCACCTCCGACTTGGGAAAAAGCTTCCCACTGTTCACCCTATCTATGCCCTTCATAATTTTATACACCTCTGTTAGGTCGCCCCTCATCCTCCGTCTTTCCAGGGAGAACAACCCAGTTTACCCAATCTCTCCTCATAGCTAAGACCCTCCATACCAGGCAACATCCTGGTAAACCTTTTCTGTACTCTCTCCAAAGCCTCCACATCCTTCTGGTAGTGTGGCGACCAGAACTGGACGCAGAATTCCAAATGTGGCCTAACCAACGTTCTATATAACTGCAACATCATATGCCAACTTTTATATTCTATGTCCCGTCCAATAAAGGCAAGCATGCCACGGCTCCCGAACCCTACCTTTCCTATCCTTCCTCTTTACAGGCACATGCCTGTCCTGCAGTCCTATCAACTGCTCCTTAAAAGACTCCCACATGCCAGATGTGGATTTACCCTCGTGGAACCCTATGCAAAAGGGTACCTTATCTCTCCAAAGGAATACGCTGGATATCCAAACAAATCCACCATGTTCTGATCTCCTCTTACCTGGTCTAATCTGCACACTCCGGGTTTCACATTCCTGACCTTCCAAAATCCCACTTCAGGGAGGCAGCCGGTGACTTAAATAGCCAGCTATCTCTGCAAATTGTGCATAGCCCAGCCCAACTCCACTCTGTCCCTGTGAAGATGGGAAATGCTTGATTCTGGGGTGGGACTTAGAAATTTTGGCCATTTCTGGCTCGTCCTGGCAAAAATCTGGGCCCTGGTCTTTGTTGGAAGAGCCATTACTGAGGCTGTGACCAGCTGGATTGAAGCCACTGAAGGTGTTTTCATACCTAATTCTCCTTCTCTCATTCTATTTCCCCCTCATCCGACAATCTCTTTTAATTTACAAACTGCAGATGGTGTAGGCATGTATCTCTTAGTTTGTCCTCTCTCCACAACACAACTATACAATTGTCCATTTTCCCTTTCAGATAGGATGTCACTTGATTTCACAGTCGCAGCCACCGGCTCAGATGTTGGTGCTGCACATAATTTAGGGATTGGACCGATTACCAGGCACATGTGCACTGCAGGCAGGGAAGGGAGAAAGGTTAATGCAGATTCCAGCTCACCGTTCTGCTGAGTAAAACCCAAATGCTGAATTTGATGGGCCAGAATAAGGGAGAAAGCTAATGGATGTACACACTTAAAAGCATAATGCACTGAGAAAGTTTAATTTCAAGATCACAAAGGAGTCTGGCACCAAATTGGAATAGCAGTGGCTTGGATCCCACCCTTTCCAACATGGCACAAGCAGCAGCCACCCAAGGTCAAGGACAACAAGGGATGGGTAATAAATACTGGCTTAGCCAGTGACACCCACATCCAGTAAATGAATAAAGAAATGTATTGCAATGGAAGCTCAAACTGAAGTCCTATCATCTCAGTTTTCTGGACTGGAAGCTCTGATTGCTGTCATGCAATTTCAGACTGCTGCTTACATGGAACTGGGAACTACTGTTCAGAGGGGCTTCCAGGTCAGCAGGGCAATCCAGCAACCTGCTTTACAACAGATTATTAGGATTGCTGAGGCACTGCCCTGGTAGATTGGTACATCTCAATTAAATCTCCCCACAGCCTCCCCCTGTTCCAAGCAGAAAAATTCCACCTATCCAATCTTTCCTCATAACTGCAATTTTCCATTTTCATAAATTTCCTCTATACCCTCTCTAATACAACTACATCCTTTCTGTAATGAGGTGACCAGAACTGCACACAGTACTGGTTGTGGCCTAACTAGTGTTTTAGATGGTTCCAGCATAACCTCCCTACTCTTATATGATTTGGTTAATAAATGAAAACACATGACATAAGAACACACAAGAAATAGAACCCTTTAAGCCTGTCCTGCCATTCAGTACGATCATGGCTGATATATGCCGACCTCAACTCCTTTTCTGTGCCATTTCCCCATAGCCCTCACTTCCTCAATTTATCAAATATTTATCCACCGCCACTTTAAATACTTCTACTGATCCAGTCTCCACTATCCTTTGGGGCAGAGAATTCCAGAGATTCACCACCCTCTGCAAGAAGAAATTTCTACACACCTCAGCTTTAAACGACTGACCCTTTTTTGTAGCTATGTCCCCTTGTCCAGGACTCTCCCACTGGTGAAAACATCTCAGCATCTACCCTGTCGAGCTCCCTCAGGATTTTATAAGTTTGAAAATATTCCATATGCCTTCTTAACCACATTATCAACCTCTCCTGATACCTTCAGAGACATTCACACCAAGGTGTCTCACTTCCCTACACCTCTCAGTATCATCCAATTTATTATGTAATCCTTTGCCCAGTTTGTCCTCCCAAATTGCATTGCCTCAAACTTCTCCGGGTTGAATTCTATTTGCCAATATTGCACTGACCTTCTTTCACATCTCAAACACAAGTCACTGAAGCCAAGAGTCCCCTCCCCAGAGATATAGAGAATATCGATAAATACATGCAGAGAAATATATTCAGGGCTATTAGGAAATGGAATACCATTCTGATGTGCCATTAATTCAGCAATTTCCAACACAAGAACATCGGAAATAGAAGCTGAAGTAGGCCATTTGGCCCCTTGGGCCAGCTCTGCCATTCAATAACATCATGGTTGATTTGCTTATGGTCCTAACTTCAGTTTCCTGCATGACCCCATTACCCTTGTAATGGCATTTAAGTAAGTTTAAGAAACTAGTTTCAGACCAAGATTGCTTGCTCACAAACCTAATGTAAAATTTTACCATGCTATGATTACTCTTGTCTGGAGGATAGTTTACTATGAGATCATTAGTTAATCCTGTCACACTGCACGTTACGAGGGCCAGGATTTTATGGTCCTGCCACAGCATGTCTCCCCTTGGTGGATGCAGCGAGCCATTTAAATCTCCATTCAGATTGGCAGGGCAGTAAAATCCTGGCTCAAGTCTAAAATAGCCTTTTTCCTGGTTGGTTCCAAAATATGTTGAACCAAGGAACTGTTCCAAATAAACTCTATGAATCTCAAGGCTACCTTTGCCAATTTGATTTGTCCAATCCACATAAAAATTAAAATTGCCCACAATTATTATATCATACAGAACATTATTCTTAAAACAATATATCACCTTGTGTGACCTTATTCTAATATTATGGTTCAGTTCATTTACTGCTATTCTTGTAATTTATTTATAAACAAAAGCTGGGATCTTAAAATCACACCATTCACTCAGTGTTGTTAAGGTACTGGCAAAAGGCAAAGGTCAAATATTTAGGTTATTTCAGATTATTAATGGATAGGACTTCTCAGGCTCTGCAGGTAATTATCAATCATAATTATGGGTATTATTGGGCAGGATTTACCAAGCCATGCGGGTATCTATCACTGATTATCAGGTTATTAGGCATGACTCTCCCAGATTCAGTGCCATTTTGTCTGTGTTTTTGGATGGGACTTTTGAGACCCTGCACTGTTGACAGGAATTTGCATTAGGAGCTAAGTCAATATTAAGGGTGTCAGGCTGAAGCTCTATGATTTATGAGTAGCTTCATGCTGTCTATAAGGACTCACCATCGATGCTGGGTCTGGGATGAACCCATAATATTTAGATGAAGGGCAAATAAATATTCATCTTCCTAGATTATTAGCAGCTCAGGACAAATTTTCAGTGGGTCTGTGTTTTAAACCCTAGGATAGATTACAAGTGAAGATGTCGATTTGTGACAAACATTTTTCCAGGCCATAATGGCAAACTTCTCAGCTCCTCTTTGAAATAATACCCTGGGATCTTTTATGTACCTCACCTGACAAGACTGGTGAGCCTCGGTTTAACATCTCATCTATCGACACATCTCTGACAGAGCAGCAATCCCTCAGTACTTTTTAAATTTATTCATTCACGGGATGTGGGCATTACTGGCTCGGCCAGCATTTATTGTCCATTCCTAATTGCCCTTGAGAAGATGGTAGTAAGCCACCTTCTTGAACCCTTGCAATTCATGTGGTGTAATCGCACCCACAGTGTTGTTGGTTTCCCCAGCAACTGTAAACAGTTCCAAGCCAGGATGTTGTGGCTTGGAGGTGAACTTGCAGTTGTTGGTGTTCTAGGCTGGATAAGCGTAGCAGATTTCCTTCTGTAAAGGGCATTAGTGGAAAAAATTGATTTTTCTGACAACCGATAATAGTTTCATGGTCACCATTACTGAGACTAGCTTTCAATTCCAGATTTTTGAATTCCCACTAGCAGCATGGCAGGATTTGAACCCATGTCCCCAGCACCTCAGCCTGCACTACCTGAGAGTGTGGTGGAGGCAGGTTCAACTGAGGCAATCGTGATTGTATTATGCCTTTAAGAAATGTATTTGTGCCATGTTTCTTCTGAAGGGATTGTTTCATACTTCAACTCTGATTGTGATGCCGAATTGTTGTACGACCAGCAGCTCACATGCTGAGCATGCAGAAGGTTAATTGCTCCTAATTATTGGAGTGTTTGTTTTAATCAGGGCTAATGCAGTTTTGTTATGTTAGGGTTATCCCCTGGGGTTTTCAGAGTATGGTTTGATTAGGTTGATTGACAAGAAGAAAATCACGACTGGATGGAGCTAGGTTTACATAGAGGGAAAAAAAGCAGGCAGCTGCAGTTTGAATTTGAAAAGGAGCAGTAGCTCTCTCTCTTTCTGGACATTGAAGTCTGAGACCTGCTAGAAAAGAGGTATCTCTCCAGAGGTCTGAAAAAGGCAAAAGGTGTTTTCTCCCTTTCCCTGGAGTTCTGCTGTGTGAAGACAGACTGATGTCTGAGAGTCAGAAGATGGGTGTCTCTTTGCATAACTGTCCAGAGGGGTTAAAAAGTTGGATGACTGGGAATTCACATAAGCCTGTGTGTATTGCTAACTGATTCCGAAGTGGGGTTTAGATCTATTGGGATATTGCTTAAATCGGAACTAATAGAAATAGCCAGCAATTAAGAATTATACCTGGTCAGGTTTAAGTCTTTGTTCGTAAAAGTTATGCTAATTCTCTTTGTTATATTTTAATTGTGTTGTTAAATTTTGTTTTAATAAAAGCTTCCTAGTGAGTCAATAGAATCACACCTGGAGTGGAATACCTTATGCTCACACTAATGCCAAAATCAAAAATAGTTGGGGGCTAGGTTAACTTCCTAAGATACCTCAGAGTTTCTCATCTGGTCCCTAACACCATCAAGAGGCAATTCGATGATTATTTGAAAAGAAACAATTACAGGGTATGGGGCAAGGCAAGATCATGACACTGGATGAAATGCACGGAGAGCCAGTACAGACCTGATGGGCTAAATGGCCTCCTGCTGCACTTCACAGAATCACAGATTTGTTGCAGCTGAGATTCCATTAAAGAATGATACATAATATCTTATTCAAAACTGTGTACCAGCATCAAACCCTTTTTGGTATTTGCTATAATGTTGTAACATAATTTTGGAATGTTCACCTGAAATTAAACTCAACTCTCCCAGTTTAAAGTCCACCAATGCAGCAATTGCTGCAATGGAAGGCAATCCTTCAATCAGGAACCTGTCAATGTCAGTCTCTTGACTTTTCCGTGCTTCTGGAAATCTCCTACAGCTCACTTTGGCCATTTATTTTTAACCAAAGCACTGCTTTCTGTGCTCTCTTCTTACTTTTAAAAAAAACTTGCAGCAACTCCTTTTTTTCGACTTAGATTCTACTTTCCCTTAACCTCAAAGTCACAGCTCTTGCTTTTGAGGGTTATTTTCTCTTACTTTTTCTGTAGAAATTTCAAAACTTCTCACTCCGGCCAACTCAGGCTTGTTCTGTGTGTCACAGGGTCACACAGGGTCTGGCAATATCTCAACATCTCAAATGTGTCCACTTGCCCAAAGCGAGGCATTCGGCTGAGTTTTTAAAAAATTCTGACTTTAATTAAAACAGGTTACTCGGGTATCGGGCCAGAGGCAGTGTTATAATTTCATCTTCATTGTCAGATGTAATGATGCATATTCACAGACTTCATTAGAAACACAAAAGGTATTTATTAATAAGAAACTGCAGAGGTCAACATGCCCTCCGGTTGCCCGAGTCTCTCCATGTCTTCTACCTAATAGAGGCCTCCACCCCCTGGGGTGAGTACCCACATTTGGTCCCAATTAGTCCTCCAAGTCAGGTGACCCTCTTCTGCTGTGTTGCCTTTAAAGGGACAATTATCACAATTACAGTGCTGTTTGTGGGAGTTTGCTGGAAGCATTCCAGCTGCCCCATTTTCTACATTGCAACTGTGCCTACATTTTAAAAGTACTTTTATTGACTGTGAAGCATTTTGAGATGTCCTTTTGTGAAAAGTGTCCAATAAATGCACGTCTTTCTTTTCATTTAATACATGTGGGTGTGTGGCCCTGGTACAGAAATACAGGTTAGTTGTTTAATTCAAATGGAAAACAACTGTGGCGGAAGGAATGTTTTCATAAGAAAACCATATACTCAATTAAAATTAAGGGTACAGGAAGAAGTCTCACAACAACAGGTTTATTTGGTAGCACGAGCTTTCGGAGCACTGCTCCTTCATCAGGCGACTTACCTGATGAAGGAGTGGTGCTCAGAAAGCTTGTGATACCAAATAAATCTGTTGGACCTTAACCTGGTGTTGAGAGACTTCTTACTGTGCCCAGCCCAGCCCAATGTTGGCATCTCCACATCAAAATTAAGGGTGACACAGTGGTTAGCACTGGTGCCACACAGCACCAAGGACCCAGGTTTGATTCCCGGCTTGGGTTACTATCTGTGTGTAGTCTGCACATTCTCCCCATGTCTGTGTGGATTTCCTCTCAGTCCGAAAGACACGCTGTTTATGTCATTGGCCATGCTAAATTCTCCCTCGCTGTACCCAAACAGGCACCTGTGTGGCGACTAGGGATTGTCACAATAACTTCATTGCAGCGTTAATGTCAGCCTACTTGTGACACTAATGAATAAATTTTAAACATTTTGTAGGTGTACTAGGGATCAATTCAAGTTTTCATTCAAACATATAAAATAAAAGTCGGATATATGGACGTGTATCTTTTTCAGATTTCCAGCAACTGCAGTTTTTTTTCCGCGATTTCTCTGCCTGCACTGTACGTGTGCTGCACCTGTATACTTACTCTCGCACACAGATGTGGATGGATGTCTTTCCTGTCTGTTTGTGGGGTAGGCCCAGTAAGAAGTCTAACAACACCAGGTTAAAGTCCAACAGGTTTATTTGGCAGCAAAAGCCACACAAGCTTTCGGAGCTCCAAGCCCCTTCTTCAGGTGAGTGGGAATTCTGTTCACAAACAGGGCATATAAAGACACAGACTCAATTTACACGAATAATGGTTGAAATGCGAATACTTACAGCTAATCAGGTCTTTAAGATACAAACAACGTGAGTGGAGAGAGCATCAAGACAGGCTAAAAAGATGTGTATTGTCTCCAGACAAGACAGCCAGTGAAACTCTGCAGGTCCAGGCAAGCTGTGGGGTTACAAATAGTGTGACATGAACCCAATATCCCGGTTGAGGCCGTCCTCGTGTGTGCAGAACTTGGCTATCACTTTCTGCTCAGCGACTCTGCGCCGTCGTGTGTCGTGAAGGCCGCCTTGGCGAATGCTTACCCGGATATCAGAGGCCGAATGCCCGTGACCGCTGAAGTGCTCCCCAACAGGAAGAGAACAGTCTTGCCTGGTGATTGTCGAGCGGTGTTCATTCATCCGTTGTCGCAGCATCTGCATAGTTTCCCCAATGTACCATGCCTCGGGACATCCTTTCCTGCAGCGTGTCAAGTAGACAACGTTGGCCGAGTTGCAAGAGTATGTACCGTGTACCTGGTGGATGGTGTTCTCACGTGAGATGATGGCATCTGTGTCGATGATCCGGCACGTCTTGCAGAGGTTGCTGTGGCAGGGTTGTGTGGTGTCGTGGTCACTGTTCTCCTGAAGGCTGGGTAGTTTGCTGCGGACAATGGTCTGTTTGAGGTTGTGCGGTTGTTTGAAGGCAAGAAGTGGGGGTGTGGGGATGGCCTTGGCGAGATGTTCGTCTTCATCAATGACATGTGGAAGGCTCCGGAGGAGAAGCCGTAGCTTCTCCGCTCCGGGGAAGTACTGGATGACGAAGGGTACTCTGTCCACCGTGTCCTGTGTTTGTCTTCTGAGGAGGTCGGTGCGGTTTTTCGCTGTGGCGCGTTGGAACTGTTGATCAATGAGTCGAGCGCTATATCCTGTTCTTACGAGGGCATCTTTCAGCGTCTGGAGGTGTCTGTTGCGATCCTCCTCATCCGAGCAGATCCTGTGTATAAGGAGGGCTTGTCCGTAGGGGATGGCTTCTTTAACGTGTTTAGGGTGGAAGCTGGAGAAGTGGAGCATCGTGAGGTTATCCGTGGGCTTATCCGTGGGCTTGCGGTACAGTGAGGTGCTGAGGTGACCGTCCTTAATGGAAATGCGTGTGTCCAAGAATGCAACCGATTCCGGAGAGTAGTCCATGGTGAGTCTGATGGTGGGATGGAACTTGTTGATGTCATCATATAGTTGTTTCAGTGATTGTTCACCGTGAGTCCAAAGGAAGAAAATGTCATCGATGTATCTAGTGTATAGCATCGGTTGAAGGTCCCGTGCGGTGAAGAAGTCTTGTTCGAACCTGTGCATGAAGATGTTGGCATATTGAGGTGCGAATTTGGTCCCCATGGCTGTTCCGTGTGTCTGGATGAAGAATTGGTTGTTGAAGGTGAAGATATTGTGGCCCAGGATGAAGCGGATGAGTTGTAAAATTGCATCTGGAAACTGGCAGTTGTCGGCGCTGAGCACTGAGGCCGTTGCAGCAATGCCATCGTCATGGGGGATGCTGGTGTAGAGTGCCGAGACATCCATTGTGACGAGGA
Organism: Mustelus asterias; assembly: GCF_964213995.1. Classification (NCBI taxonomy): domain Eukaryota; kingdom Metazoa; phylum Chordata; class Chondrichthyes; order Carcharhiniformes; family Triakidae; genus Mustelus; species Mustelus asterias. The sequence continues at coordinate 61,910,562 of NC_135801.1, forward strand.
GCGCTCCTGGTTCTTTTTAGTCTGTCTTGATGCTCTCTCTACTCACGTTGTTTGTATCTTAAAGACCTGATTAGTTGTAAGTATTCGCATTCCAACCATTATTCATGTAAATTGAGTCTGTGTCTTTATATGCCCTGTTTGTGAACAGAATTCCCACTCACCTGAAGAAGGGGCTTGGATCTCCGAAAGCTTGTGTGGCTTTTGCTACCAAATAAACCTGTTGGACTTTAACCTGGTGTTGTTGAACTTCTTACTGTGTTTACCCCAGTCCAACGCCGGCATCTCCACATCGTGGGGTAGGCCCCCAGAGTTGGGCCTTGCAGCTCAAAGGGCGCGGCCTGCAGCAGACGAACCGTTCCTCGAGCTCGCGCGGCAGCGGACGTTTGAATTTCGCGCGGTTGGGCCGGGCTGAGAACGAGAGGGAGAGAGAGCGCGCGCGCACGGCCGCGCCGAGCTCGCGCTGCGGCGGTGTCTGCGGCTCGAGCTCAGGGACAGAGCCCGGGAGGAGAGCGCGAGGACCAGAGCCGCATTCGACTGAGTGACAGCAGCTCACACGTACACATCACTCGCTGCTGCTGCGACAGCACGATAAACTGTAGCATTTCATTTACAGACAAAACAATATAGGGGGAAAACGCACTGGTGCCAGGGGTTTTAATTAGAAGCTATTTTGACAGCGGCGGTGTCTTTTTTTAAATAAGATATTTGCGCATGCTGTTTTTGCGCATTGAGTAACAACAGGTTGATCTGTGTGCAACACCCCTTATCCGCAGGGTTCAGCAACAACTAAGACAAGTTGAGTCTATTTGGGGGTCTCAATACATCGAATAGACATGAGCACTAGCGGTGAGTAGAATGCTTTATCAGATATTAATGCGATTTATATTTTACAGATAATGCAGTCTTATTTAATCGAGATGGATACGCTGTAATTATTGGCGTCAACGGTGGGAGTACAGTATTTAAAAATAAATGTTTTAACTACTGTTAAGGCCACCAAAACGAGTGATTAGCTGGGCATATTTTACAGTGCTGCAATCCGCAAAGTGGTTGGAATGGCTTGTCTTGGGAAATTACAATGTAGTTACTGGAAATACTGAGATGTACTTTAGGTAACTAAAAGTGCACAGGTTACTGAAACAACAGATTCAGGTCTGTTTCACTTTTAAAGAAAAATAAAATAAATGCCCATTTTGTTCGTTACGGTCCCGTGAAGGACCAGTTGCAAATCACAGCAGGAGCATCTCGTCTAGAATCGTGTGTGGGTGTGCGCTACATTGCACTCTCTTTGGCCCCACCCCTGGAGTTTGTTTCCCTTTTAAAAACGCATATTAGTAATTCTTAGCGTGTCACTCGAGACCACTGTGAAAGTTTGATTCATTCTAAATATAGACAGGAACATAGCAATACAATACGCACAGTGACTAGTTTTAGACTTTGACACATCTAACATGAGTTCAGCTTTAACATGTGTCTGCTAAATTAATCCCTCCCTTTCACAGCATATTAAGAATTAATACTGCTGTTCCAGCGATGGTCTATTCATTACATGACATATATGAGCATCTATAACTCGATGCCTCAGACAGGAGAATGTTAATTCAGAAGCATAGATTCTGAGGTTTAAAGTTTCTGCTTTGAACACAATCGGTAACCTAGGCACAAATTGTGCTTGAAAAAGCACTGTTTTCCTGAAATTAAGTTATGCCCCAAGTTTGTGTTCAAACTTATTTGCATTATCACAAATGTAAACTCTTCCATGAACCAATGAAATTGGTTAGCATTTCGGAATGTAAATATTTTTTTCACCTTGCAGTAAATACATCCCTTGATGTATTTGAGAATGGTAATCTGGTACACTTTTATTCTTAGCTGGAAATGGTTTTATCAGAAATTAAGCATGAACAGTCCAATGCAAATGACCAACCTAATTTTAAATAACTGAAAATGCAACCTAATTTTAAATAACTGAAAATGACTTTTAAAGAATAACTATTAGTTTTATTGGTGTATACCAGTCAATTTCTTAGTAAATACTTTCTTATTTAAAAACTTTTGCACTGTTAAATTGAATTTGAGAAGATTCATAAGGATGCAAATGGTTGCCATTGACAGAAACAAGCCAAGCTCTCTAATTCGATCTGGGGCATAGCCAAATTTATGGGCGGGGCTGGCATCCCAAATTTTTTTTTCAAACCAGTATAAAAGATTGCTGTAACTCGATTTGCACTGGCTGCAACTTGCGTTTGAAATTCTTTGATTTTTTTTTTAATGCTGGTTTTGGATTAAAATATAGAAAATAGAAGCAGGAGTAGGCCATGCAACTCTTCAAGCCTTGAAATCACACAATTTTTGGCCTCAACTACTTTCTGTGGTAGTGAATTCCACAGATTCACCACCCTTTGGGTGAAGAAATTTCTCCTCGCCTCAGCCCGAAAAGATTTACCCCTTATCCTCAAACTACGAGGATGATTCTGGATGAATTGTGCTGAAAATATGCAACTTAAAGGCAATTGTTCTACTGTTTGACTTTTTAAGTTTTGTTGTCAGCTGAGGTTGTGCATTGAGAGTCTTCAACGCTTGATCATACTGCCACTTTTGTGTTGTCGTGGAGCAGTTTCTGATGTCTATCAAAATGAAAATAGCAATATATCTTGGTACTCTAGCCTCTAAGCATACTAAAACAGGAGCTGGGTGAAAATCTCAAACATGATATTTTGACTTTGCATAAGGGAGGAATAATATAAAATATGGCTTTGTATTATTTTTGAAAGTGCTCAGTTAATTCACTGGACCTCAGAGAGAATTTGCAAGCTTTTTCTTAGCTGTGTTGATGCAAGAGAACGTACCGATTCAAACCTCTCACTTTTTCCTGATGTTAAAAATTAGTTCCTGTTGCAACATAAGTCCATGCATGGTTCCAAGGAACATGTATCGTGTTCAGAGGGTGATCTACAGCAAGGTGCTGGCGACAATGTAACCAGACATATAACCAGAGCAGTCTGAATGTGGCCAGAGAAATCAGAAAATGTACAGAGGTGCTCTTTGTAGTTTGTTCAATTCCAAACTGCTTTTCGTGATCATTTTTAAGGTTTTTTAAAAAATTGGGTCTTCACTGAGTTCAGCTTTCGGCGAGTAATTATATTCCTGTAACAGTATGTTGAATGTTTTCTTTCATATTATCATGTTTTCTGTGTACAAGTGATGATATAACTATGAAAAAAGTTATACTTTGTATTGTTAAAGTTCAACATCAGGTAAAATAACAGGTGGATATTTTACAATTTCTTTGCAAACATAACTGACAAAACATAAATATTTTTGAAACTTTTGGCTGACACCATTAAAATATTTTAACTGCTAGAAAATAAAAGAAACTAAACAGCGTTTTGTACGATTCCAATATTTTTGCACTTATGATATTTCTTTTTGTATATTTTGTAGCCTAGGGTACAAAGCAAACTTAAGTAAAGAGATCAATATTGCAATTGTTTTATTTTCGTTTTATGCTTTCTTTTTCTGGTTTCGATTTCAGTATACTTTATTTAGGGTTTGAGGTGCGGGAGGAGATGGATTAAAGCAACAAATTGTTTGCAGTCAAGCAACATCTTGCTTTTAAAATCTTTGTTGTAGTTTTCAATCCCTCAATGGCCATGCTCCTTCATATCCCTGTAACCTCCTCCAACCCACAACCCTCCCAGATATCTGCACTCCTCTAATTATGGTCTCTCAAGTATCCCAATTTTAATTGCTGTGTCTGTGTTGGTTGTGCTTTCAGTTGCCTAGGCCTAACTTTTGGAATCACCTTCCTACATCTCGATGCTCCTTTAAAACCTACCTCTTTGAGCAAGGTTTTGGACATCTGCCCTAAATTCTCTCTCTGTAGCTTGGTATGAAATTTTGTTTTATAATGCAGCTGTGAATTGCCTTGGGAATTTTTATTATTTTAAAGGCACTATATAAGTTGTTGTTATCCTTCATTTTAAAATAAATCCCAAGGCACTTCACAGAGGTATAATCAGAAATACATTTGCTTTAAACACTTTATATTAATATTAAAATAACGGTGAATTAAATGTTGATATTCATGAGCTTTTGAATATTTTTCAAAAATGGAAAATTTATAATAATTGTTTAAAGATTCTTTGTCATTTTAATCACTGTACGTTGACTTGGCTTTAAGAACCAGATGTTGTCATTCATAGCATTTGAAGGGGACTAGGTAAACACATGAATAAATATATTAAAAGATACAGGGAGGAAGCAAGGAAGCGTTAACTGTGGCTCTGTGTGTAGCAGGCCTTCTGTTGTTATAGAAAATCATGGCCGGGATTCTCTGGCTGTTCACACCCTGCTGTTGTTGCCAGCAAGGCCGGAGAATTTGCACTCAGTCAAATCTCTGGTCACTGCAGTGGGACCAAAGAATCCCGCTGGCATGAACGCCAGAGAATCACACCTCATATGTTTGATCCAAAAGTCTGAGTACAGTTCAATGCAGTTCTGAGTGAGTGCAGCAGTGTTGCATGACAGAGAACCTTTCTATGCTCATTTTTGAAAAAGTGTTTGGAAGATCTCTTTGGAGTCTTGGCCAATATTTATCCCTCAACCAGTATCAAAATAAAATTGATCTTGCTGCTGAATCATTGCTGTTTGTGAGAGCTGGCCTTGTTCAAATTGGCTGTAAAGTGCTTTGGGACATCATGAGGTGGTGAAAAATGCTAATCATTCTCGAGTTTGTAGCCCCCAGTGAAGGAGCCTGTACCATCATTGGCATCATGAGCTGAACAATCTCCTCCTGTTTAAAAGAAATCTCCCTGATGCCTTGAACCCACCCAAAAAGATGACAGCCAATGGATGTAGTGGTCTGGCTCATAGTTCCCACGGACTCGAAGTCAGTGTCTATAACACAGAGGCAGACCATTCAGCCCAGCTTGTCACACAAGAAACAGGAGTAGGACGTTTGGTCCTTCGAGCATGCTCCGCTAATCAGTAAGATCATGGCTCTAATTGAACCTTCCAACACTTCTTGATCTAAACCTATCAATGTATCCTTTTATTTCTTTCTCCCTCAAGTGCTTATCTAGCTTTTCCTTAAATGCTTCCATGCTATTCACTGTGGTAACGAGTTCCATATTCTTCCCATACTTTGGATAAAGAGGTTTCTGCTGAATTCCCTTTTAGATTTATTAGTGACAATCATATATTTATGTGGGCAGCACAGTGGTTAGCACTGCTGCCTCACAGCGCCAGGGACCTGGGTACAATTTCTGGCTTCGGGTAACTGTCTGTGTGGAGTTTGCATGGTCTCCCCGTGTCTGCGTGGGTTTCCTCCGGGTGCTCTGATTTCCACCCGCACTCCAAAGATGTGCAGGTTAGGTGGATTGGCCATCGCAAAGTTGCCCATTAGTGTCAGGAGGATTAGCGGGGTAAATAAAGGGGGTTACGGGGATTGGACCCGGGTGGGATTGTTGTTGGTGCAGGCTCGATGGGCTGAATGGCCTCCTGCACTGTAGGGACTCTGATTTTATGGCACCTGGTTTTTGTCTTCCCCATAAGTGGAAATATCTCTAGATCAACCTAAACAAGCACCTTTCATAAGCTTAACGACCTCCATCATGTGTCATTTGTTGTTTCTGTCACACATTTCAGCCTTCAGCATTTTCGATTCGACAGGAAATAACCCAGCTTGTTCAACCTTTCTTGATAAATGTGAGGTGTTACATTTTGAGGAAGAATAAGGAGGTCGCTTATTACTTGAATAAAAAGAGTAAGTGGATAGAGAATCAAAAGGATCTCGGGGTATATATACAAAATTCACAAAAACTATTAACCTAGGTTATTAAGACAATCACTTGCACCATAGTTTACTTGTTCAGGGAAGTTGTAACCTGTTTTCATTAACACATGGACTCCATAAAGGAAAGTGAACAATGAACACTGCTTGTGTAAACTGGGTTATTGCTGGCGTGAAAGATCAAAGATCAGTTTTCATGTCTATTTCATTTCAGCAATATTAAAGTGCAAACTAGCAGGGAATTTAACTGCAGTATCCAAGTGCCATGTGACACATACTTTGCTGGATGGCTGGAGTGTTAATATCACCAAGAGGCTCACTAATTGTGGAGCTGTCTTGTGGTGAACAGAAATGGAAACAGAATTAAATTTATTTTTGCCTAAAAGTGGTTGTAATACCAGGTATAAATGTAGTATTACAGATCTGAGAGCCTCCTCATAGGTGCCAGTTATTTATCTCTTTAGGGCTGCCTCAAACCCATTAACATAAGGGCACTTCAGGTAGCAGGGTTAGTAGCCTCTTCGTTAACTTTGCAAAATTCTGCTTTGGAATTGTCATTTCTTCTTGCTTCTCCTAAAGTCCCACTTACCTCGAACGTACTTTAGGTTCTTCCTCTTGTCTTGTGTGAAAACCATCATTGAAATTAAAGCATTCTGTGCTGCATTTTTATTTCCGTGATTATTTTATTTCCCACATTCTTGCTTGATGCCTTCATCCTAAATAACAAAAGATCAAAAATAGGAGCAAGAGTAGAAGCATAGGCTGCTTGAGCCTTTTTCCATCACTCAGTAAGATCACAGCTACACCTTCCTGCATGATCCTCATATCAATCGATTCTCTTAGTTACCAAAAATCAAACAATCGGACCTCTATACTCAACGATGGAGCATCCACAATTCTCTGTGGTAGAGAATTCCAAAGAGTCAGAACCCTCTGAGTGAAGATATTTCTCCTCATCATAGTCCTAACGGTTTGAAGCACACTCCAGCCTGGGTCATCATCGGCCGAGCATCTACCTTGTCAAGCCCCTTAAGAATTCTATCTTTTTCAATGAAATCACCTCTCGTTGTTCTAAACTCAAGGGAATGTATACATCTTTCCTCATTGAACATAAGTGGTGAACCTTTGTTGCACTCCTTCTAAGACAGTATATCTTGTATACAATATACCGGTTGTGCTATCACCAATTTTCTATACAATTGCAGATAAAACTTTTTCACTCCTATATTCTAACTCCTTTTTAACAGTGGCTAATATATCATTTGCTGTCTTAATTGCTGACTATACCTGCATTTTGACTTTCTGTAATTGGTGTATAAAACACCCAGATTCCTGTGAATATATTTTCCAGTCTCTTACCATTTAAAAACTATTCTGCCTTTTTATTTTTCCTCTCAAAGCAGATAACTTCTCATTTCTCCGCATTATATTCCATTGCCTATACTTTTTTTCCCATTTATTCACCCTGCCTAAATCCTTTTGAAGTTTCTTAGCGTTTTACTCAGTTTATTTTTCCACGTAACTTTTGTATCAACAGCAGAATTGGATACATTGCACCCTGTCTCCTCATCTAAGTGACTGATATATTGTTGAAAAAGAGACATGTCAAAGCTTTTCATCTTAAACTCATCAGGACACGTTGCAAGAGTACGGGGAAAACAACAATTTATACTGTTTGAGATAGATCCCGGTACCAAAGAAAGGTCAGGCAGCGTGCCTTAATGACTATCATCCAGTGGCTCTGACATCCATCGTTGTGAAGTGCTTCGAAAGGTTAGTCACAGCACAAATCAATTCCTGCCTCCCCGATTGCCTGGATCCACTACAGTTTGCCTATCGCTGCAACAGGTCCACAGCAGACACCATCTCCCTGGCCTTGCACTCAACCCTGGAACACCTAGATAACAAAGTCACCTATGTCAGACTCCTATTCATAGACTACAGCTCAGCCTTTAACACCATTATTCCTACAAACATTATCTTCAAACTTTGTGGTCTGGGGCTCAGCTCCTCCCTCTGCAACTGAATCCTAGATTTCCTTACCCACAGACCGCAGTCAGTAAGAATAGGCAACAACACCTCCACGATCATCCTCAACACCTGTGCCCCACAAAGCTGTGTCCTCAGCCCACTACTAGACTCCTTATACACCTTTGCATGGCCAAATTCACCTCCAACTCGATTTTCAAATTTGCTGATGACACCACTATTGTGGGTTAGATCTCAAACAATGACGAGACACAGTACAGGAAAGAGATAGAGAATCTGGTCAACTGGTGTGACAACAATAATCTCTCCCTCAATGTTAACAAAACCAAGGAGGTAGTCATTGACTTCAGGAAGCGTAGTGGAGGGCATGTCCCTGTCTACATCAATGGGAGCAAAGTAGAAATGGCAGAGAGCTTCAAGTTGTTAGGTGTCCAGATCACCACCAACCTGTCCTGGTCCCTCCATGCGGACATTAGAGTTAAGAAAGCCCATCAACACCTCTACTTTCTCAGGAGACTAAGGAAATTTGGCATGTCCACTACAACTCTCACCACCTTCTACAGATGCACCATAGAAAGCATTCTTTCTGGTTGTATCACAGCTTGGTGTGGCTCCTGCTCTGTCCAAGACAGCAATAAATTACAAAGGGTCGTGAATGAAGCCAAGTCCATCACTCAAACCAGCCTCCCATCCATTGATACTGTCTACACTTCCCGCTGCCTGGGAAAAGCAGCCAGCATAATCAAGTACCCCATGCACCCCGGACATTCTCTCTTCCACCTTCTTCCATCAGGAAGAAGATACAAAAATCTGAGGTCACATACCAACCGTTTCAAGAACAGCTTCTTCCCTGATGCCATCAGACTTTTGAATGGACCTACCTCACAACATTAAGTTGATCCTGCTCTGCACCCTGGCTATGACTGTAACACTGCATTCTGCAGTCTCTCTCCTTCCCTATGTACAGTATGCTTTGTATAGTGTGCAAGAAACAATACTTTTCACTGTATACTAATAGTGTGACAATAAATCAAATCAAACAATGCTGATTGGTAGAGGTGTTGTCATGGAGAATGCAATGCTTGATGACTGACACATAACTGCCAAGACAAAAACAAAATGCTGGAAAATCTCAGCAGGTCTGGCAGCATCTGTGGGGAGAGAATAAAGCCAACGTTTCAGTCTCAGTGACTCTTTGCCAGAGCTACGAGAAAGGTTTATACTATTGAGTAAGGGGGTGTGGAATTGGATAAAGGGAATGTAAATGAGGATACAGAAGGCTGAAAAGATGCTAAAAGTGTTCATAAAGTGATCAGAATGTGTGAATGGCAGAACAGAGGTGCAGATAGTTAAGGGACTGCTTGAGGAGTGTGGCAGTTACACTGAAAGCGGGGGGGGTGTGTGGTGGTTAGTGGAGGAGAGCTGGAATGAAGAAGTGGAAAAATAGAACTGAAAAAGAAGGATGATAAGATGGATGAGATGAAATTAAATAATAAAATTAATGGAAATACGGTGGAGGAAAGAGTTCATCCTCTGAAGTTGTTGAACTCAATGTTCAGTCCAGAAGACTGTAAATTGTACAATTGGAAGATGAGGTGCTGATTCTCCAGTTTGCGTTGGGGTCCACTAGAACATTGCAAAAGGCCAAGGACAGACATGTGGATGGGAGTGCAGGGTGGCGTGTTGAAGTGGCAAGCGACAGGAAGGTCACTTACCATCCAAGGTCCAAAACACTAATTCCAGGTTAAGCAGTATTTCACTTGCACCTCTTTCAATTTGGGAGCAGCGAATGCAGTAGACCAATGTGGTCTCCTTTATCTTGGAGAGACCAGACATAGACTGGGTGATCGCTTTGCTGAGCACGTCCGGTCTGTGTGCAATTAGGACCCTGACCTTCTGGTTGCTTGCCATTTTAACACACGATCCTGCTCCCATGCCCACATGTCTGTCCTTGGCCTGCTGCAATGTTCCAGTGAAGCTCAATGCAAACTGGGGAAACAGCATCTCATCTTCCGGCTAGGCACTTTACAGCCTTCTGGTCTCAACACCGAATTCAACAAATTCAGGTGATTAACTCTACCACACCTCGATCCCTTTGCATTCATTTCATTTAATTTTTTACTGTTCTCTACCTTTTAGTTCTTTATTGTCTTTCTTTATTTTTCTTTCCCCCTATTTTATCCCCATTCCTTACCTTTCCTCCCCCTTTGCTTCCCCTTTCTCCATTTTACCTCTCTCCAACCCATTCCCCCCTCCTCACCCCTCCTCTTCATCTGTCACAGCTCACCCTCTGATTTCAGCTTTTTGGCCATTTACACCTTTGATTCTCTCTGTGGATTGCCATTAGAAGTCTTTTCCCTTGTTTTTGTGGTTATGACTCATCTTTCATTCTCTCATCCTGCAGTATAAATATCTCCCACTTTCTATGCCTTTTAGTTTTGATAAAGGGTCATCTGGGCACTCAACGTCAGCTATTTTCTCTCCTTACAGATGCTACCAGAGCTCCTGAGATTTTCCAGCATTTTCTCTTTTGGTAAGCGACAGGAAGGTCTGGGTCCTGTTTGCGGGTGGACTGAAGGTGCACAGCAAAGCGGTCACCCAGTCTACATTTGCTCTCTGCAATGTAGAGACACCCCTGAAAGAGGTGTTTAGGACCTGGGATGGTGGGCAGGGAGGAGAACAATACAGCACAGGAACAGGCCCTTCGGCCCTCCAAGCCTGCCCAACTAGACCATTCGTTTGTATCCCTCTATTCCCAGTCTGTTCATGTGGCTATCTAGATAAGTCTTAAATGACCCTAGCGTGTCCGCCTCAATCGCCTTGCTTGGGAGTGCATTCCAGGCCCTCACCACCCTCTGTGTAAAATACGTCCCCCTGACATCTGTGTTGAACCTTGCCCCCCTCACCTTGAACCTGTGACCCCTTGTGTTCGTCACCTCCGACCTGGGAAGAAGCTTCCCATTGTTCACCCTATCTATGCTCTTCATAATTTATACACCTCTATTAGGTCACCCCTCATCCTCCTTCTTTCAGGGAGAACATCCCCAGTTTACCCAATCTCTCCTCATAGCTAAGACCCTCCATACCAGGAGGTAAAAGGGCAGGTGTTATTACCTTCTACAATTGCATGGGCAGGGGATGTCGTGTTGGGTGTGATGGAGGAATGGACCAGGGTGTCCAGGAGAGAGCGGTCTCTGGAATGCTGACAGTGGGGGTGAGGGGATGATGTGTTAGGTAGTGGCATCATGCTGGAATGGTTGGAAATGGCGGAGGATGATCCTTTGAATGTGGAGATTGATGGGGTGAAAAGTGAGGATGAGGATAAGGGGGACCCTATCCTGGTTCTGGGAGGGAGGGGAGTGGGTGAGAGCAGTGGTCCGGGGGTGAGTTCGACAAGCTGGCCACCACCACCCCCCCCCAATATGTTTCAGTAAGACCTCTCATTTTTATAAACGCGAAGGGGTAAAGGCCTAATCTGTTCAACCTTTCTTCATAAGAGAAGCTTTTCATCCCAAGAATTAGTCTAGTGAAGTATATAAATAGCTAGTGGAATATAACCATATGTCTAGTCTGGTGTGGCATCTGTATTCCATTCTGTATTACCCTTTAATTAGCAAACACAGAACCACAGTTCTATGGATGATAGTCAACTGTGAAGCCCTTCTGTCACTTAGTCTAGCAAATAGTCACTGTATAGCAATCAAAGTACAAGATCAGCATCTTTGAAGAAAATTTTATTGATACTTACAGGTAGATCTGTGATTAGATCGCTTTCAGCTGTTTATTGGTGCTGGTAATCAAGTCTCTCAAAAAAGTTTTATGCCCCCAATGGACATAGAGAGGAGATGAATGATTAAAAGAATGGCTTAAAATAGTTCAATCTTTCAGCATTAGTAATATCTGTAATATTTATTAACGGCGGTCACCCTCAGCTATTTAAGGTATAAAATGTCAATAAACTAGAAGACTTCAAAGACTTTGATTTAAATAATATATTCCATATTTAAAATATCTTGTACAATCCACTACCCATGTGGATATCAGTAGTCAACGCAAATTAGAGTCTTGAACAGACAACTGTCAATTAAGGAACAAAACAGCACTTTGTTTACGTAAACAAAATCTTATTAATAGTACTATAAATTTAAATCTAAATAGCATGATTGAAGTTTTGGCTATGAATCCTTATTCATTTCAGAACTCTAATGAAATTTAAACATAAAATTCACTATAAAGAACTTTCCCCACAAGGCTATCACAGAGTAAACTCTTCAATAATATTACTAATGAAAACATTATTCAAAAACTAGTATCATGGCAATGTTCTCCAACAGATTGAAAAGTTTTACTCAGAACTGGTGTATTTGGTCACTGCCTTTTTGCCTTCCAACATTGCGTGTTTGTCCTGTTTCCCAGGTAGTAGCAGGATCACAAGGGTCTGGATCTCCTGGGAGCCGATGATGCTGTGCTTGTTGTCAGGGGCCAGGTTGGAAGCCTTAGCTGCGATGCACCTGAAAATATCATTCACAAACCAGTTCATAATGCTCATTGCCTTGGAGGAGATGCTGGTGTCAGGGTGAACCTGCTTTATCACTTTGTAGCTGTAAATGGAATAACTTTCTTTCCTGAATCTTTTTCGGCTCCTTACCGCCTTTCGTTGGCACTTTCTTGGCCCCCTTCTTGGAAACTGATACTTTCTTGTTGCCATAGCAAACTGCAGACACATTGATCCATTGAAACTGCAATGATTGCAGCACAAACTAGTCCGATCTAGGGCCTGCCTCCAGTCACAGAACTCAGGAAGGAGCAGCACAGTTGAAGGAGAATGCACCAATTACTGGTGGCTGACAGATAACTGCCAAGCATTGTTTGAAATTTAAATCAGGCAGCTTTATCCTAATTGGTCAATGCATTGTCTTGGGGAATAAATCAGCGAATGGCTGTCACTTACTTTGTTTAGCAGAAGCAGGCGTAATGTACGTACGTGTTCTTGCTGTCTGAAAAGAACAGGGTGGTGTGTATTAGTATATGTAGCTTCCAGTACACACACACACATGCACCATACTGCAAACCCGACTGACTATCTTAAATTAGTTATCAGCGTAATTCTTAGTGCACTAAGGATTATTTAGCAAATGTTGTCCAATCATGGAATCGCATCTCATGTTAGATACACAAGCCCTGATTTTACCGGCATGGCAACCCAAGGCCAATGGGGAATGCCGTTCTGCGAGCCTCGCCTGCCCCGATTTTGGGGGCAGCCGTGCCGGTAAAATCAGGGCCACAGTTTTACATTTTGCAAACATAGGCTGGTTGGATAGGATCTGTACTTTGCCATTGCAAATGAAAGCTGGGACATGCTGTTTGCCACAGTCTTTAGTACGTACAGCCTTCATACCTAGCAGCACACTGGCCCAAAAGTTCATACACCACATTAGTTATTTGTGTGATAGGCGGAACATCTTTTTGCCTTGACAGCAGCATCCTATTAGTGGGTGAATGCCACTTGTGTTGCTACTGCATGAACAAACTTAATGCAATTCATGAACAGGCCTAAGGCCATCATTTTTGGCACAGAAAAATGTCCAGCCTACTTCAGATCACCCTGGAAGAGCAAGGTATTTCAAAACTTTGAGCAACAGGTAAAGCTAGCTGGTTTTAATTTCAAAAAAGGCTTGGCAGTTATATGCTAAAAGCAAAATACAGCGGATGCTGGAATCTGAAACAAAAACAGAAAATGCTTCTGCCAAAAAGTAATGGAGGTTGGGTCTTGAAATATATTTTCAATGCTGAGTTAGACAGATTTTTGTTAGGCAAGGGAGTCAAGGGTTATGGGGGGAAAAAGTAAAGTGGAGCTGAGATCACAATCTGATGAGCCATGATTTTATTGAATGGCCTAATGGCCTACTCCATCTCCAATGTTCTTATATTCCAGCAAGTATATACAAATGGGCCTACCAGTTTCAGCCAAAATTAAGTGAAATTGATTAAAGCAATTACAAGTTTGGCAGTGAATTGTGAATTTTACTTCAGAGTAAAATGCTTAAGAATTATATATTGAAAGATTTTACGAGTATTAGTGAACCTTTGGAATAATATGTTGAGTTCTTTGAGTTTGTGTTTCAATATTCTATTTAAACGAACACATTCCTCTGCTGTAATTAAAATATTTGAAACGCTCCAGTTTGCATCGTCGCAGCTAACCTATAGAAAAATAAAAGTCAATTGCCATTGCTATGAACGTGTTATTCATTTATATTTGCAATGGAACAGGTTAAATAATGAAACCTAGTTTGATATTATTCTGCTCTTTTTTTTTATACTTTTCCAATTCAATCAAATCAAATCCAATTCAGAGTCTCAACAAGTTGAGACACTTCAGATCCAGGCTGACAAGACAGGGCGAGCGACCAAACCACCCTGTCTTGGGCCTGATCTACATGAGCCAAGCTGATTGGAGAAGGGGGAGGTTCCTCCTCCAAGACTTGAGCTCGTTTGCATCTTAGCCAAAAGGCTGAGATGCTGCTTTTTAAAAATTGCTTCATATGAAACATATGAAGCCTCAGCGTAACCCAATGATTATTCTGCTCTTTCTCATGATAAAATCAATAATTCTGCTTCAATAAGGAACTCATTAATCTTTGGGATGCATGCTTTATTTTAACATCAAAAATTCTCTCAAAACCATGCAGCTTGGATGAGCCTTCCTGCTTGAACCGATCCTTTACAAGAGCTATTCAATTAGTCCCACTCCCCTGCTCTTTCTCTATAGCCATACAAGTTGTTGTGAAGACTGTTTCCAAGATATATTACATTGAATTAGATACAGGCCATTTGGCCCATTTGATCCACGCCTGTCCTTCCACCCCTCTTCACTAACTCTATCAACATAACTTTATATTCCTTTTGTGATGATATTGTGCCTTTAAGAAATGTGTTTGAGCCATGATTCTGTGCAGGACTAATTTTTTTTAAACAGTTTGTTCCAACACGGTGCCTCTGTATCTGGTAGCCCTGTATTGTTAGTGCAGCAGCATAATTGCTAGCATGTTTATTCTAATATGGACTAATGCTGTTCTGTTATTTTAGTGTTTTCCCATGGAGCTTTGCAGAGTAGGACTTGATTAGGTTGATTGACAGAAAGATCAGGTGACTGGGTGGAGCTGGGTTTACACAGAAAAAACAAGCTCAGTCTGCTTCTTGGGATCTTTTGGAGGTGGTTATATGAGAGTCAGAAGACAGGTGTCTGTCTGGTGTTAAAAGGCTGGGAATCTAGCATCCACATGACCTTATCTGTTTTTGTGATCATTTGAAAAAGGGATTTATATTTATGGGGATTCTGGTTCCATTGGAACCATAGCGATAGCTAGTTGTTAAGAATTATACTTTGTCGTCTTTAAGTGTTTCCAATTGGTAAAAGTTATGCTAATTCTTTGTCATTTTAACTGTTGTTAATTTTATTTTTATAAAAGCTTCCTAGTGAGTCAATTAAATCATACCTGGAGCAAAATATCTTCCAATCACCGTAATGCCAAAATCATAACAAGTTAGGGTCGAAGCTAACTTCATAATATATCTTGGAGTTTCTGATCTGGTCCCTAACACTTTCTCCAGTATTTGTTTATCTAGTTCATGCTTAGATGCATGTGTGCCATTCGCATTTTTATTATTTGTGAGACTTTGGATTCTATGATTCTGTAAGGTGCACCTTACAAATTGCATCTGCCAACAATCATAATTTAAGGATGAATGGAATCTCATATTGAAGAAAGGAAACTGCTGATTTTCCATGAATTCAGCTCATTGAAGCTCATTCTTTTCATTGGTGTATTGATATATTTTCTGATTGTTAATGAACCCTGTGGGTGGAAAAAAAACCCCACAAATTTCACTTTTTGTAACTTTTACTTCAACAAGATTCTTAATCAATATAAATTGAGCATAAATTATTGGACAAATGACATTTCAAATAAAAAGGTAACATCTCACTTTAAAGAGTCGATACAACAAAGATTCATCTTACAGAATCACAGACGCCCTCTTCACTCACCGCACACGTGATACGACATAGCTTCACAGTTCCACAATGTGCTGTTCTTCCATCACTGCCAGGAGTCCTTTCTGACAGTTGCCTTCACCTTTGAGTTTCATGGGTATGGTTATCATCAGAAAAACTCGTTTCCATGAACCCCCCTCTTCCTCGGGTCATTATAGTCCTGGTTGTGTAAGTTTCCAGAGTTCCTTTTCAACTAATAACCAATAACATCCCAAACATGGTTTGGCTATTCTGGGAAAACACCCAGCTCCAAGCTATTCACACAACTTGACAGGTTTCAGTCAGTTTGCACATTTACCCCAAGAGTTTTTTCTCCTCCTCTGCCAAACCGAGAAAAACAGACCTCTTCCTGAGAGAGTTTTGCTACTTTTCACAATAATTGGTGTATTCCTCTTTCTGTCTCCTTTTTCTTTGTGTCTGCATCTGTGTACTAATCACCTTCACCCTCCAGCTCTTTTGCTTGTAGCTCTTTATGCCTGCCAGCCATATGACTTCTTTCTTAACTTCCTTCCTCTTGGTACTGCTTCCAGGTCAAGTGTCACTGTCATATTTGATTTACTATTGTTACATGTATTAGGATACAGTGAAAAGTTGTTTCTTGCGTGCTCTGCAGACAAAACATACTGTTCATAGAGCACATAGGGGAGAAGGAAAGGAGAGGGTGAAGAATATAGTGTTGCAGTCACAGGGTGCAGAGAAAGATTAACTTTATATATGATAAAGGTCCATTCAAAAGTCTGATGGCAGCAGGGAAGAAGCTGTTGAGTCTGTTGGTATATATTCTCAGACTTTTGTTTCTTTTTCCTGACGGAAGAAGGTGGAAGGGAGTATGTCCAGGGTGCATGGGGTCCTTGATTTTTGTTTTTCTGAGGCAACAGGAATTGTAGACAGTCAATAGATGAGAGGCTGGTTTGCGTGATGGACTTGACTATGTTCATAACCCTTTGTAATTTCTTGCGACCTTGGCAGAGCAAAAGCCACTGCAAGCTGTGGTACATCTGGAATGGATGCTTTCTATGGACCAGTGTTTCTTATTATCCAAGAAAATTACAGCTGATCATTTTTAAGGATGTTCAAACAGGACTTTTAAGGGTTTGCATCAATTTAAAAGACAATTACAGATTCCATAGACCTTTGAAAAAAATTACAAGTTTTACTTACTGTACTACTTGCGGTCAAAGGTTATCACTGAAGCTGCCCTGTCATTGAGGTGCCTCGTCCTACAGGTGCAGCTTCAGCAATGGCCCCTGCTAGTGGTGGCATTGCTGAGCTGTCAGCCCTCAGATTGGGCTGGCAACTCTTAGGGATAGTCAACCCTTCTTAATTGGGATGTGGAACCCGCTTAATTTGCCACCTCTGGGAATAAGCCTTTTTGGATCCTGCTGCCCACCTAAATGGAGTTACACCCTGCTTTTGGTCCCTGACCTCAGCTGCCCTGATAAAATGCAGACCCATAGAGTTACAGTTGCAGGAGTAATTTTTCTTAAGCTTGACATGGCTAATCTTTCTATTAGCATACAGAATCTCGCATGAACTGAAACCTGTGCATTTACTCACCACTATGCAACAGTTCATATGATCAGGTTTAGTAACCCTGAATTACTTGCTGAAGTTCACATGAAATGTCTACCACATTCGCTCATCACACCAGAGATAGGGTATGATACGTTGCTGGACCAATGCTGAATGGCGTAAAACCATTAGACAAATTTAATTACAAGTGAAATAACAAAGCAGCACAGTAATCAATTAACTGAGTATGCCAAGTCTATGCAACATGCGAACTGCTTTGTTTAACTTTAAAACAAGAAAACATAATGGGCAAAATTTAATGTAGACTACAGGGATCACTCCCAACAACTGGAGAGTCAGCGAGAGCCCAGCATCACCTCTTTTTGGGAAGATCTTCCCTTGGGTACTGAACTGGTCAGTGGCTGTCCTCCTGGATCATGGACCCTGAGGGTGGAGGTCCCACCCACCAAGGACAGCAGGCCATTCAGAGGCTGGTAGATATTCATTGTTTAGCAGCTCCACCTGGGAGGCAGTGGCTGCTGTTGCTAATGCACCCATCCGAAACCCAGGATTGCTGAGGGACACAGGTTAGCGATAGTGGGACCAGGAATGTGGAAGGAGGGGATAGCAGCAAGGGCAGGGGGCTGGCTCTCGACAGTCCACCCCTTATGTCGGGTAACTCAATCAGGCACTGAGTGCTTTTGAAGGTGGGGAAGCCCCTCCGTTCCCAACACAGTTTCCTTTTCAGGCTTCCCACAGGGGGAATGTTCTTGCCTGCTGCTGGGTGAATACTGGCGATGGCAGGAATGAGGCCCTGAAGTCTGCATTATTTGCCTGCTTAAGGGTCTCAATTTGCGAAGGGGCGGTAAAGCTTCCTGCCATGAACTTAATTGAAGCAGGAAGGTCCCCACTTGCCACCTCCTGCCTAATTTAATACTCCTTGCCATTGGAGAGGGCATTAATTTCCGCTCAACATCTGAAATCCTTAATGTACTTGCCACTGATTTTTTTTTTGCCGTGGTCTCCATTGATATCCTGTAGCTCCTACATTTTCACTCCATATGAAGGTGGCAAAGATAGTTGGAGATCTTGAAGTGTTCAGTGTGTTATACGAGTGCCCCTTCTTTGATCCAAAAGCTACCCTTTAACAGTTACTCTTAACAGTAAACGGTGCATTAATACTCCAGGCAATTATTTTTGTTTTGCTGATATAGTGGTTCTGGACACTCATTAAAGAGGAAGTTATATTTTTACCTGTCCTGGCTCAGCAGATCTTAATTGATACAATTTCTTATTTGATCAAAGAGAGCCAGTTTGCCAAAGTTGTAGCTGGAAGACGGCCATCAAATAAAAGGACTTTAATCTGAACTACCTGAGAGATACAGCTGGTTGAAAACCACTTTAAATTAAGATTTTCCAAGTTTATAAATTTATATAAATGAAAAACAGAAATTCCTGTTTTTTGTTCCACTCTATGAATCTCTTGCAAATAACTGCCCAGGTATAGAGAATCTTATGAGTACTAGAATTTCTCAACGAGAATGCTTTCTACCCCTGAAAAAAGTGAGTTATTCAACGTCCTATATACCTAATGAAAAATGGACAGAATTTTGCAAGGATTGTGCTGAACACAATCGGCTATTTATCAGAAAAACCTGAGAGAAAAGCTGACGTTTCGTGTCCAGACGACCCTTTGTCAAAGCAGGAATAAGGCCCTTGGAGTCTGACCGAGTTATCTGGACTCGAAACGTCAGCTCTTTTCTCTCCTTACAGATGCTGCCAGAACTGCTGAGACTTTCCAGCATTTTTCTTTTGGCTTCAGATTCCAGCATCCGCAGTAATTTGCTTTTATCAGAAGAACCTGGATGTTTTACTTGTGACTTTCTATCCATTCTGAAAAGTTCCAGTGGTAATGAGAAATCTTGGAAGAATCTTCCAATTGTGTATTGTTGTTGAACAGATGATCTATTCGTTTAATGTGAATGCTTTCACTTACTCCCACATCATATGCACACTGGGTGTAGTAGGTATGATCTATAGGATGTGCTGTAGCAGTTCACCAAGGTTACTTTGAAGCATATCGCAGGCCTGATTTTCGTTCCTGGGTCAGGTGTTCAAAGATGGGAGATGCAAACCTAACCTTTAAAAACAGCTGTCTGCAGGGGGAGGGGGGGGGGGGGGAGGTGTGTGTGTGTGTGAACTGGATTAGAAGTCGAGCATGCTGCCCCTGGGCCGAATAGAGGTTGCCAGGTGTTGGTGGCCTGGGCGGAAGGCCCAACTCGGAGTTCTGGCATTTTGTTGATTTAAATTTAGAAAATGGAAACAAAAAAACAGCCTTCCAGCCCTTATCCCCTGACCTCCGCACCTCATTCATGGCAACTAGACCACCTCTTGCCCCTACCCACTCCCAGGGCCTCTTGTTTCCTTATGCCCCCTCATGCCCATAGCCCTTTATAGCCCCATGCCAACTTAGTACCAACTCATGCCAACCCATGTCCCCCACCCACCATCTTTGCCTTTACCCCTTTCCTGCCAACTAATTTAGTATTCTTTCACAGCTTTGATAGCTCTTTGACACTTGAACAGTTCAAATCACTTTGTGCATAAAAATTGTATAATCGTGTTAACTTTTAGCAATCCCAAAGGCTGCCCTACTTCCACCAAAGGTATTCTGAGACCATATCCAAAAGTTTATCTTGCCTCTCCAAGGAGGTACGTAGATGTCTGAACGAATCCACCAAGTTCAGACTAGCACATGTTTGGTCTAATCTGCACACTCCAGGCTTCCCACTCCTGGCCTTCCAAAATCCCACTTCAAGAGTGGCAGCTAGTGATTGAAATGGCCATCTACTTTCATAAATAATGCAGGCACGAATGCTGGCTGAGCTCCAGTTGCACCCTCGCAAAAATAGGAAATCTTGCACTCAGGGACAGGACTTGGGACTTCCTTGCTCATCCACCATTTTCACCATGAGAGCTTCTCCATTGTCGCATCGGAGCTATGGTGCAAGCAATGGTGGGCCTTCAGGACTGGCAATGCCAGATGGCAGAGAAGCCCCTGGAGCTCACTCCAACTGCCCGTCTGTCACAAGGAGTGACCCGGGGCTAACAGGCACCTGGAGGGAGGAGGAAGTGCTGGAGCCCAGCCTGGGGCCATCAACCATGGAGACTCAGGCGGTTACCAGTCCTTCTGAATTCCCCCTTCTGACACTGGCGTTTCTCCTGGGCAGTGGGCTGAACAGGATGGCACATTGTCACCTGTGACACCCGAAAATCGGCTGCCCAGATGCTCAGCTTCCTCGGCATCCTCCTCAATGTCCTCCTCCTCCGTGCCGTCTTGGTCCTCCTGTTCTTCCTCCTCCACCATGTTGCTTTGCTGCTGTGTGAGGTTGTGCAGCACATAGCAAGTGAACACTATCCATGCCACCCTCTGGGCTATGTTGTAGCACCCAGCCCAGAGCAGTCCAAACAGTGTAAACGCATCTTGAGGATGCCTATGCACTTTTCAATGGTGTTGCTGGAGAAAGAGTGGGCCTCATTGTATCAGGTTTCCCCCTTGGTCTGGGGCCTTCACACAGGCATCATCAGCCATAACCTCAGCAGTGAGCTCTTGTCCCCCAGTAGCCATCCCCTCAGCCGAGGGTGACCCTCTAACATGTTGGGTATCTCACGGTGGTTTGAGAAATGCTGCTCAGGTCCCCAGTCGAATTCCAGATGCAAAAGATTCAAGGCAGCCGTGACCTTCACAGCCACTGGGAGTGGGTGTCGTCATCCTCCTCTTCCTCCTCCTTTAGATGTCAGGTGAACTGAAACCTTCCATACATGCTGCACCATCTCCCGATGAAGGTACAGTATTCAGCGGCACGTGTTGTCCGACAGCTCATTGGATGACCATTGCCTCCTGTACAGCTGTGGCCTACAGAAGGGCTGTCTTCATACCCTCCCATTGCCTGAGAAGGGGAGGGACACAGAGAGAGACAGTCAGCAACTTCAAACACCCTGTTGCCCTCAAGTTCTCCCTTATCTCTGAGTCATGTAGAGTTTGTAGACTGACGCAGCCTCTCCTTTGCAGCTGACCAACACAGCTTGAAGGAGCTGCTTCCTCCAAGAGTGAGAAGGCAGGGTCACAGACACTGGCCCCTGCTCCCTCCGACCCAACCACAGCCACTGGTACAGGTGATCTCTAACCTCATTGGAAGCCATCAAACTCAAAATTGCAGTGTGGCTACACGAGGAACAGGCAGCTTCCACTCACGCTTGGCTGATATGCACCCCACTCCAGAAGAAAGCCAGGACATCCCAGCGCTCCCACCTCACTTGACAACCACCCTACACCTCCCACCCTGGGTTACCTGGCGGCAGCTCTCTGGTGCTTCAACCCTCAGATATAAGTCACGTTCCCGTCCACTGTCCTGTAGATGTGGCCAGATTGAGCAGCTGTGGGCCTGAGACAGAAGAAAGAGTTCCTTAATGGGGCCTTGAGTGAGTGACTTAACAAGCAATTCCTCAATGGGTTGACTGGCAGAACACTGATTCAGCTGATACAGGTTGATGTGTTCATTTACTTAACTCTCCTGGGCTGAATCCTTCCTTAACCAGGCCTGCAGCGGTGACTGAGAAGCATTTGAGAGGCTTTGTACATGGATCACAGTCAGTCTTGAAAGGGCAAGATCCCCAATGCACTTGACAACCCCACTGAGTAGGAGCAGTTAATGGAGATGTCTCAACAGGTCTGGGTCGCTGACTGAACCATAAACAAGCCCAGTGTATCTGCAGATTCCTTTGAGAGTAATGCAGATGCGCAGATGGACAGAGCACGTGACATTATCATTGGGAAAGGAGACATCACAGGTGAGACATGCAACCGACATCAAATTAGATAATGACAGTTCAGTTGCCCACAGCATGAGGATGTTCAGCTAGGCCACCCTGGGGTGGGAGGCTGTTGAATCAGCATCCTAGCCCGCTAACGAGGCCATTTGAATATTTATAGGGTTTCTGCCTGCTCTGGCTGGGAATCTGATCAGGGCCGGCAGTGTGGCCTGGGTGGATTCTAAACGGGCAAAACCCAAATGAATTCTAGGTGCTGCTGCCAGTGGGAAAATTGGTGCATTTCCCGTTGGTGCTGGCAGTGCTACTAAGGTGGGATTCGACAACTTTACAACTCAAAAAAATGTTCCAATGTGAAACATGCCGGGCAGAACCTGCTGGGAGTGTGAGGCTCCTGAATTGGCAATCAGCGGCAAGAACACTTCCTGCTTTTCCTGCTTTCAGAATAATTGAAGGAAGAATAACCCAGTCTCACGTTAATGCAGGAAGCATTTCATATTGGATCTTTTATGAGACCATTCCTTTGGGATTCTAACTGGATTTACCTCTGACAGTCTCTGCTGCAGTAAGAACCTAAAAGAAATTGAAGCCTGTAACTGAACTTCTTCCTTAATATTCAGTTAATTACATGACTAATTAGATGTTCCACACAATGTGCATTTAAAATATGATATAACTGAATCAAACATGTAGTTTTCCCAATTACAACTTTATCTCAAGGTTCTATCTTTCACACATACCCATGATAATAGTTCTGAAATAGTGCTGGAGCATCAGTGTGGCATCGTACACTGAGGGCGGATCTTGAACCCACAACCTTCGTGAGCGAGACTGCCAGAGGGGTTTCAAAATCCGGCGAAAACCAGAAATCGCAAACCTTGCCGGCGAGATCGTGATCTCTGATCTTCCCTGCTTCTCATTGGCGACGTAATCAGGTGTTAACACGGTAGGTGCTGAGAGGATGTTTTCCCTCATGGTGGAATCTAGAACTAGGGGGCACAATTTAAAAATAAGGGGTCTCCGATTTAAGATGGAAATAAGAATTTCTTCTGAGAGTCGTTGGCCCTGATTTTACCGGCACTGCTGCCCTGAAATTGAGGCTTGCAGAACGGCGTCCTCTGTTGGCCTCTGGCGCGATCTTACGAGCCTTGGGCGGGCATGCTGGTAAAATTCCAGCCGTTATGTTTGGAATTCTCTATCCCAGAGAGGGATGGAGACTGGCACACTGAATATATTCAAGGATGAATTACTGAATTAAGCAGATTTTTGATTGACAAGTGAGTCAAGGGTTAGGGAGGGCACGTGTTGGTGGGGGAGAACATGGCGCAAGCAAAAAAAAGGGTTAAGGCCACAATCAGGTGGCCATGGCAGAGCCGACTTGAGGGACTAAATGGCCAACAGCTGATTTTATGTTCCTGATAACAGGCAGCATTTTCTTTACTGTTCTTTTGATAGGCGTTACTGGCAATGCCAGCATTTGTTACCCAACTCTAATTGCCCTTGAACTGAGTGGCTTGCTAGGTTCTTTCAGAGGGCAGTTAAGAGTCAACCATATTGTTTAGTTTAAAGTTTATTTATTAGTGTCACAAGTAGGCTTACATTAACACTGCAATGAAGTTACTGTGAAAATCACCTAGTCGCCACACTCCGGTGCCTTTTCGGGTACACTGAGGGAGAATTTAGTATGGCCAATGTACCTAACCAGCACATCTTTCGGACTGTGGAGGAAACCGGAGCACCCAGAGGAAACCCACGCAGATACAGGGAGAATGTGCAGACTCCACACAGACAGTGACCCAGGCCAGGAATTGAACCCGGGTCCCTGGCGCTGAGAGGCAGCAGTGCTAACCACTGCCGCCCCATTGCTGTGGATCTGGAGCCACATATAGACCAGCTCAGGTAAGGATGGCAAATTTGCTTCCTCAAAGGACTTTAGTGACATAGATGGTGGATTTTTTTTAATGACAATCCTTGCAGCAATAGTTTTGTGGCACCATTTCTGAGACTATCTTTTGATTCCAGTTAAGTCAATAAAACTTAACTTGTACTGCCATGGTGGGATTGAACCCATGTCCCCAGGGCATCAGCCTGGGCATCTGGTTTAGTGACATTTCCATTATGCCACCACCTGACATAGTGAATATGTACTGTATCTTCTCTATTGCTTTAGCACCCTTCCTGTGGCATTGAGCCTGAAAGAATATGATGTACTCCCAACTTTGGTTTTGCTGAAATGTTTTATCGATGCATCATTATATCTCCACTTTTATAGTTTATACCACTTGCCATAAAACCTATTTTTCCATTAGACTTTTATGTTTTTATCTACCCAAGTTGCTGCTTGTGGTATCTAAACATAACCTCAAAATAAATACATTCATAATGGATTATGTCATGCTTATCAAAAACATTACAGCTAAATATTAAAAGCAGCTTCTGTTTTTATTAGTCAAATTGCCCTTTCCTGAATATTTGAGTGCTGAGGAAATGGCTGAGGCATTGAACAGGTATTTTGTGTTGGTCTTCACAGTGGAAGACACAAATAACATGCCAAAAATTGATGACGAGGGCTATGGCAGGTGAGGACCTAGAAACTGTCATTATCACGAAAGAGGTAGTGTTGGGCTATCTAATGGGGCTAAAAGTAAGCAAGTCTCCTGGTCTTGATGGAATGCATCCCAGGGTGCTAAAAGAGATGGCGGGGGAAATAGCAAATGCACCAGTGGTGATTTACCAAAATTCGCTGGACTCTGGAGTGGTTCCGCAGATTGGAAAACAGCAAATGTGACGCCACTGTTTAAAAAAGGAGGTAGACAAAAGGCAGGGGATTATAGGCTGGTGAGCTTAACTTCTGCAGTAGGGAAAATGCTTGAATCTATCATCAAGGAAGAAATAGCGAGACATCTGGATATAAATTGTCCCATTGGGAAGACGCAGCATTGGTTCAGGACGGGCAGGTCATGTTTGACTAATTTGATGGAATTCTTTGAGAACATTACATGTGCAGCGGACAATGGGGAACCTGTGGATGTGGTGTGTCTGGATTTCTAGAAGGCATTTGACAAGGTGCCGCACCAGAGACTGCTGCATAAGATAAAGGTGCTCAGTGTAATGTATTAGCATGGATAGAGGATTGGTTATTTAACAGAAAGCAAAGAGTGGGGGTAAGTGGGTGTTTTTCTGGTTGACGATCAGTGACTAGTGGTGTGCCTCAGGGATCAGTGTTGGGACCGCAATTGTTTACGATTTACATAGATGATTTGGAGTTGGGGACCAAGTGTAGTGTGTCAAAATTCACAGATGACACTTAAGATGAGTGGCAGAGCAAAGTGTGCAGAGGACGCTGAAAATCTGCAAAGGGATATAGATGGTCTAAGTGAGTGGGCAAGGATCTGGCAGATGGAGTATAATGTTGGTAAATGTGAGGTCATCCATTTTGGTAGGAATAACAGCAAAATGGACTATTATTTAAATGGTAAAAAAATTGCAGCATGCTGCTGTGCAGAAGGACCTAGGTGTCCTTGTGCAGGAATCTCAGGGAGTTGGTTTGTAGGTGCAGCAGGTAATTAAGAAGGCAAATGGAATTTTGTCCTTCATTGCTAGAGGGATGGAGTTTAAAAACAGCGAGATTATGTTGCAGCTGGAAAAGGTGCTGGTGAGGCCACACCTGGAGTTCTGTGTGCAGTTTTGGTCTCCTTACTTGAGAAAGGATATACTGGCACTGGAGAGGGTGTAGAGGAGATTCACTAGGTTGATTCCGGAATTGAGAGGATTGGCTTATGAGGAGAGACTGAGTAGACTGGGGTATACTCATTGGAATTCAGAAGAATGAGGGGAGATCTTACAGAAACTTATAACATTATGAAGGGAATCAGTAAGATAGAAGTAGGGAAGTTGTTTCCACTGGTAGGTGAAACTAGAACTAGGGGGCATGGCCTCAAAATAAGCGGGAGCAGATTTAGGACTGAATTGAGGAGGAACTTCTTCACACAAAGGGTTGTGAATCTGTGGAATTCCCTGCCCAGTGAAGCAGTTATTGAATGCTTTTAAGGCAAGGATAGATAAATTTCAGAACAGTAAAGGAATTAAGGGTTATGGTGAGCGGGCGGGTAAGTGGAGCTGAGTCCACGAAAAGATCAGCTATGATCTTATTGAATGGCGGAGCAGGCTCGAGGGGCCAGATGGCCTACTTCTGCTCCTAGTTTTTATGTTCTTATGTATGTGCACTATGCATCATTTGAAGTCAAATTTAGTTTCAATCTACGTGTTACTTTAATTCACTCTCTAATATAGTTAATGCTTTCTTTCATGTAATCATCTTTGTTCAGTGATAAAATGAATGTGTTATCGTGTGAACAAGGAATAGGAGTAGCCATTCAGCCCCTCAAACCTGTTCTGTCATTTAATGTAATTATGGCTGATCTGATAGTAGCCTAAAATCTGCATCCCGCCACCCCCTGATAATCTATCACCCCCTTGCTTACGAACTCATCAACTATGTTGTGATGTTTCAGAGCAGTGTATTGATTTGTGCAGAACACTTTGGCCTGTAACTTCTGGTGGAGTGGCAATTGAGTCAGATCGCCACGCTGCTTCTGATTACTCTCCTTCAAATCCAACTACTCCTGTCTCGCTCAGCCTTCTGACACAGGCCGGGCAATGTCTGTATCGCGCAGTGGGCTCCCAACGCCTACAGTTGAGGGTAGCTCAGTTGAAGGTAAGTAAGCCATGTCCTCTTTTTAACTGCACTAGCTGCTGTAATCCAGGTACGTTTAAAAGTCCAGCCACTTTGACAAACCAGGAAGGAGGTAAGTAATAAGGTAAATGGGTAGGATTTGGGGTGTTGGGTCAGGGTGGGAGGGGGGTGTGATTGTTGGGTTGGGCCTGGGAGGGGTCAGCTTGGGTCAGGCCTTTGGCAGGGGAGGGGGAGGGATGTCAGGTCAGATCAGGTAGAGCCTGGGGATGAGTGGTGGGGTCAGGTTGGTAGTGGGTTAGAACATAGAACAGTACAGCACAGAACAGGCCCTTCGGCCCACGATGTTGTGCCGAGTTTTATCTATTGGTTGTAGGGATATCCCTGTGGGAGGGGCTGGTTTTGGCAGTGTGGGTGTGGGGGTAGTACTGTGGAAGGTTGGGGAGATGGGGATAGTTAGGGGATGGGGAATGAAGTTGTAGGGTGTGGTTGGTAGGTGGTGTCTCATGGAGGTCAGAGACAGTGTAGTTGGGGGTAGTCCCCAGGGAGGGGGGAGGTGGGGGTATGGTTCAGGTGGTAGGTGTGTCTGGTGGGGAGGTCAGTACAATAGTTGCCTAGAAACTAGAAATGGTTTTAATTCTTCTAACTTTTTTCTGGGTGACTAGTGCTATATGACTGTCAGAACCCTCCAAAGTTTGTGATTTAAATCATATTTTTGAATGGTTCCAGTGCAGGGTAATTGCCCATTGGAAGTTTGAAACCCCCGGGCAATTGTTGATCAATCCTTACTTGGGAACATCCGGTGGGGGCTCCCGTGTTCCTCCTTTGGGGACACCTCAGATATATTGCCTTGGCACTCAGAGGATACGGCCTTTATTTTAGATGAGTATCTAAAAGGACAACAATGGAAATTGTAACCGTTACATCTGATCTCATGAATTACCTGACATTAAATAGTTTTTTTACCAATGTACATGTGTTGAGGAAATGAAGTTGAAAAAGCTCAGCACGTCAGACAGCTCCAGAAGTGAAAAAGCCAAATACAGGGGCAGTCACAATGGTAACTGTTGGCCTACGTTTTGTTTGGAGCAGGATATCTTGGGGAATGCAACATTGAATAGACTTTTTCCTTTCACCTGTTGGCTCAGATTTTTTCCCAAAAAGTTGCTGCAAGCGCAAGATAACAATGGTGTATTGAGGGCAACGAGGCTGCTAGGAACTTGCTGAATGATTGAAACGATGGTCAATCAATGAGCCAGAGCAATAAAATTTAGGTAGAGTTTAGGGTTGGGGAATATTCTCGAATAGAGCTGATGTTCTTGTGGGAGCTTCAGCATTGGATGCTAAATTATTGGTACATTATTTTTCCTTTGAATCGTAATCAGTTTGATCTTCTACAAAGATAAAGACTTTCTATGAGAGGCATCTACCCTAGGCCAGTGATCAACCTGGTGGTGCAGGTGAAATTCTACACCAAGAATCTAATCATAAAAGTGAAATTTAACTTATTTGGGCAGACCTTCTTTAGCCTGATCATCGTGCATTTTATAGGATTTGTGAAATGGATTATATGTGAGGGATTCCATTTAATGGTTTAATTTGTTGAGGAATCGGTTGCTCCATCACAGTTGATCGCCTGCCTGTGCTGAATTAGCTAATCTTCCCCAGGATATTGAGGTTCAACAATGGGCCTCCATGACCCTAGGTTAGATATGGGCGTATTTCTAACTGTCCAGCGAATCCTGATGTGTATGGATATCAGATAAAGACTGGATTAAGTTTGGGTGTGATTCCATCTATGATTGAATAGATTGCTAACAATCACTGAATAACGTCACGTGGAGTGATATCTTAGCAAGGAAGATGCCTGAGGAGGGAAAGAGGAGGGGAGGAAATTAGCTGGGGCAAAATGATATCAAGCAGCAAGTTATGAAAAAAGGAATTATACCAATCAGTTGTTTTTAAAAAAAACACCACTTTATTAACAATGATGACTACAAACTGTAACATACTTCAGAATTTAGATTGTTCAATAATTTATTACACGCACAGCTGTACGCCATATGAAGAAAGCAGCACAAATTGTTTCCAGGCATAAATGTACATTGTTTTGAACAATGGTAGTGTGACTCAGAAGTGGAGCCAGTATTGCAGTACTAACCACATAACAATATCAGCTGCACAGTGAGCCAAGTGCAGCAATGGAAGTCTGAATCCATTGTTTTTTCTGCTGAATTACAATGTGTTTCAGAAGGGCGGAGAGAAGGTCTGTCAGGAGACTAATAGAAATCCAGTAAGTAGAAAATTATGTCATTCTGTGCTGCAGCCTATAGATTACCAAGTGAGTGGCTGTTTGGATTTGATGGCTTAAATGGATATGCTGCATCAGCTAATGAAGCACTGTTTCCAATGCTTCTGTAGAAACAGTTAAGCACGTAAGCTGGATGGGGCTTTAGAGCAGTAGATCATTTCCTGTTCATAGTCAACACGGGCCAACTGCTGAGAAAGAAAATACTCAATTAGTACAATTTAATGAGAGTGCATCTCTATCTGGTATTGAAATAAATAGACAACGTTTTCATTTGTTTTATTTCTTAGGATGAGGTTCTTTCATTCTATTAAAGTTAAAGATTGAAAAGTACAGTGTTAAATGACAATACGAGTAACTAATTAAATCATGAACAATTTGATTTAAAAATAGATCAAAAGGCCTACTTCGGGAATTTCAAAGCAGCTAGTTCCGTCTCCCAATTTGGTTGTTGTCTTAGCATCATATAGAATTTATTATGAGCTTGCAAAAGACGAGTGAAAGTTCTAAGCTTGCTTTTTTTAAACTGAATTTGGTATTCTCCACTAAAAATGAGAATGCGAGTTTTGTCTGCATTTTATAATGTTTTAATCTTGACACTTCCATAATTTTCATAATTTGTAGAAAGCATTTATAGGGAAAAGTTTGTGTACAATATCAGACATTCTCTGATTATTTCCCAATTGATTCAATTGCCTTGCAAGTGGAGATACTGCAGCCACAAATCTAGTAACGGGCAAATGTTTGCTTTGAAAACAGAACTGAGGCAAAGGGCCATCAAAAGAAATCTTTCACAATTGGTGTATTGAACAATACGTCTTATTGACCATTTACTCAAACTTCTTAAATGGCTCATAAAATACCACCCCTGGATGCTGTACCTTCTTGCGATGTGCCCGAGTGACTGTCAATGGAGGCTATTGAAAGCCTTCCTGAAGTAAATGAAGTTGATAAGTGTTTTCTGACATTTTAGGTTCTGCTTCCTGTTAGTCCTGTGCATAAAGATCTGGTGTGGAGATGCCGGCGTTGGACTGGGGTAAATACAGTAAGAAGTTTAACAACACCAGGTTAAAGTTCAACAGGTTTATTTGGTAGCAAATGCCCACTAGCTTTCGGAGCGCTGCCCCTTCGTCAGGTGGAGTGGAGTTCTGCTCACAAACAGGGCCGATGGTAGTCATGATGTGGAAATGCCGGCGTTGGACTGGGGTAAACAAAGTGAAAGCTAGTGGCGTTTGCTACCAAATAAACTTGTTGGACTTTAACCTGGTGTTGTTAGACTCCTTACTGTACAAACAGGGCATACAGAGACACAAAATCAATTTACAGAATAATGATTGGAATGCAGTCTTTACAGATAATCAAGTCTTAAAGGTACAAACAATGTGAGTGGAGAGAGCATTAAGCACAGGTTGAAGAGATGTGTCTTGTCTCCAGACAGGACAGCCAGTGAGATTCTGCAAGTCCAGGCAAGCTGTGGGGGTTACTGATAGTGTGACATGAACCCAAGATCCCGGTTGAGGCTGTCCTCGTGTGCGGAACTTGGCTATCAGTTTCTGCTCAGTGACTCTGCGCTGTCGTGTGTCGTGAAGGCCGCCTTGGAGAACGCTTACGCGAAGATCAGAGGCTGAATGCCCGTGACCGCTGAAGTGCTCCCCAACAGGAAGAGAACAGTCTTGCCTGGTGATTGTCGAGCGGTGTTCATTCATCCATTGTCGTAGCGTCTGCATAGTTTCCCCAATGTACCATGCCTCGGGACATCCTTTCCTGCAGTGTATCAGGTAGACAACGTTGGCCGAGTTGCAAGAGTATATACCGTGTACCTGGTGGATGGTGTTCTCATGTGAGATGATGGCATCTGTGTCGATGATCCGGCACATCTTGCAGAAGTTGCTGTGGCAGGGTTGTGTGGTGTCGTGGTCACTGTTCTCCTGAAGGCTGGGTAGTTTGTTGTGGACAATGGTCTATTTGAGGTTGCGCGGTTGTTTGAAGGCAAGAAGTGGGGGTGTGGGGATGACCTTGGCGAGATGTTCGTCTTCATCAATGACATGTTGAAGGCTCCGGAGGAGAAGCCGTAGCTTCTCCGCTCCGGGGAAGTACTGGATGACGAAGGGTACTCTGTCCACCGTGTCCTGTGTTTGTCTTCTGAGGAGGTCGGTGCGGTTTTTCACTGTGGCGCGTTGGAACTGTCGATCGATGAGTCGAGTGCCATATCCTGTTCTTATGAGGGCATCTTTCAGCGTCTGGAAGTGTCTGTTGCGATCCTCCTCATCCGAGCAGATCCTGTGTATTCGGAGGGCTTGTCCGTAGGGGATGGCTTCTTTAATGTGTTTAGGGTGGAAGCTGGAGAAGTGGAGCATTGTGAGGTTATCCGTGGGCTTGCGGTATAGTGGGGTGCTGAGGTGACTGTCCTTAATGGAGA
This sequence comes from Mustelus asterias, assembly GCF_964213995.1. Taxonomy (NCBI): domain Eukaryota; kingdom Metazoa; phylum Chordata; class Chondrichthyes; order Carcharhiniformes; family Triakidae; genus Mustelus; species Mustelus asterias. Next base: position 61,942,163 of record NC_135801.1, read on the forward strand.
TGCGTGTGACCAAGAATGCAACCGATTCCGGAGAGTAGTCCATGGTGAGTCTGATGGTGGGATGGAACTTGTTGATGTCATGATATAGTTGTTTCAGTGATTGTTCACCATGAGTCCAAAGGAACAAAATGTCATCGATGTATCTAGTGTATAGCATTGGTTGAAGGTCCTGTGCGGTGAAGAAGTCTTGTTCGAGCCTGTGCATGAAGATGTTGGCATGTTGAGGTGTGAATTTGGTCCCCATGGCTGTTCCGTGTGTCTGGATGAAGAACTGGTTGTTGAAGGTGAAGACATTGTGGTCCAGGATGAAGCGGATGAGTTGTAAAATTGCATCTGGAAACTGGCAGTTGTCGGCGGATTCATCGACAATGGATGAATGAACACCGCTCGACAATCGCCAGGCAAGACTGTTCTCTTCCTGTTGGGGAGCACTTCAGCGGTCACGGGCATTCAGCCTCTGATCTTCGCGTAAGCGTTCTCCAAGGCGGCCTTCACAACACACGTCAGCGCAGAGACTGATAGCCTCGTTCCATACACATGAGGACGGCCTCAACCGGGATCTTGGGTTCATGTCACACTATCTGTAACCGCCACAGCTTGCCTGGACTTGCAGAATCTCGCTGGCTGTCCTGTCTGGAGACAATACACATCTCTTTAACCTGTGCTTAATGCTCCCTCCACTCACATTGTTGTACCTTTCAGACTTGATTATCTGTAAAGATTGCATTCTAATCATTATTCTGTAAATTGAGTTTGTGTCTCTGTATGCCCTGTTTGTGAGCAGATCTCCACTCCACCTGACGAAGGAGCAGCGCTCCGATAGCTCGTGGCATTTGCTACCAAATAAACCTGTTGGACTTTAACCTGGTGTTGTTAAACCTCTTACTGCATAAAGATCTGGGCCAGAACATTACGCAGCCCCCTCCCCCAGCGGGTTTGAGGCTGGCTCAGAGCATAAAATAACATGGATGGGCCCCTTCAGACTGGGGATGGGCCAGAGACCCCTCGCATGCTCCCCCCCACCCCCCAACAGACAGCAAGATCCCAATGGCATCCCCTCCCATACCCTTCCCTTCCTGGGACCTTCACTAGCCATCACTGCAGTTCCCAGGATTTAGTCTCAGGCATGGTACTGCAGTGCCTCTTCTGGCCACTGCAGCACTGTGCCTGGATAAGCTGGAGAGCAGTCAGCCTTCCTGGTGCAGACGCAAGTCCCGCCTGTTGCCAATCAGCGCTCATTAGAGTATGCAATGGCAGCGGGCCTCTCTGAGGCGGCAGGGTGTGCCCCCCCCCCCCCCCGCATTGACTCTCCAGATGCCGGCCATCAAACATTTGCCATCCTGAAAACTCAGGCCTTTGCATAATCTGCCACACTGAAAACCTGCCTGTTCACAAAGGAGCAGCATTATGCTGAAGACCTTTCCAGGGGTGATAGTTGCGTTCTGCCCCTCCAGTTGTGGCAATTGCTGAGGGTCTCTTTTTTGGATTGAAGATGACTCCTCGCCTCCAGTCATACAGGACATTCTCTACAGTCTAGATCTTGTTG